>NC_048596.1:255339054-255968741 GCF_003668045.3 Cricetulus griseus | reverse complement strand
GGGGGAGAACTAGTTCTCTCAGGATACAAGCTCCTCTGGTTAGATGTAGACACAAACTACAAGGAGTGGTGGATGCAGAATCAGAATAACCCTTGAGGTGGGTACCTATGAAACTGTGAATGGAAATTCCTTTTGTCCAGTGACATGAGCCAATGGGAAAAGGATCATAAGAACTCCAGTTCTTTCTCACCTCTCAGAGGCCACACATACTACCTACCCCACTACCCCAGAAAACAGGAAACCAGGAAGGCTACACTGCAACCCACCCAGGAACCAGCCTCTCAACTGCTTTATTTTTACCAAGACCAACTGAAGATGCAGAGCAGGAGTGGTGGGGCACATTCGATCTTCCTGTGCCTCCCATGCAAAGCTCGAGTTACTAGCACATTGACAGCACACTGAGTACCAGTACAGTGATCTTTCTGATCATCTCCCTTCACAATAGATCCCATACTTAATAAATAATCGCAACATTCGACTTCCATGAGTAAAGGCTGAACAGATTCTCCTGCTGGCTCCAAGACCCTTCACATTTAAAATGGACTGCCAGAAGAACGCCTTCCACGGGGTGTAGAATGTAAATGTGACAGACAGCCCAAATGAAAGCATTTATAAAGGGTTTGCTAAATCCTTCCAAGGCCACCCTCCACTGAAGCAAATAATTTTTAAAGCTGACTACACAAATGCCATTAATCACTGTGTGTGGCATTAATTTTTCAATAGGTCTTTGCTCAGGTGGTACCAGGTATAAACAGTAAAATGTAGCAATTTAAAGCACCAGCTCTGGCTGCTTTCTGGATAGCATGAAGCCAGTGTCCATCAGAGTGAAGGAAGGTGGGGAGAACAAAGGCAGAGAATGTACTCTGGCTGGAAATAAGCTCCTAAAAAGGTGGCACTGGTTCTACATTACAGCTCGTAAAAAATAAATAAACAGACACTGGCCTCAGGTAGAGTCATGGCCACAAAGCCCAGTGACCTGAGTTTGATCCCCAGGACCCCCATGATGGAAGTAGATAACACACCTTCAAGCTGTCCGCTGACCTGCACATATGCACTGTGATATACATATATACCCCCAAACAAATAAATAAATGGAAATGGAAATATGTTTTAAATTGGCAATATAATAGAAAACCACAGTGTAGCTAGGGAAATAACTCAACCCCACTGGAAAAGGCACCTAGCAACTCATCTTCCTTCTTTCCCAGAAATTCCATAGTCTTGACCACTGTGTGCAATAATGAACATGCAGGCCATGCTTTTCAGACTTCTAAGCAGTGTATACTATTCTAACAATTTTCCTTTTAAAAAAATCTCGTAATACATTGATGGGGTTGAGAATCAGAACATTGTAGCAGGATAAATCCAACTATGTAGCAGGCCTTCAGTCAGGTGCCTCCCTCACATCCCTGTCTCTGTCTCCTTTGCTGTCCTGATCACTTACATAAACTTACAATTTTCATTAATTACCAGGTATAAGCAAACACAAATAACCACTTCAATTTTCCTTTTCCTAGAGAAAAAGCAGAATCCTAGCCACAGTGCCCCACACCATACATTGGGCACGTCTAAAGGCCTCTCTAAATGCAGGCAGACGACTCACTCATTTCCTTCCCCATCCCTCCAAAGCATTGCACACGGCTATCTCTTGTTCACAGAAGTTCCTGACTGATATGTGCTTACATCATTGACAATATTTTGTTACTCAGAGCAATGCTATTGGACCCAAGAATAAGTGCTTCTGTAATGAGAATAAATCATGCCTCCTTGTTCTCTATAGATGTTACATAATATTTTACATTGACATTATCTCAATGCTTTTCATAGAAACCAAGAAAGACAACTAATTAGTGGCAGCGTCAAATTGAAGTTCAGACCCTGATGAAGACCCAGGGAGTTGCTGATAAAAGACCGCCAGGCTGTCCCATCTAAGGCAAGAGTCGTGGCCAGCGTGGACAGGATCACCAGGTTCCTGCTGCCTTTCAGAACTTGCTATCTGCATGCAGCCCTTGTCTCTCCTAGCAAAGAAAGAGTGTCTTCCAGAATTGGCAACTGTGTTGCTAGTGGTTATGAGGAAGAGGAGAAACATTTAATCTCCGAAGCATCCTTGTGGGAACATGAGTGTGAATTTCATTTCCAAAGCAATAAAAACTCATTTGTGGCATATCCCTCATTCCCAACTAGGGCCTCACAAACTGGTCAATGCCCCCACTGTGGATATTTAGTATACCACATACACGCTCCACATTCACACAGCCTCTTGCCAGGATGTCCAATGCTGAAGAGTGCAATCACCACGTGTCATAAAGTCCTTTGGTGTAGATGTCTCCAAGCACACACCAGAAGTTACTGCTCCATCAGCACAGTGATCCTTCTAATATATGTACAAAATAACAAGGAAAACTAAAGTCTGGCAAATTCCCCACCACAGGAGATGGCGCGGCTGATCCCATACCTGTTAGTGTCTCAGCATTTAAGTGAATTTCCCTGGGAGCCAACTTCATAGGATTCCTTCAGACTGTGGCTAGGATCTTGAAGATGAATCCATGCATCCACCTCACCATGAAGACAGAAATGGCCACCAGCAGTTTGAAGACTGAGTATGGAATCAGAGGTGCTAGGGCAGGTGGCTCACTCTGCAAAGCTGTTTATTAAGCAGCAGAGTAAAGAGCCTAGCAGCCCTTACTTTGGGGTAATCACAGGTCCTTTAAGTCCCAGTGATCCTCTACAATGCAGGCCAAAAGGAAATCAACTTCACACCAGAATGCAAAGTTGACCACAAAGGCTACAGGTCAGCACTATAGCTGTCAAGAGCTACAACAGATCTATGAGTTCCTGGATTCAGTATGTTTTATATGTTAACATCTTGGTGCCTCTGCTCATCCAAATGATGGTGTTATGACCTTTTAGTAAGGAAAGCATGCAAAGAGCACAGCATAGGGCCTGGCCTTGGTAGACTCATGTGTAGTTTTAATTGAAGGCCATGGAAGTAATGCCCCAGAGTCCTGCACCTCCTTACAAATCATGAAACGAACATTTCTAAATTGTGTGTCCCAAAGGTGAATGGCATTTGTTGCTCAGTGCATACATATTAGGCACCATGTACATATCATCTCAAATGCCTTCTCTCACTTACTGCTACACTATAGAAGGCTAGCAAACTCCAAACACAGCGATCATTTTTCCCATTTTACAGGTGAAGGAAAGGCTCATACCACTAAGAAGTTAAGTTTCCAGCACAAGATTAGAAGGAAGTGTCTGGTATCTACTAGAGCAGATAGCAAAAATGAGACATTAGGTCTGCCCTCATTCAAAGGGCATTTACAAGGCCAAGACTATAGGATGGGCCCTTGTTCTACCTATCATGAAAGAGTAACAGATTTAAAAAAAAAAAAAAGAGGGGGAAAAAAACAGCACAGGCTAAGTTCAGAGACAAGAGAAATATTCTCTAACATCAAAAACAAAAGATAAGTGACACTCAGTGAGAGGGCAGACCAAGCTCTGCTTGCCTCCAGGTCCACACTAGGAAGAGCTATGATCTTGGCCTCTGCAGACGACACACTGCTAGCTTTGGACTGGGGGATGCTAAAATCTTCCTCAGTGCTAAAATCTGCTGGTACAGAGGGATGAAAAAACTACCACCCAAATGCAGCCTGGAGCTATGGCTCAGAAGAGCTGTAGGTTTAGACAAGGCTATACACTGGATCCCTTTCACATCCACTGGATCCATCAGTGGATCAACAGGTTCTTAAACCATGTTCTAGATTACTGTGATGAAAGCATGTGAGTACTGTCAACCATTGTTAAGGGATGGTTTAGAGAATAATAAAAGGAAGAAAACCATTTTGTTTTGGAAATAATTCCAAGAAGAAAATATCTGTACATAAAGAGTACAGAAGCACCTTTTTACAAAAGAAAAAAAATTGTTTGACCCTCAGACTGTTGAATCCACAGGTACACAATCCATGAACATGCAGAGCAAACATGAACAAAACAATGCCATTAACAGCAATGGGCACCGGGGATCCAGGAACTTATCTCTGAGAGAAGAGACCTAATTCCTTTCCAGGAAGAAGGCAGAAAGCAGGAATAGCACAGCAATAAGTCTGAGTTAGAGACAGAGCTGTCTGGACTACTTAGAGAGGCTGGAGTGCATGGGGCAGAGTATAGAGGGAAAGACAGACACAGAATGAACAAGCCCTAGGCATCTGCAGAAGATCACCCTCAGCTGAATGCTAACCACTGTGGGTACCTTGAAGAATCCATCTGCAGACAGAAAATGACCTACACAAAAGGATTAAGAGGAATGATACTCCCACAGGACCAACAATGGTGCCAGTTCCCAGCAACCAAATGGAAAGATCCATAATGTACTGGTTATCATTCAGAATACTCAGAAGTCCCTACATCAGTATTGGGAGAAAACAGTCACATTATAAATACTATTCCAGTCCTGCCTACGAGTAAAAACAAGATCATAAAAGGTTCCAAAGTGTTTCTGAGTATTCCCAAACAAAGCTTATGGGCACTGGTTAGATACAGAATTACCCACTGCATCACAAGGTGAAATAAGCAATGCTAGTATCACATAGATAATACTTAGGGAAAAATCAATAGCAACTTACCAAGAAATGACGAGTAACAGAATTAGAAAACACAGACATCGAAACAATATTATAGTGATATTCAGTATGTTCAAAAAGCTAATGCAAAAACTGGGTATGTTAAGTAGACACTGGGAAGATAGTTAAGAAGATGTTCACCAATGAATGTGACTTAAAAAAAAATTGTACAGGAAAGGATTAGTAGTAAAGTTGACCCTTCAGAAGAAAAGAAGTAAACCTGAAGATATAGTAACAAGACGTACCCAACATGAATCAGAAGAACTAAACCAGGCAAAGACAAAGAACAGAAGGGAGAAATTCCAAAAGATAAAGCACTTATAACTCGAGTCCCAAAGGGAGGACGTGATGGTAAATATCTGAATGTTGCTCTCAGAGACCCATGGTGATGTCCTGTTTCCATTAAGCACTCTGCAGGCAAAATTCAGAGCAGTTCACCTCTCTCCATTGCATAAGGATCCAAAGCTTCAGAAAGGCTAAACACACTGAACAGTTTTAACTTTTAAATATATCTTGCTGTGGATTACAACCAAGCTACAATGAGCATAGTCAAGTAAACACTGCTTGATGCAAAGAATGATTTGCTACTTCACTATCTTGAAATATTCTGAAAACAACTGTAATGGTATGGATGAGACATGCATAACCATAGGCCAGCACTTCTCAACCCATGGATTGTGACCACTTTGGTGGTGAAATGACCCTTTTACAGGGATTGCAAATCAGATATTTGTATTATGACTCATAATAGTGACAAAATTACAGTTATGAAGTAACAACAAAATAATTTTATGGTTGGGGGTCACCACAAAATGAGGAACTGTATTAAACGGTTGCAGCATTAAGAAGATTGAGAACCAATGCCACAGACTCATGTATTCAAACACTTGGTGTCTAGCTGGGAGGTTATGGAATCTTTAAGTTCAGCCTTGCTGGAGATCATTCATCACTGTGTGCAGACTTTGTATGTTTATAGGTTCACCCAGCTTCCTGTTCTTGTTCCCTGGTTCCTGTGTGTGGTTGAGATGTGAACTCTCAGCTTCCTACTCCTGCCACCATGTCCCCCTGCCATTATGGACATCTACTGCTCTCAAACCATAAGCCAAAATAAACTCTTCATTGAGTTGCTTTTGGTCAGACTATATCATCTCAGCAATAGAAAAGTAATGATACAACCCTCTCCAACTGGACCATAACAGTCAGCAGGAAATAGCAGTTTAAAGGCTATGAATGTGAAATGATTAAAGTATTTTACACTAAATTCAATTTAGAACTCTTACAAAACTAATAATCTCAATCACTCTCACTTCAGTTATACTAACAGGAATTTATGGATAGAGAAAACAAAACAAAATGCTCAAGGCACATTGTTTTTATTACTATTGTCTCATAATCTCACCCTGGACTAGGTCACTGTTCATAGCACAGATCCCTAGAATGTTTTGGTTGAAGGGGCCTATATACTAGTCCCTACACAGGTCTAAATGGCAAACAGGTTATCTGGGGGGAGCCAGTACCTGTGAAAGGGCAAAACGGTAAGGAGGACTCTAAACATAAGAGGAAGAAAATGACCTGCTGTCAGCCTCACAAAGCCTTGCACTTGCAGAGGTAGCCATGGCCATCACAACAGCATCATGGAAGACACCCCTGCCACATTCAGGCTCTGGACACAGGAAGCGATGTCCTCAGGGAAGGGAGCTCCTGACAGCCACAGTTGTCTCCTGGGGCACTGCTGGCTGGAGCTCTTTGTATATCAGCAAGGGGATCTTTGGAGATGTGTTTCAAAGACCACTGCCACCAGAGGGAAGCATGCTCCCCTGTGGGGACGAGGTCAGCAAGACAGCAGCACAGGCCCTCTCTCCCTTGACTTATTCTAAACTGTGCCATGAGAGAGATCTGTGCTCTATTGGGAAACACAATGTATGCCAGACACTGGTCTGGAAAGAGGCTGTAAACACCAAAGGATACAAAAAGAAATTAAACTTCTAGGGATCCTAAAACCCTGTCTTAGATGATATAAAAGAAATGATTACTAAGCAGGGTACGAAATATACAGAAAGCAATAGAGATGTGGAAAACAATAATGAATTCCATGAGCATAAAAACAGTCTAAAGCATTATTTTGTTTTTCAAATTCTAACATGATAACCTCTCTTATAAAGGCCTTAGGATGCTGGTACAATTAAAATGTTCATGGAAAATAATAAGCCACATTTGGAGATGGAGAAAAGCTGAAGCTAAAGCTGCAATAATAATAACAAACTGTCACAAGGACAGGACGTGTTCTAATTTTTAATTCTGTTTTCAAGTACAAAGGAATTCAATAATAATAAGTGAGAAGCATCAGCTATATAAACAAATATAAAAAGAATCTTGAGGAGTGTGTCTGAGGCTGACAAACTGTGGCCATTAATTAAATATAGAAAAAAAGTTTAGGCTTTTACGTGTCCTTTGGCACACAAAATGTAATTGAAAATGTAGCAAATAGAGGCTATGTGACATGCTGGACCAGTACAAGAGAGAGAGAAAAAGCCAGAGGGCAGACAGGAGTGAAAGGCCCACTTTAGCTAGATTGTCTATTTTTTTACATCATATATTTCATTGTTTCAATCTCAAAAATAATATTAAAATGACTAATATCTCTCATTTACTCACATGCCCCTCCTTTAAATCTTTCCTGGAAGGTTCTTACCTATGTGGCCCTAGGTAACTTTGATCCTCAGCTACCCAAATTCAGGAATTACTTACTGGCCTGCACCACATGGGTTATTGAAATGGTTTATTTTTATCCTTTCAAAACATCTAACCTCTATACTAGGTTCAGGAGTTCAAATCTTCGGCTAAACGTAGCAGCAAGAAAGAACAATTCCTTCTGCAGTATTCAGTGTCAGGTGGGACTGCAGCCATCCTCTTTGTGGCTTCTGTGGTCACACTGTCCTCTGAGCTCCATGACTCTGAGCTTGATGGTAATGATGGAAGTGTATTAAGACACTCTCCAGGTTCCTTTCAGACTTCAGTTTACATAAACATTATTCTCCAAGAAGACAAATTATTTTTTTTTATTTTAGTTCTATTCTATACCTTTGTGAAGCAGAAAGTACAAAAAAAAATGAATCTGAAGATGTATAAAACCAGAAATACTGGTCAGGCATGGTGGTTCACATCTTTAATCTCAGGACTCAGAAGGCAGAGGCAGGTGGAGCTATAAGTTAGAGCTAGACTGGTCTACAGAGTGAGTTTCAGGCCAAACAGAAATAAATGGTGAGATTCTATCTCAAATAAATAAATAAATAAATAAATAAATAAATAAATAAATAAATAAATAAATGAAATAACAAAAAACAGCAATACTGATCTGTTATAAAATATGAATTGAAAAAGTTGAAGTACACAAGACTTTAAAAATCAACAAACAAACATATCTGATAATAAGACACTGTCTTACTGCTGTTTCAAAATTCAAAATTCCTATACTTAGACATGAGATTCTGCCCCATATCAAGACAGGTATCACAGTCAAACAAACAAATATGTTACAGAAGAAGTCTTGAATAATGAAATTTTCCTCAATGTGTGGTTTTGAAAGGCATGCAAATACAAATACTAAAATACTAATACAAAGACAAGTTCAAGACCAGATTGCCAGAAATATACATCCTTGGTTTCTGTGGAGTCTAGAGAAGATATTCATTCATTCATTCATTCATTCATTCACTCATTCATTCAATCACTTGACAGCAGGCACCTGCATAATATGACAGGAAAATGAGAAGACGACTTTTGAGAGGCAGCTCTATCCTTCCACCATGTGAGCCCTGGGGATGAAGCTCAGGTTGTTAGGGGGAACCCTAGGTATATTTATATACTGAGTCACCAGTGGAGAGCAAAGATATCTTACAAATGTACATGCCAATTGTTGCAGATATGCAAAGCTATGCTGAGCACCAATGTGATGGGCAGGCCACACAGGGGAAGGAGCATCTCATTCCATTAGCTACCACCAAGACAAAATAAACCTGTCACTCTGATTAAAGTCTTCCATCCTCACAGCTGCTTTGTATTTAATGCCTTAATTTCACATCTCTTCCTTAGTGTTTTCATATTTACACTAAATTTATATTTTCAACTTTTTTGGTATATTTTGCATGTTATATTTCATTTTATTCATGAAACAAGTATTATTTCAAACTAAAGGTTAGATAACTGAAGCCTAAGATATCAAAGAAACTGATAAATAAATCAGAGTTAAAAAGGTAGAGAAAAGAGCTCCATAGAAATCCTTAGCAGGCTCCTGCTATTTCCTCCTCTCCCCTTCTCTTTCTCCCAGATCCCCCCCCCCCCCGTGTTCCCAACAGGCTCAGGAGATCCTGTCCCCTTCCTCTTCTCCAGGGTACCATGCATGTCTCTCTTAGGGTATTCCCTGTTTCCCAGCCTCAGGATGAGAAATACCACAATATAGGGAGCCATTATACATTTGAGGAGAGATCTGGCACCAGGGAGAATTCCAGAGATCAAAAAGGATGACACCAACTGACAATCTAAGCAATAGTGGAGAGGCTTCCTTAAACGCTGTTCTCCAATAATGAGATTAATGACTACCTTACATGCCACCCTAGAGTCTTCATCCAGTGGCTAATGTAAGCACAGGCAGACACCCACAGCTAAACACTGAACTGAACTCCTGGAAAGCAGTCGCAAAGAGGGAGGAGTGAAGAGTAAAGGGGTCAAGACCGGGCTGGTGAAAGCAACAGAAACAGCTGACCTGAACAAGGGGGAACTCATGGACCCCAGACTAATGACTGGGAGGCCAGCAAGGGACTGATTCAGACCCCCTTGACCATGGGGGTCAGTGAGGAGGCCTCGGCAATATATTGGACATCTGGTAGTAGATCAGTATTTATCCCTGGTATATGAATGGACTTTGGGAGGCCAGTCCACATGGAGGGATGCTCACTCAGCCTGGACACATGGAGGAGGGCCTAGGCCCTGCCCTGGATGATAAGACTAACGTTGGGGATCCCCCAAGGAGGGCCTCACCCTCCCTGGGTAGCAGAGGGAGAGGGAGAAGGAGGGGGGGAGGGGGAGGGAGCTGGGATAGACATGTGAAGCAGGCTTGCTTCTAATTTAAATAAAAACAGAAGGAAGGAAGGAAGGAAGGAAGGAAGGAAGGAAGGAAGGAAGGAAGGAAGGAAGGAAGGAAGGAAGGAAGGAATCCTTAGCAGGCATGGGATTTATTGCCAGCTACATTCCTTCCTCGTCTTTGCTTCCTTCCTGTCCCTGTGTTGTAGCCCCAGTCACTATTTTCAGTATTAAGCATCTATGTCTACAGACTTAAGTTATCATGTGTTCCCCTTTCTCCCTGTTGTTTGGTAGTCTGGAGCCTTCCCTGCTAATTCTCCCTCATCCTCTGTTAGCTATCCTCCACCAGGTGCCCTCCTGAGGAGAGGCTCCATCCTGGATGAGACACCTCTTCTGAGTACTCATAGACAAAGTTGCCTAGGTAGAGGATAAAGTTGTGTGGCTCCTTGAAGACAAGAATTATGTCTAGATTAGTCCACACTGTTATGTCTACAACCTAATAGAAGTCAAGTCCATAAAATCTCACAAACAGCAATTGCAATTATTTGCTTACAGAAATGTGTAAAAAAAAAAAAAGCATGATAAGGAGGGCCATAAAAATTTTTTGTACATAATTTGACAAATGAATAAATGCAGATGAAATCCTGGCATGCTGTGTGAAGCTGTGAGGCAGAACATTTCTCCTTAACACTGGGATCCATTCTTCTCTTCCCTGCCTCTTAAGTGTCTGAACAATATAATCTATCTCCCTACATTTCAGTGTTAAGTAGATTATACTACTGCTAAAAATACCACAATTCCTTTATTGTAGAAGTAAACAGGGGCTAGCTATAATGGGATTTTCACATCAACAGTCTTGAACAGAAATCTGTTTCACATTATACCATTTAACATGAAATGCTTCAAGTCTGGAGAGAGGAATAGAAAATAGCAACCATCCATGAACCCATTATTCTATTTTATCAAATCATAACATTTTGTCATATTTTACTTCATACTTTTACAAAATAAAATATCTTGAACACAGATGAAGGCAGTTTCCCACACCATCCCATTACTATTCTTTACTGCCTAAAAAAGTATAAGTCTGACACCAATGTGCAAATTTAAATAATGTATGCCATATAAAGAATGTAGAGGGCTAGTTAGTGGCTTCTTAAATGTTACATGAATTATGCATCTGATGATATGGAAATAAAGATATTCCTACCAACCTTGTTAAAACAGAGCAGCAAAGCCTTACTAAATTACAACAGGAGTCATTTTAAACATACACTTGAGTTCATGCATAAATAGGGGAGTCTGGAGGAATGAAAGCATAGAGGTCAGCCAAGATCAATAAGCTCTGGGATCCAGATCAGTGAGCTCTGGGATCCAGCTGGGGATGGGGACTGTAGCTCCCACTGCAGGAAGAATCAACAATACTTTCCCCCTTGGAGGAAGATTTGAAACAAGTATATAAAGTGAGAGCCAAAATCTGAACAACATTATTTTTCCTATAGAAACTCAAATTAATACCTCTGCTATTGACAGTAGTAGTCAGTACATCAAATGTAGGATTGTGCCATGGGATACTGCACATTGGGAATAATCTTCTCCATGTGATGTACTAATACAGAACCAAGTTAACCAGACTCTTTCCACTGGTGACAAACTAGTCCACCAACACTGTTTCTTCTTAGCTAATTCCAATCTAACCTTCAATATTTCAAGTAGAAAGAACCAAGAAGTCCACAGGCTCCTTCCCATCCACCTTTAACTTAGACAGAACCAAATCAACAACCAAAAAACCTAATACAACCAGGCTCAAGGATCTGCTGCACATTGTTAATAACTTTTGAATGATTAAGCCTTACAACACAAAGATATCTGAGTTACCTACCATCTCCAAAAAGATGTGTCATAAGCCTCGTCAGTACTTGCTTAAGGTCAAACTCCACAAGCTTCACAGCCTCCATGGTGTGAGTCTCTTGCTTGTGAACAGAGCGAGAACTTTCTTCAAAGAGCTTCAAGCTCTCTCCATCTTTCACACCAGCAAATAACTGTAAACCAAAAGGAATAATGAAATGTGTAAAAAGAAAAAAAAAGAAGAAGAAAAGAAAAAAGAAAGGTTCTCTTCCATCTCTTTCAAACAGCATAGAAATTCTGGGGATAAAAATTATATCTTAGCAAAAATATTAAATTAAAATTTTAGAATAATTAAATTTTATAATTAATATGCACATTGAAATTAACAGTGCTTTGTCCTAACTAGCCAAGCTCTGTGCTGCCTACCCAGTGCAGAAGGTCTCTGGGGAATTAAAGACACTGCTCAGATCCTTGCAGATCTATTTTACACTTGCCTGAATTTACAGTCATTTCCTTACAAGAGACATTATCCTCAATTTTAATGGAAATACCAAGCTTTAGATTCTAAAATAGTATCCCTAAGTATCCCACAGGATTGTCCCAATGTGATCAAAGACTAAGTAGGAAAGAACAGTTTAAGAATTAAATGCTAGAATGTCTATGAAGACAGGAAGCCTGCTGGAGTTTTAATACTCTATTTCTAAAACCTATTTCACGGCTTCTCATGTGTTTCTGCCACTTACTATACACAGAACGGGGCAAATTAAATGATAGCTAAGCCTCGACTCATGATACATAAAATGGGATCATGATGAATTCACAGACTTATATGGTAAGTAATGTATGAAAATACAGGGTACATGGTATGATAAAACAAATAAACAAATTTTCCTTAGTATCATCATTAACCACAGCTGTCATTAATTATATGCTTCTTTTCCAATAAAATAGAGTATCTGGGGCTGATGAGATGCCTCAGTAAGTAAGTGCTTGCCACATAACCATGAGAACCTAGATTCAATCCCTAGCAACCACATGAAAAGCCAGGCACAGTGACATACACCACTGATCCCAGTGCTGGGGAGGCAGAAACAGGAAGCCCTCTGGAGCTCACTGGGCAATCAGGTTATTCAAGGCAGTGAGCTTCAAATTCAGTAAAAGACCGTGTCTCAAAAGCTAAAGTGGGGAGTAATAGAGGAAGTCACTAGGTATCCACTCCTGGCCTGTGTGTACACACACATGTACAGACACGGGCATACCTCTCCCACCCACCCAATCACCCACACACACCCCAACTATATCCAACTGTGGTGACATAGCAGACCAACTTTACCTATGAGGAAAATGAGTTAAGAAAGAGAAGTCAGGTGGTGGTGGTGGTGGTGCAAGCCTTTAATCCCAGCACTAGGGAGGCAGGGGCAGATAGATCTCTGTGAGTTCAAGGCCAGCCTGGTCTCCAGAGCAAGTTCCAGGACAGCCAGGGTTACTCTGTCTCAAAACAAAAGAGAGAGAAGAGAGAGAGAGAAGAGATGAGAGAGAGAAGAGAGAGAGGAAAGAGAGAAGAGAGAGAGAGAAAGAAATGAGCAAATGTCCATCATTGTTTACACCTGAGTCCATGGGAGACAATATTTTACTAAAAGGTTGTCAGTTCTAGTAATGTTATATTGGATGATTAGAACAATCTTTACACACACACACACAAAAAAGAAACTGCTAAAGGCACAAAGAAAGTAACAAAGTGCTTAGGAATTACTAAGAAAACCTATAAAATAGCATGAAACCAGCAAAACATCACGCAAAAATTCTCTAAGAATGCCTGCCTTCCCAGCACACTAAGGGCAAAGCTGAGTGTGTGACAACTTAGCACACCTAGCAAGCCCAGTAGCTGACCAAGCAAGAATGTCTGCTGAACATCACAGACTCACTCTTCCATCCCACCACCCCACCCCCAAAGACTAAACATATGTAAAGCAGAACCTGGGGAAATCTCCAGTCAGGTGCCACACCTCCCAGACAAAAGGGGAGCTCTAGCTGTGATCAAAACCCAAGAAAGTCCCATACTGAGGTCTTCTGTAAATGCTCATAAAGTCTTTTCAGAAGATCTCACTGCCCTGGACCTTAAGTGAGACCCATGAGTTTTGAAAATAACCCACCTTGTGTACAATTAATACAGTTCAGGACTCAAGCCTAAGGAATGATGCTGCCCACTCTGGGTCCTCTTACATTAATTAACACAAACAAGAGGATGCTCTACAGACATCTTCACAGGCCAACTTAATCCTGAAAAATCCCTCACTCACTGAGATGCTCTTCCCAGGTGATTCTACGCTGAGTGAAGTTGTTAACTAATCTTCCTAACTGCTAGAAAAGATTTCTAACATGCAAAAAAGTACAAAAAAGGCCAAGTACAAAGGAGCAAATTCAGTCTTTCCCGTAAGATGCAGGGTGAACTCAAGGACACACAGCCCTCGTGTACCTACAAAAGAATAACTGAAGGATATACAAGACACTGAATAATGGATGGGCTACAGGGAGGTGGGCAGAAACAAAGGATTAACAGGTGAGTGGGGAATGGATTGTGACGATAGGCAGGGCACAAACAGTGATGATTCTCTAAGTAAAACTTTTTCTGTAGTTCTAGATTTGAGAATTAAGTTAACATTTAATACACTCAACAATGAAAAAGAAACCCAACAGAGGTGTGCTTTCATTTAAATAGCACAGTCACAGAAAGGAGAGGAGAGCCCTGGCTGCAGTAACTTTAAAAGAACAGTGTATTAAGTCGCTTTATATGGTTAAAAATGTAATTATAGGAACAAACATGGTACACAAGTCGGTAATTTTCTCAACAAGGGTATATGGTGACAATTCTGAAGCCACTTTAAGTTCCTTCTATGGCTTGTTGTGTATTAAACGCATTATGGGTTTAAAAAAAAAAATCCTAAAAGTCACTAGGAAGGACAATGGAGAAGGCCAGAAAGCCATTTGGTGTTGACTTGGGACTGAAGGCATCCACAAATTCAACACCTGTACAGATACACAACAATATAGAATCAGATGTATATAGATTGCCTGGCTGTGTCTAATGTCTAATGCATTGACTATAACAGTAAGCATACTCAGTCTGGGTTTCTAAATACCATCCTCTCATAAAGGAAAAGTCCTTAGAGAAATAACGGATTCTAAAAGGTGAATCAGAGATACCCTGCTGAACACAGAGTAACAAGAGTCCAGCAAACAGGAGACTACCACAGGGTCTCTCTGGCCAAATTCGAATCCAATGGAACAATACATAAGTAAGTTGAACATGGATTTTACCACAGATGCAGAAACCAATATCCAGAAAGCCATGACGATAATAAAATATTGAATATTTTATTGAATAATAATAAATTCAATAAAATATTGAATAAATATATACAGAGAGTAAAATTCTAATGAATACATTTAGAAGAAAAAAGTTAGCTAAAACCACAGTAATTCAGAAGATGACCAGCGGATTCTAGAGTTGGTGGGAGAAAATATGAGAAACAAGATATTTACAGTGGTAAAGTAGTCCACAGAAACTTCTTAATTATGTCAGGAAAACAGTAACTTTGATAGCAGAGAAACATACTATCTTTATGAGGTAATCAATCCCAGGGTAACTAAAAACTGAACATATCAACACCCTGTGTCTGAGAAACAATGTACTGACAAAGGCAAAGAAAATTTCTTTTATTTATTTACATATTTATTGGGGCCAAAAACATATGACCCAAATCTGATCATAAGAAGATATCAGATAATGTCCAAAAAAGCAACATCCTAAGAAAGATTTGGTAAGCCATGAAGAGTCATCCACTCAAGACCAATGGGTCTCAACCTGAGGGGCTGAACAACCCTTTCACGGGGGTCACTTAAGACCATCAGAAAACACAGGTATCTACATTATGATTTGTAACAGTAGCAAAATTACAGTTATGAACAAGCAACAAAAATCATTTTATGGTTGGGGGTCTGCACATCATGAGGAACCGTATTAAAGGACCACAGCATTAGGAAGATTGAAGACCAATGCTCTAGACAAAGAAAGACTGAAAACTGAATTAGTTTAGGGTGATGAGGACACGCCCACTACACAGGAGCATTCTAAAGGGAGTTCTGACTCAAGTGGGGGGAAAAATTTTAATTGCTGCAAACATGTCTGCATGTTCTATTTAACTCTTCAGAACTGCATGGATTTTGTTGCTGTTGTTGTTGTGTGTGTGTGTGTTTAATAAAGACTAAATCTGCAAAGCAGTTTTGGGTTGACAGCAACAGTGAGAGGAAAGCAGAGCTGTCAATATGGCGCCTGCCCCCCCCACACACACACACATGTGCACACTTCCTCTACCAACAGCATCTCCACCACATGCTGCACCTTAGGAGACTAATGGGCACACACTGGCATATTCACAGACATGCACAGAATTTAGTGTACAATAGCTGTCATCACTGCAGCAGGCAGAGTTTACATTAGGGATCACTACTGAGCCAATGTGTTCTATGGCTTTTGTAGATGTACAGTAAGATGTAGCCACTATTTAATACCATACAAAATGTTTCAATGCTCTAAATATTATCTATGCTCTGTCAATTTATCTGTCTCTCCTCAGAAATCC
This sequence comes from Cricetulus griseus, assembly GCF_003668045.3. Lineage (NCBI taxonomy): Eukaryota > Metazoa > Chordata > Mammalia > Rodentia > Cricetidae > Cricetulus > Cricetulus griseus. The sequence goes on along the minus strand of NC_048596.1, from coordinate 255,952,549 downwards.
CTGGTGTCCACTGATCTCTTCACTTCAGTCTAAAATTTTATCTTTTTCCAAAATATCATAATTGGAAACATGGAATATCCAGACTTTTCCAATTGGCTCCTTTCACTTAGCTATATATGCTTAATTTTTTCTCTATATCTTCTCTTGGCTTCATAGTTCATGTACAATTCCTTTGAATAAAACATTTTACTATTTATACATTTTTAAGATTTGATATTTAAAACACTTTACAGTCTAAGCCTTAGAATTACAATAGCTGAAACAATTGGGTATTATTTAGCCAACCCACCAACAGCATTGTCCAGACATGTGTGTCTATGCTAGATGATTTTAGGTCTATGGGTGGATGCTAATCACTAGGAAGTCTGAAGGCCTAGGCTGAGGGAGATTTCAACCTCAAAGACTATATAGCCAGAGCTCTAGGGCCAATTTGCAACTTAAGATGAGAGTTGTCAGGTTTCACTCCCCCATCCTGTTTAGTCTCCTGGCAACCCTAAGGAGGAGGACAGAACTGCATTCAGAAACTCCCACAATATACCTGTGCTTTCTCTAGGCTCTCAGTTCAATGCACATGTTCTCTCCTCAGGGAACTGTCCCATTTCTGTAAGCTTTAAATGAAGCAAGGTACACAGAGATGGTGCAGCTGTTAAAGGTGCACACCACTAAGAGTGACGACCTGAGTTCAATTCTCAGAACTCCCATGGTAAAAGAACAAAATTTAATCCCATGCTTCCAATGTCTCCAGTAAAAGGAGGGGGGGGGGCACAAATATTTTTAATTATAGCAATATTATTTCATGTGTTGCTTACCTCTTTTTAAAACTATTCCTTTTATCCCTTCTTTTAACACATCTAGTTAAAACTTAAGACAAGCTTCTGGAACTTGACTTTGTAAACTGCTTTCAGAATCATATTACAAGACTCCCAGGAAGTCAATGTCTTCCATATTTTACCCCTAGATTGTTTGTTTTGTACTTGGATATTGAACACAGGGTCATAGTGTGCATATGTTCATAACTAGCCCTAACCCCCACCTCCACTCTCTCTCCCAGGCTACTCTCATACTGGGCAATTCTATTTCTCACTAATTTCTAGGATTACAGGTTTTAGTCACCATGACCTGCCTGGTTATGAATGCAATGTTACCCAGTTTGATCACTCAAAATTCTTACCTTCTATTAAAATGACTTTTGACTACATTCAAAAACTAAATCTCTCAAGCAATATGATCTGCCCATATAATATGGCCATCTCAATATCTGATGATTTAAAGACAACTCCGAAAATACTTGGCTGGCAAGGTGGCTCAGAAGTTAAGTGCTCTGGCTGCTCTTCCAGAGGATCAGGGGTTGGTTCCCAGCACCAGGACGGTAGCTCACAACCAGCTGTAACTCCAGTTCAGGGGATCTGACACCTTCATCTGGCCTCTACAGACACCAAGCATGTGTGTTGTACACAGACATATATGCAAGCAGTGCACGCACACACACACACACACACACACACACACACACACACACACACACACACACACTAAAGGGAAAAACATTTTAATACTTCCATCACCTTCATCATTGTTGCAACGTCTCATGAGGAAACTAGATGAGAGAATACAACAATTATCATTTGAAAGACAAAAAGGGATGTGGTGGGGGCTGGAGAGATGCTTCAGTGGATAAAAACACTTTTTTTTTTTTTCAGAGAACCTGGGATTGGTTTCCAGTACCCACACTGTCATTCACATTCATAACTCCAGTACCAGGGATGCAAGGCCTTCCTCTGACCTCCACGGACATAAGACATGACCATGGTATACATACATATATGCAGGCAAACTCTCATACATATAAAGTAAAATAAATAAATCTAAAAAAGGGAATGAGGAGCATGGGGAGTATTTATTTGTCAGTATTATGCACTGAAAATAATACAGTGGGCAACTCTTACTGTTACAGCACACAATGTTTTGCTGTTCTGTATAGAAACATAAAGCTGGCTGTTCCTAGGATTGGAACCACTCCCATGTGGAGCTAACTATGGGAAAATAAGGAGAGGAGAACTCATAAAAGAGGAAGTATTTCATTAGTGGTAGGAAGGTGAAGAAATAAGGTGCTCCTGGTCAAAATGCAGAAAACTGGTATAGGATGTTTTAGATTTGTATGACATTTTCAAATATAATTCACCTTTGTGAATCCTTCTTTCTCCCGCAGCCCCTTCTCCTTGTATTCTTCTATGTCCAACAGCCTCATAGTCACTCCTGTCACCTGTGTTCTATTACCTGCCTCCTTCCTTAAGACCTTCTTTTCCCCTTAACACTGCCCCCTTCTGGTTACATGAACTCTACACACACATACCCACATTTCAAGACAGGCAGGCTCCGCATATGAGACAGGATATGGGGTATTTGTCTGAAGCTGGGTTACCTTGCTTAATGTAATGTTTTCTAGATTTACCCATTTTCTCACAAATATCATAATTTCATTTTTCTTTACAATTAAATGAAGCCCCATTGTGTATATGTACCATAGTTGCATGATCCATTCATGTACTGATGAACACCCAGCTAGTCTGGTTCCATTGTCTTGCTAGTACGAGTAGAGAGCAATAAACATGGATGGACAAATGTCTGTGAAGTGGCACACACACAGCACTTTAGGTATTTGACCATAGATGGCAAAGCTGGGTCATGTAACAGCTTTATTTCCTTTAGTTTTTTGATAACCTTCCACACTGATTCCCACAGTGACTACATCAGTCCACACTCCCACCAATAATGTGTCCTCCTCCTCTCTCCCATCTGTTACTCTTTGTTTCTTGGTGGAGGCCATGCTGACAGAGGTGAAACAGAATCTCAGAGAAGTTTTAATTTGGATTTGTTGACAGCTAAGAATATTAAACACTTTTTAAAAAATATTTAATGGCCATTTGAGTTTCTTCTTTAGAGAACTATCTGTTCATTTCATTCACCAATTTATTGACTGTTCTTTTGATGTTCAACTTTTGCAGTTCTTTATATATTCTAAATATTAACACCTTGTCTGGCAAAGATCTCCCATTCTGTAAGCTGTCAACAGAGCAGACAGCCTACATATATTTTTTAATGTGCTAATCACCTTATGCTTCTCTATATTCTTAAGCTTATGTCCCCTTTTCAGCACAAATGTCATTACATTGTTAGCAAAGAAAAATAGAAACTTGTCTCAAATTAGCATTAGACCTGAGGAGAAATATTTGATAATGCAAGAAAACAAAGTCTTCAACTTTAATCCAATGTGACAATTTTCTTGCTTATCCTGAACCATAGCTGAGAATGGGCACACCAAACAATATAATCTAAAGCCACGACTCAGCCAATAGCTTCACACAATGCTATAAGAAGGCTTGCTCACTCTGTCCTTTCCTAAAGGATCAGCATGGAAGCCATGACAAACAAGACTGGCACAGCTGTCAGTCACTAGATAAGAAAACTAACTCTACATCTGGTATACCTTTCTCCAAACTCAAGTACTGGCCTGCTAACATTAGTGTACACCTCACATAAGTAATAAAGCTTACTATCACTGTGAAAGCACATGAGCCTCCCCTGGACCACACGAAGCTCCTGCCACTGCTCACTCTGCGCCACACCACCGCTTTACACAGATGGAACCTCCAACTCCAAAGTGTGTGCCTTCTCCAAGCTCTCCAGTTAGCAGAGAATGCTAGGAGGCAAGTGGTAGCCTCCAGAATCCAATTATAGACTATGGCAAACCACCTCAACAAATCAGCAGCACTGGGTGTTTATGCAGATCCACCAAACATGCCAAAAATCTCAGGGGCAAGGAAGGAGCAGCAATAGTGTGTATTAGGAAAATTTAAATAACTCTTGTTTAATGGGGGAAATGAGTCCCCTTTGGGGGTTCATTAATAAAAGTATTATTAGTCGTTTCATTAATAAAAGATTTTAAGAATGGACTCAGCCAGAAGCAAAAGAACAATTTTATTAGAGTTAAAAAGAAAACCACAGAACAGGCAAGCAGCAAAACCTTATCTGCTGCCTAGAGGAGGAAAATGGAAGGAAGAAGGAAAAAAACCTAAGCCATTGAAGGTTCTGGGCCAGGAAAGCTTTAGATAAAGAGGAAGGAAGCCAAAGAATTGGGGGGGGGGGCGGATTTTAAAAAGAAACAGAAAGAAGTAACATAAAGGGTACTGCTTTACTGAATAGCTCAGAAAAGCGGGGAGACCTAAGCCCCTCATGTGGCTGTAGTCCTTAAACTTCTCCACTAGGGGTTGGGGCTCTGGGGTGGAATAGTACTGTATCTCATTATTCTGATATTATTATTAATGAATTATAAACAAGAAATTATTCTGTCTCTTTAGCATAGCTTTATATGAGTCTACCTTCCTAGTAGGGATACCTTAACCAAAGTGACTGGGCCAACACAACTGGAATATTGGAACAAAACTTGGGCTAGGGATTCTATTCTCTTACCCAGGAACTTTTTGACAATGCCAAATAAAAGAAGTCAAGCATCGCAAGGCTATTTTCAAAACTACTAAGGGCTGCATAGTGAGTTCCAGACCTCTCTGACTCCCAGAATACATGAGTATAACCAAATGTATCTGGAACATACACAGAACATTAAAGATTGGAAAACACTCAAATATGGTGAAAGTGCAGCGTGTGAAGCCACAAAGAACAGGCTGCGACAGCTGTTTTCATATTAGGTCTTTGCTTATTTCTGACATTTTCTTAGGTATCACTATATGAACTCAAAATGACCCAAAATACAAATTCTATCCTCACTGCAGAAACCAGGGGAAGTAGTTCAAATGAGAACAGAATAGGTACAAGAAATTAATTCACACATGATCTAACAATGAAAGTGGATAACAAAACCTGATTATACTTAAAACTGAGAAAACAAACATGATTTTTCAAGAAGTCCTAGAGTTCAAGCAAAAATTTTAAAAGCAAAGTTACAAAAACAAAAAAATAATGGTCAGAATAATATATAAATACACAAATTTCCAAATGTCCAAAGGAAAGGGGGGTCAGATGAAAGCAGAATTGTCCAGACACTTTTCTATTTGCTCATTTAAGTATCCAGAGACCACTTGCTCCTTCTGCACCACGAGCCTTGAATGTGAGTGCTAAATTTTATCTATGCAGCCTATTTCTCTGGGTTTCTGTGACAGAGCTTATGACCCTCTGCTGCTACTTACAGAACCATCAGCTGATGACAACAGGCATTGTCTACCTTATCCACCACATGGTTTCACTGAATGTCACAGCACTTACCATATCCCAGTTACTCCAGTATGAGCTCAGGGGATTGAGAGATTAATGGAGGAGCACCATTGCATAGTAATTGATGGTGCCTGAAGTCAAACCTAACTGTATGACTGTGTTCCAATCAGGGAAATAGAGCCCCCTCTCTGGCTGCAATACAGAAAGGACCAGACAGACACGATGAAAACTTCATATAAATCATGAATATAATTGAGCTGCCAGGCCCCATACACTGACATTTCCTGAGACACTGTACATAAAATAATGATAGTTTACTCCAACTAAAACAGGTTTATTACATAAGGGTCATTAAATTTTATTAGTAGTAGTAGTGGTTGTAGTAGTAGTGGTTGTAGTAGTAGTAGTAGTAGTAGTAGTAGTAGTAGTAGTAGTAGTAGTAATTGGGGTTAGGCGATAGGCCAGTCTGTAAAGTGAATGCATTGCAAGAATGAGGCCCAGAACATGCTCTAAAAATAAATCAGATATGATGATGTAAGCTTATACTCTCAGTACTAGGGAAGGGGAAACAAGCAGATATCTGGGACTCTCTGGCCAGTTAGCCTAGTATAGCTAGTGAGTCCAATTCTTAAAGTGAACAGTTCCTGAAGAACAGTACAAAGGCTGACCTCTAGCCTCTAGAAGCACATGTTGCACACACAGACATAACTTAACAACAAATTAAGCTTGCCTTTTGAGTACACTAAACAGCTGTGAATTTGCACTCACATGGACAGTTTGGAGACCATTCAAGGAGTGCTTTGCACACAGATGGAATGCAGTGGTGCTCCATACTAGCAGTACTCACAGAAAAATGGCATGTGTTAAAAACCATGTGGACTTCTAGAGCAATGTACAATATTGGAGATGTGTGTCCTGGAGCATCATGGCATGTCCTGGTAAGTCATGGAGTGTCCTGGAGAATCCTGGAGCATCCTGGAACACCTGTTCTATCTCCTGTGTTTGACTCCAATGATCTTTGCCCTTTCGTCCTAAACTGAGGAAGAGAAATAACTAAAAGGAAAATAAAAGAAACTAAGGCAAGAAGTATCTTGGAGTTGTACAAATCATATACAAAGAGACAAAAATGGATTATAAACAACTTCTCAAATATAAGAATAGTTCAGAAGAATTCCTCCAGAAGGAAGAGTCAGGTGTATGATATTCTGCACCTTGTAAAAAACTCTGAAAGATATGTCCAAGAAAACATTCAATCAAGCCCTGCAGAAGTTGTCTGGGTAGACTCAGACTCAAGTGTCAGGGTCCTTCTTGGGCACTTGGCAGGGGTATCTACAGAACACACCTAATGCATTCTGCATTAACACAAAAATGTTCACAAAAAAAGACCTAACTTTTCTGCCATAGCCCTAGGCCAGAAGAAAGTGAGAGAAGTAGACAGTCTTCTCAGCCTCTGAGGGAAAACAGGCATTGGTAATCTCTTTGTGAATAGCCTTCACATTGTCAGGCATGATGTCAATCTAGCACTCAGGAGACTGAAGCTGGAAGACTGACATAGCCTGGTCTAAATGGGGAGAGTCTCTCTCAAACAAACAAACAATATTTTGGGAGTGAGGGGACGCTACAACAGCTAAGGAAGTGCTGGAATAAGAAACTGTGATAGAAGTAGAAGTGAGTTTGTTTGAAAAGGGCAAATGTGAGCCGGACGGTGGTGGCACATGCCTTTAATCCCAGCACTCGGGAGGCAGAGGCAGGCAGATCTCTGTGAGTTCGAGACCAACCTGGTCTACAAGAGCTAGTTCCAGGACAGCCTCCAAAGCCACAGAGAAACGCTGTCTCGAAAAAACCAAAACCAAAAACAAAAAAAAAAAAAAGGCAAATGTGAATCAAGTGCAACTTTTTTTTTTAATTTTTTTGGGGGGTGGGGTTTGAGACCCTGTCTCGAAAAAACCAAAAACAAAAACAAAAACAAAAAAAAAAAGGCAAATGTGAATCAAGTGCAACTTTTTTTTTTTTGGGGGGGGTGGGGTTTGAGACAGGGTTTCTCTGTGGCGTTGGAGCCTGTCCTGGAACTAGCTCTTGTAGACCAGGCTGGTCTCGAACTCACAGAGATCTGCCTGCCTCTGCCTCCCAAGTGCTGGGATTAAAGGCATGAGCCACCACCGCCCGGCTCATTTTGTTAATTTTTAAAAAATATTTTATTATGAAATTTTTCTTTAATTCATGAAATAAGGGAATATAATCAACTCCCAAGCATTCAAAGACCCACTTGGAACAATTATTAACATTCTGCCATCTTTTTTTTAAATAAATGAAGTATTTTTATTTATTTATTATGTATACAGTGTTCTGTCTGTATGGGTCCCTGCAGGTCAGAGAGGGCACCAGATCTCATTACAGACGGTTGTGAGCCATCATGTGGTTGCTGGGAATTGAACTCAGGACCTCTGGAAAAGCAGCCAGTGCTCTTATCCTCTGCGCCATCTCCCCAGCCCCCAGCATCCTGCCATCTTATTCCATGTGTTTTCTTACTTAATTTTCTACTTTATTTGCTAAACGGAATTTAGTTTTAGATTTATTTTATCTTCAATTATGTGTTTGTGTGTGTTGGGGAGGTACGTGCACATAGGTGAGGATGTCTAGGGAAAAGAAAAGGAAGTGCAGCAATTTTTAACTGCATTATAACATTAAAATAAATGTTATAAAAGCAATTCAATCCCACAGAAAAGTTGCAAGCCTTTGGAAAAACAGTCGGCCACGATGAGCAATTTGGCTGCATGGAAGCTCATAAAGCAATCCCTGTCTGAGGTAATAGAGCAAGAGGGCAACCTACAGGACTATGGGCATGGCATAAAGCATTTTTGCTCTGCATAATATCAAACGTGAGGGAAAGCCACATGAGGAATGAACAGAACACCATGAATAATGTGAATGGGAACTATGGCTGGGACCTGTAGCCAAGCAAAACAGTTAAGTATGGAAACTGAATGCATGAAAGAAAGAAGGGCAGGCAAAACACTATTTTAATAAGGCACTGGATAAAGACAGGAGAAAGAAGAAGCAGGATTGACTTCAAAAACTGGACAATAGTCGTCAAGTGAAATTCTGGTTAATAGCATGTTTTGCATCACGGTACAATTCTGCAGGTCATTTTGTTTAAAAGCCTAATTAAGCCACATGACTTTATTTGAAAGTGCCTAATAGAAAGTGCCTCAAAGATTCATGGTCAAATTAGGCAGGACAAATAGTTACTTTCTCAGTAATATGAGAAGTCTTAGACAATTGGAGAAAATCAAGAGGTATTTTGTATCAAATAAAAATAATTGAGGCTTAGAAGTAAAAACCTAAGAGGTCCATGAAATACAAGACATCTTCTAAGTATTTCCACATGTTAAGTAGAGTCCTTCCTACCTTTCTTCCCACATTTTGCAATTTCTTGGGCCTAGGAAGCAGCTGTCAGAGAACTGGGTTATACACAGAGGAGACACTGGGAACAACTGCCCACAAACAACTGATGAGGGGGTACTTGGAGGGAACTGACAGATCCATTATTGATTCCTTGGAATGACCCTGCTGCAGATTACAGGACACAAATACTGTGTATCTTTTAAATTCCCCAACACTCATCTGGGATTGAGTAACAACTGAACACTTCACAGTCACTGCTAGAGCTCCCCAATTCTGTGTTCTGCAGAGACAGAAGTGAGTACAGAGTGCACAGCAACAGAACACACATAATGCCAGCCTACAAAGATATTTTCATACCAAATCCTATAGTGTAAGCACTGTAGGCCAGCATGAGACCAGTGCCATCTAGAGGCAGAAAACAGTGAGCTGCTCCATCATTGTCCGGGCTAGAAGATTTGTCATCAAAAACAAACAAACAAACAATCAAACAAACAAACTCTCCTTTATTTCCATTTTCAAAAGATTAATGTCTAGCAAATTGTATTTGTAATACTTTTTAAATTAAAGCCAGACATAACTGACACCACAGACATATAAACTCACTAAAGTGCCAGATGATTTTTTTTTCTGCACTTTTACCCTCAGTGGTATAATTTCTGAAAGCGATAAACAATGTCAGAATACAACCCCACGGAATCAAAAAGACAGACAACACAAACTACTGGCTTAGCTCTGCATTTGGAAGTTGCCAGCTCCTTACAATGCCAATAACAGCCCAAGAGGCTAGAGCAAGAAGGCTTAGAAATAAACAAAAGTGAATACAGGTAGCCATAAAGAGAAATTGAGCCAAAGAGTCTAACACTTGCTTGGGGACAACAGAAAGATACTGTCTTAAAAGAAAAAACAAAACAAAACAAAACAAACAACAACAAAAAAAACAAACACTTAGAGGTTGACTGCTGTGGTTTGAATCTTAAATGTTCCCTAAAGGCCTGTCTGTAAAGGCAGATCCCCAGCCTATGATCACTCCTGAAAAGCAGTAAAGGAAGCCCTGTTGTTGAGGCATATTCTTAAAGATTATGAAAGCCCAAAGGCTTTGCTTCCCACCTACCACAAAGTAAGCATCCTGCTGCATTAGACTTTTCCACCAGGATGAACTGTGTCACCACAGGACAAAACCAACAGGACCAAGTAACCAGAAACTAAAATAAGCCTTTTTTCAAATGCTGATATATCGTGGGACTTGTTATGGTAACAAAAAGCTGGCTACTACCTTAATTGTGATAAATATGCCATACTAACCTAATGTCTTTAATAGTGGGAAAACTGGTGTTAGGAGTTCTCTCTATTGTTAACAACATTTCTGCAACCAAAATCTATTCTATAATAAAAATGTGATTAAAACAATGAATATGAAGATGATACTCTCCTTTAACTGAAATGAGCAAGACAGAAAGAATTAGAGTCCTAAGAGTCACATCAAACTCACTATGAATGAAGATGAATGACCATGATTTTCCAATAGTTTCAGCACTAGCAAAAGTCTCTGGGTACCAGCAAGACCTCCAGAGCAGGGATCATCACCACAGTGCCTTCATCACCATATGAAGCACTGCAGATGCTCCATGCCATCCTTACCAATTACTTGATTAATTTAGAACTATCTCAACAAGCCCACACTGAGTAAAGAAGCACATTTGGGGGTTGAAAGTTTTAACAGTTCTATCCAATTAACATCAAACACTACACTAAAAACACATTCCACTCCTTAGAATATCTATTTCCACCCATCTATCTATCTACACTTGGAAAAAATTGCTGGCCCTGCCCACTTCCTGGAGAACAGAAGCCATCCAATAGGAAAGCCCTCGATCCCCTTCCCTATCTTTGATGCAGCCAGGCCTGAATTCTTTACTCTTCCTTCCTTGATTGTAAAGTAGGTAATTGTTCTTTGAAGCACAATTTCCTCTAGGCAGGCTCTAGACCATATCCCTCCTCTGCCTTCTAGACACACTGTGCCCCATCACTGTGTCCCTGGACTTCTTACTTTAAAGAGTTCATGTCGTCAGTTCTATGCCCACTGTCCATGTCTGGCTCTTCACATCAACAAACACATTCAATTCTTCCCTCTAAACAAGTGAACCAAACAAATGAAAACGGCTGTTAGGACAGATAATGTTCCCCAGTCATGTGTTCACAGAGAGGGTGCTCACCCCTTTGCCATTTTCCTCACTGCTTCTCTTTCCCTCTACCGTCACTATGTATTTGTAATCCATGAGCCTCATGGTCAGCTTTCTATAGTCCTTCATCTGAACACTGTGCCTTAGATGAATGGATTCACCTCATGATTCCAGCTTTCAATGCCTTTGAGTTTAGATGCCACAAGTTCTTGGGCACCTTCTCCAAAAAGTACACTACCCCAAAAGCTGTGCTGGGACCCAAGTATATACCTGCCTATAGGGTGTCTCCATGTGCAAATTCTCCATCTAAACATAGCCTAGGCTCAATTCTCTTTCCTGTTACCATCATAAAATGTACTTCTCTCGTAACCCTTCATTCTGCAAATGGTACCAAGAAAACAGTGCTAGGGCTCTTACTTTTCCTTTCCTCCTTCAAGTATCATTGTACCTATCATCTTGCCATCTCCATTTCCAGGCCTGCACTCAACCAGTCTTTTGGGATGTAACCATTTCCTCATATGTCTCTCCAACACTAATTTTTTTTTGTTTGTTTTTTTTGTTTGTTTGTTTGTTTGTTTTTCGAGACAGGGTTTCTCTGTGTAGCTTTGGAGCCTATCCTGGCACTCGCTCTGGAGACCAGGCTGGCCTTGAACTCACAGAAATCTGCCTGCCTCTGCCTCCTGAGTGCTGGGATTAAAGGCTAGCAACACCAAGTCCAGGTTCTCCAACACTAATCTTACATGGTGCTGCTGCCCTTGGCATTTACTACCCAAAAATGTCAACTTGACAGTCTTACTCTTATTACTGGAAATTACTGAAGACCTCAACTTTTTTTTTTTTTAACTGAAGTTCAAATGCCCAGTAAGTTTTACACAGGAAGCCCTTCGTGAAGTCACTCATGCCTCTCTCTTTATGTCCATCACCTACCATTTCTCCATGTGCCAGGCACTCCGTATTACATGTTCCAAGGATGGGTCACAATTGTCATATTGTGCTGTCAAATATGCTACTCCTATTAACTTTTCTGCAACCATAATTTTTTGTTCAAGATTCTTCAAAATACCTTCTTTATTTTTATACCAGAAGTGATTTCTAATTTCTATGTGCTGACCATGTTTCTCAGAGTGCTAATTGCTTGGTATGGAGCCTGTAATTTGTTTTATCTTTCACAAGGCAATGAACAAGGAACAGTGTTTAGTCAAGATCTTCTTTCATACCAACTCTGCTTAGGATTAGGTTCCCAAGAACATCGAACACAAAGGCAAATTATATCCAGCTCAGCTCAACCAAAGCCTATGGAGAGATGACCTCTGAGTCCCAGGACAGGGCAGAATTATAGAGAGTGATGGATATGTAACATGCAACTCCAGTAAGTACTACCTCATCTATCAACCCTTGGCTCAGAAAGAAAGAAGTAAGAATCCCCTCAAAACAGAATCACATGCACATACAGGAACTCCCAGGCCTTCACATCCCATGAATGCAGCAAGCGAATTCAATTATATTATTCAAATCCGACTAAAGCATTTCAGCAAATATTAAGTATTCAAATCACTTTGGAGGATGGATTGGGAGATTTTATATTAAGGGGATAGCAGACTCATCTAAGTGGATTTGAGCTGCTAATTTCCAAGGTTTTTAATTTCTTTAAACAACTGGGATCATCTGCTTCTCACTGGGGAGGACTTGTGTTTGAAAGGGCCAGTTAAACACCACTCTGTCCTCAGGTCTCTGTGGGAAGTCCATTCTTGCTTCAGCTAATTGACATCGAACCAGCTTTGTCTTTCCTTGGATTTTCTGTAATGCACCACATGCCAATTAATCAAATTACAGAGATCAGCACAGGGGAGGGAACAAACTGAAACTGTGTATTGCAAGAAACAGACTCAATTCTCTCCCTGCTGCTATCTTATTTCCTCTCCCTGTAATGAGACTTTGTGGCAGTGGAATAAGGCAAAGAGGTCCCAAATAGGCCATGTTGGATACTGTAACTGAGAAACAATGACTGACACACAGCCAAACCAAATGTTGCCTGTCAGGGTATCCCGGGTATCCAACATCCAGTGATGGATCCAACTTCCACTGGGCACACTCTTCTCGCTTCAGTCTAAACTTAAGAGAATGGTCATCCTTCATTCAAAGTGACTTTCATTTCCAAACCCACATGATCTACCCAAATCTTCCAGCTTCTATAATATAAAACTTAACTTGAATAGTCAGGTCCCAACCTGAAGATGTATTCCTGAGATGCCACATTCACAAAAATTCTCAGGGAGGCAGACAGGCTCATCAAGCATGACTCCATAGAGCCATCTTCTTGGGAGAGCTGAGGCTGCCCTCCAAGATTACCCAATGCAGCACCATCAGGAGTTCCTGAACCCTCGACCACCCCGAATACCCTGCTTCCAGTTGTCCTCCTACTTTTAGTAATTCTGACACAGACTTTATAGCACCTTTCTTCTCTTGTTGGTTCTCTGTATCCCAGGGATACAGATGGGAGAATTTTGCTCTGGCATACACATTAATAGCAAAGAAACTTTAATACATTAAAGAAAGGAAGGTAGAGACAGCTGTACACAAAGACATATTCAATGTGTGTACTTGCTTGGATAAAAAGCAAGCATGGTAACTGAGATGATGATTCAGTCACCTACCAGTGCCTATGATCCCTGTGCTGGGAAGTGGAGAGAGGATAGTCTAGGGTGGGCTTTAACAGCCAGAGTCTAGCCAAATCAGTAAGCATTAGGTCCAATGGGAGACACTTTCTCAAAAATTAGGGTGTAGAGCATCACTGAGAAAGATACCTAATAGTCACCTCTGTCTTCCACAAGAACACACAGAACACGCATGCACAAAAAAACAATAATCAGCAATGGCAACAACAAAAATACTACATACCCATGTGAACTGGTTATCAAGACTAACAAAGTTTAAGGGAGAAAAGAACACCCATTCTGCTTCCTCCTATAGTAGATAGAAATAAATATTACAGAGACCCACCCACAACTGAAAAATGTGCAGAGGGTAAAAGACTTTAGAACACTCAGTCCTAAAAAAAAAAAAAAAGTCTTCATCAAATCATTCCCCTCAGGACTCAGGAAACCCCAAAGAGGAGGTAAGAAGATTATAGGTGTTTTCACGGCATTTCTGTATGTGTGTGTCTCTGCATCTATATGTGTTTCTTGTGCTTTTCTTTGGCTCTTTTTCTTCTGTTTGTTTTGTCAATCTTGTTTGGTTTTTATTTCATCTTATTATTATTTTTTATCCCTGTTTGTATTCTAATGAGAGAAAGAAGCAGTATGTGTTTGGGTGGATGGGGAAATGGCAAGGATGTATCCAGTACAAGTTGGGGGATAGAAAACCATAATCAGAAAATATTAAATGAAAAAAAAACTATTTTCAATAAAGCAAAGATTATAGAAAGGACGGAAAAAGGGAGGGGGAGAGAAGGAGGGAAGGAAAAGGGGAGAGAAGGAAGGAAGCAAGTAAGTAAGCAAGGAAGGAAATACGAACAAGGTGAGAAGGTGGAGGAATCTTGAGGACACCTGAGCTTCTATGGGTCCTGTTGTTCTAGAGAACCACAATCAACATAAACAAACTCCTAATCCTTGAGACTCACTTGGAAAGCTGGAATCCCCACAATTCTTCTGAATGAAACTAGCAGCAGATCTCATTGATGTCCTGTGTTGCTGCAGGTTCCAAACACTGATGGAGCCTATCAGTAATAAATCACTAGTACAGATGATTCATTGTGGATGAATTTGTTGTAGATTGCATGATAAATCCTACAGTATATATCAACATATGATAGAATCAATATCTAACAATCTGATTCTAAAATGATATTTTTGGCACCAGAGTTCAAATAATCATTTATACCATTAGTGGCAAAGCAGGTGGATGCATGTTCTACACAGTCCCACCACAAGTCCTCCATGGTGAGACGAGGCACATTCTACATGGGGAAAGAATCAAGGTGACTCACTCAATGTCATTTAACCGTATTTAGTAGTCAATGACCTTAAAAATTGAAAATTTAGAATTATCAACCAAGAGAATGTAAACCCGTTTTCCCTTAAAATTCATCTTCTCACTCAGAATCCTTATGGTAAGAAAATTCGTAATGTTTACCTGGCTCACAAATCTTAAATAACACAAACAACAAATTGTATAAATTTCAAAACTTAACAGGGCTCCAAGGATCAGTGTGTATTGGATGCCCTTAACTCTCAGTACAGTGGGATACAAGTGTCGACACTGCCAGGAGAAGCCTCTCACCTACCACCTACCAATTTCCCAAGCTAAGTATGTGAAATGATGCCAGTTCATCCCCGCTAACAGCATCAAGGTATATGTACCACACAGAGATGTCCCCAGCAAAGTGTGAAGTCTACCGTACAAGAGTGCGAAAACACTGTGAATATATTTCTGCCACTTTCACACTTCACTTAGGCTACCAGAAAAGACACTGTTACTGTATTTATATGGATTCAATAAAACCTAAGGAGACCTCTTGGACTTCTGTAATAGCACAATGTAACTGGCAGCCATTTTCTTGACATGTTGGAGGAATAAGATGAAAGGACCTCAACTGCTTCTTTTGAGGCTATTACTGGCCCCAGAGCATAGGTGCCCACTATTCAGTGCATCTCATGGTCTGTCATCATTCCATGTACTGAGAAGCAGTATTGAAGAAACCTACACACTAATTATACCCAGAAACTTTAAATTAGTATTCACAACAAATAGTTTGTTTCTCTAGGTGTGACTTTTCCATATCAACCCACTTATTGGATGAATAACAGCCTGTCTCCAAAAATGTGTCTATACATGATGGCAAGGGAATACACCCACTTTGCCAGTTGTTGCTGTATTGCTTCTCCAAATTCAAGCAATCCCTCTTTGTCTGCTCTGTGAGAACATGGCGGGCCCCTGAAATATTTTTCTTTTGCCAACTGACACAATGTGAAGCAGTTGATAGAGGCTGCTGGAGACACATCACAAAGGAAGGAATTCTAAGTCCCTTTGGCTGCTCTGCTTTGCAGTGAGGGCAAGAAGGCTCCCTCAGAGACCAGCAGCTTCCTCCAGTCCCTCTCCGACATTTGCTAGCAATTTTCTTGCAGGTAATGTTCCCAAGACAGCCTTTTCTAAAATGGTTATTTTCATCAAATTCTGTGTGGTTTCTTCCTCATGGCTGAGTCCTTACTACACTTGCTCAGATGGAAGGAGAAATAGCTCTAAGAATGTCTGACTAGAAGAGTAGACACATGAATCACCATGTATTTAAGTGTGTTACTCACCATCTTTTGCAGGGCGCAAACCGATACTCTGGACAGAAGGAGACATCCAAGTTCTATACCTACTAACAGTAGCTCTGTTCAGGATTCTTGTCAACAAAGAAGACACAAAGACAGTCTGGAGCCCTCAAGGAACCTACTAATCTGGTGGGGACACCAGGGATAAACAAAGGGATATTTCAAGACAGTAAGCTACACAATGCAACAGTGAGCACCAAGAGCTCATATATAAGGCTGCATGGGTATCAGGCTAGAGGCTATAAAGCTTATCTTAGTGCAATCAACAATGCATTATCTGCAAAAGCCCTATGCCATAGAAAAGACTGGTCTAATCAAATGTGCCTCTAAATCCCTCAATGTCTTCCAATAATAGGTACTACCCCATCACATGAGCTATGGATTCTTGTGATCGGTAATTTCACTATCAAAGAAAAAGGAGGTAAACATCTGGGTAAAGAGGGAAAAAAAATTTAAAAAAGCTGTTTCTAGTAAGCATGTCGTTGACAAGAGCCCTGCCTAAAAGATTTTTAAAGAAGAGATTAGAGAAATGTGGTGACTGTAATCTATCAAGGCGAAATTAAAATGCCCTCAATAAAACTCCTCCACATGAGGCTATTAGGGAAACCCAATAACCTCACAGTGGAAAATAAATAACCATCACTCACTAAAAGACAGAAAAGTGATTTGGGGCTGAAAGCAGAAATAAAGAGAGTACCTTTGTCTCACAGTAAGAGTGACAGTGGGGAAGCCCAGAGAAAGAAGCCCAAGAATAGAAGGGTTCTAATGAACCATCTGGAATGAAGGCAACAGTATCAAAGCAGGAGAAGAGAAACTAATAATAACTAGTAGTGGCTTCTACAAGCCATCTATACTGGAGGTCAGAGGGGTGTTTAAATGAAGGATATACACTCCACTATGCTTCAAATGAAGGGGACACTCCACTTGAAATCATGACAACCAAGGGGTACAACTGAAGGAATAATGCCTTCTACAATGCCTTCAGAAAATGCTCAATGACCTTTTAAAAGGTGGTGAATGGTATATGGACTTAACACAGACATCTTGATGAAGTGCTATTTCAATAAATGTGTTCTAGTTAAAGTTACATCAAAGCTTTCTTAGTATACCTTCACATATCTCTCCTATAAAAGCATTTCTTTGTTTCAACATCAATATTCATGAGTTATATGCTTATATTAAAATATTTATAACTTCCTCATAAATTGTGTCTTCATTTATTAAGACTTAAAGTTTTGTACTTTACAAAAAAATAAGAATTTCAGGCTGGAGAGATAGCTCAGCCATTAAAGGATAAGCTCACAATCAAAAGAAAAAGAATCTCAAAAACATTCTAAGGAGTAAGGTAAGCACGTCTTTATAAACAAATAAATAATGCTTTTTTGACAGTTGCAGGTATGAATTTAAAATACTATTTCTACACTTGATAAAAGAAAGTAACCTAGCCCTCAAGAAAGTATGAAAGACAAACATAAGTAAATACAATTTTATGAAACTACACTGCTATTGTGGTTTCAGTTTTCCTGTAAGATCAATAATATCTATGACTAACAAGGAATCAAAACAGATGCACACATTATTACATACTGTAATTTTAAATTATGCATATGAGTGGCTTTTGAAACTAATTAAGACAGAGTGGCAAGTCTCTGCAAATGGGATAAAACTTGGAAGCGGTGACTGCATATGTGCATGTATGGACAAAAATCCAAATACACCTCCCTCGAAGCATGCGGCGGCGGAGGATGCAAACAAGCTTAGGAAACTCAGACTGTGCAGCCTTGACTGAAGCACAAACTTCAGGTTGCCCGTCTCCTCCACAACTCCACAGTTCACTAGCACAGACTACGAGTGCAGGCAGCTGGGAAAACTGGACAGAGCACCTTTAATCACAGTAGGAGACAGAACAGCTCTGAGCACTGCTCCAGGTATGTATTTTTAATTGATATTTTTAATCAAACTACATTGACGCAGGATTTGTATGACGGACTCTCAGGTGGATCTGTCAAATATTTGCCAATCTTACAATAGTTTTAAAGCTATAAACAGTGGTTTCTTGTCTCCAGATCTCCTATAATCCTAGGAAACATGATAATCTGACCAAGGTGCAAAGAGTGTAACACTTATTTACACATTCACTCCTTCCTCCTGATGGGTCAACGCTGTCCTGATTCTTTGTTTCGCATGTACAAGAGTGTTGTTTTTCATAGTTACATCACACAGTTCATTTCTATCAATATCTCACTATGATGTCCACCCTCTATATTTTAAAACATAGTAAATCATGCATACGAAAGATGTAAATGTATCATGTTTAAAGAAGGAAAACCCGTCATCTGTGTCCTTGCCATCCATACCCACTTTTAGAAAGAAAATTAGCACCGACAACTTGGAAAGCCCTCGAACACAAGTCTAATCACATTGGGTCATTCCTCAGATGGAAAATATTTAATTTTTGTGTTTGCCACTCTCTTGTTTTGCTTTGCAACCTCTCAACATATATCTGCTCACTTTTTCAAACTACAAATAAAACTTATTACTACCAAAGATTCTGTAGCTTTCTTTTACTTATTGCTCAATACTGCTTCTCCTATCTATTACACTGACAGAGGTATAGTGTTCATTTCTACCAGTTCATGATGCTGTAGAAGCATATAAATACATGCCAATTTAGTTCACTAAATTGGTATTGTTCCAGTTTTCACCTAAGTCTAATAGTATTATAAAAACTTAATATCTACTTTCTGGTAGATGAGACACAACCAGACAAGGCTTACCTTTATGGCGTCAATGTAGTCTGACCATAACTGGCCATGGACAGAGGCTTCCATGGCAAAGGTTAATGTAATCATCGTCAACATTTTTTCCTTCCTGGGGCTTTTACCCTCAAAGAATCTCATATTTCAGATATTAAATTCCACCAAGATAAGAACAATAACCTCCTACAATTTCTTCCACAGTTTTTAAAGACTTTCATTTCATAAACAGATTAAGTCACCCAGAAAAGAATTTTGCATCCACTGAGAGACCAAGATCATTTTCCAATGGATAACTGTTACAGAACAATTAAGACAGAATTTAGTATCTTCCCATTTTTGTAACTTCACTCCTATTTTGTAAGTTCATAAATATAAGTATGATTATTTCAAAAGTCTCTACTTTTTTAATAAATGTAATTATGTATTTACTTCTTTTTACATCCTAGCCACAGTTTCCCCTCCGTCTTCTCCCAGTCCCTCCCCCAACACTCCCCTCTGTTCCCACCCCCCAATTAACACCCCCTCTGTTTCTGTTTATAAAAGGGCAAGTCACCCATGAGTACAATAAAACATAACACATCAAGTTACAGTAGAAAAAGTCTCTATTTTATTAACTTTCTGCCACTCCTAAACCATTTTTTTTTAAATTTATTTATTAGTTCTAGTTAGGGAACAAACTTGTTCGCATGTAAGTCCCTTCTCCCTCTCCCTCCCCTCACCCCATCCCTCCTCCCCCACCCCAGCCTACCCCCACCCCATCCACCCACCACTCCCCAGGCAGGGTAGGGCCCTCAACGGGGGCTCTGCAAAGTCCACCAAATCTTCCTGTGCTGGTCCTGGGCCCTTCCCCATGTGTCCAGGGCCAGAGTGTAACCCTTCACGTGGGATGGGCTCTCAAAGTCCCTTCTTGCACCAGGGAAAAATACTAATCCACCACCAGAGGCTCCCTGGAGTACACAGGCCTCCTTATTGACATCCATGTTCAGGGATCAGTCTTATACTGGCCTCCCAGACAGCATCTGGGGTCCATGTGCTCTCCCTTGTTCAGGCCAACTCTTCCTGTGGGTTTCTCCAACCTGGTACAGACCCCCTTCGCTCTTCATTCCTCCCTCTCTTCAACTAAATTCCCGATTTCAGCTCAGTGTATATCAGTGGATGTCTGTCTCTGCTTCCATCAGCCACTGGATGAGGGCTCTAGGATGGCATAAAGAGTAGTCATCAATCTCATTTTAGGGGAAGAGCTTTTAGGTTATCCTCTCCACCATTGCATGGATTGTCAGATCGTGTCATCCTTGTAGATCTCTGGAGATCTCCCTGGTTCCAGATCTCTTCTCGGGACCTATAGTGGCTCCCTCTGATATGGTATCTCTCATCCTGCTCTCTCTCCTCTATTCTTCCCCCAACTCAATGTTTCTGCCCCTCCATTTCCTCTCCTCTCCTCCTCTTCTCTTGCTCTTATTGTAGCAGCTCCTTCCCCCCCATCCTCATGCCCCCAATTAGTTCAGGAGTTCATGCCACTTCCATTCCTGGGGACCATTTATCCCTTAGAGTCCTTCATGTTTCCTGGTTTCTTTGGTGAAGAGGACTGTAGGCTGGTAATCCTTTGCTCTATGTCTAAAATTCATATATGAGTGAGTACATACCATGCTTGTCTTTTTGTGACTGGGTTACCTCACTCAGGATGGTTTCTTCTAGTTCCATCCATTTGCCTACAAATTTCAAGATTCCATTGCTTTTTTCTGCTGAGTAGTACTCCATTGTATAAATGTACCACATTTTCTCAATCCATTCTTCAGTTGAGGGGCATCTAGGTTGCTTCCAGGTTCTGGCTATTACAAACAATGCTGCTATGAACATGGTTGAACATATGTCCTTGTTGTATGAACATGCACTATTTGGGTATATGCCCAAGAGAGGAATGGCTGGATCTTGAGGTAGACTGATTCCCACTTTTCTGAGCAACCACCATACTGATTTCCAAAGTGGTCTTACAAGTTTGCAATCCCACCAGCAATGGAGGAGTGTTCCTTTTTCTCCACATCCTCTCCAGCATAGATTGTCATTGGTATTTTTGATTTTAGCCATTCTGACAGGTGTGAGGTGGTATCTCAGAGTTGTTTTGAGTTGCATTTCTCTGATGGCCAAGGATACTAAACCATTTTTACAACTATAAATTGCATGTCTTAATATGTAGTAAAGAGAACCCTTTTTACTTAACACTGTGCCTTGAATTTTACAACCAGTCCTCTTTTCCAATTCCCAGTAGACATTGTCAGATTTCCATGAGGCAGAAGAATTACCATCTTCATGGCATTGTTTTTTACGTACAAAACTACGTATATATGGCATATCTTTTTTTTCTCCTTTTATTATATATTTAATGGCATTTAACCATTTTATTCATAACTATTTTGAGTAGTTTATGTAGTAGTTATGACAGGACTTCAAAGTTTCAAGTGGCAATGTGAATGGAATCTTTATGATATTACATTTTCCATTTGTTATTGCTTATGATAAGAAATATTAATGTTTCTACATTTTCCTTGTGCCCAATACCCTTGTTGAACTGATTCCTAGTCCGAGTAAGTCTGGAAATTCTATTAAATTTTTGATATGCATTTGTGTCATATGAAAGAAAACAGCTTGAGCTCCTATTATCCATCGTTTCTACCTTCTTTTCTTACACACACACAGACACACAGACACACAGACAGACAGACAGACACACACACACACACACACACACAAGGATGGATCTGTGTATAGGTATGTACATTTATTTGAGTACAAGTGCATGAGGAGGCCACAGGCATTGGATGCCCCTGAAGCTGGAGGGTAGTTGTAAGCTGCTTGACACAGGTGATGGGAACAGTATACACTTTTAACCACTGAGCCATGTCTCCAGCCTTTGGGTTCTCTTTCTTTCCATTTTGAGGAGGCTTTGGAATTCAATAATGAGTAGAATCAGGGAAGCAAGTGACTCTGAATAGAGGCTGATTTTGATAGCAACATGCATAATGATTCATCATTAGTTACGGCAGGGCTGAAAGTGACTGACATATCATCTGCAAAGTTCAGGAAGTTCCTTTATAGTCTTAGTTTGCTGAAGTTTTTACCATGAATCATTAAATGTATTTTTAATACTATGAGATAAATAAATATCAAATTATTTTCTACATCCATTAAGATAATCAGATGCTTTTTCTCTTTGTATGTGTTAAAACGGTAAAATACAATATGGAATGGGAGAATATTGAATTGAATTTGTAAATATTTCATTCAATAAATGTTTGTCTGTTAATTAAAACAGAATGACTGCTCTCCATAAAGTTAAATTTCCAAAGTTTCCTTTTAATTTAGCATGAATATAAACAGGTATGACCTCATAAGATGAACTTGATGGATAGCTTTTTTTCTCCTTTATAAAACAATTTACATGCAAATAGTTTGGTAAAAACATACGGAAAATGAAGACGCTATCAACTCCAGATTTAATGTCTTTCAGGTTTCTATTGTCTGTCATTTATCCACTTTTCTTTAATGTGTCCTAACTTTAAAATGAATTGGTGTCTGTGTTCCCATGAAAGAAGGGTCACCTTACAGAACACACTGAGCCAATGTCACTTTGACTGACTGGTCTCAAAGATTTCTGTGTTTTCATTTTATAAGAGATAACTCTTAAACACATGTAAACACACAAAAAAAGATAACTCTGCATGCAAACAATACACAAGAAAATTACATTTACACCAATCCTCTTACATCCACCATAAAATGCCAAAGCCCCCTCTAACATCATTATGAAGAAAATCTCAAACCCTGCATTTTCCATGCTAGTGTTTCAATATGCATCTCTAAAATAAAGACTTTGCAAAAAAAGCTTACATTCTCATCACATTTTAAAAATAAAAAGAGCTTACTTTCAGGAGTTTCATTAGTATTCAAATTTCCAACCACATTAAACAATGTTTCCCTTTTTCTGTTAAGAAAAAAAAATATTTTGCCTTGGTAAGCTCCACACATTAGGATCAGACAAGCCAATCCTGCCCTCATCCCTAAGTTCCATTTCCTAATATTTTTGTGTTTCTTGCCATTTGCTTGAACTGTCATTCATTCAATTGAGTGACACTTCCCAAACTAAACCAAAGGGATAGTTTTAGATTTCCAGTGGGTTATGAACAGAGCCATGGGCCTACTGCACACAGCTCCACACACAGAACGCACAGGAAGCACATAAGAGCACATGAAGCCCTCCACACTCTCTCCAACAAAAGATGTCCACTAACAACATGGTAGAAAATGATAACCTCAACTCTCCAACACCTCCCACTGCTTAAACATTTTCAAGTGCTTGCTTTGGTTTCCTTCAACTTCATTCTGCAGGTCACAGTCTGAGCAGTCTTGCTGCCATTCCCCATGGTCAGCATTTGGAATACCACGTCTCTGTGGCATACCCTCATCTGCTCCTCTCCTCTTTATAGTTCCTATAATATGATAGATGGAGCCAGAGCTTGACTGTGTTCCAATCCAACTGCCATGGCAAGTCTTTATAGTCAGAGTCGTGCCACTCCCCCATCAAGAGACAAACCTCTGATAGGCATCTCCTTTGGGTGTGCAAAGAGTACGCAAGTGTCTGCCAGTGTGCATGCACTTTGAGGCAAGAGATTAACCCAGAATGTCATTTCTCAGGTACCATTCACCTTGTTTATTCAGACCATCTCCCACTGACCTAGGGCTTATCATCTGAGGCCCAGGGATCCTGCCACCTCTGCCTCAGCGGCACTGAGATTTCAAGTGCATGCTTGCACTTCTAGCTTTTGTAAAAAGATGATGTAACTGGTATTAGGGATAGAACTCAGGACCTCATACTGGCAAGACAAACACTTTACACCCCAAGCTCCCTCCTGAGCCTGACTGATTCTCTTCCTGTGATGGTGGGAATCACTGATGTTTAGTCTTACCAATGTTATGAGTACATCATGTCAAAGTGCCACGAGCATTTGGTAATGCAAGGATTGCTCTCTGAGCAGTTCTTTAGGAAGGTCACTTTTTCCAGGCACTACTGTATTCTTCTTTAAACTCATTCTCTAACACAGTTCAGAACTTTCAGCTGTCACAAATGACTTCCTACACAAGGATGCTCTTAGGGGAACCCTGTCATCTAGTTAAGTCTGGATTGTGTAGATTTTAGTTTTGCTGTTCTGGGCCCAGTTTTCTGCAAAGACTAGCGGATATCCAGAACTGTGCACCCATTGACCTATTTTTTTTAGAACAATGTGGCATACTTGTAATATTTTAAAAACAAATACTGATTTCATTAACTGTAAATAACCTGTAAATAGAGATAAAACACAGAATTTATAAAGATATATTGTTTGTTGATAAAATTTTCTGACTTCTCTACCTTTATTCGTTTTGTCTAGATAATCCACAGGTCTCTGACTGAAAGAAATCATTTCACATCTCTGACCATGGCCATGAATTTTTCAAACTCGACCTTTAAATCACCAGTGTTGCTTCATGTATCAAAATTATGAAGAGTTGCAGAAGAAAGTTCATAATTCAGAAGGCTTCTTAGATTACCTATTTCAGGCTTCATCCAATTTGTCTTTTCTTCTATAAATTCTCTTTCTAATATTAATACTGCCACATCTGACACCTTTGGGGAAGCATCTGCTGGGCAAACCTTCCTGTCCCTCACCCCACCCTCTGGGGCAGTTCTGTTTCAGGTTCTCTGAACATCCAACCTGACTGATCACACATTTCTTCACCTACCAATATTAGCATGGGAATATTCATACATTAGAACTAATACTAAACTGATAATTTGGGCTTTCTTTCTTTTAATCCTGACTTCTATTGAACTTCAATCTTTTTCTCCATTACTTCTTTTTCTGCATTTTTTCTTTTCTCCCTCCATTGATGCCAAAGGCACAGATTAAATGCCAATCTTCACTTCAACTAAGTGTGGGTTACTCAGTGTTTCTTTGTGTCCTTTCTCAGGATCACAGCTTCTGCAGACTTACCTGTTAATTACTCTGCCAAAATTGTTAACAGACATTAAAGTCTTAGTCATAGAGAAATAAACAAAAACAAGGAAAAACACTTTTCTCAGGTAAAGAATAGAGATTGAGAATCAAAACTTCAACTGGAATCCAGTTGGAGAGAGGGAGGAATGATGAGCAAAGGGGCCAGGGCCATGCTGGGGAAACCCACAGAAACAG
The DNA here is from genome assembly GCF_003668045.3 of Cricetulus griseus. Classification (NCBI taxonomy): domain Eukaryota; kingdom Metazoa; phylum Chordata; class Mammalia; order Rodentia; family Cricetidae; genus Cricetulus; species Cricetulus griseus. The sequence continues at coordinate 255,927,437 of NC_048596.1, read as the reverse complement.
CTGACCTGAGGAAGAGGGAGCGACAGCTAGAGAATCTTCGTAAGACTGAACCAGGCCCCTGAGTGTGGGTGTGAATTGGGGGCCTGAGCACTTTAATGGGGCCACTGACAGTAGAACCAGTATTTATCCCTAGTGCATCAACAGGCTTTTGGAGACCCTTCCCGATGGAGGGACACTCTCTCAGCCTATCTCGGTCCTGCCCCCAAATGATGTGACAGACTTCGATGATCCCCCATGGGAGGCCTCACCCTCTCTGAGGAGTGGATGTAGGTAGGGTGTGATGGGTAGATGGTGGGGGAAATGGAAAGAAGGGAAGGAGAGGGAACTGGGATTGGTATGTAAAATAAGATTGTTTTTAATTTAAATAAAAATAATAAAGAAAAAGAAAGTTTAAAAAGGGGAGGCCAGTACTGAGAAAATGGGATGAGGAAAGACAAGTAAAAAAGAAAATTTGTTTTGGAGTTTACCATTGGCAGTGGTGCGAGACAACCCATGAGACATACTGTAAATGCCAGCGTACAGGAAAGACGTCACAAAAAACAGATGTGTCTGTAAAGGAAATGAAGACGGAGGACAACTCTCCGAGTTTCAGTGGCCAGCAGTCTTCAGGGACATCAATACAAATGTCTTCAACAAGGAGACACAGCTAAAGACTCACCTCATGCTTGGAGAAGAGCCGGACACCCTCCAGCTGGTGGAAAACTGGGTAGTGCTGGGAATCAATCTGGTCACGACGATACACATCACCCACCACGAGGAAGGCATTAAGTCCTGCATGCAGCAAGTCCCACTGGTGTGCTGATGTGTGTGCTCTCAGCATGTGCACCCGATTCAAGTAATAGTTGTCCCCCTTCTTCCTGCTGGGGTGGTCCGCTGGGATTAGCAGGCTATCAAAGTTCTGCCATGTAGTGACCACTGGCGGAAGCTGGTCATAGACGGAGAACAGAGGGGTCCTGGGTCGGCCCATGTACTGCCGGTAGAAGTGCTCCTTCACCCGCTCCTTGATCAGCCACAGAGGGTGGTACTTCTGGTTGTGCAGGTTCCTGCCCACCTTGGAAAGGACCTTCGGGGTGAGGTTGGTGTGGTCATCCTGAGGGTAGGATTTTCCCAGCAGCTCCACCACACTGCCTGGAGCACCTTGGGCAGCAAATTGTGATGCAGCTGGCCTTGAGCCCCAGGCCTGATGCTGATGGCATCTGAAGACATGGCTGATGTTCCTTACTAGGAAGGTGTGTTCATGGGCAGCTCTGATGAAGGCTGAACAGACCATCATGGAAACTTCTCACAAATTCTGGAAAGAATGCACAGAAATTGCACAAGTAAAGTTTCATTCTGTGGACAACAACGAATGTATTCTTGTGTTCTCTCAACAGGCTCACTACTTTCCTAGTGACATTCTGTCCCTGACATCACATGTCCCTGACATCACATGTCCCTGACATCACGGCCACACCACAGGAAGACAACTGAGAAAATCTATTCATAGGCCATTATAATTTGAATATTCTCCCCAGAATTCCTGTTGAAATTTCACTGCCATCTAATAGGATTAAAAGGTGCAAAGCACAAGGGCCCTACCTCTAGAACATGAGTGGGTTAATTAGTGTGGGAATGGGCTCCTCATACAAGGGTAAGCTCAAACTTTGTTCTCTCTCTTTTGCCACAAGATGATCAAACTAGAAGGGCCTGGCTTCATGGTAGTGCCTTGATCTTTAACACCAAACTCCAGAGCTGTGAGAAACAAGTTTCCTTTTATTATACATTGTTCAATCTGTGGTATTCTCTTATACCAAGAAAAAAAATGACTCTAGCTTGTTGGTGCACACCTTTAATCCTGCAACTAAGAGACAAAGGCAGGTGGATTTCTATAAGTTTGAGGCTATCCTGGTCTAGCATAGCAAGTCCCAGGCAGGTCAAGGTTACATAGTAAGACCCTGTCTCAAAATTTTAACTAATTAATAAATAAACAAACAAAACATGCTACGACAAAGCCTTAGTGTTTACTGCACTAAATCAGAATACTGAAGGTGCTTATAGGTCACTAATTTCTAGGTGTCCATCTTCTGTCATTTAAATTCTTTGCTCTATAGAGAAAAAGGCCTTCACATGCCACCTTGTTCAAATCTCATGAAGAAGAAAGCATTCTAAGCAACAACTACCTTTATTTTTACTACACTGTAACTTACAACCAAAAGAATCAGCAGAATGATCACCTGAAAGTTATCAGAGTCCATAGAGTTGGACTCACTCATTAAAGAGACTATATGTTCATATTAAGACTAAGACCTCTGATGGGCAACAAGAGAAGATTACAGAAAATACCCACACTTCACCTTTCTGCTCTCTACCCTTATAACTACAAAGCCCTCTTTTCCTTTTACAGAGAGTACCTACTGCCCTCTGGAATAATTCACAGAATAATAAAAAAAGCCATTAACTATACCTTTGAAAAAACATTTTGAATAGGACCTTGGGAGATGGCTCAGTTGATAAAGTACATGTAAGAGAGCCCACGTTTGGATCCCCTGTGCCCATGTAAAAAAAGATGGACACGACAGCAAGCATCTGGAAAACCATCATTGGGTCAGGGGCTCATGAGCCAGTCAGCCTAGCTAAACTGATGAGTTCCAAGTACACCGAAAGACTCTGTCTATAAAAATAAGGTGGGGAGTATGAGAGGTCCTGTCTCAAAACCAAGGTGGGAAATATCTGAGAAAATCATCCAATGTTGACCACTGGCTTCTACATGTACCTAAATGCACACAACCACATGAACACATATACACAGCACATACACAAACATCAGATCTTCTGAATAAAGTTATTACTTTAAATGGTAGAGAGTTACATTCAGTGATTCAAAAAAAAAAACTTAATGAAACAATACTAAGTAACAGACTATGCCAAGAGTGGGAAGAAATTATATTTGTGAATGTAAGTCTTCTTGCTCTTATTGGTCATGACATTTAATCTAAAACCCTTTGCATCATTCCATCAGTGACTATCCCTCCTCATAAAAGACAGTTTCTATTGTAATATGTGCACACAATAAGCCTAAAATAGAACAGAATTTACTGGAAAGGGGACACAAAGTTGACAGAAGATAGAGACTGACTCGGGGAGCAGCAAGAGAAAGAAAAATATATAACATTTTGTAAGATTATAGAATTTCCCAACTAATAGCCATCTCAGCAATCATGTGGGATAGATCATTGACTTCTCAGGTAAAATATGAATACCCAGGAATAGATGCCCAAACTCTATGCCTATTAGTGGAAAGACTATGATCTACTAACATTGTTTATGCTTTACATCTGGTGTAATTTAAAAAGCGGCACTCAAGAGAAAGATGCCATGTGATAGGCAGAGAGGGAGGAGACAGAGAGACAGGCAGAGAAGTAGAGAAGTAGAGAGAGAGATACAGAGAGAAAGAGAGACAGAGAGGGAGAGAAAGATAGGAGGTGGGCAGGGCCTTTTTAAAAGGGAATGTAGTGAATGTGCACAGGTTGTGCTCCTAGTGGCTGCTGCTAAGGATATATTCTGTCAGAACGCCAAGAGCAAGCCAGTACAGATGCCTGAATACTAACAACATCAAAAAAGGAGTTTTGAACTCCCTCAGGGACCATATTAACCAGGGTAACTAGAGATGAAAGTTGAAAATTTAGAAATAATTTAAGTTCTTAAACTTAAGTCACTCATTTTTTTTGAACATTCATTATGAGATAATTTAAAATATACAACTTGGTTACTTTCCTTCAATTCCACCAAAAATACATAACTCCATGGTCCATCAAAAGCCTATCTCACAGCACAACTGCCAGAGTCAAAATTCCAAGAGGGAAGAACTTCCTAGAAGCCTGTCCCTTAAACTATCATGATAGAGAAGCTTTCAGAGATTCCCAGGAATGCTCTGGAGTTATGCACATGGCATTGCTTTGTCAGAGTTATTTCTAGTGTTTTGGGCTGAGCTTCAACTGAAATCTGTCTTGCCGTCTACGTTGTTCAGTAACTTGTCCCTGCAGTAGATATGAATTTCAAATTTGCACATGCAGCCTTACACATCCCAGCACAAACCCACACTGTTAAGCTGCTAGTTACTCAGCTCAGTAGTCTTGGCAAGATATAAGAAAACATTTCTTTCTTCCACAAGCACATACTGTTATACAAAGTTTAGGACTGGTTGAAAGGGTACCTTTATACGGTTATTTATGGTTGCCAACTGTGTTTTATTTCATCAGCGTCTCATCTCACACACAAAAAGTCTTTCCAGGTTCCCATAGATGAACTTTATCCTAACATCCTGTAATGATCTTCTCACATGTCAAGCTTGTCCGTGAAAGTGTAATTTTTTTCATCCTCTTTTTGTAACTTTTGGTCCATCTGCTCAGCTCTAGTTTATGTCCATACTCTCATTTTCGATACCCAAACAATAATTCATTCTTTCTATTATCATCTCCTTTCAAGCAGGTCAAATGACTGGGATTGCTTTTTGGCTTTTATGAATTGAAAGCTTACCTCTGTCTCTACCAAATTTCTCCATGAGAAATGTCATCTGAAAATACAGGAGGCCCTGGAAGGCATCCCGAGACAGTGTTGTTCTACTGGTGCAGTGTACTGGCATGTCACCTAGCCACAGCACTAGGTAAGAATAAGGAAACTAAAGCTGGGCGGGTGGTAGCGCACACCTTTAATCCCAACACTCAGGAGACAGAGACAGGCAGATCTCTGTGAGTTCGAGATGAGCCTGGTCTACTAGAGCTAGTTCCAGCACAGCCTCCAAAGCCACAGAGAGACCCTATCTAAAAAAAAAAAAAAAAAAAGATAAGCCAGTACACATGCAGTAATTTAACATAAATGTCTTCGACCACCCATTAAACAAAGTTCAGAACTCTAAGCAATTTAAGTACTTTTCAAAGGCCCAAGTCTCTTCAATATAGTTCCTTTCCTTACCTGTAGTTTTACCCAAATAATTTAGGCCAAATAGTGCACTGAATAATTAAACAGAATAAAAATCATAATCCTCAATGTAAGAAATGAAATATTTAAATAAATGAACAAAGCAATCTAAACCAAAGGCCAAATCGGCCCCAGGCTTATTTTTGTACATAAAGCTTCCTAAAACACAACAAAGGGCATTTTTCAAAGCGACTTTTTCAATACATACATCCCACATGACACAAATAACCTCGAGCATGAGCTGGTGCTTTATGAAATGTATCTACCAGCCCCCAACTTTAACTTAACTCACTGAGAAGTTTTTTTGCACTGTTTGTAATATCCCCTTACTTAAAAATATATGTAGACTATACAAACACATAAAAGCAGAAAAAGTATCAGTGCATAGATTCAGTATTGCCAGTAACACAAAGGATAAAGGATGCCATCTGAAGGAAAGCTGGCAACTCTACAGACATATTCGTGTGGCTTAATCCTTAAGTCCTCCTCTTAGGTTCTTTATCACAAAATGGAAAAATGAAAATACACCATCTCATAGATAAAGGATTAATTCAGACCTGTTCATAAGGCACTTCATTCATTGCCCAATGAGCTGAAATAAAACTGACCCAGAGACTTCTAGACATCTATAATGCAGAAAACAGCCATGCTGTTCACTGAGACTGGAAATTTTGTTTGTTCAGATGATTTGCTATATGTTCATAGGATGCAGAAGGACTGCACATGAGCAAATTATAAATGAGCTAGCTATGCTGCAATTTCCACAAAACAGTAAGAGATGCTGGCCAAAACTAAGTTAAGAGATTAGTCAATGTCAACAGTGGTTGGGGCTGGCAAGATGTCTCAGCACAAAAAGGTACTGTTGCCAAGCTGAATAACCTGAGCTCCATCCCCAGAACCCACGTGAGGAAAGGAGAGAACAGACTCCCAAATGTTGTCCTCTGATTTCTACACAGGCATGATAGCACAAACATGACCCACAATACACACACACACACAAACACACTAAAATAAATACATGTAAAAATGAGGGGGTGGGATACTGGAGGGATAGCTCAGCAGCTCAGAATGTTTGCTGCTCTTCCAGAGAGCCAGAGCTCAGTTCTCACCACCCATGACAGGCAGCATGTAACAGCCTGGATGTAACTCCAACTCCAGGGAAACTGATATCCTTGTCTGGCCTCCAAAGGCACCTACATACAAGTAGCATACACTCACACAGACACATGCACAGATGAAAATAAACCTTTAATTTTTTTAAATGTAAAACTTGGACACTACTGGTAACAAAAGTAAACCATGTAGAAACCTGGGAATTCTGTACACACAGAAAACAAAATCGGTTCTTGGAGGGCATAATGTCAACTCTATATTCCTATCACTCAAGAGGCTAAGGCAGGAGCTTCTCAAATTAAAGACCCCTGGGGATATGAAGCAAGACTGCAATAAATGGGCAAAAACCTTGATTTCAAAGATTGTATCTTAATATATAAACTAGCTTCTCCTACATCATGTGGATTGTAGCCTTCAATAAATAGAAGAAAAAAAATTCAGTCTGAAAGGCCCTCAGAAATCAGTCAGTCCAAAAACTCAAATTCTATACATTAGGACATGCAGGCAAGTAGTCAGATAATCTGAGTAGATAGCTGTGGTGGTTTGATAAAAATGGGCCCTATAGGCTCATATATTTGAATGCTTAGTCTTCAGGGAGTAGAACTCTTTGAAAGGATTAGAAGGATTACGAGGTATGGCCTTGTTTGACAGAGTGTCACTGGGGGTGGGCTTTAACGTTTAAAACAGCTCAAACTTGGCATCCTGAGGATGAGGATTTTGCTCTCAGCTACAATTCCAGTGCTATGCAGGTCACCATGATCCCTGCCTTGATGATAGTGAACTAATCCTTTGAAACTGTAAGCTAACCCCCAATTAAATGCTTTTTTTTATAAGAGTTGCCTTGGTCATGGTGTCTCTTCACAGCAATTGAACAATGACTAAGACAATGACTTATCCCAGTGTCCTGATTCTATTTCATGTTATTACAGTCTCCATGTTCTAATACCACTGATTACTAGAAGAATAAACTTAACCTTATAGTCCTCAGTCAAGAGGATCCTGTTAGATCACTGTTAGAATTGAATGAATTAATAGACAGAGGACCCTACAACAGTACCTGGACCATTCAAAACTCTCAATAAATGGCAACTATAGCTGCTAATAGTTAACTTACAAAAGTACATTGGACATCTACTCCCTAAATTGCCTGATCTAACAAAGGCTAAGACAGCAAAGTCAACAGGAATCCAAGCCTCCACAAAGGGATGTTAGCTACCTCTTCCACATGGAACTGAGGGAGGGTTTTACAACTTCAGACATATGTCAGAACTTATTAGCATCCTTAGATACCACCCTCTCAAGTAGCCACTCTTCACCACTCTTCCTATCTTTTGCAATGTGTGAGTAGAAAGGGACTAGGCATATGCAGAGAATTTCCATATTTAGAAGGGTGAGGCAGGGAGATTATCACGACTTCAAGGAAAGGTCATCAAAGGCCATCCTTAGCTGAAGAGACACACTGCCACAAAAACACAGGAGGAGGAAGAACCTAAGGCTTCAATTTTATAACCATGTATTACACCTAAATTTTAAAGGTTGTTTTAGAATGTTGGCCACATTAATAATACTAGAAACTTTCTTTACCACCACAAATCTAGCACCGTAACTAAACTAATAAAACAGTAATTGATTTAAAGTTTACTAGGGACTTATTATTTACATTTTACTTATTTTTTTATTGTGTGTGTGCCCACATACACATGAACATGAATGCAGGCACCCAGAGCAGCCAGAAGAGTATCAAATCCCCTGAAGTTGGAGTTACAAGCAGTTGTGACCCACCCAATGTGTGTGCTAGGAATTGAACTTGGGTTCTCAGTAAGCATAGTACATGCCCTTAACAGCTGAACATCCTCTCTAGCCCTAATATGAACTTTATAATGGGTCCAACAGACCTACCTCCATCTCTCTCACTCTTGTGGAAAATCTAAGCCCTTCATGAGCTTATCAGGATAATGACTTCTCTGAACTACAATTGCCTTGCTGAAAAGAATCAATGGTGAGTAACCGCAGATCACATGAGGTGACCACAGTGCAAAAGCCATCACATGAAGTCAGAACTGTGCAAAAGCCATCAGACATTTGCTATAATGAAAGATATAAGATATAGTATATATGGTAAAAATATAAAATTTGACTGTTTCAAAATACATACTACATTTTACTCTACTAGTTTCCATTTTCACTCAAAAAGGATCACATCAAGAGAGTACGTTTTGCATCCTGCTGACAAGGATGAATAACAAAAAATTTCTAAGCAGGCAGTTTCCTCTACTACCTGTAAGAGAGTTATTGGCATAAGCTTTCTAAAAAGCAATTCAGCACTATCATGAAATTCAATACTGTTCACACCCTTTGGCATAGTAATGGAGGCTATCATACAGAAACCAAAATGAAGGCAAGATTTTAAAATGCATTAAAATTTTAATGATATTTCTATTAGAAAAAAAGTTTAAAAAAATGAGCATCCCAAAACAAAACAAAAAAATAATTAACCAGATTATAGAATAATTTCTCAATAAAATATCATCTAGCCATTAAATATAATGAATTTTGGGAAGAATCCTAAAGATACAAGAATATACTAATAATAATTTAGGTTATATAATTGTGTTATAAAACCTTACCTATACAATGCATGCTTACTATGTATACAGTGTTCTGCTTGCGTGCCAGAAGAGGGCACCAGTTCTCATTATAGATGGTTATGAGCCACCATGTGGTTGCTGGGAATTAAACTACAGGACCTCTGGAAGGGTAGGTAGCCTGTGTTCTTAACCTCTAAGCCATCTCTCCAACCCCAAATAAACAGGCAGTAGTGGCCCAAGCCTTTAATCCCAGTACTTTGGAGAGAAGAGCAGGTGGATCTCTGTGAGTTCAGGGCCAGCCTGGTCTACAGAGCAAGTTCCACGACAGCCAAGGCTACACTGACAAACCCTATCTCAAAAATAAATAAATAAACAAATAACCAAATACATGGTTGCCTATAACACTGTGTGCTAGACATAGAAGCCATGGGAAGAACTATATGAAAAGTTTAATAGCAGGTACCACTGATTCTTTATTTGATTTTATACTTCTATTTAATTTTTCTAAAACATGTGTGTTGTAAAGTTTATTTTGAAAACATATAGCTATTACAAGAAAACCGTTGAAACTGTTCGGTTGTGTTTTAGACTCTGTATGGCTGCATTAAACAGGAGTGTCAGTGCAAACACAGCCTTGACAAGATAACTAACTACATGTGCCACACACTTTACCATTACTTCTTATGAAAAGAAAAACAGACCTCTAGTGAGGGAAACTTTATACCTGCTCAGTGTTCTCTGTTCAGCCATAAATCAGCTATCATAACCAAGATAGCAGCTACCCAGTGCCACTTTCTTGGGAAGTAAATTTTAGGAAACTGATCCAATTGTAACCATGTTTCTCAATTATACTCATGAAAGAAACCTTTAATATGTGGGAAAACTCAAATACTATGAGGCATCTTAGTAAAGATGGAACACGTCTTACTTGTAAGGAAAAGATTCATGAAAATCAGAATGAAACTAAGGCAGTCCTGCTAGCCAAAAGGTTCCTTATACAAGGTTGTTGGGCCATGTCAGAATCGAGTTCTTTTTTCTTTCTCTCTCTTCCTTTCTTTCTTTCTTTTTGTTTATTTGTTGTTGTTGTTTTTCAAGAGAGTGTTTCTCTGTGTAACAGCTCTAGCTGGCCTGGAACTTGCTTTGTAGACCAGGCTGGCCTTGAATTCACATCTGGATCCAGAGGTTGTTAATATTGCCTCATTGGGTGAAGATCTGTAATAGCACAAGCAGCACTGTGAAGACTGGGGATGCTAGGACTCTGTAGCAAACCTATGGTTTCATTTTGATTTTGAACCTGTGCAGACCTGTTCTTCAGGAGAGTCAGGGTCCCTTGCCCACTAGACCATCTTTTTTTTTTATACATTTTTATTTAAATTAAAAGCAATCTTATTTTACATACCAATCCCAGTTCCCTCTCCCTCCAGTCCTCCCATGCCCTCCATCCCAAGCCCATTCCACTCCCCAGGTAGGGTGAGGTCTCCCATGAGGGATCATCAAAGTCTGACACATTATCTGTGGCAGGACCTAGCGCCCGCCCCCCAACTAGGCCATCTTATAAAGATGTTTCACTATTGAGAAACCAAATACCAAGACATCATTTTTCACAGTAAGCAGAAAAGTGGGCAGAATGCAGAGCTGCCTAAAAATCTACTTTCACTTTCCCAGGCCCAGCTTAGCTCCTGGAGCTCCTACAGAAATGATATGCAAATATGCACTCCAGCAGCCAATGGCTTCCTACGTAAATAACACAGTCTAAATAAGCTACATACTGCTTTCAGAAATCTTGATGTGGGTTTTATGTATCATCTTCTGCCAACTTGACTTAGGTGTACCTGCAGCCCTGGCATAAGTCTATGATCAACTCCTCCAGGCTACTCCTTACTCACCTCCCCCATTGACAATGCATCCGGTATTCTAATTTGTCAGGAGTAATAAACCACTCATTAGATATTTTCAATTCTTCAGTTCCTAACACTACCAATGCAGCCAACATCTTTACCTATCAGTTACATAATCCTTGACCATTTTTCATTGTTCTCAGAAAAAAAAAAAAAAAAAAAACTCCACAGTTTGCCCATTCTCCATTGTCTCACTGAAATTCTGCTGTACTGAGGACACCTCACAGCCAGTTAGTAACAACTCCATTCTCTGTGCTGCTGCTGCTGTTGACAGATCTTTCCAGTTCTCCTTTTCACTACTTCCAGTTTGACAACTCCTTCAACATTTTAATAGTGCAATTAAATTCAAAGTCAGAGAAAGACAGAGAGAAGAAAACAACAGAGACTGCTATCACCCATTCCACACTAAAATGTGTAAGTCAAATCAGTTCAAAGTTTGTACCCAAGTAAGTTTTGAAATCTATTTATAAGGGGAAACAAATTTTTCTCTAGGGCTTTACTCAGACCTGAGATTACAAATAAGAGGCCATGGGCTCAGATTTCCTTGGTTCTAAGTCCACTGCTTGCTGTCAGCCAGGCCCCAAACAGCCCCTTCTCTCAGTTTTAATCTTTTTCCTCTAACAATGAAGAAAACATGAGGGTCTTCTAAACACAAATGCGCACAAGCCTTTCTGCTGAGAAAGCTGTCACAGTCCCAATACTAAGTCAAGACTTCCCAAGGCCCAGCCCCAGCCTACCTCTCTTGCCTCCTCTTGGAACCCTTCCAAGCATGCACCTACTTCACAGCTCAGCGCCTGTGTACTGAAGAATGATTCCAGAAGGCTGTCTTTCCATAAACTGTATTTTCATTAATTCTGATCCTTCAATACAGATGTTAAGAGTAGTATTATAATTTTAATTAATAAAAAAAAAACCTAAGAGACCTTAAAGTAGCTTCATCTCATGCTGCCTGTGCTGCCTAGTTCTTGGTCAACTTGACATCAGCTAGTCATTTTAGAAGGAGCCTCAACTGAGAAAATGCCCCCATCAAAATGATCTTCGGGCCTGCCTCTGGGGCATTTTCTTGATTAATGATTGATAGGAGAAGGCCTAGCCTACTGTAGGTGGTGCCACACCTTCACATAGGTTGTCCTGGATTATACAAGGAAGCAGGCTGAGCAATCCCTGAGAAGTAAACAATTCTCTTGTATGGCTTGTGCATCAGTTCCTGCCCTAACTTCCTTCAAGGATGGAGTATGAGCTAGATGAAATAAACCCTTTCTACCCAAGATGCTTTGCTTTTGGTGTTTATCACAGCAATAGAAAACCTAACAAGATATAGACTATCAATGACATTAATTGAAGGAAAATGTAACTCAAAATGACTACAAAAATAAAGCAGACTGATACCAGGGGCATGTGATGGACTTAGGAGAATCGGTTCTAGAATTCACGCTATTTTTAAAGAAAGTCACAAGATCCCATTACAAAATGTTTACTTTTCCTGAATCAAAAAACTTAAGTCAGATGCATAGCTGAAACTTGGTCAAATATGACAAATGCCAAAAAAAAAAAAAACTTAAATGGGGCAGGGGGGGGCATAGAATAATGACTCACAGGTTAGGAGCAGTCTGCTCTTTCTGTGGAGATACGTTTGATCTCCAACATCCAGATGGTGGCTCACAACCATCTCTAACTCTAGTTCCAGGTTATTTAAGGCCCTCTTCCGGCATCTGAGGGCTCTGCATGTACATGCTACACTGGCATACATGCCTGCAAAGCACATATAACACAAAAATAATTCATTAATAAATCTCAAAATTAAAGAAGACTAAAATGCACAAGCCCAGGACCCTAGAAGCTACCCTGGCCAGAACTCCTTTCTGAGAGGAAAGACCACATGCCAGGAAGTCAGTCATTAGAGACAAAGTCACACAATGACATACAGATCTCAACTTTGGAGAACAAGGTTCTCAGAGGTTACACAGGAACAGCTTTGTGCAATGCACCAAGATCACCAAAAAGGCCAGCTTCAATATAAACAGGAACAGAATTTGCTGTACCTAACTGAGCACAAAAAAAAAAAAAAAAAAAAAAATCATCTATTATTGGCTTCATTGAAACCACTGGAACCAGCATTGGAAATAGTCACACATTTACATCAAATGATCTAGTCAGTAATCACTTGTGAACATGGATTTTGCTCCACTGAAAAGTAACAACTTTGGAGAAGAAATAATTCATTTTAATATTTCTGTGAGGTGGTAATGCCCACAAAGTACCTGTACCAAGAAAGTATTTCTTCAAAATTAATGACTGAACTAATAAATGAACAACTCCTACTCCACAGTACTCACAAAACTATTTCCATGAGCCCAATATAAAACAAGTTGCTCAGTAGGATCATTCACATGACATATGATCATCAGGCGTGTACTCTGAAACCATCAACCTGAAATACCATGAACTGCTTAGGAGGAAACATCAATACATGTGAGTGGTCTGGACAGCACCCCAACACACACACACACACACACACACACACACACACACACACACACACACACCTTCTCCTTGCATCGTCTATTTTAGGCAAGTATATTTTTCATAGAATCTGATGCACCTGAGTTCTAGAAATGGCTGCAGCCTCTGATTAACAGCAGCCATGTTTCTGCACAGGGTATTTCAACATCCTTGAGAAGCATCCAGTGAATGAACTCTTCTGCAATAACTCCTCACCATGTGTTTTCCTGATTGACAACAGAGCAGATATGAGACAAAGGAGGAGCACTCAGTGCAGGCAACTGCAGGGCCCACACATGAGGGTCTCTAGCTGGTAAACACCAGCTGCCCCTTAACACGCATCAGTGATCTTGGCTTGCATGTGTTAAGTGTAAGTAATTTTTAGCTCAAATAGTGATTTATTTGCCTACCATTGGCTTCAAGGCATATTTAAGGCAGGGTTTATAACCATCAGCAAGAAACTGACACTGGGCAATGCTGCCTGAGGCACATGGCTTCCACTGCTTGGCAAAGGCCCATTACAATGTTAATGAGAATGCCATTTGTCAAGATAATTATGCATGAACTTGACAGCTACAGAAAGCAGATATCCACGTGAAAGACAGGCCCAGGGCATATGGATCAGAAGCCTGAGAAATCCCTTGGTACGTCTGTCTTTTGTAATAGTGGCCTTTTGTGTAGATAATGTCTTATTAAAACATTAAGTCTGAGGGAGAAAAGTATGGGAGAAGCAAGTATTACCAGAACTATTATCTGTGCGCACAATCCATCTTCCCATTCCGAAGACTCTTTTCATCAGTATAACTCAATTGAAAAGGGACTACCAATATCAGTCTTTGATAATAAACACCGTGGTTTCAGTAATGAGAATTCTGAAAGTGTTTTCCAAACTGGGAATATCTTTATTTATTCAAAAATAAAAGAGCACTCATGAGAAAAGTACCATGTGATGGAAACAAAAGCACAGGAACAATACCACTTTCAAAGGGTTTTCTCTTTTTTTTTTCCCCAACCCTTAAACACAAGAGGAATTAGTTTGGATATCTTAAGCCAAAAGGTTGGGATATGCAATTAAATGGATGCATGAGGGAATGAATGCACACCAAAGATCCTACAAATTAATTGGATGATGGTTAACAAATGATATAAGATAACACTGTATTTGGAAGTAATCACTTTCACTACGTTTAACTTCTCAAAGTGTCATGCAAAATTAAATTCATGTTACCAGTATCTATTATGAACGCTTTCCTAAATATGGCAGGGGGAAAGCTCACTGTGCACAAGGTACACAACAAACAACACACACACACACACACACACACACACACACACACACACACACACACACACACACACACACACGAACACCAGTATATATACCAAGAGCAAAACAAAAATACTTTATGCTCCTTACTGTCTCAAGAAATCGAAGTGAAACAGCAAACTGCTGGTTTATTTCAACATTTATAAGCTTCCTTCTTATCCACCTCATTTTCAACAAAAGTAATTTAACTGTAGTATAGCTTTATATAATCCATATTTGGGGAGGAACAGTGCATTTATCCACAAACTTCAGCATTTAAAATGTTCATAATTGCCGGGCATGTACACCTTTAATCCCAGCACTCAGGAGGCAGAGGCAGGCGGATCTCTGTAAATTTGAGACCAACCTGGTCTACAAACTCAGAAAACTAGTTCCAGGAAAGCCTCCAAAGCCACAGAGAAACCCTGACTCAAAAAACAAAAGCAAAAAAAGTTTCATAATAATTTTAGTAATGTATATGTACATAACAGGTTAAATTTTTGAATGTTCAGCTAATGAAAGAGAAGATTTTCAACCAGAAATCATTTAGCAAGCAGAATGGTAATGGCAAATAAAATTAAATGTTGTTTCAAGTCAGCTCATTAATTGCATTTAAAAAAAACTATTTTAAGGAATTAGAAATATTACTGCTACACAGAAAAATAACCTCTGGGTTAAAATTTTTCTCCTAAGTAGTCTAAATAAGTTGATTTTTATCTACAATTCTCCAAGTAAGTTCACTGCGTATAAAATGCTGGGATGCTGGGTCTGACAGAGAAGAGAGTAAGTTACAGCACATGGGCACAGGACTGGCAAGCATGGGCCAACATGTTCCAATGTACCTCTCTGCAAAATGTGACCACAACATCGGCCTCAAAGCCCCCACAGCTTTTTTCTTACACCTTCAAACTTGAAAACAACACAAAGTTCCATCAGCTGAAAAGATGAAGCACTGGGTCATGATTCATCCCAGCTGCAGCCCACCCTGCGATGCCCACTGCCTGGCCTCGCCAACAAACACCAGCCTACCATGTTTTATTCAATATTTTCTCTCTACAATTTCTTCAAAAACTGAAGCAATCTTCCCAGTGATATGATTCAAGACTCCACTAATGCTTTATCTGCATTAAAAAACTGTCTTAACTAGATGTATGTTCTTGTAATCCCAGCACTCAGAAACTGAGGAAGAAAAATTTGAGTTCCAGACCAGCCTGAGTTACACAGCAAGAACCTGTCAACATTAATAAAATACAAGAATAAAATAAAAGAATGAGAAGGAGAAAGAGTAGGAGGTCATAGGAACTGAGTTATCTCCTCTTTATTATAGCTATGTTTTTCTACATAGAACATCCATGGCTCATGAAAACACTGTATCTGTTAAGACTAGTCTGTCTGTCAGTTTGTGAGCTACTTGAGAACACAATAAATACTCTGTCATTAAAAGGAATGTTTTTCCAAGTCAAAAGAAGTAACATGTAAGACAACAGATTTCCAAATTACTGTTTAGTTAGTCAAGAACTCATAACATCCACTCAGCTCACAATGACCTTACATGGCACCATCTATTATCCAGAGCAGATCTCAAGAGTCAGTAGTGAGAAAAGCCAATTCAGTCAGTGGAGGAAGCCAATTGAAAGCATACAATCAAACATCACTTTTAAATTAATAATTCAAAGATCATTATAACTCACACAGTACATTATAAACCAGAACATAGGAGAAAGACAGCAGCAGCCTCACACATCTCCATAAATTCTCTTCTCCACCTACAATCATCTTCTATTGCTCTATGATCTCAACTGTTATGATAAATCTTTCTGCCAAAAGCCACCAAGCCCCAACGCCACATATGCGCTTTACGCCAGCCGCCTACCTGAATACACAGAAACTTGTATTATGTTCAAATGCTGCTTGGCCAATGACTAGGATTTCTAATCTGTTAGCTCAGTCTTAATTATCATAAATCTATATATTTTATAAGACTTACCTTATCGGACACCTTATTGGCATCCCTCCTAGCCGGTGGATCACATCCCGCCACTGGAGGAGGCGAAGGGGAAAGGGGGCCACTTCCTGTTTCTCCTTGCTAAATATGAGTCTCCTTGCTATGTCACTTCAGGCCTGGATCACCACTTCTCTACTATATTTCCCAGAATCTTCTTTGACTCGTAGTCCTGCCTAACTTGCTGTTTCATTGGCCAAACAGAACTTTATTTAACAATCAATAAGATAAACATACATAGTACATTCCCCATCATCTCCTCTTTTCTGTCTAAATAAAAAGAAAGATAACTTATTTTTTATAATAACTGAAGAAAACTATAACCATAACTATCTGTCTTCAACTCTATCAAAGACCACAGAAGGATAATATATATACTCTAGAACTGACAGAGACATCTGCTGCCTGGACAGTCACCCATAGTGCCTCTGTAACGTTGGGGCATCCATCTTCAGCCCATAGGCCACAGTGTGTCTGGCACACTTCTCCATTTCAACAGGAACCCTTCAGTACTGTCTTGTTTTGTAAGTTCAGCGGTTACTTTCTTGTGGGTCCTGCATGTCTAGTTTATACAGCAACAGTCTAGGCAAGAGCAGTTTCTTGCCCAAATGGCTAATCTTGCCATGTTGAAAGCAAACTCTGTAACAAGTTTCTTCGATGCCCATCCTCCTTTCTGACGTAATTGGTGTGCCAGGAGCAGTTGTGTCTCATTGGCAAGATAGATCCTAAACCATTTAAGTGCCATATTTCTGTAAGTCTTTGAAAGGTTTGAAGAATACCTAACCATCTCAAATACATCTCTATATCTAGAAAACCTAACTAACCTAATTATAAGTTCTGACTATTATAGATAACTATATAACCTGTATTTAATTATGTATATCATTTTAAAAGATCTGTATAAACACAATACCTAAACAAGAGGACACATATACATATCACAAAATTGACCTTAAAGTTGTATCAATAAATGAAAATCCATACCAATGTGAAGTATTCATTCCTATATACTATTCCCCCTTTTCTTTCTTTAAAGAGATTGACTATGCTCATTATCATTTATAACCAACCCCATTTAAATGAAAACAAACATTTATGAGCAATATTTGGGGATTTGGACGTCGTTCCTTCTAAACTGCTTCCTGCTGATTGGGGGCAATGTTCATATACCATAGGGATCATGATAAAACATAGAAACCTGACCAAGTCCTTGTTTTTGTAATCTGTAAGGCTGTATCATCTCAGCTTTAGGGGGTCTTACTTGATCAAACCATATTAGTCTGGAAGGAATCCACAGCTTTTCATTTTCTGTGCAAATACAAGCAAAACCTTTATTTCTAAGTAGCCTGTCCTTAAACTTAAATTTTGAAGTTAGAGCATTTTTAAAATGTATAAGTTGGATTAATTTAGCAGCATTTATAATCAAATGTGTTTTAGCAGCAGTTAAGTCTTTCCTCGGCAATCAAACAATTTAAAGACAACAATATGGCATATAGTATCCAGATTCTCTGTGTATTTTTTATCTTTATGTGGCTTTTTTATTACTTCATTTTTACTTTTTTTTTTAGTTTCTTTTTTCCCCCCGAGATAGGGTTTCTCTGTGGAAATCTGCCTGCCTCTGCTTCCTTCAGCAAATCCTACTGGCATGTGCCATCAGAACCAGCTACTCTATTTCCTCCTGTTATTTTTTTCTCTGACAAGCCTACATATATTTTTAAATGTAGTGTAAACCTTTAGAGGTTTTTCTTTATCTGGATCTGTCTTTATCATCTCGGCAGTGCCGAGTCCAATGCCCAAGAGTGCTTGGACAGTGCAAGCATATGGAAGCTGCTCCGATGCCTCTCAGCAGCCAGACAGGGCAGGCTGTGGTGGCAGGTTTCCCTCTTCCTCTGGGAACCTTGGGGCATGGGGTCATCCCACTCACTGACACCATTCTGTTACGGTAATTCTTTCCGCCAAAACCAGATAAAGTGGGAAATTACCAATACAGAGCCAAGTAGAAATATAACAGTATTTAATAGGGAAAAGCCTTAATTACAGAGTGACCTAGCCAGCCGGCGAGGCAGTGGTCTGTACAGCAAGCCAAAAAAGGAAAAGCAAAATCGAAACCCAGTCACCTGAAACTCTGACTCTACCTCACCCTGACCACACCCTCAAAGGTGTGGTTAGGCACATCCCTAAGCAGGCAGCTTCCCCTACACTCACCGGTTTGTGTAAGAACAACTAATACATGAAGGTGTTTAAATTACCAATATACAAAAAATACTCACTCATGATAGCAAATGTTACCCTACAAAGCCACTGTGATTACAGACTTAGCAAACAAAGAAGCAATGTGCACATAGAGAAATACAAGGTTGAGTTCCTGGAAGCTTCCAGGAATATCATTGCCACCTGATCAACACATAACCTTGTTCTATGTGTTCTGCTTAAATGTACTTTATATGGTTAATATATCACATTACCAGTGATTTCATGGCCAATACCTAAATGAAACTTCTAACACATGTGATTTCTCAGTTGTATCTCACAAAGTTCCTACACTTAGAAGTTCTAGATGGAACTTCAACACAATGGTTGTCGGTCACTATAAAAAGTAAAATCAACAATAAAAATAATAACTAGTGCCCAAAATATGATACCAAACAAACCAAGAAAAGGCTCCTTGCTTCAGTAGGAGAGCTGAAATGTGAAGGCAGAAGACTGCCTGGTCAACCTTAGCAGCAGGGTGCATATGTATCAGCCTATCCTCAATGCCCCTGCCTCTGCTCAGTGCTATCTCAAGTCCTGATTTTAGGTACAATTAATTCTGAAGAGTGAGCAAATACACATACAGGAGGCTTGCATGATGCGGACTGAGTGTACACCAAGACACTGTTCATAGTAGATGCTTCACAGGAAGGGAAAGGGGTGGCTAGGCAAAAGAAGGAGAAAAAGTTTCATTTTACTCTAAGGCCTTTTATCCATTGTGTTTTGCAAAGAGAGAGGAGAAAGACGGAGGAAAAAAAGAAGAGGGAGAGAACGTTCACATGTATGAACTTTATGATGATATTACATATAAGAAAACAATACTAAACACATTTTAAGATTTTACAAAATTAAATTTTGGCTTGAAAAGATCCATCTATTTTTCCTACATTAAGGCAACTGAAAGCAGACTCTCATATGAGGAAATAGCACATAAAATGACTGAAAAGCAAATAATACTAACAACTTAAGTTCTCAGTTCCCACCAAAAGGGGAGGTAACAGAGAATATAACACACACAGAAATTGTTTTCAAATAACTGCATCAGAAAAATAGCTTTACACTGCACCTATGATCTCCCAGGAAAATTAAGTGTGATATTTTGTACAACATTTAAAAATCATTCTGTGTAGAACAGTAGCTATTCCCAAGACTACCACCAGTAGCAGCAGCAGCTGTAAGCAGAGTTTCATCCAGGTACCTGAACAGATACTTAGAAAATGGGCAGTCACTACTTTAAAAACCCTCAGGACACATGGGTTTCAGTAAGGAGACCTCGGAAATCTACAGGAACTCATGTAGTAGTTCAGTACTTATTCCTAGCATAGGTGTGGACTTTGGTAGACCAATCCACATACAGGGATACTCCCTGAGCCTTACACAAGGGTGGGCCTAGGTCCTATCACAAAGGATAGGATTGACACTGATGGCCCCCTATGGAAAGCCTCACCCTCCCCTGGGAAGCAGAAAGGATAAGTGATTGGCAGGGTATTAGTTTCAGGGGTGGGGGTGGCAGGGGAGGAGGGGAGGGAGTGGGATCTGGGATTGACATGTGAAACAATCTTGTTTCTAATTCAAATTTAAAAAAAAAAACAAACAAACAAACAAAAAACAAAAAACAAAAAACCCTCAGGACAGACTCAGGGGTCAATTAAAATTTAGGTCTCATGAAAACAAAAACTATAAGCTATAAGAAACTATAAGCTTTTTCTATTGACAATGGTTGATCATTAAAAAACCTGTGGCTATTTTATGTAATCACATGAGAGTCACAGACCATATATAGTGTCTCATTCTCTTTATGTAATTAACGTAAGAGAGAAAACTAATCTTTGGTGAAAAAAATTAGAATACTACACTCCTCTGGCAAGCACCAGTAATGAATAACTGGAAAGGCACCAGAAGATACTTAACATTGACAATGATGTTTAATAGCTTGATAGGTTTGAATTATACAGGTGCAAATATCTGCCACAAAGTGGTGGATGATATACCTATTACCTGTTCATTTCACTGTATGTAGATTTTGTGTGAGTAAACCATAGTCACATACAAATATGAGCTCTTGGGATAGGTAGGGTGTTAGTATGTGGGGCAAGGGAGGAGGGGAGGGAGAGGGAACTGGGATTGACATGTAAAACAATCTTGTTTCTGATTCAAATAAAAAAATGGAGAAAAAAACAATGTGAATACATACACAACAAGATTTTTGCTGGAGACAATGAATTACGTGCCCGCGCGCGCGCGCACACCCACACACCCACACACACACACACACACACACACACACACACACACACACACACACACACACACACACACACACACACACACACACACACACACACACACACACACACACACACACACACACGCAGACGTACCATGGGCCTCAGTAAGGAATAACATAACTTTTTTCAGGACTACATGGATAACACACAGAGAGCTAGAAGAAAGTCTTTACTAAACAGCCCAGGCTGGCCTCAAACTCAAAACAAGTTTCCTTTCTGGGCCTCCCAGTGCTGCACTACAGGTGTAAACCACCAATGCAGCCAACACTACCCATCAGCTGACTGCATATCCTGAATTCACAGATGGCTGGTTTTCCAGGACATCAGGATGGGGGTGCCTGGGAGCTGAAGGCACAGCTGGTATAGAGCCCACTGTTTCACAAAACCAAGCCGTGAAGCCATCCCCAGCATCCCAAGGTGTTTTTAATGAGATTTCTCCAGTTATTTTGGTGACAAAGCAGTTGAAAAGAAGGAAAGTAGGGAGGCCTATATTCCCTATGACAAAATGCTTCAAAACCAGAAAGTCCGTTTTCTTTTTAACCTGCCTATGAAAGATTACAGGCTTGTTTTCTGACTTTGACACTTATTTGAAATTCAGATTCTTTAATATGCTGTGGAGATAATTAATATAATGTGAAAATCTAAGGATAAAGTTATAGAACAAAGAAAGGAATATTCTTAAAGTTCAAGCCTCTTTGCTATGCCTTCACAGCATGTAACTGCCAGCTGCTCTCAGGCACACAATTCAAACACTGAGCTGAAAGTCTTCCTCTGTACATCCCCATTGCCTCTGTGTGTGTGTGTGTGTGTGTGTGTGTGTGTGTGTGTGTGTGTGTGTGTGTGTGTGTGTGTGTGTGTGTGTGTGTGTGTGTGTGTGTGTGTGAGACAGAGAGAGAAAAAATTGGTGGGGAAGGCCTTCCTTCAAGGAGCCCCAGCTTCAGGAATCTTTCTCTGTAATCAAAATGCTTCTTGAGTTAATTTAACTCACCTGAGAGGGAGGTAACATCCACTCAAATACACTCTGCTGAGTCCAGCTGTGTTGCTGTAACAAAACCCTAAGGCTCAACATGTTATCTGATTCACAGTCCTAGAGGCTCAAGGTCAGAACCTGAGGACCATCTTCTCACTGGAAAGTCCTGAGGTAACATGAGGTGTCTGTCACAAAGCAGGGAACAGGAGGCAAGAGTCTCTTTTGAACCTGCTTCATTTAAGCCACTGGGATTAATATTTGGATTAATCTTATGTAACTCCAATCTTGTTACAAAGGCCTCACTTCTAAACACCAGAGAATAAAAGTTCCACCTTCCTGCTACTGCACATTGGAAACTCAAGCTGAACCTAAACTCAAGACCATCAGCCAATGAGTTTCACAGTCAAGGAGTCCTAACACTCCTTGATATTTTTCAGTATCAGGAGAGTAGCCTGCAATAAGATTGCTCACCTCTACAGCAGGACAAAGAATCAACATCACAAACGGCAGTTATTTCCTTCCCATTGCTTCCAGCTGAGTCACTAACAATGCAATTCATGTATCAACTCATTTAGTCATCATCCTAATTCAAGACCACTACTATTTTATAGAACACACACTTGTAATAAAAACACTCAGGAAGCTGAGGCAGGAAGACTGCCATGAGTTCAAGGATAGCTTGGGATAGAGACTCTCTTTGTGTGGAGGGGAGGATGAGATGCTAAAGTTACAGAGTACGGTTGGACTGGCAAGAATCTAAACTCCAGTTCCAACCACAAAACTCAAATTACACTATTTTGGATCAAAGATAAATTTCAGTTACCCAGGCCAAGTCTTCTCACCCTCGGTTCTGTGCTTCTGACTGATGAGCAGAGCTTATCATTTGGAGTAATGGTCCTGGTGGTGATTTGGTTCTGGCTCTAATACTGAACCACATTCTCAACAGCCTCTCCTGTCAGCAGACTGGAGAGTAGTGGTCTATTCAAGTAGTAATAATGGGAGCCCACAAGTAAGAATATGCAACTAGCAGCCACATGTATGAGAAAATGAACTTTGAAATCTATCACAGGGCTAAATACCTGCAACCTGTCTCCAGACCTAAGGTATCTGTTGGCTCACTTTCCACTTCTATGTCCACAAGCCCATACCTACATTACTGCAGACACCTGCACAGCACACTTCAGATCTGAGCAAGGATTGTTCCAGCCACTAAAATGAACAAGGGTCAACTCCAAGTGTCTTGAATATTTGAGCTAATAAATAACTTTTTATTCCTTAAAGAAACTAGGGGAGTAATTTCTCTGTTAGTATTTTTAACCTGTAAGTTTATGATATATACCCATCACAGGGACATGAGTTTCCGCAAGACAGAATGCCCTTTCTCCGACAGGTCACTCCAGATAGTCCATGTGATAGTAGCTTCTAGGAGAGCTTGCTTCCCCAGAGTCCCTGCCATATTTAGCTGCCCACAGTCCTAGGCATCCACAACCCCATGATGCTGTACAGCTGGAGGATACTTTAGCATAGCTCTACTCTTTCACCTCTTTTCAATTTCCTACACAGGGAACTAGAGCATATCATAACTTTTACTCTTCTGTAAGTTTTCTCAATTTTCCCAGTAGACGAAAGTCAAAACATTAACAGTGCAATCATCTATCTGTACAGGGCTGGAGGAAAGGAAATAAATACAATGAGAATGTTCAGGCAGCACTGAAAAGAGTGATGCTCAATGAACTTAAGGCTCACTCCACAAGACAGAACTTATGTCTGGTACTGTTGAATGGGCCAAAAGCCCATGGCTGGCTAGGCCATAGGTCCTACAGGAGAAACTCTACTACTATTCTGCTAAACAGATATAGTAATAAATTTCTCCTTAAGTTCTTATTTTTATACCCAAAGAATTGTCCCTCTCCCATCCCTCATTAGAGAAGCTGCTTTCTACAGGAGATGGCAATTAATACACAGAAGCACAACTGGTCAAGATGCACAGCATAGGAGATGGTGGAAGGCTGCATTGTAAATGTGACAACCATGTCATACCTCCATCTCTTCCCTCACTGAGGCTCAGGGATCATCATGTAAGAGAGGACAGAAAGACTGTACAAGACAAAGGTACTGGAAGGCTGCAGCAAAACAGTATTCTCTGGACATAACAGTGGCACTGCGCATGTGAACTCACAGTGGCTATGACTGTATCTACAAGACTTGCACAAAACAAACAGCCAAAGTCCTACCTAGAATGAACAGGGGAGAGATTCATGAATTCTCAGCCCCAGCTAGGGAGCTAGTTATTAGCAACTAATGGATACTGGGATGGGAAAATGAGTTTTCTTCACAGGTACAGAGAAACTACCCATGTGGTTAAAAGAAAGGAAAAAGAGAGACAGCAACTATGATGAGCATGATCAGTGTAGGAATTTTCTGGTGCAGACTGTAGTATATTTTCTTTATAGAATCATATCATCTGCAAATAATGATTCTTTGGTGTCTTCTTTTCATATGTGTATCCCCTTTATCCTCTTCTTGCTCTAGCTAAGACTTAATACACTATGGTAAATAGGAGTGTACATCACCCACACCCAAAAGTATATATAGACAGCACAAATGGTAGTAGAGAAACTATTAAATTCATTTTTTAAAAGGATGAAGTAGGGTGGAGAACCAGGAAGACATTAAAGGGACAGGTTGGGACTAACTATAGTCAAAATATATTGTATGATTGTATGACTTTTTGTAATTCAAAAAAATTATTTAGAAAGAGACAAAGAGAGAACATGAAGTTGAGAGGGAAGAATTGTAGGGGCATAACAGGGAATTTGAAGGAAAAAAGGGGGTGGATTTGATGAAAATATACTATGTAAATGTAAGAAATTCTCAAACAATTAAAAAGCAAAAGATGCTATGAGAAGACAAGCATGTTACATACACCTGTAGATCAAACCCTTGGAGGATACAGAGGAGGATCAGGAGTTCAAAGCCATGCTCAGCTGCCTACTGAGTGTGAAGTCAGCCTGGCCTACATGAGACCATAACTCAAACAACAAAAAAAAAGATCAGAAGACAAATTTGGTCATCTTAAAAGAAGAGAATAGGATCCAGAAAAGATTTGATTTAGTTTAGAATGCAAGCCAGTCTACATGGTACAGACTGACTTTGTGGAGCTAGTACTTCCAAACAGAAAGATCACCCTCAGACTACCTTTATGAGCCACCCGTGCCTTTGATGAAAAAACACATCCTGCCACATCATCACAGTGAAGCCCAACAATCAAGGGCTCCACATAGCCAACCAATGTTAATTTGCACAATGACGTGAACATGATACATTTACATTGGCTGGTTAAAACAAGTGGAATTATTAAAATGTGTTGATACAAATAAGAACACAATCAGAGACAGAGGTAGATATAATCAAGTATGTGAATGTTGTCACCAATAGTCAAGTGGACAAAGGACCTAAGCTGATCAATTCAGTGTGCTAAGGGAGGAGGAAGAATAGGTACACATACCCCAAACACTAAGAAAGACTAAGGTTATCTAAAGACTGCTCAAGCAACAAGTGACTAGGAAGGAACTTTAGAAAACACCACTAAAACACAAAGCCAAAACCAATATTGTAACATCCCAATAACTGTGGCTCAAACTGCAATGTCATCTATCAGGAGAAGGTAGCCAGTGGCTCAAAAGGAAAAGGCAGGACAATGCCCAAATCTACTTCATGCATTCCTATTCTATCCTTCACAAAATGCTCACGAGTGAATCCTTCCTTAAAACTGCACTGATGGTTTATTCCAGTGATTAGAGCTAGCATTCCTGCTGACAGAAGCAGAATTTAAGCTACAAAATAACTAGCTTGCAAGAATGTCCAAGTTTCAATTTGATATATTTTAATGATTTTAAAAATCCATTTGTGTTGCATAAGTCATGGAAATAAAAACATACATTTATAACTAGAAATGTTATACTGCTTTAGTTCTCTAGGAACAAAAAAACCAAGTGTTTAACTTCTGTACATTAAATTTAGGTCATCTTTTTCAGGGCTGGGTTGAGAATGGAAAAAGAGGACAGCAGAGGATAGCAGAAAAAGGACAGAAGCCAATATTTTTGCTAAAACATGGCTTATGTTTTCTTTGCAGCTCTAGCTTATGCTGGCTATGCCACAGGCTATGTGACAACTGGCTACAATGAAACTGAGGGAGAAGGGCTGTTGTTGTAGCTTACTTGAGCCTCTCCTATAGCCTAGGCCGGTCTGGAATTTACTTTGTAACCAAGAATGAACTTGAATTTCAGATCCTCCTATTTCTTCTTTTGGAGTATTAAGATTACAAGTGAGGGGCTGGAGAGATGGCTCAGAGGTTAAGAGCACTGACTGCTCTTCCAGGGGTCCTGAGTTCAATTCCCAGCAACCCACATGGTGGCTAACAACCATCTATAATGAGATCTGGTGCCCTCTTCTGGTGTGCAGATATACATGGAAGCAGAATGTTGTGTACATAATAAATAAATAAAATCTTAAAAAAAAAAGATTACAAGGGAATCTCCACAGTGAGTTTTATGAATAAACCAAGAGCTTCACGCATGCTGGACAGATGTTCTACCAACTGAATTACATCATCAGCCCAAGAAGCTACTTTTAGTTATACACAGTTAATGGCGCAGAATTTCCAGATTCCCAAAGAACTTGATTTGAGTTTGGGGAGGGGAACCTAAGCTCTGGTTCCCTAATTCTCTGGTGAGAATACAGCCCAAATGACACCTTGATTTCAGTATTGCAAGCTTGTGAAAGAGCAAGCAGGTGAGATGGGACTGGACGGCTGCAGACACTATGAAAGAGTAAATGGGTGCTATGTAAAGCTGCTAAGCTTGGGTTAACTGTTACACAATAAAAGGATGTATAGTTAATAAAAAACGCTAAATGGCTTTCCATTCCTATCACTAAAAGCTATATCTATCAAGGGTCTCAAATACACACACACACACACACACACACACACACACACACACACACACACACACACACACATGCATGCCTGTGTGTACATGTTTGCTTTTGATGTTCCAGCTAACAGATTACTTTACCTCCAATCCAAAACAGTTGATATGCCTTATGTTAAAAAATAAAGCCAGGTAAGCGAGCATTGCAACCTAACAGTACATGAAGTAAGTAAATATATTAAAAAAAATAACAATAGGAACTTTAATAGTTTGGGTGTGATATCACCCACTAACATCTGTGTTTGAACACCTGGTTCTCAACAGATGGTGCTTTGGGGACATGTGGCCTAGCTTCCAAAGGTGCACCTTCAGAGACATATACTGGACTCTGCTGTTGCCCACCATCTGCATTGTGCTCTTGCAGCACTGTGAAGAAATCCACTTCTTGTTCCCAATGCCACACCTTCTCCATGATGACAGACAGAAAGCAGGAGTCAAAATTAAGCACTGATCCCAGAAATTTTTTCTTTCGGTATTTATTTTTTCAGACATACGAGAAAGGCTGGAAAGAAGGGGCTAGTTTCCTTCTCTTTTCTCTTGTATACTTGTACATCCCAAATGGTGGCTCTAAATAAACACTGTGGCTGCCACCCCTAACAATTTTTTAAAACTCCCACAATTTCCAGTTACTTGGGCATGTTAGGGCCTTGAGATTTTTAAATGATAAGACCCCAGTGTCTTTACTCTTCTAGAGGAAGAGCTTGTGGTTTTCTATGTTTTATAATCCTGAACAATATACTTAGAGCTAAGATTATGGTCTATTCTCAAAGTGTTTGTACCAAAGAAGCAATCTTAGCTTTGGATTTATTTTAACTCCCTCCCCACAAAAGACAATATTGCATAAATAAGACAAGGGCTTTCAGGGGGAAAGCAGCTGAAATCAAATCAACTACCCATACACCTCTACAGTTGTTCTATGAGGTCAGACAACTGCTCTGGGCTAAAGAAGTAAGTAGTTCTCTCCTTCTTCCAGTCTCCAGAAAGGCATCAAGCAAATGAAGCCAGTGCCTCTAAAGTCACAAGGTCCCAACAATAATATCTATTCTTGTCTCTCGCTTTTCTACAAAATATCAAATAAATGCCCAGAAGAAGAAAAAGGAAAAGGGTGAGTACAGGTATAGGCTATCTGAAACATTTATTGTGCAATATCACTATGTTAAAGGTGATTGTGTTGCAGAGAAAATATTAGTCATTTTTTCAGTTTCCTCTTTACTAAGTATCATCAGCTGCTTCATTATTACTTATACAACCTCTAAAAATTTTCACAGGCTAAACAACTCAATATAGTTTGGTTTCACCTAACAACAATGGCAATAGTGTATATTATAACCAAGTGGTAGCTGCTCAAAAACGAGTTAATTTCAAACAAAGAATTGTTCAAAATAATCACTCAACAGTTTCTACCTGAGTGACATCTGTGCACTTAATTAAAATGATTATAGATGCCAATACTGGTCAAAAATAACATCAGCACACAAGTACAAAGACACAAAGAATAAAAACACATCTATTAATAGCATTATAGATACAGCCTATCCATGCATAAGGCTTCCAACATTAAAGGAGAAACACAAAATACTGTTTAGTGTTAATTGTGAGCTTGGACACCTGACAAGTGAACTTGCTTCTTGTTGCCAGGTCTCAGGAGAACATTTATGTCTCAGTCAGACCTAAGCTATCTAACAAATCACAAAGGATGAGAGGGAGACACAAGTGAAGTAGACAAAGTCTTTGCAATAGATGAACCACTGAAAGCAATGAAAATTCCCAAAGTTTGAACATGGATTTAAAAATAGGAATTCAGGACCATAGCTCTGCAGGACATGGACACATGTCTAGGAAACCTAACTTCTCAAGAACCATCGGAGAAATCACCAAAAGGCAGGACCAGACCCTAATCAATACTGACACAGAACACCTTGCTTTTCAGATAGAGCTGACATGCACATAAGTCATGGGCAACATTAACCTGGGTTCCAAAAACCAGAGGGAAACAGGATTTACCTGTCAAGACTACCAACATCAGCTAGATGCATTCTTTTTAGTTTCTTGGCAATATAACTTTTCTGGCTAGTTTCCTTAGTGTTAAATGATTTATAATTACCTTACCTTTAAAACCAGTAAGAAAATATTACGGAGAACCAAGGAAAACTATGCACAAAAACTATGACACATCTCCTAATTTAGGCTGTATTCTTTAAGATTACTAACATACCATGCAAGATGGAAGTCACAATTTCTGACTCTAGGGTTTGTTTAGGATAAAATCCTGTCATCACAATCACCATCGCCACCATGACCACAGCCACTTTCTGAACATCATTGAATACTAGGACTGTAGAAGATCTTCACATGTGTTATCTCATCTTCCAGGGTTACATCTACAGATTTGCAGATTTTTAGTTATGTATTTATAAATATATATTTAAAATACATCTTGTCAAGCACATGCCCATAACCCTAGTCCTTGCACTTGGGAGGCAGATTCAGGCAGATCCCTAGTCATTCAGGCCAGCCTGTCTGGAAAGTGAGGCCCAGGTCAGCCAAGGCTACATAATAAATTAATCTCACATACTTCATACATAACTCAATGTATGGAAATAAAACTGAAATTTAAAGAAAATTTTAAATGTTAAGCTTGCACTGCCTCCTCTGCCCCCTCCATGTGTGCTTCATATGTGCACATACATACATTTGGGCATCTACACATCCTCAGAAAAATCCTTAACACACCACTTGCATCTTTCTAAATTAAGAATCTGCACTGATGGAATCCTGTGGTTACACAGCAGTGAGGACAGATCCACCTTACTATCTTAAGGGACTGACACTCGTTTTTTCTACTGAAGATGTGAAGGTTGCTTAAAAATTTGGTTAAGATGAGAAACTCTATGAAAGGCATACTATACATACATCTTTACATATACATTTTTAGGACAGACTAAAACTTAAGGGATTTGGAACAATTTTAAAACGTCAAAAGGTTTATATGTTTTAACTTTTAACAGATATATGTTTTAACTTTTAACAGAGAGGACCAGACGGATAATAATAGAGGAAGAGTTCACCTAAGAGATAGTATCATGTAGGCCTCCTTCTAATAGTGTATGTGAGCCACATTCCAATGCTCTTCATAATAACCTAGGTGAGGAATCTATTTTTACCTCTACACCGTCAGATACTTTTTCTAAAATAAAACTGCACTAACTGGTATAGAAGAAGATTTAAAAATAAGTGTTACTTTGCAAAACTTCCTGTTATTTAAATGATCAGACCTGAAATCAAGAGTTTAAAATGCATGTGTCTGGAGGGCTGTAGTGTTTCTAAGACTACAAGTGCATTTCTAAGATGTGATTAACAAGGGAGCAGCCCTAAAGACTCTAGGTAACTTAGAGGAGATGTGGCAAATGTAGAGAAAGTCTGGAAGTTTCATGGAAGAGGTAAGAGGTGAGGCTCGAACCTTGTATTCAATGAGTCAAGTCTAAAGAGTTCAAAACAGAAGGGGAAATACAGTAAGCGCTACAGGACAAGAAGAGCCTCAACAGAATTCCAAGACAGTACAGATGATGACAGGACATGCTCTTGATCTAACCTAGCTAAAGGATGAGCTGGCTAGGGACAGATGGGTCTTCTCTGACTCATCAAGGGGCTAATGGAATAACACAAGCAAGAGCACAAAAGAGCACAGAAACACAAATAAACCTTTCCCAAAAAAAAAAAGTATGTTTAAAAACAGACATACTCAGAGGTAGAGATTCAGAAAGATACTAGACTCTGCTCCATGTACACAGATTGTCAGTGAGAGCTGGTTCCCTAACAAGAAAGACCTTCTTTAGATACGTTCTAGCCTAGAAAAACTCGACTTGAAATGATGCGTAGCAAAGTGAAAACACACTTCAACTTTCCCATTCATTATTTTATATTCTGACTGTATCTGCAGTTCAATCATTTTGAACCAGAGGCAACAGCATGCTCCAGCCAAAGCAAGACAAACATACAGGTCCAACCAGGAATATAGCTTACACATGATGGGTGAGTTCTACATACAGGCCTTTCTGCATTTTACGCATCTCAAGCACAACCAAAATACTGGACATCACTTTTATCAGATATTTTACTTTGCTCTCTGATGTCTCTAATATAACTCCAACAAATTAGTAAAAGGTATTTGAAGATGAAAAATGCAAAGCAATTCAGAAAGCAAAATGGTACACTTTATGGAGCTAAGAAAAGAATTTGGGTAAAACTCAAAGATTCATATAAATACAAACCACCCTCCTCTCTTTCCCTCTCCCTCCCCCTCCCCTTCCACCTCCACCTCCACCTCCCTCTCCCCCCTCTCTCTCTGTGCTTGTACATTGTTCCCATGTAGGCACATGTGGAAGCCAGAAGCTGTTTTCCCACCTTATTTTTTGAGGCAGGGTCTCTCACTGAACCTGGAGCTTGTCATTTAGGCTACACTGGCTGCCAGAGAACCCCTGGAAGTCTCCCACCTCCTCTGGCTAGCTCTGGGACTAAAGATGTATGCCATCATACCTAGTGTGGGTACTAAGACAGGAACCTGGGTCCTAGTGCAAGCACTTTCCCCACTGAGCTATCTCATCGGCTGTAGAACAACATTCATGGCATGGCCCATATATAAACCTAAGAGTTAACTCTGCTAGCCATATCTGTTTTAGTGAATAAAAACAAGTTTGTCATCTTCTCTATCCCTGACACTGACCACCACAGGCCTTGATAGTACTGCAGATAGGCACTTGTTCTGTTTGTATTTCCACAATCATCAGTAAGCCCTTGGGCTTGATATTAGATGCATTATAATGACAAATGGGGTTGAAAAACAGAAGATTGCCCCTATTTTATGATTTCCCTATCTGAATCTATAACATAACATAAAGAGTTTATACCATCAAGTCAATTAAAATTCAGATTGTTTGAGTGAACACAATTTTAAATGAGGCAAATGATGTTGACCTGAGTAGATCAGCTACTTCAGTATACTAAAATCATCAAATCAGCCCAAAATTGCTAGGATAGCATCTTTAAAGGGCATTCATAATTTGACAGTTTCTTAACACCATGTTTTCATTTAGCCATTCTATGTCTCTGCTGTCTTCTTTATAACCATATACTTCTTTCTATTGATCCTCAACACTTCATACATTGATATGAAACTACTGCCAGATGAAATAAAGTCATACATTTATGAAAAGCTTCCATGAAGTCCTTCAAATTAAGAAAACATAAGAGCCATGCATCTGCACAGTGCTTCTGTGAAGTCATACAAATGAAGAAGACATACAGTATATGGGTAGCTTAATATGTTCTTGTATTTCCAGGACCCCACTGAGTGCTGGCTGCACACCTGGCACTCAGTGAATCCTGCTACCTCTGAGACCTATAGTTTCATACCTAAAAAGCAGATATCAAGAACACCCATCTCAGAACTGATAAGATCACTCAGTGGATAAAAGTGTTTGCCACCATGCCTAACAACCAGAATTTGAATCCCCAGGAGAAAACAGACTGTTACTAATTGTCCTCTGACCTCAAGCACATGTACAGCCACACATACACATGTGCACACAAAACAGATAAATATAATGGAAGAGGAGGAGGAGGAAGAGGAGGAGAAAGAGGAGGAGGAAGAGGAGAATGATGATGGGGGTGATAATGATGATCCATTTCAGAGTTCAAACCCAGGTATCAGAGTTTCTAAGACAACTAAATAAATGCAGTGACAATATTAAAGCTAATGTTTACTACACAATGATCATATCTTCACATGAACTTTCTTGCTAATTATAACTTGGTAATATTATCATAGATAGAGGGTACCAATCCCTTTAAAACCCAATGACTATAAAAAGAATTGCCCTTACTTTCTATGAAGCAACAAATATTTTCAGCCATTCACCTTGACCACTGGAATATTTCTACACCTTGTTTCAGGTCCAATCATGTCAATCCTACTCTCCCTAATTTTTAGACTCAATGCTAAATGACTGAGTTACAGTCCCAATTGGAGTGAGTCATGGAAAGCTATTCCAGTTTTTCTTAAATGTCCTTACCAATCTCTGACTATTCATTATTAGCCCTAACATTACATGGAAAGTACAGGTGAATGTGAACAAGATGTCTAATAAGTTCCTTTACATGGTCAAAGACGACAAATAGGTAAGCCACTTGCAGAACACTATAATTTGAGTCCTATCCTATGACCAGGGAATACTAAGTGGCATAACCCAGTTAACCAGACATGAGAGAGGCAGAGACATGTGAATGATCCCAGAGATGTGATCTCTAGATCTGATTACTCTCTCATTTACACAGCACCTCAAAACTGCAACCCCTTAGTCAGGTAAAAACTCTATGAAGAAAGTAACACTAAAATGAAAACAGCCAAGCAAAATAGGAGAAAATTTAATTTTTTCATCAAAGCTTACCTAAATATAAGCTTGAAAATAACAATCTATGAGAAATAAGACTGCAAAAAAATATGCTGGATAATCTATAATTTTTACTTTTGACACAGCAACACTTAAGTCCTTTAGAGCATAGGGCACTGGAGTACATACATATTATGACTACTCAAATCTAGCTACCCATCAGGATAGAAAGAAAAATATATACTGAAAAAAAAACTTTGCAATAATTCAAAGGATTATGAAATTTGACTGATACCATCTGCTGATGAGTTATTTTATGTTCTAGAAGATTCCTATATTTGCCCTAATATAAATAAATTTCCTCCCCAGATTTGAAACTAAAGAGCAGTGGTCATTTGCTCCATTACCATGTAAGGAAGGTCTTACACATACACACACCACAACTATCTTAAATGCCCCTGCAACCAAGCATTAACAACAACAAGCATCTTCCTACTTCAGTACATAACACTGAGGCAAAAGGAACTACTAGGATAGAAACAGTACAATACACATCTTCCAGCCAAACATGATGGCAGACACCAGTATATTGACACTCTGGAGGCAGAAGATAAGTAGTCCAAGCCCATTCTGTAGTGAGCCTATCTCAACAAATAAAATAAAACCAAGATATACAATAGGGGAAAGTCAAAAGGGCCTTCACAAACCTACACAAAGAACTACAGGCAACTAAGGTGAGAAGAAGAAATGGTCTTCATGCTCTAGGAAGAGCATGTCAATTAGTTATCCAATACCATATAGCCCTGAAAACAGCCATACAAAGAACTTTATATGGACTAAGGAGGTTATATCTTATGTAATTCAACATAACAATTCATGAAAAAAAAGAGGCCATTAATTTGAATGAGAGCAAAGAGGAGTATATGGGAAGGTTTGGAGGAAAGGAAAGGGAAAGGGGAAATGATAAAATTATAATCTCAAAAAATTAAATTTAGCTTTTAAAAAAACTAAAAAGGCAAAAGTCTACATGACCAGGCAGTGCTTAACCAAATCAAGTCCCGAAGAATATTTGCCTGTTTGGTCTATGCAAACGCCAGGCAGTGTCAGAACTGTCACAACAAATGGCAGAGAGGTAAACAACTGGTTGATGGGAGAGGAGCAAACATTTTACATCACAAGTGTTATGAAAAAGACAGCTGGAAGCCATAGCACAGCGCTAAGCAGAGTCAATCCACATACTGGAAAATTCACTTCCCATTTCAATCATTCAAAATTCTAAACCATTATCTGACAATGAGAGAAACTCAGTAAGGTGATGCACAACCTAAAATTGTAAGACCCACGCTGATGAACTGTTTCTAAGTTGGCTGTTAGCTATACGTTTTCCAGAATAATGATGTTCACCAGAGGACTAAATACAGAATAACTGAAATGGAGGAGTTTCTGAATTCAGGAAGGCACCCATCAGAGAAAGGACTGCATCAGAAAAGGAAAGAAATGAAGTTCTCAATCAGGACACTCAGATGGAGAATTGCTCCAGGACTGCCTTCAACAGGAAAGACTGACTAGAGAAGGTATACATGCTCATGTCCAGAGACAGGTCCAAGGAACATGAGCAGCAATAGAACAAAACCCAGAAAATGTGACAGAAATTCAGGTAGAAGCAAGACTGTTCTTAAAGACTGTATGACCTACACCACACCAAAATCCACACAATCAACTAAACTGGGTTCCCAGGGGCTCACAGAGACTGAACTGCCAACCAGAGAGCATGCATGGGACTGACCTAGGCCCTCTGCACATATGTTAAAATTGTGTAACCTGGTCCTCGCTTTGAGACTCCTAACCATGGGAGCAGGGGATGTCTCTGACTCCGTTACCTGCTTTTGGAACCCTTCCCTCCTACTGGGTATCTTAAGATCTATTAAAGAGGGTATTTTAAAATCATCAAAAGAGTGTTATGAATTTCAAGGATTCTTTTTCTTATCATAATCTCTGAAAGAGGTAAAATTTTCCCAAAGCTATTAACAGTAAGTAGTATGAGCCAGTGGTCAATATGCTATTTCAGGAAAGCACAGGTCACTATCAATGCCAGGGGACTCAACTCAGGGAAAGCAGTATTGTGGACTTAGATACCCATTCCTTAAGGAAGGAGGATAAGAAAGGAGACAGAAGAAAAAATAAACTCAGAGTGTGGTATGTAGTTATCCGGGAGGTCATTGCAAACCCAAAGTAAATTTCATTATAACATACAAAATCTACAATGGCAGGTTTTCCACATTTCCATTCTTCATAAACTGAACTAGCAATGAAGATTTCTTAAAAACAGCATGTGAAACTTCTATAACAGTGTCAGCAGAATGTCCTTTAAAAAATAAAAGATTAGGGGCTGGAGAGATGGCTCAGGGGTTAAGAGCACTGACTGTTCTCCAGAGGTTCTGAGTTCAATTCCCAGAAACCACATGGTGGCTCACAACCATCCGTTATGAGATCTGGTGCCCTATTCTGGTATGCAGGCAGAACACTGTATACTAAATAAATAAATCTTTTTAAAAAAATGAAAGATTAAAAATGACAGCTACTTTTCTTTTTCTCATTAATTTATTTTAGGAGAATAGAGTTAATTCAGAAAAGAGATATGTAGGCATAATTTCCCTGGAATTTGGTAACTGAGATATTATGCCAGCATAAAAAATTACAGCTAACAAGCAGCTACTGCCAGATGCATTTGTGAACGGTCTAAGCTTATTTACCACAACCAGGATTTCTACAAATTAACTCAATAATTAATATCTGCACTGCCCTTAATACAGGATTAGACTGAAAACTGGGGATAACTCCACTAATTACTTGGATTGATTGGACAGAATCTGAAGTCATCATAAGATGATAGTAAATTAATAAAAACTGTACATAAACATATTATAAATGTTGCCAGGGGGAGAGGGTTGATCCACAACACAACCATTATGTACCCCCACATGCCTGATTAGTGTAACCGAAGGAGATACCAAGAAATACCACAGAACCAATCTTGCTGCTTTGTGAACACTCTTTAAGGCCCCAGGTGGACAACAGGGTCAAGCCTGTTGCCCTGGGAACTGGTGCTTCAACAAAGATGGTGGGCAATGAGAAGGAAGAGCTCCAGCTCATCTATAGAGGAAAAGGGTCAAAAAACAAACGAAAGAAAGAAAAAAAGAAAGAAAGAAAGAAAGAAAGAGCAACACCAGCCCTAAAACCAGAGGTAGTGGAAGAAACACACCAGGGCCCTGAAAACCAGAGTCAGTGAAACAAACACTTTATCCCTGAACCCAGGATCAAAGAAAAACACCTTAACTCTGAAACCAAAGCCAAAGAAACATACTTTGGCTGTAAAACCAGAGTCAGTGAAAGAAATATGCCCTGACCCCAAAAGTAGACCCAAAAAGCTGTTTTTACAAAGCCAGTTTAAAAAACACAGTTTGGTCCTGAAAGCAGAGCCAACTCTGCCCTGACCAAATGAAACACAAAACTATTCCCTGAGCAGGAAAACTAATCAACCCCTGACCAGAAAAATCTTCTCCCTAGGAAAACTCGCCCTTAAGAAGCCGGATATAAGGCCCTCTGCCTGTTCAGCTGCTGGCTGTCAGAGGCAGCCAGTCTCCTGAACACCTCGTTCACAAATAAATCTGTTTCTTAAAGGAGTTTTGGGTGGAGATCTTCTTTCACCATCGTGAAGAAGAACCTTTGCTGAGATGTTCCCTTGGAGGGGTGGGTGTCAGCAGAAAAAACAGAAGAAACAGTTACATCTGCTTGGAAACACCCTTAGGAGTTGAGCAGAAAAACTTTTTACTGGAGTGGATAGCTCTGCTAGGACATTCCCTTAGGGGAACAGAGCAGAGCTGAGCTGTAAGGGCTCTCTCTAGGAGAGGAACAGGACTGCTACATCCTGCATGGAGACTATGCTCCACCACACCCCAGCTTCAGGTATAACCTGACTTCCCAGGAAGCCAGGAAACCTTATCCAGCCTCCAGAGCTGTCCTATTGCAGTTCCAGGTATCGCCTCACTTCCCAACGAGTCAGGATACCTTTCCCTTCAAAGCTGTCCCTTTGCAGCTCCAGAGCTCTCCCTTCAAAGCTTCAGAGCTGTAACACTCACACTGGCTTGCACCATCCAGCCTGTCCCTGCTGGAAACAAAGTGGGAGAGAACACCTACATAAGGACCTGCAGAAGAGTACCATAGCAGCCACCTGGGTTAGGCTTCATCTGCTCAGTCACATAATGGCTATAACAAAATGCTGTTTTCTTGTACACAAGGCTACACTCAACCCCCAAATCCAGAGAGTTATGCATCAAAGGAAAGAGATGCAGAGCACACATTGCAGAGACAAGCCAAGGAAATAAATGGTGCTGAACTTAATAATACGGACCAGCCTCCTATGGGCCAGGATCTGTATGGTAGAGTCAGACAGGAAAGAGGGTAATGTCACACAGATAAATGTGTATTTCAAATTGGCACCATATACTGCCAAACAACTTTACACAAAGACTGACCACCAATAACACAAGGAAAGCAACTTTTTCACAAGCATAGTATTTATGAGGCTTTCCTTTTCCATATCTATCAGTCTGATGATTAAAAGTACTCATTTTCTCATTCTCTCATAAGAACATAAAAAATGTCTTCACACTTTTATTAAATTTCCGTACTTTTTAATTGATTCCCTATTCTAAGATACTGATTATTTTCTAAGTAATTTATCTATCATGTTTACTACAAATACTGCAAATGCTGGTCATTTGTGCTTTATTCTTCCTTCTGGCACTTAACAAATATTTGCTGAAAGTTTTCTTGAATAGATGGTGTCTTCATAAACAAGAGGGCCTGTGGCCAGGGTCATAACACCTGCTGAGGAGCCTATTGCCTGAGCTGCAGGAAGTCTGTGCCAGCTCCTGCTCTGCAGTGGCTGAGTGGTCTGACAGACTAATCTGGAATGGAAGCTGCATTCTGCTGAAAGGGACCCCATTCACGTGAGCGTCCGGATAGGCTCAGCAGTGGGGCCCTTGCTAAACCCACACAGTGCTGATGGTGGAGAGGGGCAGGGTACTATAGGTACTGGCTAGACTTAGCACTGGGAAGAAGAGTTAATGTGGGCTTTCTAGAGACTTGCCTAGGGTGTGAGGATGGGGGCTCAGGCACACAGTATGCTAGCAGTTCCTCTCATTTTTGACTTTGGAAAAGGCAACCAATTTGAAAAATTCCCATCAGAGCTGCCGTCCTCGAAGATGATAAGTATCTAAAAGTGACTGTCATGCTACAGGTCTATGTAGCAATCCTGCAATGTTCTAATGTTCTTTACTTTAAAGGGTGTATTTTAGTGAAAACCATTTTTGACAAATGCTCAAATTATTCAATCTGAAACTGTGAGGTACACAGGAAGTAAAGGAAGCAGATATTTGCCAATGCTTGCTGGCAACCTTCTTCTTGCTACAAAATGGCATATCTCTCAACATGATAATCTCAAGAGGTAGGCGACAAATTTGACTTGCCCTCAAATGCACATCTTCAGGGGAGATGGCAGCTAAGATTCAGAGAGCATACTAGATTTCACATTAGAGACAGCAGAACACTCCCAACCCAGGCAATTACCTGGTAGCTTTCTACCTGGGTGTAAGCATAACTTCAAAGGATGAGGTAAACAGACACAGAAGTCATGAAGCAAGTGTAGAGGAAGTAGATGCAACATAGCATAGCACAAAACCTTAGCTACTTGACCACTCTTCACCTCACACAAGAGATAGTTCCTAACCAATGGCTGTAAGAAGGAAAGACCACACAAGTACATTCCACATCAACACTTTCTCACACAGTCCTGCCTCTGTCTTCAACTCCTACACATCCAGGAATACCACAAAGGCTCCTTCTCCAAATAAAATAAGAACAGATAAACAAATTAGATTTTAAGTCTCTAAGCATCAGGAAAAAAAATGCAATCAGTTAGCTTAATGTAATCAAACCTGGGATAGACATACACAGTAATAGAAGAGAAAGAAGGGGAAATGATTACCTTGTCTGTGGGATTCAGGAACACAGGTTCTGTGGAAGCAGAAGAAAGACATTCATTCCACCTTTTATCGTCTTAATGTCCAAGTGGCCCTTGCTCACTGATAACCATGGGCTTTCCTATTTGGGTGAGAGACGACTCTGGAAAGACTTGGCTACTTGCTGTTATGGGTTTAATCTTTGTATCAAATTGAAATCCAAATGTCCAACATGTCAGAATTAATCAGTGAGGCCTTCCTGAAAGTGACTAGGTCATGCACAAAGCATCATAAATGAGACCAGTGTCTGTGTGAGAAGCAGATACCTAACTTGCCTATTCCAGAATGTGAGGAAACAAACAAGAAGGTATCATCAAAGCGAAATGAGTTCTCATGAGTCACCTAAACTACATGCCTTGATCATGGATTTCCCAAACTCTCAAAGAGTAGTTTAAGCATTTGGAATAAACTGAGACATGCTCTCTGCCCAGGGCCCAGGGTGGGTTAAGTACACTAGTGATACACTTAGTTTCAGCACTGAAAAAGTTAAACAAATATTTCCCTACTATTTGATTAGTTCTAGATGTTGAATTAATACTCAGGAATTCTCCAACTCTTATCTTTGATTCTTAAGGGCAAGTAGAATATTCCACTCAATCTTTCCAACTATATTGCCATGCCAGAATATGAGGAAGCTTCTCAATAAATATTTCTTGGAAAATACTCCTTTCAAATATGACACATATAACCAATTTCTAACCTATCCAAAAATTAAGATATTAACTACTTAGATAAATTGATACTAACATTCACTTAAAAAGCACTTAAGAGAGCTGGTCTAGCCAAATAAGTCAATTGTAAATGTACAAGCATGAAGGTATTCTAACACATTTCTTCTCTAGATCAAACTTGCATGAGACAAGGCCATCAGGAAGCCACTCTGCCAACTACCACTCTCATCAGTAGATCTGGACCACAATATTCCCAAAGCAGTAGCCAAAAGCTGTGTATCCACCAAAACTTGCAAGTATCCCGTCCCTCAGGTTAACAAGGTTCTACAGACAAGTGTTACCATACTCTGCACATGTTTCTTCAACATTATCATGGCAGAATTTGTGCCTGAGAAACATGCCCAGGTCCAGAAGAAAAAAACTTAGGGAAACTAGGGGAAAATTAATTCACAAAGAATACTGAACAACAAGCTAATGGTTGCTTCATGCCCCGTATGATTCAGTGCTCATTCCCAGAATCAATGGAAGAATACTTACTTAGCTTCTCTAACCTGCTTTCCTCAAGCAATCAGAATAATCTTTCTGCTGGTTAAAATCTTCCAGGGGTCCTTTGACTCCATAAATTGCTTTATTAACAAACTCCAATACCTGGGTATAATGTGTAAGATTCTTTATAAATTGCCTCAAAGATTCCCACATATTGGTACACAGTGAAATTTGGGAAATTTTTATAATTGCCAGTGTTCCAGGGTGCACTCCAAACCAATTAGCTAAAGATGCCCAGAGAAGGGAGATAAGCAGCCATATTGTTTTCTTAACTCCAAGTGACTAAAATGTT
The DNA here is from genome assembly GCF_003668045.3 of Cricetulus griseus. Lineage (NCBI taxonomy): Eukaryota > Metazoa > Chordata > Mammalia > Rodentia > Cricetidae > Cricetulus > Cricetulus griseus. Next base: position 255,886,589 of record NC_048596.1, on the reverse strand, counting down.
CAGCAAGCTTTAGGAGCCATTCATCCATCACTGCCTCCTTCTCTGCAATCACAGTAGCATGAAAAATAAAAGACACAGAGACTGATATTGGAGTTCAAGCTGACAATCAGAGAAGCAAAGCATCTGGTCACTAGCTCTCACCTCTACCTCAGCTCAGACCACAGAGGCGATCCTCAAACAGGTCCCAACTTCACTGCTCGCAGATTCACTCAGACTGCTAAGCTCTCAATGTGGCTAGAGACTAATTCTGAGACTGAATGCTTCTACCTATTACACCTCTCAAATGCTGGGATTAAAGGTGTGAGCTCTGATTCACTCTCCAGTAGCCCAGGGTGGTCTTGGACTCAGAGATCCATCTGCCACCACCCCCCTAGTCCCAGGATTAAAGGTGTGTGCCACCACTGTCTAATTTCTATAGCTAACTAGAGTGGCTGGCTTTGCAAATTGATCTCCAGTGGCTTTATTAGATCATAAGCAATATATCACCACAATCACCTATTACCATTCCCACTACAAAACCTACCCCACCAGAACCCATTTTTCTTTTTCAACACTTCCTCATGTTGTCTCCTTTGATGGACTTTGCTTAGAATATCCCCTCCTTCTGGAATCCTACTCCTCCATTAAGGATTGGCCAAATCTACCTCCCAGCACAGCTCAATTCCACCTACAAAAGGGTTCTTTTAACAAATATTACTGGCAGTATTGTGTGGACTCAGTGAGTTTAAAAGGAGAACACATGAAGTTGTGAGGAAGAGTGGCCAAGGAAGGGGTATAGGAGGAGCTTATGGAAAGGGTGATCAAAACCCTATTTGAATTCTCAAACAACGCATTTTAAAAAGGAAAACTGAATGTCTAGTTATGAGAAACCCAATGAAGTTATCAAGGAAAACACACACTAAACAGAAATTCAAGCAGGTCTGTGCTATAAAAGCTGTGAACGTGACTTGGGAATCAGGTAAGATGATAAAATATGGCCCTGAACTCACTTTAACCAGTGTGTGCTCATGAATGAGTAGAAAGCAAAGAAACCAGCAACAGTTCAGGAAGTATCAAGGAAACCAGAGCTAGCTTGCAGCAGTCTCCTTTGACTCTAGCAGATCCCAACCTGATGACAAGGGATATTTATAACAACAAAAACAGGTGACATTTGAATATACTGTCATCTGTAGAGAAAGCTCTGAAGGTTATTTTGAGATGTAAAAGTTACATGCACACTGTGAGATCATAATATCTGATACAAATGAGAGAAGGATTTATTTGCAGCACAGAGATTCTGAAGGTTTCAGTTCACCCTGGTGGGGAAGGTCTGCTAGACCAGCTTAATTCACAACCACAGGCGCACACTGCAAGGGCTGTTCACATCACTGCAGACCAGGAAACAGAGGCCAAATAAAATCTCTAAAGACCTACCTCTATTAACCTGATTCACAGAGAGGCCCACTTCCTGAAGATTCCAGAGCTTTCCAAAATAACATTAACAAGTATAAACACAATGAGCCTGTAGGGACATGTCAAATTCAAACCCTAACAGGGTGGCTGGTTCTTTGGTCTTTACAGATCAACCTGCCTTGCTTCCCACAACATTTCAAATAGGCACACACCCATTCCAGAATTCTCAAATCCTGTCTACTCATCACAGTTCTATACTTTCTAGTAATTTATACTGCCCTATTAGACCACTGAACACAAGGTTTCCTAGATGCTCATGTCATGCACCCCTCATGAAGGCCCAGACTCCTACGGAACAAGCAGCTTGGTGAGCAGCTGAGAGCCTACGCGATGGTCTTTTGTCTGGCACTGAGTCTCCAGTAGTTACTTACTTCAGTACTTTTTGCGCATGGTGACCACACTAATTTTTATTTGAACCCATTTGGACCTCTTGAAATTTATATTTGGAACCATGGGCTTGAAAACCTGAGAGATGACTCTTCAGGGAACAAGAGCACAGAATAGAGGGCAAGAACAGACAGCTCCACATTTTCTAGCACATCCTGAGAACAGCCCAGGTTTTCAAAACCCTGTACAATGAGCACATTCCCCACGGCTAGAGACAAGCTACATCCTTGAGGCTTTGATATTCCCTTGCTTTTTCGGCTGTCTTACTCTAATATTCTACACCATTGTTAGCGTCTTTCCTAGGTTGGTAATATTGTCTCCAAATATCAAACAATAAGGCCTCAGATAATAAAGGCAATTCCCAGTCGATTTCTCAGAATTGTCATGAAACTTAAAATGAGAGTGTATGAAAAAAAAAAAGTCTTCTGAAACAGAAAATATCACACAAATACAAGTTACAAGACTTATTATGGATTAATAATAAGCAAAGCCCAGAGGAAATTCTCATTGGAAATGTTATGCTTTAATTTCGGGGATAAATGAGTGTATTATGAAGCTACCATACTTCTGAATTAAAGGTACATTCAGAAAAACTGAGGCTTTATTCATAATTTGAATTGCTTCCAGAAGATGATCCCAAGTTATTTGCTTTTGTCAAAATTACCTACATGCATTAAACATGGTAGATATATAGAAAGTTCACAAGAAGTCAATTTTTGTTTGTAGATGAATGTTTGTACCATAAAACCCATGAGCATTCAAAGGATTCTACAATGTAAGGAAAACTAGTTAAGCTAAATTACAACCCCAATCACATCTACAATGAGGAAATTCACACAGGACCACAATGGGTATGTCACAATGAATCCGAAGTGCAATACCCTAGAAAACAAAACAAGCCGGGTAACTGGTTCTACCTCAGTTTTAACAAGTTAAACCCAAACAGGAGCCATTCCTTCTCATGTTTTCAAACTGTTCTGACCCATCACTAGGCTCATGATTAAAAACAGGTATACAACTTACTCAGCTAATCAAACCAAGGTCAGAAACTGGGAAACTCTAAAGCTAAGAACACTTTCATATATTCCAAAGCCAAGATAATAAGTAAACTTGATGACTGAACAGCAGAGCAGCTAATAAAGATCATTTTGCAGAAAATTTTTACTAAATAACATTTAAGTTGAGTGTTACATTTCACTGCACAGAAATGAAAAGAAAAAGCCCTGTAATGACACACTTGGCTGATCTGTTGGGAGGAGCTAAGAGTCGGTGACAGAACACATGCCAAACAAGTGAAAAGCCCTAGGCTTGTCTCCACAATAAACAACTAATAAACAGACCTTGTCAGTCAGTGTCCCCTGACACACACACACACACACACACACACACACACACACACACACACACACACACACACACACAATTAAAACCAGACCCCCTCCTTCTCCATTTTTGTCATTTCTCGTCATTTTTCCTAAAACAGTTTACTGTGATTTATCTTGGCAGAGTAAAGAATACCATCTAATAAATCTATTGGTAAAAAATCATTTGTGTTTCATGACACATCCCCTTTTTGATTTAATAACAGCTTGTCTTGAAATCTATAATCTGGTGGCACTTCCAGGGTTTCCTCACTCTCAATCCAGCCAATGTGTGGCTTGTATGCTCTGAGAGTTGCCAGGACTCTGTTTCAACAAGCCTCCCTAAATAAAGACAAGGGCAACAGGAAAAGACTGCCAGAGAAAACCATGTTCTGCTCCACTCAGGTAAGAGTCCTTACAAAGAAAAATATTTCCACTCACTCATTCCCCATGAGTTTACTGAGCCCTAGTATTTCTACACATTCAGAATACAGCAGTGAATTTCATTTAAAAATGGCAAAAGAGAAAACCCTCTGACCTCAAGTCTGAGAAGAGGCTGTCTTGCCCAAACTCTCATGAGCAGGTAGGGAGCTTCCCACTGTCCTGTCTCACTGGGCAATGTCTTACTGGCATACCTGTCAGCTACTTATCCATGAGCCTACACACTTGTACTTTCTTTACAAAACTATAAATATAATCTATTTGATAGCTTTTTCACTATTCATTTTTATAAATTATTTAACAGTGATACTAGCAGCTCTTCCATTGTTACATATGCTTAAAAATTGCCAACTTGTGAATAAATGTTTCAGAACAGTTGTACACCTTTTCTTAATCAAAACGAAATAGCATATAGTAAGCTTATCAAGGATTACAACATCAGAGCATTATACCCTGCTTGGTGGAGGCTCTTTACAATAACAAACTTATGGATAAACCCACCTGTGTCTTTTACACAAGTTTTCATGTTTTATGATTTTTATGCTTAAATCTTAAATTGTTCTTGCATTCACCTTGATATACAGAAAGAACTAGAAATAATGCCCTTTGTTTACTATGGTCTCCCTAAACACATACGGTGAGGGGGAAAATGTTTTTCCAGTATTAATTTGAAAACTAGTGTCATAATCTAATTGCAGACCCATTTCAGGTATATTTATGAACAATATTTTATTCCATAGATATGTTTTCCTGTTTCTTCTTCTGTAGCAAGAAGTTTAAATTGCTTTATTCCAATGTTTACATTACTGCAGTATCATAATGTCTCTAGAAGCCAGTAGACATAGCTGGCCTCCATAGCTTAGCTATTTTTAAATTCCCTAGTGATTTGTTCTCAAAATTGATTCCTATATCACACTTTTAAATCTCTCCCCATCAACAAAAAAGCATTAAAATTCCTGTTGCTTTCTGAATTATAATTGCACTGACTATATAGATTAATATATGCAGAAATGCCCTATTTCTAAACTGAATATTCTTAAACCTCTTCCTTTCAAAGTAGTTCCTCAAAGCTACTATCCAAGTTTTTCCATTATATTTTCCATTATATTTGACTTTCCCATTTTTCATGTCAAGTTTATCATGAGAATTACATCCTAAGAACCCTATATTAGATGCCTGGTGTGGTGGCAAATGACTTTAACCCCAGTACTCAGAAAGCAGATACAGAGATCTCTTTGACTTTGAGGACAGTCTGGTCTACATAGTGAGTTCCAGGACTACATAGAGACCTTGTCTCAAAAAACACAAAAATAAAAATAAAAAATGTTTTAAATCCTCCTGAGTGAGGCAACCTAAACCCAAAAAGACAAACATGATATGTACTCACTTATAAGAGGATATTAGCTGTTAAGTAAAGGATAATCATGTTACAATCCACAGAGCCAAATATGCTAAGTAACAAGAATGCCCCTGGGGTAATGCACAGATCTCTCTGGGAAGAGGAAATAACGTAGATTTTTTGGATATAGTGGGGGCAGGTGGGCATGGGAACAGGAGGGATCAGGTAGGGGAGGGAGGGACAGAGGCAGGAAGTATAGGGAAAGATGGGCATTTAGGGAGCAATGTAGAAAACTAGAGCAGTAGAAACTTCCTGAAACCTTTGAGAGTGACCCTAACGAGGACTGCTAGTAATGGAGGATATGAAGCTTGAACCAGGCAAGGTATCCAGTGGTGGGACTAGAACACCAATTCAGCCACAAGACCTTCAACCCACAACTTGTCCTCCCACAAAGATGTGCTGGGCAGTGGTATCTGCGGGCATGTGGCAGTGGACAACCAAAGACTGGTCTAACTTGAGGCCTAGGTCGTAAGAGGGAGCCCTTGACTGACACTGATTGGATGGCCAGGAACCAGAATCTGGATGGCCCAGAGACCTAGAGTAGAATCAAACACTACTGGCCATAGATAGATTGGATGGATGGATGGATGGATGGATGGATGGATGGATGGATGGATACCATACATGATAGTTAGGTATCAATGAAATGATTTCTACTGCTATTTTGCTTTACTCATAGATAGGATAGCCCAAATATCATCAGAGAGGCTTCCTCCATCAGCTGTTGGGAACAGATACAGAGTCCCATAGCAAAACATTAAGCAGAGCTCAGAGAGTCCTGCTAAGAGGGTGAGAAAGGGCTGTAGGAGCCAAAGGGGTCAGGACATGGCCCCCAGAATCAACTGAGCAGGGCTCATAGGGATTCACAGAGAATGAAGCAGCAATCACAGAGCCCGCATGGGTCTACGTTGTTTGAACTTCAGCACAGTGGCTGCACCTTAATCTAATACTATTTCAGTGAGCAATTGCGACTCTGCAGTTACCAGGCTGCTTCTGTGGTACAGCCTGGCAGGAATTCTGTTCCCACAGGCATGGCCCCTGTTGCTGCTGCTAAAAGTAACTTTACCTAAATATTTACTATCCTAATTAGAAATGAGACTTGAGATTCAAACTCTGAGGTGAAAATCTGCTAGCCAGAGAGGCTGAGTAGAAAATAGCTAACCCTCTCTGCTTGCTGTTGTCTCTGAAAGACCTGTGCTTCTACTCTGCCAAACCAGAAAAAGCTGTGCCATTCCAGACACTACTACTTCCTGTGTTGCTCCATCTCTCCTGGATGCCCTCTGATGCTCTATGATTACATTCTGTCAACTGGTTGTTTACTCAGCCTCCTGACCCAAGGTTAATTTTATTTAATTAACACAAATACAAACTCAGGGTTCACAGTGTCATCTAACATCCCAATAGCGCTGCAACAGGTCCTCTTCATATATGTTATGGTTGTTTACCTTGGGGTTTTTGTTGGACTCTTGTCACTGGAAGGGGGGATGTCTCTGACTCTTGAGCCTGCTCTCAGGATTCTTTTCCTCCTACTGAGGTGCCTTGTCCAGCCTTCATGAGGGTTTGTGTCTAGTCTTTTTTAATAATTTATTTTTATTTTATGTGCATTGGTGTTTTGCTTGCATGCATGTCTGTGTGAGGGTGTCCCCTTTAACTGAAGTTACAGACAGTTGTGAGCCACCATGTGGGTCCTGGAAATTGAACCCAGGTCCTCTGGAAGAGCAGACAGTGCTCTTAACCACTGAGCCATCTCTCCAGCCCTGTGTCTAATCTTACTGCATCTGATTAGGCCATATTCAGTTGATAGCTCTGGGAAGTCTGCACTTTTCTGAATGGAAATGAAAGAATAGTGGATCTGGGGGAGAGGGAAGGTGGGAGAGGAACTGGGAGGTGTGGAGAAAGGGGAGGCTGTGATTGGGATGCATTGTATAAGAGAAGAATTAAAAAATAAAAGAATCCTATTTTAGAATATATTTCCTTGGATAGGCAAAACATCAGCACCAAAATTCAAAACTCCCTCCCCACATCTGCCTAAGACAACAGATTTCTTTTCCCAGTGGAAGCATCACTTACCAGTGATTTTGATTTGCTATCAGCATTGGGATATAAGTAATTTTACATGTAAGAAATTCATACCTCCAACACACACACAAAATGTTAAATACTAAAATAACACACACAAAGGAATCAAGTCTCAAGATGTGGTATACAGAAAGCCAACCTTGAGTCCCTCCTTAAATCTTCCACCTCCAATCTGCCCAAGAGAATCTACCTCCAACATATGCCTCAGATTCACCCACAGTTCTCCCAACTCTGCATTTTATTAATTTCCCACAATTTACCTTGTGCACAGCATGACATAATAAAATAAACACCTGCATCCCTGAAAAGGCACAGACTAACAGTCTTCACCTCTGAGGTGATGCACCTGGAGGGAGCACATCCGAAAGTAGCTATGCCATGCGTGGACCTCCCTCACAAAGGTGATCAGCGTCCTTATTAATGTGAAGACACAAGAAGAAGCCAGAACCTTGGGCTGGAGAGAGGACTCAGAGATTAAGAGCACTGGCTGCTCTTCCAGAGGTCCTGAGTCAATTCCCAGCAACTACATGGTGGCTCACAACCATCTATAGTGGAATCTGATGCATTCTTCTGGCATTCAAGCAGAACACTGTATACATAATAAATAAATGAAAAAGAAAAAGAAAAACAAAAAAACGCAAGCATCTTGACCTTGGCTTTTCCAGCCTTTGGAACTGTGAAATGTTGTATTGTTTACCAGTTAGCCTCCCACTCCACCCCACACCCCCCCTTTGCTTTGGAGCCTGTCCTGGATCCCATTCTGTAGACCAGGCTGGCCTTGAACTCACAGAGATCCTCCTGCCTCTGCCTCTGCCTCTGCCTCTGCCTCCTGAGTGCTGGGATTAAAGTAAAGGTGTGCACCACCAACACCCAGCCCATTTAGCCTTTCTAAAGAGCGTGTTCTGGATTCCGTCATTGACCTAACTAAATACTCTCCTGTATCATCTACAGCTGTGCCTTGACTTCTTTTGGGAACACAAGAACCTAAACTGATACTGTGGCAGAGCCAAAAGAAAACTGGAGGTTTCCCCATAACAAATGATTGGTACATTTTCATTCATCTTTTATTTCTCCCATATTTTTATTATTTATTTCATTCTGCAAAGAGTGTCAATCCTAGAGACAAAGCAAAGCTAAACAGTACCACACCTGCACTCTGGGGCAGAACACTTATCAACAACAGAGCAGCGAGACTACAGTTTCTCTACAAATACATACTTGAGCTTTACTGTGTAATCACTATTATCCTTTCTCACAACAGAGTCAAAATGTGCTTAGAGACTTCAATAGACATGGCTAGAGAGAGGGTCCAGAGTGACACAGGCCTAAAGATTGGTACTGAATTCCAGGATATGGTACAGGATGAAAATCCAATTCTACAAAAAAGTTGCAAGATGGATACAGGGAGTCCTGAAGGAATGCGTGTTATTGACATCAAAGGTAGCCATGTCAAGGACTCCAAAACCTAAGACCCATGAGAAACTGGTAAAGCTGTTACCCATATGGCCCAGGCTGAGAGAAATGGCAAAGCTTTCATCCACTCTGAACAACTGGTCAGTATGTGCAAACTAGCTTCCTGCTCCCAGATATTTACAGCCTGGCACTGATCCCCTACAGAGACCTCCTACTGAGATCACCAAGGCCTTCCCCAAGTGCTGGACTAATAAACACACAGAAGTTCCCACTTGCCAGCTTCACTAGGCATGTGTCTGTCCTTTCTTCATTCCCTCACTGCCCCTGCTTCCCCTAGTCCGTGTTCCAACACCAAAGCTGCAAAGTGCATGGCACTCAGCATTATTTATGGGTTTACAAAGCAACTTGTAGTCTAAGCAGCCACAATGCCTGTTGTTCACAGAAGATTGTAAAAAGCGAGTGTTAGACAAGCATAGAAAGATGATGCTGTCGGCTAGTCTAGAGTAGGAATAACTGAATCACCTGTGAGCTGTGCCAGGGAGAAAATACAGACACACAGAGTGGGACACCCTGAACATGGTTTGGCACTTGTACACTCTGCATAAAACAAGCTCTTCGATCAAACCAAGGACAAAGTGGCTACAAAGGTAGCAAAAGTCCTCTGAAATGTAAACCTCCATGAATTCCAAACCTGATTCTAAAGCGGCTGTGTCTGCTTACAACTGACCAGGTTAGGTTACCATCAATTCCCAGGGGCCTCAGGCCACCATGGAAGGAGTGAGTTCTGGTATCTGCAAATTATTCAACCCCCAAGGCTGGTAAAAGCCAGTACACGGATGCTTTTCCTTTGTCTCCTAAGTCCCTTCATTTGGCATTCATCATGAACACTCGCTTCCTATTAATGTGATTATCTTCAGAATTTCAATTACACAACTAAATGTGCACAATGCATCAGGTCAAGGGGTTATGGAAAGAGGAAAACCAACGAATGGCAGAGACAATATTGAAGCTGAGCTTTCAGTCACAAGAGAAATCAAGAAACCCAAAGTTAATGCTCCCTTGACAATCTATATCACTTCTCTGGGCATGTGGGTCATAAGGAGAATTTTATTAGGATCACAATTGTGGAAAACACACATTCAAAGCATCAGTCATACTCATAACTACACGTTGTCCCTTTAAAATAGAAACATTGCTTACAAACCCAGAAATAAACTGTGACACTGTATGGAACTGCATTGTGATCCTGCACCATCTATTGGAACTCAGTACAAATCTCCAGGCCTGTGCCACTCTGGACACTCTCTAACAGAGTCCATTGAGGCTATCATCCTACACATACTTCTGCTCCATGGCAAGAGAACATGTGTGGTCCACAGTGGAGTTCAATATGTACCTGCAGAGGATGCTGGGAGAAGCACAAGTTCCAAGACTCCCCAAGATCACTCCATAAGGTAGAGAGCAAAAGAGACTAATCTGGGGATCAGGAGTCCCTCTTTGAAGGTCCCAGTCACCCACCACCTGTGTGGCTTAGCAAAGACATTAATCCTACTGGGCAAAGAGCCACATAGAAGAAGGCAGTCACACCAGATGTGTTGGAAGACTACCCAGTGGAGAAAGAGGTCAATTCAGGCATCTTTGGTGAAGACTAATTTTCACTGTCAACTTGACTGGACTTAGAATAGCCATGGAAACAAACTTCTGAGTGTTTCCAGAAAGTTTAATGGAAAAGAGTAAATTCACCCTGAAATTGGCAACAGCATCTCATTCAGTGCTGGAGACTGAATGAAAAGGAGGAAGTGAGCTAAGCACTTGTGTGCATCTCTCTTTCTCTCTGCTTCCAGACTATGAAAACCATGTGACCAGGGCCTCACACTTCTACTGCCATGTCTTCCCCATCATGATCAACTGTAGCCCCTCAAACTATAAACCAAAATATTCCCTTTTGTCCTTGAGTTGCTCCAAGGCAAGTGTCTTAGTTACTGTTCTACTGCAGTGATGAAACACCATGACCAAAGCAACGTATAAAAGGGAGTGTTTAACTGGAGGCTTGTCTACAGTATAAGGGGGTTAGTCCATGTACATAGTGATAGGGATTACAGCAGGAGACAGGTGGGCATGGCACTGGGAGAATAGCTAACAGCTCACATCTGATCCACAACTTGCAGGAGAGACAGAGACACTAAGTCTGGCTTTTGAAACTTCAGAGCCCACCCTGAGAAACACAATTCCTCCAACAACACCACACCTCCTAATCCTTCCCAAACAGTTCCAATAACTGAAGGTGAATCATTCAAATATGTAAGCCTATGGGAGCCATTCTCATTCAAATCACGACAAAAGGTTTTGGTTCAGAAATGAAAAATATATCTAACACACCTGCCCTAAATTCTTCTGCAGAAATGCTGTAGTGAAGTATGCTGGAGGTTTCTCACATGAACATGAGAACTATGGGATATGTTGCTTCATTACAAGGCTTGCGTCATCAGGATCAAGATAACAAAATATTCATTTCCTTTATTCATCCATTCAAGAGACCCAAAGTCACCACACACACATCACCCAAAACAATGCACTAGACATGCTAGGAAGCCAGCATAAAATTCACCATTTTAAAGATAATAGTCCCTACCTTATGACATATGTTTGTGACCCAACAGGAAAGGTAATAAATTGAAGAAGATCTAATTGACAAAGCTCAGAACAAACTGCCAGTCATCCACATAGCACCCAAGCAGTATCGCAGAGTGCTCACCTGATAGACAAAGTGTATGTGCAGCCCAAATGAGGCATTCCCCTGAGCACAAGCCCACGGTTTCTACTGCTCTACCCCTCTAGACCAATTCCTCTGACTACTACTTGCACATGCAAGTCATAAGGTAGTCCCAAAAGTAGACCACCAATAGGAATCAAGTATTTATAACTGAATGTACTTGTTAAATCACCTATGCTAACTCAAAAACAATTACATTTATTTACTTATTGAAAGGGAGACATTCAAGAGCTGAGGTATGACTATGGAGGACAGGAAACAACCAGCAGCAGGTAGTTCTCCCCTTCCACCATGTGGATGCAAGAATCCAGGTGGTCAAGATTCATGCCCAACACTTTTACCTCTTGAGCCATCTCTCCAGTCTACCCACTGAGACATTGTGTCAGCCCTGTGTTCAGTTCTTTAAACGTCTAAATCCCAGAAGAGCAGGAAACATTTGTAATTTGTTCTTCCACACATGTGGTGCACTGATCTGCCAGGCCTGTATGGAACAGCTAGCATGCTAACAAGATGATGGTATATTCCAGCTGACAAGGATAATGCCTGGTAGCATCAGGACTTTAGTCAATAAACAGATAAACTAGCAAGATAGATAGATAGATAGATAGATACATACATACATACATACATACAGAGATCACTTCCCTTCATCTCCTTCTCTTCCAGACTGCAATGCTAACCCTGGTTGGCCATCTGGGAAACAGTTGTCTTTGTGATGGCCTTGTAAACTGGTGTGAGAGTCAGGAAAGCAATCTGACAATATGTCTTAAAAGCAACAAAATTGTTCCTTCTCTCAATCCATGTTCTAGTTGGCTTTCTATTGCTGTCATAAACACTATGACTAAAAACAACAGGGGGAGGAAGGTTTATTTGGCTTAGATAACCCAATCACAGTGCATCACTGGAGAATGTCAGGGCAGGAACTCATGCAGAAGCAAGAACCACAGGAGAACACTACTTACTACTTGTTTCATGGTTTTCTCAGCCTGCTTTCTTAAACAACCCAGGACCACCTGCCCAGGGGTGGGACTCCCCACAGTGAACAGGGCTCTTACACATCAATCATTAATCAAGAAAATGCCCACAGTACATATCTGATGGAGATATTCCCCCAATTGAGGTTCTCTCCTCCAAGATCTCCCAGATTACTATAGTTTGTGCCAAAGTGACAGGGAAAAAATATATAAATAACAAGCACACCACCCCATAACACTGCTTCTGGGACTCTGTCACAGGAAACTGAGTATTATTATTGGTTGAAAATCTGGAATATATGTGTCAATAACAGATTTAGGAAATTAACAGTGTAGCATCACAACAAAATATTATTCTATTAAGATGGTAATATGGCTATTACATAGCAACAAGGTAAAGTGCAAGTATGAAACAATAAATTCAGCCAGGCAGTGGTGGAGCACGCCTTTAATCCCAGCATTCAGGAGCATAGGCAGAAGATCTCCGTGAGTTCAAGGACAGCCTAGTCTACAGAGCTAGTTCCAGGACAGCCAGAGCTGTTACACAGAGAAATTCTGACTCAAAAAAACCTGAATAAATAAATACTAAAAATTAAATTCAGCTAGGAAAAAAAAATCACTGGGGAAAGGTTACTTAAACTGAGAATTGTTGTTTCAGAGTAGTGAATGTGGGTGTGCTTTCCTATTCCTAAACTTTTTAAAAAATTGTAACAATGTTTCTATAATTAAAGAATAATCTCACATAGTTAAAGGACATCCATGCCTAACAGAGAGTCATGAGCTACAGTATAGAAGCTAGCTTACTCAGGAAGAAGGCAGCCATAGTTAGTCTAAGCATACACAGGGCCTCTAGGACTGGGATACAGAGCTTGGGGAGACACACACTGTGTGGGGAAAGCAGGCACATGAACAAGCAAAAGACTGGTCACATGGTAGGATGGGAAGGAGGGTCATAAGAGTCAGACGTCACACGCCCAAAAAGAGAGGTTGGTACTCAGGCCCTGACAGTCAGTCAGGCCATACACAGAAATTCCATGGAGAGCCACCTCACGTGATGTGAAGTATGAGTAGCTGGCAAAAAAAAAAAATAAAATAAAAATAGGACCTTCTATCTGCTCACCACAAAATCACCTGAGCATCCCAACACAGACCAAAGTGCTGTCCATTTAGTTATTCATCAAAAGAGCATGGACTTTTCTTGGGACCACTGATGCACATTCAGTCTTGCACCCAAAACTGGAGTCCTCTTCCTCCATCAGCCCTGTCACCTGAAGATGAACAGCACGCCTGACTCTGTGACAGTAACATTCCCCACCCCCCAAACTATACTGACCACACACCTGTACTCCACTTGATTTCTGGAGACACTGTTATCCCTGCCCTTTGAAACACCCCACTTACCCATTAGCAATCATCCAGTGCTGACAGACCATACCCATGGGACTCAAGGCATGCTCAGTCACTCATTGTTTAACTACCTCCTAGAGTTCTTAGGCCACAATTACCAAGATTAGCACACATCAATCGGGATGTTGAGTGAAGTGAAACTGTCTTTGCTACTCTATCCCTTCAGGATGATGTGATTCCACAGTCTGTGGTCACTATGCAGTCCACAACAGACTAGAAGCATCAGCAACACCTAGAAGCCCAGGAGATACTACTGTAAAGTCCCATTCAGCTGCTGAAACAGAGCCTTCCTGGTTTACAGACATAGCACCTGAACCTCTTGCTCAACAACACAGGTATGAGTGGAGTCTGAGAGTCTGAAGGTCTAAGGACCCAGGTAGACTAGCCAGGCTGGAAATTTCCAAACAAAAATTGCCTCAAAACATGAAGACTGTGCCCAGAGTCTTCAAGTGACAAGGGAGATGGGGTGTGACTGATAACTGGAGAAAAGCCTAGAAAGGGGTACTTGGCCAGCAGCTTAGAGTGAGCTAGTAGTTCCCTAGAGGGCAGGAGACACATTGAAATCCAGCAGTTGGCTCAGCTGAACACCTGAAATGGAGATATCCATGGAAATCTAACACTACTTTCTAGTTCTCTGGGTCTGTCAACTAAACCAAAATGATATTTGTTCATTTGGCAAAAAAAACAATTTCATATTGGTCATTCTTGCAGTCTCTATCCTAATACAGTCTGAACATCCTTACATTTCAAAGTCAAATATGCTCCAAAATTTGAAACGTTTTGTTTCAAACATGACAAGGGAATGGAAATGTTCCATACCTGCCCACTTCACTGACAACACTCAAAATGCAAGTGGACAAAAGATAATGTATATTCAGCTTGTGCTGATAAGTACACCTGAGACCCAATGCACTTGTATGTCAACATGGGCTGCAAGTCAATTATCTCACTATTTGTATATATTCAAAACCACAGAACCCAAAACATTGCAGTCCCATCAGGAAAAGGACACTGAGCTCATATAGCATTTAAACTCCCTATGCCATGGTAGACTCAGTGAGTTCAGAAAAGACTCCTGTAGAAATGATGCTGTCTTAGAAAGTCCCAGGAGCTGACAAGGTGAGAATGACATCTTATACTTAATCCTAACACTTAGGAAGATGAAGCAAAAATCATCAAAAGTTTGAGGCCAGGATGGTCTACATAGCAAGTTCTAGGCCAGCCAGGTCTGCATGGTAAAATCTTGTCTCAAAACTAAGGAGGGGGAGGCAGGGGGATGTGGGAGAAAGAACCAGAAGAGGAGGAGGGGGGAAAAGAAAACCCCAGGAGCTTTCTGTAGAAGAAGAGAAGCTAGCAGAACATCTTCAAGAAACAACAGGCTGGGTTTAAAGAGTATTTGCTGTTGCTTTGCTGTCATTTTTTTTCCAATTTCTACAATTTTTGTTTTGTTTTGTTTTGTTTTGTTTTGTTTTGTTTTGTTTTGTTTTGTTTTGAGACAGGGTTTCTCTGTATAGCAACCCTGGCTGTCCTGGAACTCATTTTGTAGACCAGGCTGGCCTTGAACTCACAGAGATCCTCCTGCCTCTGTCTCCCAAATTCTGGGATTAAAGGCGTGTAACACCACCGCCCAGCTAGAATATTTTTTAAAAGACAAAAACAAAGCTAAGACATCAGAAAATTTAGTGCCTCATATCTGTAACCTTGGGCCTTTTCTTAGTGACACATCTAATCAACTGCCCCACAATCATGATCAACAATCTAGAAATAACTAAAGATAGATTCAGGAAAGATAACTAAGTGGAGCCCAGAGAAGCCATTCCAGCTGCTCCAGGAGACACTTGGGAGGCCCCAAGGAACACAACCTCATTTTCTAAGACTTTGGAGATGGCCAGCTGTCACAGGCCATTATTTAAATAATCTGTCTCACATCCGTCAGTGCCTTTGTCTCACCCCCATCTCTAGATACACTTGTCACCTCAGAAATTAACCAAGGGAAGAAATCTACATAAAGGTTAGAGGAACCATTTCCCAGGTCCTCACACTTCTAAAAGATTTTCTAAACAAGAATGTCATGGCAAATACAGTATGCTTCTCTCTGAAAAGACCACACAGAGTCAGCAGCAGGTGTCCCCTCTAAATGTCATAGGCTAAAGATAAGACAGAACTTTCATATCACTCTGAATCACCAGGTATACAGTGATACAAACAGACCAAACATTCATATATTTTATAGTTACATACTTATATGTCTACACATACATCCAATTCATGGAGTTATCATCCATGAGTTCAAACATATATTGGTTAAAAATAATTAGGGTAAAAAAAATCCTAGAGATGTACTAAATACATACAGACTATTAATTATTATTTCCTAACAACACAGTGTGACACTCTTCTGAATAGCATTTGCAGTGTTTTAGGAGCAATAAATCATCTAGAAATGCACAAGTATATTCAGGAGGATGTGCTCTGGTGATACAAACATAGTACACTGCTGCAGTACATTTATGCACTTTGGTATCTGCAGTGGCTAGAATCAACTTTCCAGCAGATAGCAGAGACTGTCTGTACAAAGGCTCCAACTACATCACAAATGAGTTTGGAGTGGGTAGGGAAGTCTTTGTCCTTAGCTACTCAACTCGATCATTTTTAGTCGTCGTCACATCTCTAAGACATACACTGCAGGAAGGCCAAAATCAGTCATGCATTTTTGTTGCTCCAACTATGAATAGCATTCTCACAGAAAAATAGGAAACAAAGTAATGACAACATTTTCAAAAATTATACCTAAGCATTCTTTCACTTATTTTTCATTTTTTTTTTTTGAGACAGTCTCACTATGTGACCCAGGATGGCAATGAACTCATAATCTTCCTGCCCCTACAGAAGTGTGCCACCTTATTTTTTTTTTTTTTTTTTTGAGACAGGGTTTCTTTGTGGCTGTGGAGGCTGTCCTGGAACTAGCTCTTGTAGACCAGGCTGGTCGCGAACTGACAGAGATCCACCTGCCTCTGCTTCCCGAGTGTTGGGATTAAAGGTGTGCGCCACCAATGCCCAGCCACCTTGCCCATCTTAAAACTTTATTTTTAAAAACAACCCCAAATTCTGAGGAAATTTCTACTTAATAGCCTTAAAGTCACAGTCCAACATGGCCATTGTCCTTAGAGAAAGAAGAAATGCAAGAAACACAGCTTCTGCCCTTCTGCTCTCCAAACGTTAGAAGACTACAATGTGTTCCACTCACACACAAACCCAGGTCTTCTGCTTTAGTGACATGGCAGGGTGTTTCCAAACACAGGAAGCAGAAAGAGCTGGGAAAGTGTGCTTCAGAGGAGGTGAACATTTAAACGAGAAGCCTTCAGGAACTATCAGAAATAACAGCAAAAAGGCATCAGTCTTCAGCTTACACAATTAAGTTGCCACCTGTGATGACTATTCTTGGTTGTCAACTTGACTACATCTGGAATTAACTAAGCCCAAATGGCTAGGCACAATTGTGAGCGATTTTTTTAATTAAATAATTAAGTGGGAAGACACACTTCTAATTCAGATCTCTGGGGTGGGAAGATACACCTTTAATCTAGATCTTTTGAAGTGAGATCTACCTTAAGTCTGGGTCACACCTTCTGCTGTCAGCCTATATTAAAAACATAGAAGAAGGAATTTCTTGTTCTCTTTTTGCCTGCTTGCTCTCACTCTCACTAGCAAGTCAATTCCTTTACTGGAACTAGAGCCTACTTCTTCAGGATTCTGGTGTGTACCGAAGACAGTTGAAATAGCCAGCCTCATGGACTGAACAACTGGATTCTTGGACCGTCCATTGATAGACAGCCACTGTTGAACTAGCTGGAACACAGCCTATAAGCCATTCTAATAAATCCCATATTTCTGTTCCTCTAGAGAACCCTGACCAATACACCACCAAACCCAGAAGGTGACGTAGAGCTTGTGGTGGCATCCAGACAGGCTCTTCTTCTGTACTTTTGAGCACATGGCTCTACAGAGTGAACTAAATCTTTCTGCTATAGCAACCATCACTAAAGCAAAGAGAAAAGAGTAATTTTCTGCCACAAGTCAAATAATAATAAAAGAGATTTCCTACATATGTTGAGTAACACACCCAGAAATCTCAGCTAATGAGGATAGCATGAGAAAAGGTATTTTTGTGACTCATCATAGTAAAACTTTTAAGTAAGACATTGTGGTGGTTTGAATAGGAATTGCCCCCATAGACTCGTGTCTGAGTAGCATTATTAGGAGGTGTGGTCTTGTTGGAATGGATGTGGCTTTGTTGGAGGAGGTGTGTCACTGAGGGTAGGCTCTGAGGTCTCAGATACTCAAGCCATGCCCAGTGTGGCAGTCTCATCCTGTTGCCTGTGGATCCAGATGTAGAACTCTTAGCTTCTTCTCCAGCACATGTCTGCATGCACAGCCGCCATGCTTCCTGCCATGATGGTAATGCACTAAACCTTTGAACAACCCCAGTTAAATGTGTTCCTTTATAAGACCTGTGATGGTCATGGTGTCTCTTCACAGCAATAAAACCCTAACTGATACAGACCTAAAGAACATATTAGAAAGAAGTTAAGGAGAATATAGCCAAGTCCCCAGTACATTCACCGTATGTTAAAATCACAAGCTTTTTTAGTAAGGTACCAGTCAGAGTGGGGATGAGACCCTCGTATCTCTGTTTCTATGCCGTTCTCTTTCTAGCACTGAGATTGTACTCAGCCTCTTACATGATAGGAAGTATTCTATCTGAGCTGAATCTCAGCAGGATGTGAGCCATGGGCACTGGGATAGGATGTCTTTCTCTTCTCTCAACCCTATAAGAGGAGCTGAGGACAGAGAACACCCAGATTCCTGCTAACAAGGCAGCCATGATGAGGCCAGCTCCAGGAGACCTCAGGTATCCTCCCTAGTATCAATGTGAGGTACTGGAGACCCTGTGACATGAACATACCAACTGAGCTGGGCCAGAACCCCTAGGCATGGCTCCATTTTTGAAAGTCACATAGTCCCATGTGTCCCTTTGAGAGAGAACCAACACTTTCATAGCAAAATATATGCAGGAGAATGAATATGTTTCCTATTTTTCTTCTGTGGAAAAAAGCTGTAAGTCCACTTTATCTGAATAAAAAGAAGTGCGCGTGTTTACCACGGCTCCCCTCCAGGCTTCCCCAGCTTAAACTGGGCTTTAGATTCTTTGCTTAGTTTTATTTGAAAGCAAACTTCTGACAGAGAGGGACAGAGTAAAGCTATATTTTAAAATTCACTAGGATCAATGCATATTTATTCAAAAAGTTTAAGAAAAATTTATTCAAGAAAGTCAAAAGAAAACCAAACACTGCTGACATTTTTAAGACAATATTTTAAGTAAAAGAAATGTTAAAGTATAAATTCAGAGAGTCAAGGAAAAGGCATATAATGACATTTAAAGATTACTCTATTTTAAGTAGCATATTTACATAAAGAGAATAAAGGTTAACAGTAGCCTCCTTCCCAGCAGTGAATCTGAATCCAGGCTCTTCTGCTTGGTCTTCTATGCCTTATCACCCATGTGTCATGGGACATCATGTTGGAGTTTGGATGGTGAGTGCAAACTCCAATCAACACATACAAACTGACTTCATCTATATGGCATTCACTTAGCTTCTCTCCTTCCTTCCTGCTTTCTAACACTGAGGTCAATAGTACCTACCTTCTAGGTAAAGACTGGAACCCCTATAGACTTGATTGTGGGACTGCAAAATCAGACTGCCACCATAAGGAAACAGTATAGAAATGTGCCTGCAAAATTGAACATAAAATTATTATTATATGGTCCAACAGTTCCATATTGCAATGTATGAACACAAGGACTAAAAGCAGAGGCATAATGAGATACCAGAATGCACTGTTACAGTCATTGATCTAAAACAGCCAAAAACAGGAGCAAAACGAAAGTCCATCAGAAGACACATGGATAACTAAGATGTGCTGTATATACAGAATGAAGCATTCACCATCCTAGAAAGGGAAACTGCCAATAATGCTACAATATAAACGGCCTTGAAAACACTATGCCAAGTGAAATGAAACACTCATGAAAAGACAAATGCTGCATAATTTCACTTAGATACGGTACTAACAGTAATATTCATAGAGATAGAAAGTAGAACAGTGGATGCCATAGAGTGGGGAAGGAATGGAGAGTTAATATTTAATTGATGTACAGGTTCAGTTTAGGATGACTGACTTGGACAGTGGTGAAAGAGGCACAACTATGTGAAATACTTCATACTAACATACTAAATGGTGAAAATGTCATCTTGTGTATTTCTCCATGACAGAAACGTTGAATTTTATGTTACAAATAGTCATATATTAGGATTAACATACATGTGCCAGGACATGAATATCTTTGAGATTGACCTGACTGGGGCAACAGGGAATGAAGAATGACAGAAGTACAGAGAAGCTGGGATCATGTGGGTCATGGGCTACAATGGAGAAGCACCAGCATCCAGGAAACTCAGCACATTGACACTGAACAGAGGCAGGTCAGCTAGCTTCAGAAGGGGGTCTCTGTAAGGGAGTAGTCTCAGGTGGTAGGTCATCTGGGAGATGAAGCCATAGTTGACACTTTAGAGTGTCAACATCCATTCTGGGACCTCTGTTAAGTCTTGCCATTCTTCTGACCCTGACATGGAGAATGGAAGACCTTACCATTCCCATGGGATGGGGGCATTGGGGTGCTTGACTTGGCTGTGCTCACGTCAACAACATACATTTACTTAAGAGTTCATTGACTGCCCACACATGCAAGTTGTGAGGTATATGCCAGCACACAGTAGATATGACTATGCTATCGGTCTCCTCTCTGACTCGCAGCAGTCACTCCTTACTGAAAGGCTAGTCAAAGCCTGATCCTCCACATCTGAGATGCATGCCTTTTGTGAGGAACCACTTCCAGCACCGGGCGTCTTTGTCAGAAAAAATACCCTTTCATGAAAACATCCGATGCTTGGGAATGAAGACAAAGAAGCCACGTATCTCCACACACTATAAAGCTAAGATGACTGCAGAGATCACAACTGACTGTCGTGCTTTATTTCCAAGATTGCTTACTAACAATCATCTCAAAATCAGGCTCATAGGCTAAGGCTACCACACAGGTGTGACAGTAGGAAGTTACAAAGGAATGCTCCCTGCTCTTACAGGGAGCATTCTTTTACTTGACAGCAAGTGAGAGACTGTGTTACTTCTATGGATCGCCCCCACCCCGGAGATGGGGTTTCTCTGTGTTGCCTTGGCTGTGCCAGAACTCTCTTTCTATAGACCAAGCTGGTCTTGAACTCACAGAGATCCTCCTGCCTCTGCCACTTGAGTGCTAGGATTAAAGACGTTGAGTAACATAGCCCAGCTTCTATTGATGCTTTTAAAGTACTTTATCACAAAATTCTCAAGAAAAAACAAAATGAAAACAGGATGCAAGCAGACCATCCCCAGGCAGCCAGCAGCACACTGCATTTTTACCTTCACAGAGTACTGCCTCAGCGCTCCACCCCACACACCCTCCTCCTCTCTGCCCCGTGAATGCTATGACTCTGCTGCCTACACTCTTCCTTCCCCTACCACATCCTCCTAAACAAGGGACCATAAATCCAAGTGCCTAATCACAAACCTAATAGCATGGAAGACCCCAAATATAAAGACAAATATAGTGAATGGTTAACCTGAAATAGTAGGGTAAGTGCCAGTCTCTAAATTAAAAGTAAAAGCACACTCAACCAGTGCTTGTGTATGCTCACAAACATAAAGAAAAACTGTGCTTCACATATCTGAATTGTGCAATATTAAGTATACCTTCCTATGTAGGTCATTCATGGGTGAATGGGTGTGTGGGGGGGGGGTGTAAAACATAAAACTTCCTTTTTGATGACCCAAGAAGTTTTATCTGCTAATGAGATTCATTTCCTTGTAGTACTTCTCACCTGTGGCAAATCTGCCACATCTAATTTGTTCTAAAAGCAATTTTTAATCACCCAATCAATCAAACCCTTGACCTTCAGCCTTCACAGCTACTTTGCTGGGGTCACAATCAGCACTGAAAATTCATGGTGAAACATTTCTGTTGTCCTCGAGCTCCAAATGCCCATGACAAGAATATAATTTGAGCAAGCCTTCTAATAGATGAAAAATGATACACAGAGTCTTGAAATTGGCTTTTGCCAACACTAATAAAAGTAAGTATCTACATTAACATTAAGTAATAACTTTTCCTCCACTGGGGTTTGAAAGCTTAGAAACAATTTCAGTTTCTAGATTATGAAATCTTTAAAACGCAGTCTATTTTGGAGTTGAAATCATTTATCTTCTGCATGCAGAGATAAGGAATCAGGATCCTTCCCAGTCTCATCCCACCTCCAAGCACCCACTCTTAACCACATGGGTGACCATTCTTCTGCCTTCCCCCAGTCAGTAGAGGAGAAAGAGTGCATCTTGGCTAGGCCAAAGCCTCATGGCTCAGTCACTTCAGCACATGCACAGACCCACACTTCTCTCTCTTGCCAGTCCCATCCAGTAGCAGCTCCCTTCCTTCTCAGGGATCCACCTCTTTCCTTCTCAAGAAGGAAATCCTTTAGGATTTAAAGGGAACTTCTTAAACATTTTCCACTCACAACCCTTTCACACCACCCTGGATATATAGTATATAAAGACAGATACACAAATCAAATATTTACTGATAATAAATAATTACAAATGTATTTTATAACATTTCTTAGTATGTACATAATTTCAGTATTTATTATATGAAATAAATTTGCATAATAATAAAATAGATATGCTTATTTATTTTTCAATCTCACTTGAAAGTTTAATCCTCCATGGCACAAATGTAGGGCATCTTTAAAGTTTTCAGAGTTGATTGATATTTTGATTTTATAGGCATTCCAATTCTCACAAATATGCCGTAAACAAGGCAGAAATATGTTCAGCGCCACTTCAGAAATTGCTGAACTTATGTCCTAATACTGGGCCAAAATCCATGGAATGATCTTTTATGAAATTCAAGCCAGTAAATAAAACAAATTTTAAATCATTCATTCTAACACAAACCAATCAAAGATAAACTAACTTAATCATGCTGAAGAATGGAGGTAGAAAATAGCCTTTGTTCCCATAATTAAAACATTTGATTTCTACTAGGGCAGAAAAATTTCTATGCACAGTAAAAACAAGGCAAAGGATAACAACAACCACTGCAGGGCAATGTGATCATGCTGTGTGCTCAGAACCAAGGAAGCAGTGAAGTCACATGACACAGTGGAGGTAAATGTGGCCAGAAATATGAGAGATTCAGTACAGGTTGGATTTATTTTTTGGTTTCTGCATTTTCAAAAACTGCTGCTGTTGCCAAAGCCTTCAGAACTCCTACATTGAACCGGCATGCCATTGCAGTTCTGACAACCGAAACAGTCGCCTCCACTTCTCATCCAGCTGTCTGTCAACACAGGAAGCACTTGGCCTCCACACCACTGTCCTGGAGCAGTTTTCACACAGTTGCCGGTGGCTTCCTGTTCACACACAGCAGTCACCTCTGTGCTTGACTCACTTGAACTCTGAAGAATCCCAAACAAGCCTTCTTCAAAACCGAGCCTACTCAGGGTGTTTAAGGTCCTTCTTCCTGCGTTCCCCACTTCTTTGAACATTTCAACTGGGTCTCCTTCAAAAACTTGCCTTTCAACCATCCCTCTCAAGTTCCATCACTGCTATGTTCTAGTCTCCGCTACACCCTTTTTTATTTTGTTTTTTTGGTCTAAACTATCTTCAAATATGATGAGCTTAAAATGCCAATAATATGTCAAAGTTCCTCAAGGCTTTCAATTTAGTCCAGCATCCCTTGGAGTTTCAGTTCAAATATGTATGCATCCATGTGTGGGACTTCCGCATGTGAGTGTCCTTGGGGATCTTGTACTTGGCAAATCCCCAATCTTGCTAATTCACCAACTGGTAGAAAGCTACCAACAACCGCCTGGGCATCCACCCTGAAAACTGAAAGGTATCACTAATCTCCCATCTCTCTTTTCCCTCCACTGCTCAGACCATTCTTACACTGATTACCAGAACATACCATAAATACAGGCCTCTGCTACCAATCAACACATGTACCCCTGACCATCGATCCTGGCTGCTGGCAAAATTATCTGTGTCATAAGGCCAACTTCCTACCTAAAAATCTCTAGAAAAATGTAAAGAATTTTAGATTCATAATTTGTTTCCTGAACATCTGACAAACCTGTCTTACCATCAACTATCCCTCTCCAAACACCAACCAGCTAGAAGTACAAACCCATACCAACAGTATCCTCAACCAAGAAAGCCCACCAATGCCTCCTAGCCAAGTCGTGCTCTCTCCAACAACCTCCAGGAAAAGCCCCCTCTGCCTGTCTATAAGGCTGACCCTGCTCTCAGCCCTCACATCACCGTGGCATCTACAGACCTGGCCGAAGTTGATGACATTAATCTCTCTCACTAAAATATCCAGTCTTTGGAGGAAGAAATGTGTCTTTTTTTTTTTTTTTTTTTTGGTTTTTCGAGACAGGATTTCTCTGTGTAACTTTGGAGCCTATCCTGGCACTCGCTGTGGAGACCAGGCAGAAATGTGTCTTACTAGGCTTTTTATACCTAACTACCACATATTAGTGCAATAAATCAATGAATTTTTGTAAGGAAACATTATTTTTCAAATATAAATTTATTAAATATTTAACTCTAAAGGCAACAAAAGTAGATAAATCTCTAACTCATTAATAGTACCAAAGACAATAAATAATTATTTTTCATAAAGCAGGCTTTAAAATTCTTGTACTATAATTAATAAAAGGTGAACAAATTTTTCTTTCTCTCACTGAAGTTGAACAATCTAGGGATATGAAATTACCCAGCCCCTTAGACCATTTGTTCCCCTCCTGCCAGTCCTGTGGCACTTTGCTTTCAGAGAAGGGCTCCAAGCAGCAGTGGATTTTAAAATGGTGTTTAGAAGTTAGAGGAGTAAATTTAGTATTAAAATCTTCATAATAAATAAATGAATAAGGTTTAGGATAGCAGCTTCCCATGCCAGATAAAACAATGTTGAACTGGCTCAATGGGTAAAAGCCCTTTCGATGACCTAAATTTGATTCCCAGGTCCCACGGTGGAAGAAAACAACGGACTCGTGAACGATGTCTTTTGACTTCCATGTGTGCACCATGGTATTAGTGCACCAGTACCTGCACTGTCACACATAATAACATATACTAATAATAAATAATAGGTCATGTTCCTTACATTAGAAAATGTTAACAAGATTAAAATTATAAACATAACAAGAAATAAAGATTAATTGTCATATGTCTAATGGTCAACACATACCTGACCATGTATAGATGTTTTATACCCACTTCCACAATGTTTCAAAGTGAGAAGAAAGAAGGTGCATTCAGATATATATGTCATTTGCTTCCAGTGAGACATTCCAGTAAGTATTCCATGGAATATTATCACACCCTTCTTTCTAAAATTGCTTAAATTGGCACCAAAGAAAGTAAGGAGGATATTTGCAACTAAGGCTAACCTTACTGGTATCAGCCAATCAGACATTATCTACACAATGGTATATCAACAGCATCCAATCTGTCACCCTTTTGCTCCATAGTTTATATAGAAAAACAGAGCAACACTCTACCTGAGAAGGCACACTGTTTCTCCTGGGCAGTCTTGTTTTCAAATCTTAAAGTTTTACAGGTAAGCAATACTGTGTGTGTGTGAGTGTGTGTATGTTACTAGGGACTGAACATAGGGCTACATCCCAAGTCAGTGAATTTTAAATTGCCAATGAGTTACATATCCAAATCACATGAAATTAAAAGTTTCTGCATAACAAAGGAAACTATCAACAGACAAACAGATTAAGCAATGAGAGAAAATCTTTCTCAGCTATAATAAGACAGGAGGCTAATATGTACAATATATAAAGAACTATAAAAATTAAACACCAAAAAAATTAACTGTCAGTTCTTGAAAAACAACACAAATATCCAGTATGTAGTTTAAAAGAACTCAACATCCTTAGCTATCAGAAAAATTCAAGTTAAAACTCACCAGAGTTTCCATTTCACACTCAACAGAATGTCTACAATAAAAAGAAGAGAAAATAACAACTGCTAGTGAGGAAAGATGAATCTTTATTTGGGTTCATGGAGTTGTAAACCAGAACAACCACTATGCAAACCAGAAGTTTAAAAGTGGACCGACCCAGCACCTTACCCAGCTACAGCCAGCTCAAACACAAAGGACACTGCATCCTATCACAGAGGTAACTGCATATCCACATTTACTGATGTATTATTCACAGCATCAAAGAAAAGGGACCAGCCTAGATGTCCATCAACAGATGGACAATGAAAATGTAGCATATATACACAATAAAATTTTAGTTAGCTATAAACCAAAAAGAAAGCATTAAATTTATAGAAAAATGGATGAATCTAGAAAGTATTACACTGAGAAAATCCAACCTCAGAAAGACAAAAATCATGTGTTCTCTGACAAGCCAACCCTACTTTATATTGTTTACATGTATTCATGTAAGTAGGGGTGAGAGTGGGTATTGGCTATGAAATTAGAAAGGAAACCATGAAGGGAGAAAAAAGAAGCCCTGAGGAAAGGAAGGGCACAATTGGAAGGACACGTGTCACATAATGGGGAAAGAGGCAAGGAGATGGAAAGGTACAAGGAGGGAGAGAGCAGGTGTTAGGGAATGTGAAAAGGCACAGGTGACTCCAGCGGGTAAAATACTGTGGATGTGGAGAGTACTGACCACTAGGAGGCTCTCAATAAACTTGGGAAAGCTGTTTCATTGAGGAATCAGATACAGATCAAACATTCCTAAGTGCTACTTGTTAAAGTCTATGTAAAAATCACAAAGAAAATACTGACAAATAGAACCCTGCTAATTGCTAATGGAAAAACAGTGTGGTGGGAGAGAGTGAATGCAGTGATAATTGTTACTGGAATTCATTCTTCCAATCATATGCTCCACCGCCAGGCTCTCTAAAGGCATCTGATAAAAGCTGAGTCACTTGTGATTAAGACAAACAAAACTGTAATAATAGAGGACAAAGAGATGACTATTGCCTTCATGTTATTCCAATGCATAAACCAAAACTCCATGAGAAAGCACTACAATAGTAAGCACCTCACAGTCCAGCTTCTGAATGGAAAAATGGGAATCACCCAGAGGCAGAAAGTCCCCAAAAATGAACTGCAAATACCTCTGAAAGTCATTCCATGAAATGTCACTCCACTCTAGAAAAATGCATATTCAAATGATGAGATCATTTTAAATAACCCAAGATTGGGAAAGATCCAATAGTCTAAGAAAAAATGCTGATAAAAATTTAATAGCAAACAATTTAGGAATATCCATCTAATTTTTAATGCACATATCCTTTAATCAGCAAACCCATCTGTAGCAATTTGAACCTGTAAATAGACCTATTAAGATGAAGAAATAATTCACGAACAAGGACATTCACTAAATGAATAAAAAAAACTTAATTTGTATGTCTAGGAACTACCTAAGTAAATTAAGAATAGGGCCACTCCTCATTAGTAGCTCCAACCATGAAATGGCTTAAAACATGAGCAGAGTACTGATGTGGGTGCAGGGTAGCTGACCTTGTGAAGGAATGCAGAGCTTATATGCACGCATAGGGAAATGCATAACCATTAGTGAGCAATGAGGACAGAGAGGAGGGAGGCTCACTGTACCAGACACTCATTACCCCTTCAGGACAAAAGCATCAGAGCCTAATGCTCCTGACCTGGTGCTCTCTGCATCCCCTGCAATCAACAGCTGACAGGACCACTAGCCTTACAATCTCAAGTCACTTTGTCCCTTGCTTCCTCTCTCACTAGAACTGACACAACATAAAGATCCTCAGTACCTTCCTTCTAGATGAGTCACAACTGACACCAATCCTAATCTACCTTTCAAAATTACAGGGTTATTTAGCTGCCAAAGACCAGTGACTTCTCTGGCTGTCACCTGCTCCACATAGGCTCAAGTCTCCATTTTCTCCCATGAATTATATCCCACACTATAGCTGAACATAACAAACCCTAAGATTTTCCTAGCACCTAGCCTAACTCTCCTGTTGTCCTCTGTCAAGGTTGTATCATTCATTCCATGTATGCAATTCCTCACCCCCTGCACTGCTAAAATAGTCTACAGTTCCCATCACCACAAAGACTGCCACTTACTCAGGAGCCTTTCCCTAACGCCCTCTCCAAATGCCGCAGCCGGGCACAGGCTGCCTTTCAGGCCACTCACTGCCTCTTTCTCCTACATACCCAGGCCAGTGTACCTCCTGCTCTGTCTGTGAGTCTCCTGAATTCAAGGATATGCCCACAGCAATCTCCAGAGCAAGGCATCTGGGGGAGAGAACACTGTCTTTCAAATTCCAAAAATTCCTGTTGCTCATTAAATGGCTCCAAATCCATCCTGAATTCACTGATTGAGATGTGCTGCTCTGCAGGGTGGGCCAATTTAAATCTGGAACATACTTAAAAGTGTGACTGTTTCTGTCTTTCTCAGTGGAAACTGGTAGAAAGTTTGAATACCAAATATATACTCAAGAAAGCTACCTTTACCACATGTCACTTAAAGGTAATTTTCAAGAATTATTTTCTTAAATGAAAGAAATGATCAGACTCGGTGTGAGATGTAAGGTCAGTGTTGGCCAGAAGCAGTGACTAAATTGGACAGCTCCATGTCCAATGCAAGAACTGTCTCCCATTTCTCAATGTGAGGCAATTAGTGGGCTACAGTCATTTTAAAAGACATGATCCCTGAAGACACTCAGGTGTCAGTGTCATATACTGGCCTGAACAATGGCTATGGACATGGACGGCCAAACTCTCAGACAGGAAGTACAAGTGGCAGAAACTTTGGTCTGAGATGGTAAAAAAAAAAGTTCTGAAGAAAGCACAGTGGTAATGTCTACCCCATAATGTCTGTGGAGAGACGTCAGTTAACAGTATTTATGAAAAATGACTAAAGTGGTAACTGACAACAAAAATATCCATTGTGAAACATGGCTACAATGTTTATCTTTAACACAGTAAAAGGTACAACTCTAAGCTCTTCTCATCTCTTATCTGAAGACTTGAAAGAGACAATTTAACACAACAGCAGCCTAAGAAAGATATTCAAACCTACTGTCACTCTATGTCAGAGCACCCTGGGCATGCCTAACCTCAGCAAATCAAATTAAAATCTGTTCTTAAATTCCTCACTAAATCTTACCTTTACTAGGAAAGTGTTAACATGTTAGTCTAGTTCAATGTGACAATTCTCTTTTTAAATCTTACTCGGCACTTGAAAACTGGTTATCTTCTAAGATCAATCCATGCTGCTAGTCACAGTCACACCTTAAAAATTAATAATCCACACAAAGGAAAGTGAAGAACACCTAAATGTAAAGTAAATCCAACCATCTTTCGAAAGGCATAGTCTCTCACACTTAAGCCCAGGATGGCTCCAGTCAAATTTTAATATGATACAAATCGAATAATAAAAGCAGTGAGTAGAAGAAAATGCAGTAAGACAAAATCCTAAGTTGTTATGAAGACTATATGATCTTCCCCAAATTTCAAATAAAACACACAGCCTAACAACTATGTATAGAAATGAGTTATACACATAGTACTATCTTTACATGGCCTTGCTGGCTCTGAAAATTACCAGTATTTGCTGGCATAGTAGTTGGTGACAATACTTTTAATTGTCAGAAATCAATAAAATTTCATCCTGGAGATATGTGTTATCAAGCACGTTAATCACTAGCCATCTGTGACTAGTTAATTAAAATGATATAAAACAGAAAGTCTGTCCCTCTATTCTAGTCATGCTACAAACACTCCAGAAACTCTTATGGTGGTAGCTGGCATACTAGAGCAAAATAATGAACATGCCCAAAACCAAACTGTCAGCTGGATACTCTCTAGAACTACTCAACACTTCTAAGTGCCTTTTTTCTGAAATTTTCCTATTTCCTTCAATGAATATTTTATGGGGAACCTGTCTGTGATGGGCACTGTGCTAACTGCAGACACAGACCAGGAAAGAACTCTGCAATTTAAGAAAGAGAATAATAGAAACCTTAAAATTGGGAGTGGGGAACCATATTTTTTAGATAAAAAATGACTGAGGAAGCATAGCTAAGGAAGCAAGGTTTAAGCCAAGATTAGACAGATAAGTCTTTAAAAAGACAAGACACAAACCAAGTTTCAAGATATAGGGAACTGAGTACCATGGTACTCGGGGTAGGAAAGGCTAAGCATATTCTAGACACTAAATTTAGTACATCTTGTAGCTGTCTCATTAACTTGAAACACCAAGTAAAGTATTTAACTGACATTCAAATCTATTCCACAAGGGAAGTTGGAGCACAGCCCATACATAACCCAAGGCAGCCTTCCTTCTTCCTCTAAATCAGCTGTCTTTTTGTAATCTCATTTCTTGAAGTATCAACTTCTGAGTGGGCATTACTGAAAGAGCTATTAATTTTGCTGCTTCCTAACAGAGAAAAGAAAGGCTTAAATGAGTTTCTAAATTACTGTGAATTTTAAATGGCTGTGACTCTCCATGCCACTATTAACATGGGCAATGGGGATATTTTCATCACAGGTTGAGCACCTTCTATTTAAGGGTATTACCATTGTTTTCACCAAAGTTGAACAATCCCACAGTCTTCAACAGTGTCAAGATGCTTGGAGTAACAAGACAGGGTGACCAATCCTTCCCAGTTGGTGCAATGTGGTAGGCCACTCAGCATAATCACTATGGGAATGGTGGGAGAAGGGGGATGCTAAAAAGTCCTCAGCCTTTAGAAGACTAGGTTGACAACATATTTTAATCCCTCAGTGCCCATCTGAGCGATCCCTACAGGTATCCAGGCAGGGGAGCAAACCCTCAAAGAGATGAGAATGAAAACCCGGTGCAGACTCACTTTGTCAATCTGGATCAGACTTCGGAGAGTCTAATGCCAGGTGGTTCACTGTCAGCATATTTAAAACATTACAATTTAGGAAGAGGTTTCCAAGCAACAATCAGTCCAATCAGTCCAATTCCAGATGTACAATAAAGCTTAAGGTGTGACTACATAGAGACTCTTACACAGTACATGTGACCACAAGGGTGGGTTCTGTAGCTAAAAGGCCTAGAATCTCGTGTTGTCTCTGACCCACAGCATAGAGGTCCGCAGGTCATAAAGTACATGTGATATCTCCCCTAAGGATGGGTAATGGTCTAGTGAGGATAATCATTCTGGGGAACTTGAGTGAGGTCTGCCTCTATAGCAAAAGGTGGATGAGTTCTGTTTCCACAGGCAGCAAAAAGGTCACCAAGTCATTAACAAAATCCACTCTCAGCTTGATGAATGGAATACAGGTATTTTATTTTTATCTCCTCCAAATGAAAAATCAAACGCAAAACGTGTGCTATAAGAGGCTTTCCATTTTATGCTGGTTTGGTTTGGGTTTATTAGACTTTTTGAACTAAAGACATAAATTAACAGAACCCAAATGAGGGTAAAGGACTGTAAATGATAATGCTAAAGAATACACTTTAAATCCACACACCACAACATTCACGGGCAGAGACTTTCTATCTAAACATAGTTCATTAATTAAAATTGGACTTCTTTCAAGTAAAATGACACTATCATGGACATTCTAAGAAAATTATCATATTATTACACTCATGCATTGTTTCAGA
Organism: Cricetulus griseus; assembly: GCF_003668045.3. Lineage (NCBI taxonomy): Eukaryota > Metazoa > Chordata > Mammalia > Rodentia > Cricetidae > Cricetulus > Cricetulus griseus. The sequence continues at coordinate 255,855,093 of NC_048596.1, read as the reverse complement.
AGGTCAAAGGAGAGGAATGAACATGTTCTTAAACGCCACAACAGTGGTTCTCAACCTTCCTAATGCTGCAACCCTTTAATACAGTTCCTCATGTTGTGCTGATCCCAGACCACAAAATTATTTTCATTGCTGCTTCAAAACCATAATTTTGCTACTGCTATGAATCATAACGTAAATATCTGTTTTCTGATGGTCTTAGACTATCCCTGTGAAAGGGTCATTCAACCCCCAAAGAAGTCAAAACCCACAAGTAGAGACAACTGCTCTACAGTGTTCCTGAGGATAAAATGAGAACAGATGATATCACTTCATTTTAGACTGAAGAAAGAAAATCAAAAGTGGATGAAGTCGATCTCGCTGCAGCCCACATAACCTGGGCAAGAGCAGGATTCCTTGCAGACTTACAGGGTCATATTCAGTCCTTCTGCATTTCAAGTTCATAATAAGGAAACTGAAAATGTCAACAGCTGATGACTTTGCTTGGTTGTGATTTGGATTGGGAGGAGATGGACTATACTCTAAAGAATGAAATGCTTTATATAACTAATGTATACTTAAAACAGATCAGGATACCACCTCACAACGGCTTGTTTTCTCAACACTTCTCTGGTTTACTAAAGTAGGAATATTGGAAACCAGCTTTGATTTGATGTGAATACTGACAAAATGGTGTTAGGATTGTATGAGAGGATGGAGTGCTGAGCAAGTAAAAAGGGCAACCTTCTTCCACGTTATGAATTAAACACCCAGCGGACAATCAAATTACCATAAACACCTGGAAAACAGCCACTCTAAACCTGGTATTTCTGGTAAGGCTCTAGTACACAAAAACTCAGTTTAACTTTAGTATTTCCAGTGAAAGACCCCTGTCCCTTAGCCCTTTCTTTCTCAAGTTTGTCTCCTCTTCCTCCTGTTGGCGGCTTCCCCGATCCCCACCCCCGGCGGCCTTTCCCCGCCACCCGCCGCACGCCCGGCCCGAGAACAAGCACCGGGTGGGCCGGCCCGAGAATGAGCACCAGGTGGGCCAGCCCGAGAACGAGCACCGGGTGGGCCAGCACGAGGGCGAGCACCAGGTGGGTCGGCACGAGAACAAACACCGAGTGAGCCGGCCTGGAGCCCTGCCCCTGAGCCCCCGCCCGAAGAGAAACACTCCGTCCCAAGGTCTCCGCCCCCAAGGTCAGCCATCAGGAAGGGGGGGGGGAATTGAGTCTGCTGTACCAGACACCAGACACCAGACCTTGAGAATATGCTGATCTGGAATGGCTCTGTGTCTCATTTGAACCATCCAATGGAAATGATTCTGTATTTCGCCTCATTTGAAAGACTCTGTGTTTCACCTCATTTGAATAACTCTGTACTTTGCCTCATTTGAATAACCCTGTATAGCGCCTCATATACATTGACCAATGGGAATAGCTCTGTATAATGCCTCATTAGAATTATCCAATAGAATCCCTGCTCCTAGCTTGCGCCTTTTTCCCTATATAAGGACCCCTTTCCCTTGGCTCAGGGCGCTTAGCCACACAGAAGCTAAGTCGCCCCGGGTACCCGCGTCTCCAATAAAGCCTCTTGTTTTTTGCATCCAGTTCGTGGCCTCGCTGATTCCTGGGTGTGGGTCTCCCTCTACGAAAGTACCTCTTCGGGGGGTCTTTCACCAGCACACTTTATGCCCTATGGAGATTAGTTAGGAAATAAAACCTTTTTTAAAAAGCTTTGGGGATGGCCATGCTTAACTTGAACAAGTTCTGCCACACTCTGATCTAAACTTGCACCTTTCTTGTAAGCAGATATGTTCTTGTAACTCAAAGAGAAAACATATATCTATCAATTGGAACTCTTGCCCATTTTCTTTCCTCAAAGAGGCACCTCCAAACCTCTAAAGCCAATCCACTTTATTTCAATGCAAGCCACTCTGCAGTTCTACATGACCACTTTTGCTTAGGCTTTGGTTTCTTTTAAGTTTTTCAAGTAGTCAAAGGTTTGTACCTGGCTTGTAATGACCAAAACAAATGTCTACGCATGACTAGTGCCAATGAAAATACTGTGAGCCAGAAAATGCAAATGCACAGCATCCAAGTGAAGATCCCTGGCCCTGCAGAGACTCAAATTCAAAATTCTAAGTACACATTTCTATGGAATCAACTCAATGTGAATGTATATTACTTTTGTACCCATGGTAAATTCCACAAAAACCATTAACTCAGTCATCCTAAGTCATAGACTGTCTATACTTTGGAGATAAAAATCCACTGGCAAACATTTTTTCATCAGTACTGGACATTGAACTCAGGGCTTCATGCAGGCCAGGCAAGCATTCAACACTGAGCTACATCCTAACTCTTTAGCACTTTTTTAATTTGAACCAAGACACAAACTGGTCCTGTTAATCAAAAACGTGTTATATGGCACAAGGATTTTGCATATGTGCTACTAGACCCAACTCATTTTGAAACTTTTTATGGTACACAAGCTAACATCTGTTGAGGAAACAGTGAAAAGTACAAAAGAAGCTTTGACTTCATAGGTTTATCAGAGCACTGCAAGATCCCTAGGCCAGGCATGGGCAGTGGCTGTGATTTCATCAGAGCTCATATCCTGGGGCAGTACTAAGATCATCAGTTCTCAACTTTTCCTAAACAACACAATAAGTGGGAAGCTATTTAAAATATTCCTATCAATGCACAACCTCCAATTACTTTAATCAATTGTGGGACACAGGTTTCCTGACAGTAATTTTACAAACACCCAATGACTATAATGTGTAGCCAGGATCAACCACTGCTTTCAACTAATAATTACAAATTTCCAAGAGTGTGAAGGCCCAAGATGCATCAAACTGCTTTTCATATTGTCCACAGTTGTTTTAATCCACTTGGGAATTCATGAAATACCTAGTACCCTACTCGTAAAATACTCTGCTGTATATCCCAAATGGTATTTCTGCAGTTCAGACTGCAACTAGTATATAACTACAATTTAGGAGGCCATGCCCATCCTTAGTTTTTTCAAGTGTCTCGATTTCTGCACAGTGTCACTCTGAATGCAAATACTACATCATATGATATTTCATTATGAGTTAAATTTTGAGATAAGTCAAAATGCTATTTAGTAAAAATTGCAGTATTTTCCAAAGAAGTTTTGTTAGTGCTCTATTGCTGTGAGGAGACACTATGACTAAGGCAATTCTTACTACAGAAAGCACTTAACTGGGGGCTTGCTTACAGTTTCAGAGGATTGGTCCGGTATCATCATGGCAGGAAGCATGGTGGCACACAAACAGGTATAGTGCTGGAGTTGTAGCTAAGAGCTACACCGGATCTACAGGTGGAGGGGTGGTGAGAAAAATGAGGGGGAGACGGACTTTTGAAATTCCCAAAGACACATTTCCTCTAACAAGGCCATCTAATCCCTCTAGTCCTTCTAAACAGTTACAAACAGGCTATGGGGACCATTCTTATTCAAACCACCACAGAAGTGAAAAGGCAGAAGTACTGGCCATTTTCAGAAAGCTCCTAACTTACCTTCACATCTTCTGCATAAAGTCTAGCTAAAGAGTATTTCCTCCAATAAGCAGAGATATAAATCCAGGCTGTTATACCTGCAACAACTGATTTGGCTGCACAGACTTGCTGTTAAGGAACTGAAAGAATGAGGTACATACATTATGGGAAGACTGGTTAAATTGGGTAGCAAGAAGTCATGGTGCGATAGTCACTGTAACATATCTCAAGATCAAAGACAAGATCAATTCTAAACTCTGCTTAATAAGAGAGGGAAAGTTCAGGAAAGGGCTCACTCTGCCTTAGGAGTGGCTTCTCTCTCCAGTGCAAGGGGCTCACAAGGTTCTCAGCACAAGTAGCCACAGGCATCTGGGCTCCATACCTTGAGCTGAAATGCATGCAAGGCATTGGAATCACCCTCCTGTGCTCAGACTGATAAGAAACTGCATGGGCACACAGGTACAGGGACAATTGGCAAACACAGATACCTTTTGCCATTTCAGGCAGCTACTTGGGCCTAGTGATGTAAAGTCCCTGAAGCTTTTTTTTTCCTTTTTTCTTTGTTTGTTTTTGTTTTGTTTTGTTTTTGTTGTTGTTATTTTGTTTTAAGATAGGGGCCTCACTACTAAAGATGGATGGACTGAACCTATCTTTCCTTCTCCATATTTGTGATCGTTGGTACATGTAGAGCCCAGGTATTGGTATGTTTTTCTTGGCTGCCTAAAAGACCATGGTAGAAAACCAGTGGACAAATAAAACCAGAAACAGTTCCATCTGTGGGTTAATATAGCCATGGCCTGAAAACTGACAAAACCAGCATGACCTTCAAGATAACTAAAACCCTTTCTCTTACACAGAAACATGAAGGGAGTACACTTGTGAGGGAGAGAAAGTCTTACAGACAGACACCTGGAGTTCAAATCCCAGCTTCACCATCAATTAGCTATGCAGCACTGGCTCAGGTGTGGATAATTTCAGCTCCAGTTTTCACATGTGTAAAACAGACTCATTATGTTTTACCAAGGCTTTATCAGGATGTAAATAAGAAGGAAAGGCTAGGAAAGCAGGTATTCAAAACTGACAGCTGTGTCAACCACAAACAAGTTGCTAATGGTGAAGAGAAGCATGTCTTAGCTCACTATCCCATGCACAAGAAATAAGCAATACATTGTTTCTCAACATAGCTCAGGCTATAAACAAGCTTCACATTTTCTAAGGCCAGAAGGAAAAATAGCTGAAGGCAAACTATAGAAAACTCTCTGCTTTTGTGCTCCACACTATAGCCAGCCATGCCAAACTCTGAAGCACACGGAAGACATGAATCTGAACAAAGAGAAAAGCCTGGGAGGCTCCGCCACCTCACCTCAGGGAAGAATGGAATGCTTAGCCAAGAATCTATCCAAACCCCAGAACAAACAGATGACTGTGGTCTCGGGGGTACAGTGGCCTTCGGTTCAAAGTCCTGCTTCAACACCTCAGGAAAGTTAACTCCCCTGCAAGCTTCAACTTATTGTATACTAGGCAGCAACAGTGCTACTTTCTCCAGAGTTCCCATTAGAAATTGAACATGGAGTGTGGGTAAAGCACACAGCGTAGGTGAATGCAGAGTGATTCTGAATTTACTTCCATTGCCATGCCTGTGTTTTGGTCTCTACTCTCCTCTTCATGAGTCAAATATTCTCAAACTCACAGAGCAAAACTTTAGTTGACCCAATCAAAGACACTGGAAAGGCACCTATTGAAAGGGAGTTTCCTTCTTAAATAGTTAGAATTAATTTCCTTTTTCCCAAAATTTGACAGAGAAGGGAACAGTAAGCTGCTAATGGAGGTATGGGTAGTTTAATTTTACTAATGTGATCATTAACTGCTATATTAACATTCCCTGATTGTAAACTACAAACCTACTTTAAAAAAAAAAAAAAGAGGGAGAAGAATGAGAGTACTGTAGGTTTATATCCTGCTCTTTCACGTGAGAAACTATAACATCCTTCTCAATCTTAGGGTTGCAATCAGATGACCAGGACCCAGAGAATACTAAGAGGAGGTACAGACAGAATACTGAGTAGCAAAGAAAACATTAAATGAGATGGAAGTTTATATAGAAAATCATTGTCAAAAACTCTGTAAGTGATGCCACAGATGAGCTAGCTATAGCTAGTTAGCAAGTAACTGTCACTGATTTACAGAAGAAAAGCTAGATGTATATAGCTGTTAAAACCAACATGTTAACAGAAGCTTTTATAAAATGATTATTATAGTTCAAATAGAGACACAGGACTATGAAAAAGGAGCATGAATATCAATGACTTCTTCAACACCAGTACATATCTAAATATGGATCCCTTCAAGGAAGCTTGAGAGCCCCTGCTTTCCCTCCCCACCCCCCTTGCATGGAAGAGTGGGAGGTGCATCTGCCCTGCTAGCTCTATTGAGTAGGCCCTTCATTTTACTGCCTGGGACAGCAGCTGATGTGTGTTCCATGCAGTGAGGCAGACCATGAATGTGCATCCAGATGGCACAGACAGCAAAAACAAGCTGACAGCATCTACACATGACTTCTTTGGAGAAATCCCTGTGGCTGTGAGCCCTAGGCACTCTCTGTCTCATGGACCATGGCAGAGTGCCTGGCCTGAGCAAAGTCTTCCCAAGAAAGCAAGTGAAAGACACCTAGAACATGCCTTCTGTGAAAGGACATCAGATGAGCCAGGACAAAGAAAGAGGACATAGCAAAGAACCAGTTAACTAAAGGAAGATGGACATGGAAGGAACAAGACTGGCTTTTATTTTTTTGGAAAGCCCAGGAAAACGCCTAGAGGACTAATCCACCCAGCTAACACAGAACTACTGAATCCATTTACTCTCCTTCCCCTAGTATTGGCAGGAGTCTCAGTCAGTGGTAGGCAGTCTGAACAAGCAGACAAAGAAAAAACAAAACAAGACCGAATAGCTATTTTGTAAGAACAAGGTAAACTAGAGATGTTAGAGTTAACTCACTCCATCCTCAGAAAAAAGCCACCCTGAGAAATTTCCTGCGTGTCACAAGGCTGATACAGCTCCAGCCAAGGAACCATAAAAAATTCCAAGGAGCACCCAAACTGTGCCCACCCCAGTCAAAATGACCCCATCTGGGTGGTCAGGCCATGACTAATTTTGGTAAATAATATCTTCTCATCACAACTGTCCTGGTGGGCAACATTAGTAACAATTTTGAAATTCCCCTAGCCCCCATGTCAGTGAATCCAAAGGTCACCTACTCTTACCCAAACCTGAACAGCCAAGGCACATACTACCCAGCCTGTGGTTTTTTTCCTTTAAAAACACCTCACAGTTGAGGTCAGGCACCCTTTTCCTGAAGCTGCTGTGCCAGTTTGCTGGACAGGCTTGTAAGTTAACATTAAATCTTATGTGTTTGCATCAGTGAGTCGGCTCCTTGGTGGTCTTTTTGGGGGTCTCACAAACTTGACATAACATATATTATACCACCATTTTTCATGGCTGGGTCGTTAGAAGGCATGGATAAGGGAGCGTATTGCTCCCACTAAGTGCAATTTTAAAGAGGCACTGGGATGGTGGGTTGTACTTGACATATGCTCAACATATACAACATCACCAATGACAGACAAAAATAGTACGGTGAGGAGCCAAAGAAACATAGACAGATGTGCCCACAAGGTGTCATCGCTGCACTGTAATCAAGCCTGCTAGCCAAAGCATGGGAAGAAAGCACAGTAGGACTGTAACTAGGACTGAGAGCTGCATTAGTCAAAGGACTAATGTGAAGGTATGAAAAAACAGTGATCACGTGATGGATAATCTTGATTGTCAACTTGATGAGATTTAGAACAACCATGGAAGCAACTCACTGGGCACGCCTGTGAGGAACTATCTAGACTACATTAACTGAAACAGAAAGACTTACCTTGAATATGAGTGGCACCATGCTGTGGATTTGTGGTCCCAGAGTGAAAGATAGTAGAAACCTGGTTAAGTAAAAGCACTCATAGCTCTCTGCTTCCTCACTGAAAATACAAGGTGATCAACAACATCCTGCTCCTGGCATGTACCTTCCCCACATAGACCAGGTGGTGGTTTGAATAGAAATGGCCTCCACACCTCGGAACTCTATGGAGCCTCTTGTAGTAGATCAGTACTTATCCCTAGCATAGGAATGGACTTTGGGAGCCCATTCCACATAGAGGGATACTCCCTCAGCCTAGACACATGGGGGAGGGCCTAGGCCCTATCCCAAAGGATATGACAGACCCGGAAGATGCCCCCCCATGGAAGGCCTCACTCTCCCTGGGGAGCAGAAATGGTATGGGATAGGTAGGGTGTTAGTGGGGGGCAGGGGAGAAGAGGAGGGAGAGGGAACTGGGATTGACATGTAATTAAAAAATGGAGAAAAAAAAAAAAGAAATGGCCTCCACAGACTCAAGTGTTTGAATGCCCATAGGGAGTGGCACTATTAGGAGGTGTGGCCTTGTTGGAGAAGATGTGGCATCCTTGGAAGAAGTGTATCATTGTGGAGATGGTATTTGAGGCCTCATGTATGCTCAAGCCACACCATGGATGACAGTTCACTTACTATTGCCTTCGGATCATGATGTAGAACTTCACAGCTCCTTCTCCATGTCGGCCTATATTCGGCCAAGCTTCTTTCCATGATGATAATGGACTAAACATCTGAACTGTGAGTTTGCGCCAATGAAATGTTTGCCTTTATAAGAGTTGTTGTGGTCATGGTGTCTCTTCACAGCAATAGAAACCCTAAGACAGAGTGCTTCCCTGAAACATCCTTCCTAAAGGTGCTTTTATCAAGCATTCTGCCACAGCAACAAGACAGGTAACTAACATAATGCAGAATCTTAGCTCAGTGTGGAGAGAAGGGAAGCTAAGAGGAGGATTCAGCACAATGCACAATGGGAAGGTAAATAGACCCAGAGTTCTAAAAGAGTGGTGGGAGCACAGTCTGGTGAAATGCCAGGGCACAGGAAAGAAGATGTTCAAAATGGAGATTTCTAAGAAAATCTGCTCAATAAAACATGTTTGGCTTAAGATCCCAGCCATACCTCTTATTGTCAGGGACACCAAACACAGCTCCATAAACATAAACACAAAGATAGCAACTGATGCTGTATGAGCCAAGAGTAGTCAGTTTCCTTAGTACACAGGGAGCTGAGGAGAATTCAACCAAGAATGTAGAGAAAGCAGAGAGAGCTGAACTACTGAGACAGTATCACATACATTTCACATGACCTAAATACAAGAATTCTGCTGAATGAAATGAATCCAAAAACATGGGATACAAGTAAATCATGATATTATCACATTAGTGAGATCTTGCACTGAATTACTGGCCAATTATCAAAGATCTGTGAAAGCCTATGCAAATAACTACTTAATTCAATGGAAAGTATAGTCAAGTAACTTATTTACTTTAACATGTATATCCTAATAAAATATTGTCCAGCACATAAACAAAATTGGAGCTGCAGTTTATTGGTTGCTTATATTACCAAGGATGGAAGCCAAAGGTGGCCTGATCCCTGAAATTAGCACAGAATGAGAGAATATGTTTCTGTCACATTAGTGAAGGGCTAAGAGGAAGCTCTGATGCCAAGGAAGAGACAGAAATATGATGGTTTGAAAGAAAATGGCCCACAAAGGGAGTGGCACTATTAGGAGGTGTAGTCTTGTTGGATAAAGTGTGTCACTGTGGAGGAGGGCTTTGAGGTCTCATATATGCTCAAGATACTGCCCAGTGCCTCTGTTGACTCCTGTTGCCTGCAAGATGTCGGACTCTCAGCTATTTCTCGAAGCACCATGTCTGCCAGCACACCACTACGATGATAATGGACTGAAACTCTGAAACTTTAAGCCACCATCTCAATTAAATGTTTTCCTTTGTAAGAGTTGCCATGGTCATGTTGTCTGTTCACAGCAACAGAAACCCTAACTAAGACAAGAACTACCAGGCTAGTGTGGCTGAGCTGCTCATCCTTGATTAGAAAGTCACCAAGGGACTCTCAAGCTATTCTAGTCTAGTCTAAAAGTAAGTTTTAACTATAAAATAGATCTGCTTTTCTTAAGACCAGATATGTAATTTCAATAAACAGTAATGTAATTCAACTACATGAAACATTAATGATCACAACACTATGGAACCCACATGTTTAACAAAAAGGGGATGACATACATGTGTTAGAAACTGTGACACGAGCCGGGCATTGGCACACACCTTTAATCCCAGCACTCGGGAGGTAGAGGCAGATGGTTCTCTATGAGTTCGAGGCCAGCCTGGTCTCCAGAGTGAGTGCCAGGATAGGCTCCAAAGCTACACAGAGAAACACTGTCTTGAAAAACCAAAAAAAAAAAAGAAAGAAAAAGAAAGACAGAAAAAAGAAAAAGAAACTGTAACACGTGACACGGGACACACAAAAATTCATGAGTCCTTCTTGCTGCATTCAGGAAATGAGAAAAGTAGTGGAACTTTTCCACAGGTTCCACACAGGCTAGAAACCACTATGACAACTGACTTAACTGGTAAGGTCAGGAATCTTTTAAAACTCGTATCAGTCTACCTAAAGTTGCAGGGCCTAAACATGGCTGGAGGGTGGGATGGGAGGAGACTGATACCAAAGTGGTTAAAATAAATAAATAAATAAATAAATAAATAAATAAATAAATAAAAGGCTGGGAGGGATCCTCACCAAAATCCAAACCAGAGCTCCATTCTCGTCCATTACTGAAGTGCAGGGGCGATCACTCTTGTAGTCAGTCACTTTCACACACATTCACACCAATGCTAATTTTTCAAACACAGAACCAAAGAGAACACAGAATGGCCAACCTAAGACAACAAAGGGAGTGGAAATGAATGCTCACCCAGGGTAGAAGGATGCTAATGAAAAAAATAAGCAGTAAGTGTAAATTATTTCTTAGGTTTTCTAGGTAGCTTTTGGACTCCAACCAAATAAATCATGTGTGACATGGCAACATGTAGAAAATGCAAGCATTTCAGAATCAGTCTTCAGTTCAAATATCAAATATAACCTCAACTTGCTACTATATACAGGTCCTAAGTTTCAGTGTAGGTATCTGGTTTTATTTTTGCCATCTTATTCATTCACCTAGTATGAGAGAAAGTACCTGTCAGACCACTTTGGCAATGCCTGGTAAGCAGCTAATGCTTGGGAAGAAAGAGAACCCTAAGAATTGTCTGTGAGTGTCAGGAGAATTTCTACATGAGGCTTCAGACAATATTATCAGAATTACACTGACATGTAATTATCTTGCCTTCGTATGGAGGAGGGGAGGGACCCTGAGTTGGGCACCCTGAGTCAACCCAGGAAAGACCGCAGTAGGCCCATTCCAAACGCCTGGCTGCAATGCTGCAAGGAAAAAGCCCTGAGAAGTCTATAAATGCCTGCTGCCAGTGCTGTGGAAATGTTTGGTCACTCTCTAGTATTTCTTTTTTTGTTGTTGTTTTTTTGGTTGTTTTTTTGTTTTTTGTTTTTGTTTTTGGTTTTGGTTTTGGTTTTGGTTTTTTGAGACAGGGTTTCTCTGTGTAGCTTTGGAGCCTATCCTGGCACTCACTCTGGAGACCAGGCTGGCCTCAAACTCACAGAGATCTGCCTGCCTCTGCCTCCCGAGTGCTGGGATTAAGGGAATGCGCCACCAACACCTGGCACACTCTCTAGTATTTCTGTAACTGTCTTCATGACCATGCCAACTCTTATACAGGAAAACATTTAATTGGGGCTGGCTCACAGTTCAGAGGTTTAGTCCACTATGTGTAGACAGACTTGGTGCGGGAGAAGGAGCTAGAGTTCTACATCTTGATCCACAGGCAACAAGAAGAAACTGATACACACTAGAACTGCCTTGAGCTTATAAGATCTCAAAGGCACCTGCATAGGTACCTCCAAACAAAGCCACACCTACCAATAGTGCCAAACCCTGAGCCTATGTAGCCATTTTCATTCACATTACCACAGTAACAATTGAAAATCTGTCTCATAAAATTCCCAATAATAAGATTGTGCTTAGACATAACGACACAGCCAAAATTCCTGTATTAAGTGATGGAAGTAGAACACCCACCCCCACAAATTGATGATAACACATAAAAAAAATCCAGCCCTAAAGCAAAGAATCCATCCCTCTTACAGAACCAGCCTCCCACTGACCACAAAACACAGCAATCTGGAAATATGAAATATTACAAGCCATCAAATAACCATATTTTGAAAGTTTTTGGATAAGAACTTTCAAGGATGCAGCCAGTCTTTGGATAATAAAAGACAAGAGAAGCCAATTTGGACACCAATTTTTAGTTCTTGCAAATTCTCTTTACCAAAAAAATAAATTATGGTTTTGCCTTATGAGAGTGGAGACATGATTTCAGACCTTCAGATAAAAACTTGCAGAATAACAGTCTATAACTTTTTAACAGTCATTCTAGTATCAAACTGTATAACCATGTCTGTGTCTCTAAGACAGTTGAGGTACATGCCACTGTCCCAACCTAATTATTAATGCACTCACTTTCATGGATCTCAAGTGTCTTCAGTAAGGAAATGAATAATGTCATCACCCAAATGCTAAGCGAATCATCTAAAACAAAATGAAAAGTCTGCACAGCTGTGAAATACAAAATAAAATTCTAACCCAGTTTTCTTCCTTAATAGGACATTTACAGTGTTTATCACAAAATCACACAACTAGCCCTAGATATGGTAAAACTAATACCTATCTAAAATGATAGCACACTGAAACTAAAGAATGTATCTTGGCATCTCAATTGTGAGTAAGCTACAGTATTCATGAGACTTCTTTTTCAAAAGCAAACACGATTCAAGATGCAGGTCTAACAGCGTATCCAACAGAGTGATCTACTAGAGGTTTGTTTCCATGTTTCCAGCATTATCCACAAAAATAAGAAGCAATTTTATATACCAGAGACTCTTCATTCCAAATTACTAAAATTGTGCCAATAAAGCAAGTTTTAAGATAACACAAAATTTAATAATGAATCACCAAAATAAAAAGTACTTAAAATATGCAACACTCTTCTTAAAGAACATGATGCTTACCCCATCAATACACTCAGAGACAATAAAGTGAACAAACTCTATAACATGAAGCACCACATGATGCCTAAAATTATCAGAAAGACAAGAGATGCAGTATCTAAAAACCTGAAGCTTCTTTTCTTTCATTCAGTCATTCACCAAATGTCTAATGAGCATCTACAAGGTGATATGATTACAGTGGTAAAGGAAACAGACACGGTCCTTTCCTCGTGGAATTCGCATACTGATGTAAGAAATCAATATTAAGCTAACATAAGAATGGATAGATTCAAAGTGGAGTTGCTTGTGTCCATCCTACATCCTAACAACAACAGATGGATGGATGGATGGATGGATGGATGGATGGATGGATGGATGGATGGACGGACGGACGGACGGACGGACGGACGGACGGACGGACAGACAGACAGACAGACAGACAGACAGACAGACAGACAGACAGAGCTGGGAGGTTTTTAAGGACAGGATTTGGGCCCATATACCTCATAACAAGAACTATCTACCACAAGACACTCAGGACCACAACCCTATACAACAATGGGTATGAAAGGATTCGTATACAATAACCATCTGCTCAGCCTTGGGCTGTTGTCAACCACATCATTGATTCTCAAATACCTTTGTAATTAACCTTCTGGCCTATATATTGTTTTAAAACATCTATAAAATTTTCATTTACCCACAAAATTCTTTGTATAAGTAAAGTCATCTATGCTGCAATCAAAGTCACCTGCATCCCACTTAATATGTTCCTAGCATCCAAGGCACAAATATTTGACACTGCAAAGATTATTACTTATTAACAATAATTATAATTATTCTTCAACAAGTCTCTGTGACAGCAATAACCAATCATTGTGCAGACAAATCATTTTAGACTGTAGAGTTAAGGGAAAGAATGAGGTATTAGAAGAAGTACTGAAACCATAGGGTGTGATTTAAATGACAACCAGGGCACAGTCCACTCAAGACATGACATTTAATGTAAGTGATCCTGAATCAAGTGAAAAGTGTGGGAGAAGAATGATTATTACAGAGAGAGGCTTTTGTATACAAACATTCTTAAGTGAAAAGGAGCTTAGTCTATGTGTATACATAACAGATTTCTGTAAAACAACAAATGCATGAAAATATCCTAAACTTCCTAAGTAGCAAAGACAACCTCAAAATATGTAGCAATAAATTATAAACCAAAACTTAGCATAGCTGAAGCAAAACCAGTCATTTTTTTATTTTAGGCACAGTATGGTTTGTGAGTAAAACGTCCCCCACAGGCTCATGTGTTGTGACAGCTGTTCCCAGCTAGTGGCACTGTTTAGGGGCACTGGCACTGTTTAGGGGTACTGGGGATGTACGGGCAAGTTGGAAGAAGTAGGTGATTTGAGGAAGTGTTGAATTACCATGAAAGCCTAAGACCATTCTTTTCTAGGACCTAGGCAACGGTCAGGAGGAAGGACAACTAAATTCTGTTCAAATTTATAACCAACTAAGTATCTGTCGAATTCATAGCCAACTAACAGCATGTCGAGTTGATGGGGGAAGTACTTCTGTGTATGTTTATCTTATTGATTGTTAAATAAAATACTGTTTGGCCAATGAGACAGCAAGTTAGACAGGACTAGGAGTCAAAGAGGATTCTGGGAAATGTAGTAGAGAAGTGGTGATCCAGGCAGGGAGTGACATAGCAAGGAGACTCATATTTAAGCGAAGGAGAAACAGGAAGGGTCCCTTTTCCCCTCCGCTCCTGTTCCAGCCGCACAATGTGATCCACCGGCAAGGAGGAACACCGATAAGGCATCCGATAAGATAAGTCTTATAAAATATATAGGTTTATGATAATTAAGACTGAGCTAACAGATGAGAATCCTCGTCATTGGCCAAGCAGCTTTGAACCTAATACAAGTTTTTCTGTGTATTCATTTGGGCCCTAACTCAGGCGGGCGGCTGGCGTAAAGCTCACACATGGCAGTGAGGCTCAGGCGGCTTTTGGTGGAAAGATTTATCGTAACATTGCGTTTACCAGATAATTTTCACAGGTGAGTCACTTAAGAGTTTAGATTGATTAGCTCATTCAACCACTGATGCTCACTGATCAAATACTATGTGAAAAGCTAGATTCGAAGTGTTGGGGAAATGATATTCAAAGACAGTTCCCATTCTCATATCTTTCATTCTAACAGCCAAGAACAATACTAATCAGATAACCACATAAAGAAGCATGCAACTCTGGCAAGACTACTCTAGTGAAGTTTGTTGCTTTACGCAATCAACAACCCCCCTTGGCTTCACTACCTGCATTTAGATTTGTGTGTAGCCTACACCAACATGCCCATGCCCAACTTTCACACTTACCCACTGAGAGGAGCAATGCCCACTTGGCCTCTAAAAGTTAGGCAGGTGACTCAAACTAAATAATCATAACCCTGTCCTGAAAGTGTATTGCCTCAAAGACGGATGAACATCCATGTCAATGACGAAAAAGGATGAAAAGACTAGACTGGTGGGCACCCCTTCTCCAGATCTATTCCTCTTCTCAGATTCTAGAAACAAGCACCCAAAAATTGTGGGTTGTAAAAGTCAAGATAGGTTGCAAACCTAAGTATTAAGTAGACATTGGAGAAGACTTGTTAGGAAAAAGAACAAAACCAGGCCTGTGACAACACCACACAAACCAACCAACAGTAAGGCTCCATCTGGATTCTGAACCCTCATGTCATGAAGTAAACAAAACCACTGCAAAGGTTGGATGTGCTTGATTTGGCCATCTGTGGCAACTTCAGCCCCTCTCAGCTGAAAAGCACTTCCCAAGCCTGAGGTACATTGAAGAGGAAGACCTGCACCAATTAAAGAGAGTAGGTTCACTTAGGTCTCTTAACTAAGATAAGGAGGAGGAGCTTGCCAGGTAGTTGGATTACCCCTGGCACAGGTCTAGATCACAGAAGAGAGAAGTTCAAAGGAATTTTTTTTTTAAATTACATATTAAAGTAAAATGGATGAAGCAGGCTGGAGAATCGTCCAGGGACAACAGGACATTGCAGGCTATGCTGAGAGTTCAGACTACATCCTGAAAGTCCTCCAGTGTTTCAGAGGGAGACAGGGTCATAGAAATGGCTGTCTATAGTGTAATGAAAATAATTCATATTTATCTAAAGAACATACCATGGACTAACCCTGTAACAAGCAGTTTCTGTTCAAACAGCTGTCAGGGGCACAGAAAAAGATAATGATAAACACTACAATTGAGTACTTGAGAATACTTCTCAGCAAGGTTCAGAGCAGACGGGCATCAAAACTCAGCTTGGATAGGTCTAGTGGCCCCCAGGTAGGTTTATAAATGATGAATCAAAAACTGTTTATTTGGGAGTCTTTAAAAAGTTGGGACTTCCCAACCTGGGGGTGGAGGTCTGTAATCTCAGACAACCCGGAGATTGAGACAAGATGATCATACATCCAAGAGCTTCCTGGGCTACAGAGTTATTTCCAGGACAGCTGGGACAACTTAGAGACACCTGGTCTCAAAACAAAAGACATAAAATATAAATAGATACAATTATTTCTGTGTATTTATATAAGTACAAAATATTTTTTAAAACCCTGAGGATAAAACCCAATCTATGCACTTTGAAGGGTGCTACACAAGGCTCTGAGTTCATTACTCAGAATTCACACATACAAACATCAATGAGGGACTTGTCCTGGTTGGTTTTGTGGTCAACTTAACAGAAGCTACAGTCATCTGAGGGCATCGTGAGAAAATGCCTCCATAAAACTGGCCTGTAGACAAGTCTGCCTAGCGTTTTTTTGATTAATATGTGGTGAGGAAGGGCCCACCTCCCTCATTGATGATTGATGCCACCCTTGACAGGTTGGACAAGTGATGGGGGAAGTACTTCTGTGTATGTTTATCTTATTGATTGTTAAATAAAGTTCTTTTTGGCCAATGAAACAGCAAGTTAGACAGGACTAGGAGTCAAAGAGGATTAGGAAATGTAGTAGAGAAGTGGTGATCCAGGCCTGAAGTGACATTGCAAGGAGACTCATATTTAGCAAGGAGAAACAGGAAGTGGCCCCCTTTCCCCTTCGCCTCCTCCAGCGGCGGGACGTGAGCCACTGGCAAGGAGGGACGCCAATAAGGCGTCTGATAAGATAAGTCTTATAAAATATTTAAATTTATGATATTTAAGACTGAGCTAACAGATGAGAATCCTAGTCATTGGCCAAGCGGCATTTGAACCTAATACAAGTCTCTCTGTATTAATTTGGGCCCTAACTTGGGTGGGCAGCTGGCATAAAGCACACAGGTGGCGGTCGGGCTCGGCAGCTTTTGGAGGAAAGATTTATCCTAACAGACAAGCATGTATAAAACAGCAGGCTGTGCAAGCCAGGAGGAGCAAGCCAGTAAGCAGCAATCTTCCATAGCCTCTGCATCAGTCCCTGCCTTCAGTCTTGTGTCTATAAATTGTGAACTGAAATAGAACCTTTCCTCCCCAAGCTGCTATTGGTCCTAGTCTTCATCACAGCAATGGAAGCCTCACTCAGACAAAACTAAGAGGCTCTTCAAATCCAACTCTATAAAGTAAAGTCACCACCATACTAACGGCATTTGTAAAGGACTTAAAGCGAATGCTCAGGTTTATAATGCCTGCGGGATCAGAAATATATAGTTATACTTGTCATAGTTTGAATCTGTAATGTCCCCCAAAGATGCATGTGCTGAAAGAATTTGTCCTCAGGAGACACAACTGGGGAATGATTGAAGCACAAAGAGGAACCTAGTGGAAGGTTTTAGGACACTGGGATATCGCTCCAAAAAGAATCATAGGATACCAGTCCTCTCCTTCCTCTTTTTTATATTCCACCTTGTGCTTACTGTGCTGGCTAATTTTATGTCAAATAGACACAACCTAGAGTCAGGGCATTTACTTAATTAGTGATTGATGGGCGAGAGACCAGCCCACTGTGGGTGGTGCCATCCCTGAGTGGTGTAGGCTGGTGCCATCCCTGAGTAGGCTGAGCAGCCCAGTAAGCAGCACCCTCCATGGCCTCTGCATCGGCTCCTGCCTCCAGGTTCCTACTCGGTTTGACTTCCTGCCTTGGTTTCCTTCAATGAAGGAATTCAGAAGTGATTCAGAAGCATAAACTCCCTTTCTTCCCCAAGTTGCTTTAGCCAAAGTGTTTCATCACAGCAATAGTAACTCTAAGACACTCATGAGACAGCAGGGTAACCTGGACAGGTTAGATGGAGTTAACTCCAGTTTAAGAAAAAGCCACCTTGAGAAATTCCCTGCCTGGCACAAGACTGACTCAGCCCCAGTCAAGGTGCCATAAACAGTTCCAAGGAGCACCCAAACTGTGCCCACCCGGGTGGCCAGGCAATGACTAATTTTGGTAAAGAACATCTTGCCACAACTGTCCTTGTGGGCAACTGTTAGCAACAATTTTGAAATTCCCCTAGACGCCACATCAATGAATCCAAAGGTCACTTACTCTTACCCAATCCTGAACAGCCAAGGCATGTACCACCCTGCTTGCAGTTTTTTCCTTTATAAACCCCTTGCAATTGAGGCCAGGCACCCTTTTCCTACAGCTGCTGCATCAGTTTTCTGGACAGGGTTCCTGCTGAGGCTTGTAGCTTAACAATAAGCCTTGTGTGTTTGCATTGGTGAGTCGGCTTCTTGGTGGTCTTTTTGGGGTCTCACGAACTTGGCATAACAACTCACACTATAATATGCCTCCATAGACTTAAAGCAGTCATTCAGTCATGACTAAAATCTCCAAAAGAACAATGCAAACTAAAACTTCCCTCTTTATAATATGATTGCTCTGTGTACTGTTTCATAACAGAAAGCTGACACAGAAAATCCATGTCTCAAAAACTTTAAGAAGACAAAGTGCTACATGCTAACCTTTCTCTATATAGCACTACTTCTTAACTTATTTTCTTCCAAGAATTATTATGAAGATAATTTTCCCAATAAAGTTATCTAATGGAGGATATCCTTGGGTATATATGTTTCTCTTATTGGTTGAGGAATAAAACACTGATTAGCCAGTAGCCAGGCAGGAAGTATAGGCAGGGCTAGGAGACAAGGATTCTAAGGAGAGGAGACAGAGAGACACCATGTAGAGGCAGAAGGAGTAACATGCCGGGGCATTACCGGGTAAGCCAAGAGCATGTGGGAATACTTAGATTAATAGAAATGGGTTAATAATTAAGAAAGAAATAGCTAGTAAAAAGCCCTAGCCATCGGCCAGTTTATAAATTAATATGTCTTTGTGTGTTTGTTTGGGGCTATTCAGTTGTGGGACCCAGGAGGAACAGAAACCTCCATCTTCAGTTATCCTCATTAACTAATGCTAACTCGGTAGTACTGTCTGCCAATATTACTGTAATACATTTCACAAAAGGCAGACGGGCTCTTATTACTCTTAAACATTATTAGTTAATTCAAGCTAACAAGTACACACATATAACAAGTTTACCAAGCTAAATTGTTTCCATTGTGCTCAGTAAATGTTTTGGTTAATAAGTTATGAAATATTAAATCACACAGAAATATTCACTGTGATAGCAAAGACATTATGAATACTATATATAGACTCTCTGGTCAACCAGTCTCCAGTACAATTTCAACACCACATTATCCTACTGAGAAATCAGCTATTATAATTTCACAGACCTACAGGCTAAAGGTGTAGCTCAGTGGTAGAGTACTTGCCTTGAAAACCCAGATTCCTGGGTTTGATTCACAGTAGTAGTAAATAATGCAGAGAACTAACTGTCAAGTACATTAAGACTCTGAGCTACTATTTCTCCATTGACTGACAAAGACCAACAGAGTCAGCATGAGAAATCTCAAAGGATTTCTGAAAACAACCAACTGATAAGCATGAATAGGAAGTGACAACCTTATTCAAAAGAGCCAATCCTAACTTCAAATTTATCTTTAGACAAATTACTAAAATAGGATGCTGATCAACTGCCTACCAAAGCTCAAATAAGAGAAAATAAACCAAATAATAACTATTATTTTTATCACAGTTTTACTAATGCATCATTCTAAAATACAAGAAACATGACTGTAATAGTTATCCTTCATACATATTAATAAAAAGATGACAGTACTCTGTAACAGAGCATTAACACTGTCAAAGAATCTCCATGTTGATGGTGACTATGGGCAAGGAAATATGGTTTCCTTCCAAAAGGAGAAATTAATTGGTAAAAAATAAGAATCCTGCACAACTGACTGACAATTTCATTATGGCTGCCAGGGAAGCTAATCACCAAAGAAGATTGGACAGATTGGACACATTTCCTTAATTTTTTTTGAAAAGATGCTCTACAGAAATGTGTTACACACACACACACACACACACACACACAGAGAGAGAGAGAGAGAGAGAGAGAGAGAGAGAGAGAGAGAGAGACTTAAGAAGGCAACAAACCTATTCTATTTGAAATGTAAATATATCATAAAAGACCAAAAAAGCATACAAATCAACACTTCAGAGTATCAATACTTACAAGATTTCTGTTACAGAGGAGTTAGCTTACCAAGTATAAGATCCAACTAAATTGAATTTTAAATATAAAATTTTAAATAAATTTTAAAATTTACCATTATCAAAAAAAATTTAATCAGAGCCACAAGATGACTAAGTAGGTAAAATAGCCTGCTGCCCGATCTGGCGAACTAGGATCAAACCTTGGGACCTACAAGGTAGGAGAGAGCCAGCTTTCTAAATGTTGTCTTCTAATCTTTTGTGCACACCATGGCACACAAGACCACACAATAAATGCAAGAAATTTTTCTTTTAAAAGAAGAAATAATTCAATTTCAAATTCCTTAAGCTGGCACAAGAAGACCATCCACATGATGTAAGGTAGCAAACAGTATAGCTGGACAGAAAACATCCCCATTGACTGGCCATTACAGCCCATTTCCAACTGCCTGATCCTGGCTAAATCATCTACTCTCCCAGATTCCCTTTCCTCCGAGGCAGAAGCTGTCCCTCAGCTCATGGACGAATTGGCTGAGATCACATGAGGGTTCAGATCATCTAGTGTCTTCCCACCTGATCTCCTTCCCACAGCTCTGCAAAGAATCAAGTCCCCATGAATATCTAAGCTAGAGTTAGATGCTCTCTAGCCTCATGAAGGTCTAGGGGACGGCTTCCTCCTCTAAGAAGGAACCACCAGACCCTGCACATCCAGATCCTCTGCCCTCAAGGCCCAGCTGAAATCTGACTCTTCCCCAGCCACCCAAACATTACCTCCACCTTAAAAAGGCCCTAATTCTCAGGGTTCACTGTTTTTTCCACCCTAGCAATATCTAGTGCCAGGAATGCAGTCCTAGTTGTAGTACATGCATCAAGGATGGGCATGACCCAACATCACATAACCAGCACTTCCTTGGCAACCCTTTGTGCTTTATAACCCCTATCACAATCACACACAAATGCATTCAAACCATAAATCCCCAGAAACATGATCTGCAGCTCTAAGTCACTACAAGAAGCAGGCTAGTCAGCTTCCTGCTAAGTATATAGATCAAGAAGGAAGGTTGAAGAGCTTCTGGAGTACAGAATTTGAAGTCTCGGACTATGAAGGGCTCTAACAGTCCCAGGCATGGCAAACAGCAATGGTGGGTCTTCTCTTCCATGGCCCTTGCTAACCCATTAGATTACATTCCTAAAGCAAGTCACTAAGGGTCATTCCCTTATCTGGCTACTTCCTTATGCCTGACTCATCTCTGGGGCTGAACACCAAGATCCAACTATCAAAATTCATCAAGGTCCAACAATCAAATCCATTATTTGGCTACATTAACATCAGGATTTAGAACTCACAGACTCCCCCTGTTCTCCTTAAAAAAAAAAAAAAAAAAAAAAAAAAAAAAAAAAAAAAAAAAAAAAAAAACCACCTACTGCTGTTTTTGCCAGATCCAGAGGCAGCCATCCCCACCCCCTCATCTCCACACTCCTGGTCCCCTCCATGATAATAAAATCTCCTTTGTGCTGAGAATATGGTGTCTGGGTGTGTTCTGTGCTAACTCTGTGGCTCCTTCAGGAAAGAGTAAGTTGCCAGTACCTTGTTAATGAATTGCACTACACTAGTTCAACTGGTACTTTCTGGTACATGGGGGAAGAATCAACTAGTGCAAAAAAAAAAGAGATTATAACTAAAATAAAGCTGGTACAGGGCTAATCACTTGTGTAGTCTGACAGAGGAACCCTACTTCTCACCTTCAGCTATTCCAAATCACAGAAGGCTATAGACATTAAACTGTGTCCACCCTGTTTCCATGCCTTAATCAGGAACTACAATATCAAACTTTCTACACTCATCTTCATGTTCCAACTGTCTCCTATGATGCCATCCTCCCTCAGGTCAGGGTCTTAGTTGACCAGGGTGTGGTGGTGCACACCTCTAATTCTAGCAGTGACAAGGGGATCTTCACATGTTTTGAGGACAGCCGTGTTGTACCTAGTGAGGTCCAAGCCACCAAGACTACATAGTAAGACGCTGTGGGGAAAGAAAACACCAAAACCAAACAACTGAAGAAAATGGATCACAAAGATCTAGCTACACTTCAGTGTTAGAAAAAAGCACAGCTGCAATTTGTAGCAGGCTTTCTTGTAGGCCACCAACCAGCTCCCAAATCATGACGCAGAGACTTATTATTAGTTAAGAATGCTCCGGTTATCATATGCTTGTCCCACTAGCTCTTACAACTTAAGTTAACCTGTTTTTCTTCATCTACATTTTGCCTAAGGGTTTTTTACCAAGCTTTCTGTCCTACTCTGTGCCTGGCTGGTGGTTACCTAGCTATCCCCACCACCACCACCACCCCACATCTCCTTCATTTTCTCTTCTCCCTCTCTGGAGCCTAGATTCCTCCTCCTACTTCTTTTCTCTGCCTGCCAGCCCCACCAGCCCATCATACCACAGACAACACACTGGGACCTCAAAGGAAAGAAAGGCTGTCCTTTAAAACCTGCAATGACACTTCATCAGGAGGAATAGCTTAAAGAGACGCACATCATGGATGGAATGGGGAGGCCTAGAGAAGCGCCTTCTCAGAAATCCTGGATGAAGAAAAACTGGATGGTTTTTCTGTCCTCTCATGTGATTTAGTCTGGGACAGCCTAAGTGATGAGAAGCATGGAGGAGGCAGGTGCTGAGTAGAACCATAAGTTAGGGGCTGTCAAGCCAGAAAACAGCATGGATCTTTAACTCGCTGTCTCAGAGAGCTAGGGGTGGAGGTCACATGTTTTCTTTAAGATTATATCTTGAGTGCTTCTAGAGACCAGTATCTTAAAGGAGCAGGCCCATGATCTAATAATTCCCTATAAGGTGATTCTATAATATGAAACATTCTTTATATATCATTGTTATATTTCATTGTAAAGACAGTAAATGATTTTACATTGTTTACAGTAAGAGAAAATTCTCAAAAGGCAAGAAATATTTACTAGCAAGAATTATGGTATTCATAACTAAGTATTAAAGAAAATGTTTATATTTTGAGAGCTAAATGGAAGTAGATAGGTACCCATTTGATTATGGTTGTTATCTAATAAAATGCTCTAAATTAGAATGACAGAACACATGAGTGTTTGTCGCAGCCTTTGGGCCAATTCTTCCTACAATCTCAGTAGAGTTGGTGCTTTTAAAAGGTCACTTCTGAAGTGAAAATGAGCAAAAACAAAGATTTAGTTTGGGAAAGTGCTTTTATTTTTATTTATCTATTTATTTATTTATTTATTTATTTATTTTATTGGTTTTTCGAAACAGCGTTTCCCTGTGTATCTTTGGAGCCTCTCCTGGAACTAGCTCTTGTAAACCAGGCTGATCTCAAACTCACAGAGATCTGCCTGCCTCTGCCTCCCAAGTGTTGGGAATAAAGATGTGCACCACCTCCGCCTGGCAAGTGTTATTTTTTTTTAAATTGGTCCTTCAAGGCAATGAGAGCCAACAAAATAAGAAATCACAAAGTATGTTTATAACGACTTGGAATAGCATTAACTAGCATCAAGTATGTTAAAGCAATTAATTTTAGTAGTTTATTTGAACAAATAAAAAGGAACTAGCAGGAGAACCAGGTAACTCCCAAACCAATGTAGGTTCTAGAACTTTAACAGTGTGATCTGAAAGCATTTACAGAAAATGGAAACAGCATTGAAAATGATATTGGAGGCAATATAATCAACTAGCCAACAGGTTGCAACCTCATTGCAAATTACTGGATTGATTATAGGACCTCTGGAACAATGTTTAATAACTGTGATTAAACTCTACACTAGATTAGCCTCTGTCCATTGGTGTACATTGGTGGTACCCAGTTCAGATCCATAGCCTCTGACAAATTTGACTCAACACTAAGAAGCTATCAATTTCCTAATCTCAACCACTCTTTTGACTGACAGATCTACTACCTGAACTATTTTAACTCTCTAAATGCTGTAAGCAGTATTTGATCACAACAAAGATAAGACATTTGGATGTACACATTATTTTGAACATTAATTCACTTGTAATTGGGCATAAACCCCACACAGTTATTACCCTAATTTCACTTTCAAGTGAAATACAGCAAAATACAGCAAAAATGTATTCCCCTCTCTTTTTTGACAAGTCAAAACGATTTAAACATTTTCCCTTCCCATTCTGGTAATTTTGTATATATGTAACTTGAAATGTTTCGTTTTTTGTTGTTGTTCTGGTGCCCTATATTTTATATCAATAGCAATTACTGGTTTATTACCTCAGGAGAGAACAGCTCTACTTTTACTCTGTAACAATGGGAAAACCTACCAGCCATTTAAGAAATTACAAAGAAAAACGCAAAAATATTAATAGATCTCATTAAAGCTGAGGCAATGGCGTGATCAAACGGCTAGGGAACAATACTGAGGTAAGTTCTGTTGCTGTATGTTAAAAAATTAAAATATTAAAAGCCTGTTTTGATTAGAAGAAAACCAAACAGGGAGCGTAAAAGTATTTTTATAAAGGCACTGTATCGTCAATACCTTTAAATGCCATTATATTATGATTACCTTTTTTTAATTTATTTTATTCAAGGACAACAGGTTGCGAGCACACTAGAGAATTTCCTGCCCTAATGTTCCTGAAAATACAAGTTGCTTCGCATGGAGCATACATCGTTTCAAAGCTAGGTACACCAAAACAGACAAGAACACGTGTTAATTTAATTTCAGTCTTACTGACTAAAAATCACTTTGTTGTGTTTGGGGGCAGGGAAGATGAAAGGAATGGCTCGCAGCAATGTCTTTATATAAAGCCAGATTCGAAAACATTAGTGCTTTCCACAGTAACCAGACCTAGCGGAAGCTTTTCTTCGCAGAGACCTAAGTTCAAGGACCAGAACAGAAAAACTGTACTACTTTAGCAAGATGGTACGTAAAAGCTGAATTCTGAGGGCGGAGGGGGAGAGAGGGAAACCCTAACGAGAAAACTTTTTTGCCCTGGGTCTGAAATGATGCCTCGGAAATCCCTAAGTCCTAAGGGTTCCCTAATTTAATCACGACATCTGAAGTCCAGACTTTTAACGGTTTTGCTTGTGTTTGTTTTTGGTTTTTTGTTTTGTTTTGTTTTGTTTTTACTCGCTACAAAACTGTGCGCTTAAAAGTTAAAAAAATCTAGAATTGCATGGAGTCCCACGCCTGTAACTCCAGCAGTGGACGGCCTCTTCCAAGAGCTCGAGGACAGGCAGGGCTACGACATAAGACCGTCTCCAAAAATTAAAAAGTAAACAGCAAGAAAGTCCAGACCCTCAATGAAAATCCCGGAAACGGGAGGAAGTCACAGCCAAACGCCAAGTGCACGACAATCGGCGGCCTAACAGCTCGACGCTGCAGCAGGGGCGGCACTCACCCAGCGTTCGCCGGGGAAACGCAGACCGCGGACGTTTCCGAGTCAGCAGCGCGACCGACCCCACACTCGCTCGGCAGTCACCGGGCTCAACCTCTCGCTAAGCAGACACCGTGCGCGCCGGGCGCCGCCATCTTGACGGGAAGAGGCCCGGGCCCGAGGTCCCTGCGCCGCTCGCCCAGAGAGAAGCCGGTGCTCCAAGAAGTCGCTAGCCAGTCAAACTCCGCACCTCCGGCGCTGCGTCCCGCGGCCAAAACGATACCGACCGTCTCAGCGTGACGACCGGGCCCAGCCCAAGCAAATTCACCCTTGCAGTCGCGCACCGCGGGTCAGGCAGCGATGAAGACAGCCTCACCGGCCAGGGGCGGGGCGGCGGCGCGCGCTTCGTAACCGGGGCAACCGAGCCTGGGCAGGTGTAGGGGGCGTGGTGTCGGAAGACGCCAGGGTCTCGGCCACGCCCCCGGGCGGTTCGGAGGGGTGCAGGCTGAGCGAGCCGCGGTGTTCGAGCCGGTGAGCGTCCTCCCGAGGAGTGTGCCTGGGGCTGGACGGCCTGGCCTCCTGCCGCTGGAACAGCCCGTGAGGAGCGCGGAGCCTCCCGGACGCGGGCGCCTCCCCTTAGCTGCCCGCCGCCCTGCCTGCGCCGCCTCCCCGCGCGCGTGGGACGCTCCTCAGGCCCCGAGCCAGGCCGACCCGCTGCTTCTGCTCTCCAGCGTGCTTTTTGCATCGTTTGACATTAGGGTTGACGTAACCTCGGCACCTCCTCGAAGAAGGACCTGTTTGTTTTGGTTACTAGGGTTTTTTGTTTGTTTGTTTGTTTTCCTTCCAACATGGCAGCCTCCAGCCGCGCACAAGTGTTAGATCTGTACCGGGCGATGCTGAGAGAGAGCAAGCATTTCAGCGCCTACAATTACAGGTGACCCGGGGGGGAGGGGCCGGGAGGGGGGTGCCCAGGTCTGTCTCCAGAGGTGGCGGAACAGGCGCTCACAGCCTGGGTTAGTGACAGGCTCGGCTCCCCTGACGCGCGCACGTGCAACTGCCCACCCCCAGGTGTGACCCTCAGAGCCCGGGAGGGGAGGAGCCAAGGGCTTGCCCTTCAAGTTCTGGGACATCTTCTCTGAGGCCACTGACACTCGAGTTGGGGCTCTAGGACCCTGAGTCAGTGTCTTGTTTCTGCGGTACGAAACGATGGACTTGAAGCCGCAAGTGAGGAAAGTTAGGACAAGCAAGCATGTGCCTGCCGTACATGAAACTTGCCTTGAGAATACAAGTGGAAGCAGTCAGTCGGGACCACGTGGCCACAAAGCTGAAGGCTTGCTCTAGGCCCCCCTTTCATTTACACTGGAGTTTGGTTCAGGTACCAGATGCATTCTAATTAGAACAGCGTTTCTCAACCTATAGGTCCTGACCCCCTTTAGAATCAAATGACCTTTTCACAGGGGTCGCCCAAGACTATCAGAAAGCACAAATTAACATTATGATTCATAACAGTAACAAAATTACAGATATGAAGCAGCAGTGAAAATAATTTTATGGTTCCACAACATTAGGAACTGTATTAAAGGGTCACAGCATTAGGAAGGTTGAGAACCACTGAGTTAGAGGATAAAGGAGAGCGTACATATACAAGGAGTGTTGAAGGTAAAAGGAGTTGCTAGCCTTCAAAAACTGAAATGTTAGTTTATCCTGCCTCGCCAGACTCACATCTTCCCTCTAGGACCTATAACAGCAAGAGGACAAGAGCATTAGTTCTCCTAAGATGAAATTTAAAACTTGACTGTATTTTAAGTTATGCATAAACACACACAAACCATACATGTTGATGAGGTACCATGTGTGAACCTCATTCTCATGCAATAAAGCTCTTTCATATTTTTAAGCCAACCCATTTTTCCATACATGGCCCATTCCCCTACTTCTCTGAGTCCCTTAGGCTTGTTCTCCGCCTCAGATGCCCCACCTTCTTGGCTTCTGCTTCTTTGGTACTTCTGACCCACGGTTTCTGTAGAGCCCTCAGGTTTTCTGAGATGGGGTGTCTTGATGATTAATTACCTGAGCCCTCTGAGAATGAAGCATACTCCTGAGAACAAGAATCTGATGGAAGCAGCTCATTTTTCTTTAATGGGTTACTTATTTACAGTTATTTCCCAAGTGTCCTGATTATTTCACAAGCTATTCTTCACCTTATCATTTCAGACATTATTGACATTGTGCCCTTAGGTGACTGGCTAGGCTCTGGGCTGGGTGTCCTGATGTTAGCTAACTCCTGAAACAGACCTGGTTCTAGGGGCACCCTCCTCTAGGAATTAAGCTGCAAGGTGCTGTGCTGGGCAAGCCATGCACAACCTCAGTCTGTGGGCAGATGCACCAAACTTCTCCAGCAGTAATCCATATTTTAGAAACCTGAGAAAATATACTTGTCCTATCAACTTGAGGACAGCGTGGGTTGTACTAGTGAGTTTATAACCACTAAACACATGGTTAAATGAAGCATGATTTTATGTGATGACATTGCCTTTGGAGGATAAAGTATAAACACTAAACCTACAGATGGATTTCCCGTAAATACCTAGTGCTAAGTACTTACAATTAATGGAGCACAGGAAATATGTAAGTAAATACTTGAGTGTTCCCCACAGTCCAGAAGATAGAAACATGGATGGAATAAACAGAGACTAGGTCTCAGCAGAGGGTCACACTAGAGGGCACGTCTGGGAACAGACTGAAAACACACAGGGAGCAACCCTCCAAAACTGTGTAACCTTGGAGTTACTTGGTCTCTGACATTCAGTTTTCCTCAAAGCAAAACTTAAGTCGCTAGACTAGACAGCCTCTTAAGGGCCCTTTCATTTCTAAACTCCCATCTGGAAGTGACTTAGGATCCAATCAAAACTCGGAAGTTTTCCAAGTCCATAGGAGTAAACACAATAAACATTGGCTGTGCCTTACAACAGTTTAAAACTGAACTTCTGCATAAGCAACTATATGCCGATATGCACTCAGAGAGTAGTCTGTGACTCACACCTGATGTGTTTTCCACAGGAATCTCATGGTCACTTTTACCAATTATCATGTACCCAAAACCCGAGAACTCTGCCATCGGTACTATGTCCCACAGAAATAAGGCTTGCTTGATATAATGTATGTCTGCCTCAGGGCTGGAGAGATGGCTCAGTGGTTAAGAGCACTGGCTGCTCTTCCAGAGGACCCAGGTTCTATTCCCAGCACCCACTTGGAAGCTCACACCTGTCTGTAATCCAGTTCCAGGGGATCTGGTATCCTTACACCAATGCACATAAAATAAAGCTAAATAGAGTATTTTTTAAAAGGAATTCAGAAATAACCACTTCCCTCCTCTCTCAACCCAGCACTGTTTGTCATGGCTATCACTGAGAGTATCCATTGATCACATCTGTGTGGCACCATTTTCTATTATTTATGTTTCTTAGCACATTTATTTCTGATAACCTCATGAGGTACTATTTTTATGAACTAGCCAAAACCCAAGCACCAGAGTTGCTAACCTATCCAAAGTCACTAAGCTAATGCTAGATGACCAATCCAGTGTGGAGCCAGCACAGGGGGGACAGAACTGTAATCCTGACACTGGGGAAGTAGGAAGATGAGTTCTAGGCCAGTATGATCTATACAACAAGCTCAAGGACATTGTGGGTTACATGATTGTCTGTCTCAAAAACAAAATGGAAAAAAAATTAATGAAAAATTTTTAAACAATCTGGAAGTTTTGGTGCCTAAAGTAATCACAGTACTGAAATATTCTGTAAGAACTGTACTTACATGACCTACCTACCTCTCCAGGTTTTATCCCAGTACCAACAAGCCTCACTCACATACCCTCTGTTCTTTGTTGTTTCTGCTCTCTCTCTCTCTCTCTCTCTCTCTCTCTCTCTCTCTCTCTCTCTCTCTCTCTCTCTCTCTCTCTCCCTTCTCCTCCCCTTCACTCCCCTCCCCTCCCTCTTCCCATATGGCCAGAGTGAACTGGAATGAGCCTGTCTGGAATCGTACCAATACCAATCAAAGCCTTTCTCTTGCTAAAACAAGGCGGAGGCAGTGGGTAAAGAACTGGGAAAGCAAGAGGCTCTGAGTTTAGATCCTATACACCTGGGGAAAAGTGAGCTGTAGTAGCATGCATCTGTAATCCAAGCACTGGTGAGGTGGACATAGGAGGGCCCCTAGAGTGCACGGGCTAGCCAGTCTAGCTGGTTGGTAAGCTCCAGGTTCAGTGAGAAATGCTGTTTCAAAAACTGAAGAAAACAACTAAAGGAAACCACCTATACAAATGCACAAAATGAGAAAAAAAGGGTGAAAAAGAAGGCATTGATGCCAAATATTCTTCCTCCTTAGAACAAGCTGAGAAATTCCTAATATTTCTTAAACTCCTCTCTGTGTGTGTGTGTGTGTGTGTGTGTGTGTGTGTGTGTGTGTGTGTGTGTATGTATGTATGTATTTGTGTGTAACTGCACAGGGCCTGGGAGTAGATAGGATGGTCCTGCCATTAAAAGATTATGGTGTGGTTGTACATAAGGACTACTTCAGAAACTAGTAGAACAGGAAATGTGCCTGAGTGATGACCTGCAGCATGTAATGGTTTCCAGGAGACACTTTCTATTGATAATTTAGCTGCCACTTGTTACACTACTGTAAAAATAGAATTCCATACCATTGTGGTGCTCATTTCAACCCTTAGGGCATAACTCAGCTCCAATTTTATCTTAATTCTGTGTATCATTTCTTCCTTAGACACTGATGGACACAGCAGTGCCCTTCATTTCTATAAAATTATCTCAGCCCTCCAAGGGTAACCTTGGTTCTATTGTCAAACCACAGACTCCTGCTACACAGCAGTTGCTGATAGGGAAACCTCCATCCCTATGGTCTTTTTCACCTTTTCCCCCTTGACTGAAGTAGAGCTCCCCAAAGCCCACCCTAATGTCATCAGGGTAGTGAGTATGGTGGTGTTCATTATGTGTTCTTTCTGCTGTTTCCTTCCTTTTCTGGGTGCTAAGGACTTAGGCCCCCACATATGACAAGCTCATACTCTGCCCAGGGTTACAGTCCTTACCCCTGGTATGTTCTTAAGATTGCTAGGTTGTTTTCTTTTTCCCTTCACTTTAAAAAGGGAAATCCCTTTTCCCTCACTTTAAGTCTTGTAATAATGTTTTTAAGACATATGTAAAGCATGACTTACTGGAGAAGACATAAGATTCTCTTTTAAGCAGCCAATTAAAAATTTTACTGTGAGCCGGGCGTTGGTGGCTCACGCCTTTAATCCCAGCACTCGGGAGGCAGAGGCAGGTAGATCTCTGTGAGTTTGAGGCCAGCCTGGTCTCCAGAGTGAGTGCCAGGATAGGCTCCAAAGCTACACAGAGAAACCCTGTCTCGAAAAACAAACAAAAAAAAAATTTACTGTGAAATGCTGAACAAATCATCTTTCTTGGTGAAAACTATCTTTTGCAAGATAGTTTTAAAAACAAAAGCATCGTTTTTAAAAGAAAATCATTGCTTTATTAATTTTCTAAGTTCCTTGCAAAATATGCTTTAATATTCTGAGTTCATGCAATTGAGCTCATGTATACATAGCCTGTGGCTCTTTGTTAGGAAGAATTCTTGTGCTGACGCTTTCTGTGGTACCCCACAGACAACTGGAGGCAATTCATATGTGTTTAAAAATGATTGCTTAAATTTATGAAATATTAATTATTAAAATGTGGCTGGGGTTTCCAAAACCAGTGTTATTTTTTCTCCTACAGTTGTTAAGTTTTGCCA
This sequence comes from Cricetulus griseus, assembly GCF_003668045.3. NCBI lineage: Eukaryota > Metazoa > Chordata > Mammalia > Rodentia > Cricetidae > Cricetulus > Cricetulus griseus. Next base: position 255,823,816 of record NC_048596.1, on the reverse strand, counting down.
TATTGGTTAATGATTTTGAAAACTTAGTTAAGATTTTATAGTTATGTTGGAGTACTTTGAGAAGATCACATCCATCAGCTAAATTTGGGGAGACAAAATGCATTCATTTTTCCTCTAGACTAGATGATAGCAGGGAGTAATTTGAAAGGATTAGATTTAGAGTTGGAGATGTAGCTCAGTTGGTTCAGTTTTCCCAGCATGCACAACACACTGGCTTTGACCCACAGCACAACATTTAAAAGGGGTAGAACAATACAGTGTAATTTCTTATAATTTCAACATTTAACAAATGGAGGCAGGAGGATCAGAAGTTCAAAGTCATTCTCAGCTACATAGCAGAATTCAAGCCCACATTGGAATACATGAGACCTTGCCTCCAAAAGAAAAGTATTAGATTTATGTGTGTCACTACTGATTTTTTTTTGCCTTTGAAAGTTTTTCCATGTTGTATTTATTCTATCTATACTTCAGTGTATCATTTTAACCTAATATTAAAAAGCATACCATAAAATGAAATGTTATTTAAAAATAATAAATGAAAGAATTAAAGCAAAGAGAAAATGGAGGTAGAAAATAAAGAACAAAAGACTATAAAATGCTACTCCAAGTAAATGGAATGCTTGTAAAGTATCTTAAAAGTATTCTGCATTGTGGTCAAGTAATACCATTTGTCTAAAAGCCATTCTGTTTGAAATGACTGTAATGAAATAATAGAAAATTGACTGTTCTCACACTCCAACAATAACAAAGTGCAGACTTTGATAAGTGTAGAACCTCCATACCATACCTCCATTAAGTGTGGATTTTTACATTTGTCTTGGCACTTATTTACTCAGCTAACTGGTACCTAGTAAATTTAGTAAAGTTCTACCATTAGAAATCACATTAAGTACTTTTAAAAAAATCATTATAGGGTGCATGAGCCAAGCTGTGAATTTGTAGATTTGCAGGGCTCAGCTAAGAGGAGGAATTTGTCTCATCAGTAATCAGAATACCTGGAATAGGGTTCTTACAACTGGGTCTCCATTGCCTATTTTAAGAAGTAGTGTAAGAGTTACCAAGATCATGTTAAAGTGGTATTGCTGTGGCAGCGTAATATCTATATGGCTTCATGGGCACTCAGGGTTCAAGAGAAATGAAATTGTAGCTTGAGCTTTTGAGTTTGCCTTTACATATTGTTTTTTGGTATTATGACTGAATACTGTGGGTGAGGCAGTCTCAGTTATATTTAACATGTACACACTTTTTCTTGTCATTGTTGCCTAAAGCAATGGTTCTCAACCTGTGGATTGTGACTCTTTTGAGAGTAGAACAACCCTTTGACTAGGAGTCACTAAGACCATCAAAAAGCACATATATTTACATTACAGTTCATAAAGCAAAATTACAGTTATAAAGCAAAAGCAGCAATGAAAATAATGTTATGCTTGGGGGTCACTACAACCTGAAGCACTGTATTAAAGGGTCACAGCATTAGGAAGGTTGAGACCCACTGACTTAAAGAATACAACTATTTCTACAACATTTACATTGTATTAAGTATTGGGAGCCATCTTGGGATGACTAAAGTATGTAGGAGGATATACTTAAGGCCTATGAAATGCTGCAGAATTTCATATAAGGAACTTAAATTCATTTCAAACAGAATGGCTTCTAAACAAATGGTATTACTTGACCACAATGCATAACTTTTAAGACACTTTCAAGCATTGACAGAATTAGGTATGGGGGTGTGCAAGGTACTGAAATGGTCCCTAAAGATACAGGAGGATTCCCTTACACACAAATTGGTGACTATATAGTTATCACTAATAGCCGTAGGCCACCTCTCAAATTTGCCATACTCAATGGTCATTTTAGCAACTCAATTAAATCTGTTGAACCATGTTATGTACCACATAGTTTTGTTTATTTGTTTTAACATCTAAAAGTAGAACTCTGCCATTGTAATTTATAGCTTCATTGTGACACTTAACCCTTTATTCACCAACTGATTATTAGGTACCTCCCATTGGCTGAAATTGACTCCTGCCTGAGAATATAGAAATAAGTAAAAGTTAACTCTTTGCCCCAGAGAACTTGCTTACAGTAAGTTCAGTGTATAGACTGATATGTTCACTGAAAACAGTATGGTGGCATTGGATTGGTAAAGGAATGAACTGGCCATTACGGAAAACAGAAAGGACAGCATAGACCAACTTGAAAGGGAATTGAGATTGACTAACCCAACCCATAAAGGATTATCAGGGAGTCATTGGTGGGAGCAGAGAAAACAAATGTGAACACCAGTGTCACTGGTGGCAAATGTAAGTCCTGAGAGACATGTCTTGCAAATATCACAGACTGCACTTTGAGAAACCCAGAGTGCTCCAGGACAGTGACCCCACATGACCTGATGCAGTTAAAAAAAAACTGTTGAAGTCCAACTGAATGAGGCTGCAGCCAGTTTTTAGACAGATGATTTTCTTCTTTATGAGGTCACTCAAAAATTATCAAAAGTATGGATATGCAAGCAAATGACATGATGGTTAGTTGTTATCGAGTATTGTACACTATCAATAATTAAATGTGTTATACTTTCATACTATTGGCAGTGCAGTGGGTGTTCACGCCAGCCTCACAGTTATGGGAGTAACATGTGGCAGTACAGTGACATTATCATGGCTATCATGTCAGTAAACCACAATATTGTGGGGCTTGGGTCCAATCTTGTGGGAGCCTAGTGTATATGCAGTTGGCATTGACTTAGGTGTCCGATACTGCACTCATCACTCTTTTGATCTGGGTGTTTCTTTCTCTAATTATGTGCTATATGTGTTGGTGTTATTAATCTGCCTGTTAATGTTCATCAGTTCTTATTGACTTGATGGATCTGTTCTCAGTAATTATTTGTTTTGTTTAATGAATGGCTGCTGCCACATTCAGTGCTGTTAATGTATTACCCTTATATTTTAGTCCTTTGTTCCTGGGGTAATATTTGAAGTGTGTTAATTCTCCCTTTAGCTTGGTTTATTCAGTTGTTTATATTATCGATTCATTATATATGGTGAGCATCACTATTTACTATGCTCATTTAATGTCTTATGTTTTTTCCTGTCTATCTTTGTCACCGTTTTCATTAAATAATTACCTCTCCCCCACATCTAGTGGCTAAGAGTCATCCTGTTTTACCAGCAACCACCTCTGTAGGCAGAAATGTCTCATCTGAAATTATCTTTATGTTTGACTAATCAAAAGGTAAAATTAAATGAGCAAGTATTTCCTTACAGACATTGGTGACAGACACACACTGATCCCAGTGCTGTCCAGTCATCCTTCATTAGTTCATCAGGTTGTTACTGAGCACTCAAGTGACATGGATTTTGGAGGGTCTGATCCTTTCTCCTGACAGCACAGATAGAGCTGTTGTAGCCCTGTGGTGCACCTCCAGGCTTGAATATTGACGGACCTAGTGAAGATTTCATTGTCTGCTTATCAGCAGTGAGCTTGACCCAGGAAGGAAGGAAAGCCCCAGCGGGTGAACAGTAGCCTAGAGCTCCCCTTTAACTAGCTGCCTTCTGTGAGTAGTGCTCCGCCCACACATAGTTTATCAACTGCAGCCAGCCTGTGCATCTGACTTGATCATCCCTGCACCTCCTACCCCATCAGCCTGTCATGAAACTGGTTTGAGCATTCATCCATCCAGGACTCCTTCCTAGCCCATTGCTTACAGTCTCCCTGGATCCTTCTCAAGCACAACCCCTGCCCCTTGGTACACCCCCTTAGCCATTCCATCCTATCTTCTCAACTAGATATCTGTTCCTGTGTGATGCTATTCATCCCCTGTGTGCCTGCTCTCTATGAGGTTTCTAAACTGCACTGGCATCCTCCTTATCTGTGTGGTGTACACCTAAGTGTAGCCACCAGATAATTTCTGTTAAGACCTCCTGAAAAGCAGAAGAGATTTGAACCCAAAACTCCAATTCCTCTACCCTTGATTTCAAAGAATCCATGTAGCTTTTGGAAATTAATTCATGGGAAATTCTCGTGTCACTTTTCTGCCTTCTCCTCTTCTCTGTCAGAGCAAACTCCCTGCATGTTCTCATAGTGACTTTGCCTTTGTGTGATCACATACTGATTCCTATATTTTGTACATCCTTCTCCTGTTAGCCAATCCCTGACATTTAGTATTCTGCTAATAGACCATTTCAGAGAAGCTCTGCAGTCTTCCACTGCACTCTGCTCCCTTACTGAGAAGTCATAGCTCTAGTTCTTGCCCTTCCTCTTGAAATAAAAACCCAAACCCTTCCCTGCTTAGGCCTGTGCTCCCTGCTTCTCTTTTTTTCTGTCATGTCACTTTCCCACTTAAGGATGCTTATAGCCATGGCCTTTTCTCAGGCTTGTTGATCTTGGTTCTGGATTGTGCTGGCTAGTTTTATGTCAACTTGACATGAGTCATCTGAGAGGAAAAAACCTCAATTGAGAAAATGACCCCACCCAGTTGCCCTGTGAGCAAGCCTGTGAGGCATTTTCTTGATTGATGATTACCATAGAAGGGCCCAGATCCATGTGGATGATGCCACTCCTAGGCTGGTGGTCCTGAGTACTGAGCAAGCCAGTAAGCATGTTCCTCTATTACTTCTGCATCAGCTCCTGCCTCTAGGTTTCTACCTTGAATTCCTGCCCTAACTCTTCTCAGTAATGGAGTGTGGCCTAAGAATTGTAAGGTAAAATAAACCCTTCCCTCTCCAACTTGTTTATGGTTTGGGTGTTTTACAGCAGTAGCAACATTAACTAAGACATGAATCTTCCTTCCCTCCTCTCCTCCCACTTAGCCTGGCCCAGCAGCAATGCTCATTCTCAGCCCTATACACTCCATGGGGACACACCAGCTGAGGTCTGACATTATGTGCGTTTCCCTTTCTAGTCTGATGGCAGGTTCAGGATATCAAAGGCCTGGGTGTATGTGTTCACCAACACCCCAGCGTAGACAGCTACTTGGGGAACAGACACAGTTATTGTAGCAATCTGTGAACTCCTCTTATGATGCTGCCCCTGACTTTCATACACTTCATGCAGCTATATGATTTCTCCCTAACAGTCCCTTTCCACTGGAATGTCATCTTTCAGATTATAAAAACTGTGTCCACTTAGAGTTGAGCATCAACACTATCTCTGAACTAGTAGGGTGGAGTGTTTAGAGCCCAGGAACATTTTGTATTCCTTCATTATCACTTATTCAAATATAGAGGTATCTCACAGAATTTTAAGATAGAATTCAGATTTCTTTTCCCAGAAGTCCATCTTTTATTTTTAAATGGTCTTCCTGAAAATGAAATCAGCATGATTTCCTTGTTATTGGGATTTGTATTATGTATATGTGGGCCAACAAAGTACTAACAAATAATCATAGCAATATGACAGTTTCCAAGCCAGCATTATTGACCTTAGAGAGGAACATCAGTGGGACATGGACTGTAGCATGAGGAAAGTGGCCTTTGTGGCCAGCTCCACCATGATACACGCCATCTCCTCAGAGCTGCATTCCTGTTGCTGCACTCCATGCCATGAAGGCACCACATGGACTACATCCTTCACTGCAGCCTGCACTCAGCACATAACTGCCTTTTGCCTCCTGGTTTGAATGTCTGTCTATGCATGTGGATGCTTTGTGTATGGTAGTAGAGGCACATTCCACTCACTTGTGCATGTAGGGGCCAGAAGTCAACTTTGAGTGACTCTAGACTTTGTGTTTAATTTTGTGTATTTATTAGTTTATTTTGAGGTTGTTGTTGTTGTTTTGAATCAGAATCTCAATGTATAGATCAACTGGACTGGAACTTGAATCTGGAACTCACAGAGATCTACCTGCCTCTGCCTCCCTAGTACTAGTATTAAAGGTACTGGACACCACCTTATTAATTAAAACAAGGTCTCTCTATCCCCCCTCCCTGTCTGCCTCTCTCTCTCTCTCTCTCTCTCTCTCTCTCTCTCTCTCTCTCTCTCTCTCTCTCTCTCGTTTGCTGTTTTTTGCTAGGCTGGTTCTAACAAGTCCCAGGGATCGACCACCAAAACTCCCAGCGCTGGAGTTACAGGCACAAGCCACTGTCTTTGACCTTTATTTGGAAGCTGGGGATCTGAACTTGAGTCTTGATGTTCATACAACAGGCACATTACTGACTGACTTATTTCCCCTGTCCCATACTACTACTTTTAACTTGTCCGTCACATTGTCATTGTCACTGTGGCTCTCTCAGTGCCTCAGACTGTCTGGACATAAGACACCAGTTCTCTGCCTGAAGCCAGTACAGAACTGCTGACCCAGAGTTAGGGGCTTGGCCTTGGGACTGAGTCTTCCTGTGTTCTTACTGACCTGACCAGCTGTCCCAGACAGTGGTCTCTCTCCCCGTTTCTCAACATTCCTAATTGCATACCTTCAGCTTGCCATTCCATGAGTCCTTTAGATTTGGTCAGTCCCCTGAATGGGGGCCAGAAATGTCATACCAATGGGGTTCATGCTTTAATTAGACTAAATTCAAATTCAGAAAGCAAGATGTATTGGAAATATAGTCTTAGACATTTCCTGCAGCTGGAGTGTAGTTTAGTGGTAGGGCATGTGCTTAGCATGTGCAAACCCCCTCCCTGGAAAAAATCCTTCTGTAGTAGGTGAAAGTAGGTGGGGAGGGGTACCCTAAATACTGAGACAGCTCAGATGATGGGCAAATCTGGTTTGAGAAGATGAGTCTTTGTCCTTACACTGTCTTACTCTGATGATGGCACATGCCATCTGTTTCCTGGACAGTTTTCAAAGGTCAGAAGAACTAGCCTTTAAGGTAATGTGTGGAAAATATGCTTTCTTGTAATTAATTAGAAACTGAAATGCAGAAGCTGCTTCTTATTTTCTAACCTCTACTGCTGTCACACACAGTCACCTGGCAATAGTAGCATTTCCATAGTAATGTTAATCTGCAGCTTCTTGAAAGGGAATTGCTACCCTACATTCTCCTGACCCTAGGGAGTAAGGGCCAATCTAATACTTTTTGGCTCTGTCCTCTTTTTTTTTTTTTTCCCCTCTTATTTTAGAATAGAGGGAAGAGATAACACCTTTCAGTGCAGCTTGTTTTAATTTCATAATTCTTCTATAAATTCATTTGTCAGCTTGGAGAAAAATGTTTCAAATATTTACTTGCTCAGTTCTTTTGAGTCATTGCTGTGTGAAAGGCCTGCCTCCCTCTACCTCCTGCGATGTGTTTCTCTGTGAAAGAGACACACTGGCAAGGCAATGGTGACACACGCCTTTAATCCCAGCATGCGGGAGGCAAAAGCAGGCAGATCTCTGAGTTTGAGGCCAGCCTTGAGTTCCAGGACAGCCTCCAAAGCCACAGAGAAACGCTGTCTCGAATAACAAAAAAAAATAAAAAATAAAAATAAGAAGAAGAAGACAACGACACACTGGCATGGTACCCTTGGTAGATAAGAACAAACTTGAGAAGCCCTACTCTGGAGCCATGTATAGTTTCAGTGAACTCTTTCTGTGCAGTTTTCCTTGGGTGTCCATGGGTAACTGGCTATAGGACCCATCTTAATACCAAAATCCCCAAATGCTTAAGACTCTTACAGCAAATGCTTAAGACTCTTAGAGTAAATTGTGTAAATGCTGCGGAAATTGAGATCACTGTTTTTGAGGAGATAACAAAGAAAAGGTGTACATGTTCAATGCATGCACTATTTTGCTTTTGTATTTGTTCTCATACAGTTTGGGTACTAATGTTGAATCTTTGGATACAGTACCTTGCAGATATGGAGGGCTGACTGTACTTAATACCCCCCCACCCGACTTTAAAGTACAGGTCAGAATTTAAACTCTTCAGTTGTTATTTCCTAAATAATTTCACTTTTTTAACCTTAGCTTAGCCTTACTCACAGAGCTAAGGCCTATACTAACCACAGAACTACTCCTAGAAGCTTACAGCCCATTGGTGGGAGAGTCAAGCCCCTGTACACTGTTGTCAAGATGTTTCAGCTCTGGGTCTTCCCTCCCAGACAGCTCTTAGTGCATTCACCTTTTTGAGAGGGTAAAGCATAATTAAAATCTGTCATTTCATAGTTGATATTTTAATAGCTATTGCGCCCAGCTGCTCTTCTGGTATAGAGAGTTCCTAAGTAAATGTTTTGAATTGTGTATGAATGCCCTATGGCAATATTATCACAAAGGGTGCACTTTTATAAATTGAAAGTAAATTAGCTTGGTTACATTGTCATATTTCAAAATACAAACAGAGGAGGGGAGTAGTGTTAATGAAAAATCTTTATGCATTTTAGTTGTAATGGAGACCAATAAATGGACAGATGAGAGACAAGGTCTTAGCAGAGAAAGAATTAATATAAATGTGTGATTTAGAAAGGCAAGCCAAAGCTGAGAAAGTTACATGTCAGAGAAGGGGCATATTCAGTGGCAGAATACTGCCCAAGTCAGTCTTGGCAGAACCAAGTGGAGTTCTGAAGGGTCACAGCTAGTGGCCCTGTTTACCTCACTGAAGAAAAGCATTTCTGAACCACTGTCTGCATGCACCCTGCAGTCTGCATGACGGGCCCCAGCAGTGGGTGCTTCCTGCTGGGGTGCTGAGCTTCTCTCCAGAACATCTCTCTACTTGTGCTGGGTTCTGTCTCTGTGGGGATGGTGAGGATGTCACAGAGGAACTATATCCAAGGAACCTTGGAGCAGAAAGCCAGGTTTTGTTGGAATATGGCCTTACTCTCCATGAGCCTCTAGTCTATTAAAAACATGTGTGGCTTGTGCTTTTGGATTGCTGGCATGGAGTGATCTCCACAGCCTCTACCTTGCTAGGCTTATCCTCCTCACTCACCACAGTCTGCTTTAACACTCCTCATACTGCTTTTGTCTTGGGCGCAATTGGTATAATGTCATCTTCTGGCACTTCTGGCCCCCTGTCTTATGGCCTCCCCATTTAATGACTTAACTCCTCTACTGCCTCATTATCTTTGACAGTGGAGACCCTAGTATTCCATCTCTATCTTCTCACATTCTCCCACAGTCACCTTAGTAAGTGTGGCTTCCACCCTGTGTGTTTTGATGATTCTGATAGTTTAATCCTTGTCTCCCGAACCATGTCCTCTTCTTTCCAAGGTCTTCCTGTGTTACTAGCATCTCAAATTGAGCAGATCTGAACTCTAATGCTGCACCCCACCTAATCTGTTGCACCTTCCCAGAAAACTTGGCCCTCTTTTCTTTCTCATAGTCCAGATAGTCATTGCTTAAATTGGAAATCATACTGGTTTTTTCTGACTTTGTATAAAGTCATAAGGTCTATATTTCCCATGGAGTCTCTCTTACATACTCCTTTTACTAGCTGTCTTTGTGTCCTCACAGTAATGATCCTTGTTAGCCATCAGGCTTTAATCTGGTTTTGTGCAATTTCTGTATACCACTCTGCACCAGCTCTTGGTTGTGTCATTCATCCTCCATGCTGCAACTAGGATTATTGCTCTATCCCCAGTCTCACTGTAAAAGAAGTATAAAGGGTTAACAGAAGCACAATTCTTCCCAAACGAGCTAAAATTTGTCAAGAAAGTTTGAGCAGACTATATTTAAATGAATATATTCTGAAGACAAGGAAACTCCAGTAAATAGTGTGGGACTATGGATAACTTATGTCCAAGATGTGGCTCTGTTTGTTTATGTGAAATATGTTGAATTTGCCTATAAAATTTAGAATTCTAATAGATCAGTTTTCTGCTACTGGGAGTATTAAGGATTAACCCTAGGCCAAAATTTGAATTTTCCTATCTCACAAAAGCTGTAGCAAATAAATAGGATCATAAAATTAACTTTTATTGTTCTTCAAAGATCTGGATTCACTTCACTGCTCTCAATGAATTAAATTATTTAAATAATTTGCTTATAAGGGGGAAAAACAAGTCAACTTGGTTGAATAAAATATGGATTGTTTACAAAATCCTTGAACTTTTAAATACTTAAAATGTATCTCATATGTAGGAGTTTGGTTAATCACTGATGTCTCATTAGACACAAATCCTCTAAGAAAATAATTCTATGCATCAATATAGACTTACTCTGCAAAGTACATCTTGAATAGCATTAGTGTCCATTAACAATTGTCATTTGCTATGTTGGAGTAAAAAACTTCCTTGGACCTGATTTAGAGTCTTACCATCATTTTACTTTGTTCAAAATTCTCAGTAAGAAGTTCCAGGGTTGGGGATATAGTGGTGTAATTTTTATACCATATATGAGTTCAATTCCCTAGCCCTGAAAGTGGAAAAATATAAACAAGAAAAATTTGAAACTCCTATCTTTTCTCATATAAAACTGGAGTTAATTTTGTTCTTGATTTAGCTTAATTTACTTTTTCTTAAACAATAATTGAGAGAGCTAGTGAATAAGAAGCTTGAGCCATCAACCAAACAGTTTATAATTAATAGAAGCCTCTGTGTGTTTATTTGGGACTGAAAGGCTGTGGGACCTGGCAAGACAGAAACTTCTGTCAATACTGCCCTTCTTAGCATTTCACACTTCATAATGGCTGCCTTCCTTATAATAGCACTCCATTGCTTCTTCTGTGTCTCATCCCTAAACAGAGCATGTTCCTCAGTGTCCAAAATGTGTAACCTTTGAAAATCAAATCAACCTTACCCTAAGATACTTCCCAAGAAGTGAACAGACCTGGGAGCACACTGTGGTAACCGACTATAGCCAGGCCCCTTTAAACATGGTGAATACTAAAGAGAGAGAGGCTCCTTTCCCATTGGATAGAGCGAGTTTTCACTTCACACTTTTAGATCTGTGACTTCTTTTGAAAATATTTCTCTCAAAAGCATAGTGTCTTAATTTATGTAGCCACTGCTCCAGTTTTTCTATCTGTAATACACCTGTATCTATAATGAAAATTATGCATATAATTTTTTCCAGGTTACTTCCATGGAATAGGTCAGCAAAGGTGAATTTTGCAGGTTAAACTTCAGGAGTTAGTTATTACCCATTATTGTGCTGCAGTACCAGCTCATTCCCACCAGTAGGGTGATTTACTTGTTACTTGACTTTTTCTAAATATGTTGTTAAATCAGACCAGAAAAGTGGGACTTTGTTTGACTGTGTATTTCTTGGATGATGCCTGGGGCTGACCATTAACACAGCTCTGTCTTTCTAGATTCAGTCTCTGTGTACCCTCTTGTAAAATGTGTACCCTCTTGTAAAGTATTGTTCCATGCTTCTTACACATTGATTTACCATGTCTTTGTCTTTTTATGTGGTGTTTAATAAAGTACGATATTAATTCTCTGTCATATTTGTTTGTAACTGACTTAGGTCTTTAGAAATGAGTGGAGTTTGCCTAAAAATCTGCAGCAAAAGAACACTTCATGTACATAGAGCTAGCTACTAGCCTTAAGCAGAGAACTGAGGGAAAAGACATACCTTCACACATGAGTGGTGATTGGTTCATATAGAAGGTGCTAGAAGGAGTGGGAAAGTGGTCCAGAGTCTTTGATAAACCATTTGACCCTGATCTCCAGACAGTGTAAAACAATGAGAGAATTCTGAATGGAGAAGTATAGTAGGTTTTATTCTTAGCCACCACAGAACTCAGAAACTTTTCATTGGTCCCCAAAGTGTATTTTCCCGTGGTAACTTAGTCACCTCACCCTACAACCCTTCAGTTGTCATTGCTTCCTTTTGAAACAATTAAACTCAATTATTTCACTTACTCGTGGCACTTATATCAACAGCTCTCTCCCTCTAAGGCTCTCAACCACTTGTCTTTGTAGGACATGCACGACACTTGAACTGTTTGTAGGAGCACTTGACAGTGTTGAGAGTGAAGATGACCTTGTTAAGCTTTTCCATGACAGAGATGTTGATACAAAGCCTTTCAAATGAGTAACAGCTTGACTTGGCTTAGCCAGGCATTTATCAACTTGTTAACCTCAGGTGGAATGGCTGAGGATTCTAAGATAATCACCTGAGTTCAGAACCAGTGCTGCCACACACCAGATCACAGTGTCTGGAGCTTGAATGAGAAAAGGCATATCAGTTGCTGTACACCTCATAGAACTGTATCCTGAATATTGATGCTTTTTCCTTTTAGACTGTCAAATGTGAGGAGCAACCTTTCTCTTAGATATTAAAAATGTGCATCTGAGCACATCTCTGTGTCCTGTTGACTGTCATCTACTTTGAGTTCTTTTCCTTTAAAAATGTCTTCTCCAACCTTGGAATTGGGAGTTGAAGCAAATATGTTAGCATTATCCTCTAGTTGTTAAATTTTGGTGAGTTCTGTCAGGTTTTACACTCAACTCTGGACATTCTTTTCCATTATAACTTTAATTTCCTAAGCAATTTGGTTTGTTCACCCTCAATGTTTGTGCTGTGTTCCTTTGCCTTGTTCTGGGGGCTACTTTTTTTCTTCTGTATTTCTTTCTTACTTTGGCCTTAGTGTTCTGAGTGCTAGTTTTAAAGGTATGCACCCCCATACCCATCTAAAACTTGTGATAATTTTTTTATATTACAAAAACTTAGTGTTCTGTATTCACTGGGTATACTGTAGATATTAAGGCCTAGTGAACTGTGAGACTTAATCCCCAGAAGTAAACAGATAACCATGTCACAAAGGTTTACAACAAGGCATAGACTCAAAGATATGAAAGGATGGGCGGGCGTTGGTGGCGCACGCCTTTAATCCCAGCACTAGGGAGGCAGAGGCAGGCGGATCTCTGTGAGCTTCTCCAGAGCGAGTGCCAAGATAGGCTCCAAAGCTACACAGAGAAACCCTGTCTCGAAAAAACCAAAAAAAAAAAAAAAAAAAAAAAAAAAAAAAAAAAAGGATAAACCAGTAATCTAGACAATAAATAGCAAGATTTAAGAACCTCTCCCCTTAAGAAGTCATGGCAGGAACTCAAGAAGCTAGTCATATCACATCCACAGTCAAGATCAAAGAGAGAATACACACACCTTTGCTTACTTGCACCCAGTAATTCAGGGCCCAGCTCATGAAATGGTGCAGCCCACCTTCACGGTGGATCTTCCCACCTCAATCAACAGTCAAGACAATCTTCCATAGACATGTCCACAGACTAACCTCATACAGATAATTCTTCATTAAGACCACCTTCCAGGGTGATTTTAGGTTGAAACAAGTTAACATTTTCAACTAACCATACAGAGGGCTATTGGAGATTGGTGGGAGTTTGCCCAGTAAAAACAAAGAGAAACGTGTTCATGGGATGGATAAGCAGACAATCTACCAATGTAGATGCTGATGAAGAATGACAAATAAGAGGCCTTACATTAGCTAGTCAGGTCATACTTTGGATCCTATCATGGACATAAGCATCCATGCTGGAGGCAGTGATTGTGCATCCCTTTAACACACAGATGTTAGCACAATGTGCATACATTATGTACCACGTTAATTTCATACTTAATTTCCAGCATCATCTCCCTTTGAGGATCATCTGTTAACATGAATTTCATGGGGATTGGCTGACCTTTTCATTATAGCACCTGCACGTTTATTTATATATGCTTAGTGATAGCAGCAAGAGGCTAATGTTTAATGATAAATGCTTTTCCTTAGTAGCCAGTATTAAATAAATGAAAAGGGGGGGGAGGAAGAGGGTAAAAACAGAAGGAGGCAGTATTAAAATAAGTGGTAGTCAATCCTCCCAAAATGTGAGGGATTATCTAGATTGTGTTGACCTTCCCCAAACCAATGATAGGCACATAACTGGGAAAGAAATTACTCATGCAAAAGCATCTTTGTGGTTCTGAGCCAGTGGAATATCTTTCCTTAGAAATGAAAAGAGAGAAGGTTACCATCATGGTGTGGTTTCAAAGGTGCGTCTAGGTGTTGAACTGAGATTTTTGACTCTGTGTGTGGGCAGCAGTGAGTGTTGAGGAAGGTGACTCACAAATTCCACAGTGCATGTATGGAGGTCAAAGGGAAACATTGTGGGATTGGTTCTTTCTTTGATGTGGAAAGAAAATATAGAGCCAAATATTCTGAGTTCAACCTTGACTTTATTTGGTTGGTATTGTAGAATACCTTGAGCAACTCTTATTTTCTTTTTTTCTTTTTTATTTTTTTAAGATTTTATTTATTTATTATGTATACAATATTCTGCTTCCATGTATATCTGCACACCAAAGGGGGCACCAGATCTCATAATGGATGGTTGTGAGCCACCATGTGATTGCTGGGACCTGGAAGAGCAGTCAGTGCTCTTAACCTCTGAGCCATCTCTTCAGCCCCAACTCTTATTTTCTTAAAGTTTGGGGGGGGAATCTTTACATTTATTTCCATTCTGTGCAGTGCTCTTTTTCTTTTAGGCACTCTGAACCAGTTACCTGTTCTTAAAAAATAAAAATAATAATAATCAGGGTATTGATGGCGACTGTAGGCTATGGTGTTCTTAAAAAAGCTTGTGGTGAATCCTGAATGAAGAATTAAAGCAATGGATGAGGGATGTGAGCAGAACTCAGTAGTCAAGCACATGATTTGCCTGGTTTAGGGCACCAGCCACAAGAAAAACATGACACCTGGAAATCAGGTCTTGTTTTGCATGTGGATTGAAATACTATAATTAAGCTGGGGGGCAGGGGTGTTGCATGCTCTTAATCCCAGCACTCAGGCAGCAGAGGCAGGTGGACCTCTGAGTTTGAGGCCAGCCTGGTCTACAGAGCAAGTTCCAGAACAGCAAGGATTACATAGAGAACCCCCTTCCCACCCCCCACCCCACCCCCCGAAAAAAGAAAAAAATATATTAGAATTAACCAAAGAATGGTGATACATATATATAATCTCAACCCTACTGAGGCAAAGGCAGGAAGATTGCAAGTTCTAGACCATCCTGGCCTACATGGCAAAACCCTGTCACAAAAGAAAAAAAAATAGTAGAATTAAAATATTTAATGTCTTTTCTGTTTCCATCAACATAGAAAAGAAGGTGCTTTGGAGGAGAAAGTTAGTGTGATGAGTAATAGACATCAGAGATGACCGTGGGCCTGCTTACCCAGCTGTCATCTAATGGGCAGGAATTAGAAGGCTGATCACTGTCCTTGTAGATGCATATGAAATGCATCATTTGTCCTCAGAATTCTTGATTTGTCTCTGCACAGTAAAGGTTCAATTGTCCATGCTAATGGAGAGAAGCCAGACATGCATAATTCCAAAGAGCCAGCAATATAAGCAGCATTTTAGCAGCAGTTTTCCATTTGCATATGACTTGTTTGGGAAAGAATTATTTTCCTAAGTCTGCTTGCTTAGCCATCCTAGAGTAGACAAGCAAAGATCAAACTGGGTTATCTGTAGAAGAATATTTAACAGTTAATTCTAGAGAAAAAAATCCTTTGAATTCATTTAAAAGCAGAACCTCATACATGCTGACATCTTTTCTTTTTTTCTCTGACTTCATTAGAATGTATGCTGTCAGGAGGATAAGAGATGCCTTCCGAGAAAATAAGAGTGTAAAGGATCCTGTAGAAATTCAAGCCCTGGTAAATAAAGCCAAAAGAGACCTTGAAATAATCCGCAGACAGGTAAGATGGTTCAGTGACAGACTGCTTTTCATTATGTGTCTTCAGATTTGACATTACCTCCTTGATTGGACATCACTGCTTTGGTGTTTGTGATTTACACCTCAGGATGGTGATGCACTGTCCTCTTTCCTAGTGCAGACATGTAAAGATGAGCTATCCTTTCACAAGATTCAAGGACATCTTACAGGAGAATGCCAGCTTTCTGAAACTTCCAGAGCCTGGTTCTTCTGGGAAACTAAACTCTTCTGTTTTACTAAAGTTGATGCCTTGAGTGTGAGAAACTGGGGCAGAAGGGCTGCTTTTTAATCCAAGTGTTTTTAGGATGTACTATACATGGCTATGTGGCATATATCAAAGTATAAATATATCCTCCTTTTTCACGTATTTCTCATCAGAATTTAAGGTGAATAGAGTGGGTTATAAATGTGAGTTATATTACCTTGTGGAAGATGTGTTTGCAGGTACAGGGTACAGAGCACATCTGCTTATGTGCAGGCCTACAGTGGCCCCCAAGAAGTGTTTCTGATTTCTTTCTGCGTCAGTGCCAGGAGTCACGCTGACTCAGGCTTGTTTTTCTAGAGTTTTGGAATGTGAGTCTTGCACACATGGCATCACCGTCTCCTGATTATTGTGCTAGTATGAACTGTCCGCCTTCTGAAGTAATTGAAGTGTCAAAGACTGATTGTAGTCTTCTGTTGATTGACTTTCTGCCCTAAACTACACATTTCACTTTTCTTCAAATTGGCATAGCTCTGTTTCTGGTTTTATATGTTTTTTTCTCTTATAGCAAATTTGTTTATGAAGTGTGGAGGTGGTACATTTCCAAAGTTCTGTTGTATTCCAGAATGGGATTTGTGGGCCCCCTACTTAGGAGATGCCTGCTTGGCTGACATTGCCTCTCATTCAGTCTTTTCCTGGCTCTTTTCACAATTGTCTTAAAATAGAAATTAAACAAAAAATGTTATTAAAGGCCAAACTTTGCATTTTATGTCAAGATTAAATCTGTGTTGCCTACATAGTGGAGCACCCTCTTCAAGTGTAGTGTCAGACTCTGAGAGTCTCTGAGTCCTGCACTTGTCTAGTGAAAATAATGGAGCCACATTTGCACATGCCTATGAAATAAACGTCAGCTGGAGGCCTGAAAAGGTAGTAAGATCACCAGGAAAAGACCGGTCTGCACATTTACATATACTTGAGAGATACAGATAGATACATGTGTCACTTGGAAAACTCTAGGCTGATGGCACTTTCCAGTCTCTGGTGATTGAATTATTTCATGGGATCCTCTAGCAGTAGAGCTTAGGAAGATAAGCAGCTTGAATCTGTATGTTATATAAATGCACAATGATTCAGTTCTTTGGCACTTTCTCTATAGAAATTGCCAAGCATGATCAGAACACAAACTGCATTGGAAAGGGGACCTGTAAGTAAGCTCTTCCACCATTTCTCATGCCCAATCTTTAATTGTCTGTATTAGCTCTTGGTTTGAAATGCTAAAACTACTCTCAAAAGATAAGCCAGGGTCGGTGTCATGGCTTAACAGTATAACACTTGCCAACTGTGCACAAAGCTCCTTAGTTCTAGCCCCAAAACTGCAAAGAGAAAACAAACCAAAAAATAAAAAGACCAGACCGATTATGGCCTTCAGCCAACATTCTCAGTGAATATACACTGAAAACAGGCTGGGACATAAAGAGAAATGGACTGTGATCAAGGTGGTGGTGGTGGCTCCCTCAGGACAGCATGGTGACTGCACTTTCCTCATGACAGATGCATACTGTCTCCTTCCAAGGTTTCCATGGTAACCTAGTAGAGCCACATGTTCCCACCTTAGAGAGACCTGACTAAGGCAGCATACTCACTGCACTGGAAAAGTTCACCAGTCATACCTGTTAATTCCTATTTACTTCCCTCTCGTGCCAGGCCTTCCTGTATCCAAGTGCCACTTTCACCATAGTAAAGCACTCACTCGGCCAACTTGCTGCAAGCTGGCATAAGCTGGCCTTAGAGCAAAGGCCTGAAGTAAGAGAAGAAACTGGATTGTCACACACACCATCTGTGCATTAGCCATTGTTATTGCTGTCAGTGTGTCCCCTGAGTTCTATGAACACACTAGAGTGTTGGTTTTTTTTTTTTTTCCAAAGAAAGGATCAGATTGAGTCACTGTCCTGCTGAACTCCCCCCAGAGGCTTCAAAGTGGCACCTTGACAATAAAACATGAAATTCTCAAGAGATCCTCAAGGGCCCTTCACTGCTCTCATCCCCCTCACCTTCACTGTTCCCATTGCTGGTCCTGATTCACAGCCAGCCTTAGCGCCCTCTTCCCAGAGGAACCCAGCCAGACTCCCAAAGTACATTTTTCCTCTTTGGCCACACTGTTTAAAACAGCTACTTGCCCCTATTCCTCAGAACACTTATCAATGCCTTAAATACTAATACTCAGAACCTTTATCTGTTTTGTCCCACCCTGTGAGGACAGGATCTGACCTGTGTCATAGTTACTGTTTCCACAAGAACATTTCTGCATTAAGTCCAGACTTGACCTACTAGGTATTTGACTTAACCCCTTAATGCCTAGTGGAAAATACAAGTGAGGATAGTGGAGTAGTGGCAAGTATCAAGTAAGGTAATATATGAAAAGCCCCTGAAATGATAGTAGTGAATGAGAAGTATTTGCCATTCTTATCTACTATGTAAACAACAGGTTCATATAGAACTGATGCCTGGTGCATTTTGTTCCAAGATCACCTCAGGCAAAGGATCTGTGCTACCAAAATTGTGATGTTTTCAACTCAGAACCCAAGATGCCTAGAACATCCTTTTAGAAAGCCTGAACTGTGAAGGATGGAGGAGATCTCATGGGGACCTTGACCTATCACAACCATGAACTGTGGCCTTTTTCCTATCAAGCCCTTCTACTGGAGCTGGTGGACCCCAGGCACCCACAGTTTGTATACCAATTCAGTCATAATTTCTCCCTGTTCTTTGAACCAGAAGCCACAGACACCAGACCAGCTGCCAGATATACTGATTCTAAAGGCAGCATCCTGTGGTGATGTTTTGTTTGTGATCTAACAAATAAAGCTTGCCTGAAGATTAGAGTGTGGAGCTAGCTAGCCATGATAGTTAGCCAAAGTCTCCAGGCAGTGGTGACACACACCTTTAATCCCAGCACTCAGGGAGGCAGAGGCAGACAGATCGAGGCCACCTTGGGCTACAGGAGATTGATCCAGCCTAAAAGAGAAACAGCCAGGCAAAAGTGGTTCACACCTTTAATCCCAGTACTTGGGAATCACATGTCTTTAATCCCAGCACTAGGAGGGTAAAGACAGGAGTGATATGGCTGGATAGAGAAAGAAATACAAGATGAGAGAAGACAGGAGCTCATTGCATTCAGTCTGAGGACTTGTAGGGACAGGACTGCCCCTTTGGTCTGAGGATTCAGTAGAGGTAAGAGGTCTGTCTTATGACTGGCTCCTTTACTTCTCTGACCTTTCAGTATTTGCCCCAATATCTGACTCCAGGTTTTTATTATTAAGACCTATTAGAATCCATGCTACAACACCCCAACTGAAATTCCCCCAACTCATGTGATATATCCTGCTACTCTACTTGCCAGTCACCCTTCTCAGGCAGCATCTCTGTCATTTAGTCACCTGGATATTATGAGACCACAAAGAGCCCAGTAAGACTTTGTAATTTTTAAAGAACTCTCCAAACAAAAACCAAAGTTCCAGGAAAGCTGAATGCTTTTTCCAAGGACAAAAGGCCAAACATGAGTTCAGACCTCTCCTCATTCTTTAGCAAACTCAGAAGTTCAATGATATTAGCCTTCAAGTTAGTAGAAAGTAATAGATAAAAGTCATCCTGCCTTTTTGTGCCAAGCATATCACTTACCTAGCTTAGCCTCTCCTCAGGTCATTCACTCTTGCTCCACATTCTTCATGTGCAGGATATTGAATCTTCATTGTGGCAACCCTAAGGGATTCAGGTAGCACCAGCATTTCTTAGCCTTCACATAGGCTGTGAGGATTGTTCTCATTTCGGGAAGAAGCAGATTGTTTTTCTTTCACAGTGAACAAGTCAGCCTCTTGTGTCTTCTCTATAATTATGGCCCCACATGCTTTTTTCCTTCATTCTTGGGCCAGCTTTCTCCATGAAAATTGCAATCTGGTTTACCAGTCTCAAATCTCTATATGCACCATATCATATCTCAGGGCCCACAGCTACATGCCTCCACCATCTGTATACTACCATTCTATCCATATAAGATGACTCTGGAAAGACGCTGGCCCAATCAGTATGTATTGGCCTCTGTCAAAAGCAAGTTCAGGAGTAGTCCACACTAACCCTGCCTTCCCTGTTTGCTCTTCAGGGGGGGTCAGAAAGGTTGGGTGAGACTTGGGGTATGCACCAGGTAGAAGCCAGGCAGTGAAGGTGGACTGGACGGGCCTGGCTGAGCAGGCAGCCTGGGCAGCAAAGAATTGCCCACACTTTCTATCCCAGGCAAGAAAATCAGCCAGATTCTTTCCCCTGCTAAAGGAATTCCAGAATTCCTTCTGGTATTGCTTATAAGGCATTAGCTGTCATTTCTATCAGTTAATCATCCTCATTTGATTATAGTCTGAGTCTGTCACATTTGTTGGTGGGTTTTCTTGCTTTTGTTGTTCCTTTTTTAGACAGTGACTCACTGTATAGCCCAGGCTAGCTTTAGACTCCAGATGTTAGAATTATAGGTGTGTGCCCCACACCTAGCTGCCCCTTCTTCTGTTAAGGGAACATAATGTGGAGTACCTTGGTGTGGGTTATTGCCTCGTACTAGCTCTTGCTACTCTGGGTGGTGGAGTACCTCCAGCATCTCTAGCACTTGGGGCCTTCTTTCCTGTGGCACTCATGAAAATCATGTGTTCATTAAAGAGGAAAATAGTTACTAAGTATTGTGAACTAAAGTTCTGACCTTTGTACTATATGTAGCTTAATCAACACATGCCTGTGGGTAAGACAGAAGAGACTATTGGGAGTAGACACAGTGAGGAACAGTCATCCAGGCTTCGGGGTCTGTATTGATAAGATTCATTGGACACATGCATATCACCATGATTTCAGGAATTTCTAGCCAAGTCTTGACTGATGGCACCTCTGCTTGAAACTTGCAAAAATGAATTTACCTAAAAAATATCCTGTGGTTTCAGGAAAGTTTGCCTCAATCCTAAGAATCTTCTGCATGAAAACTAGTGAAAGCAAATGCCAGCGGGGGTCATTAGAGTGAAATAACTCTCCAGTTCTGGGTTCTCATAGAGCAGAAAACCTTGGTAACAAAAGTTGGCTAGGTTACAGTGTTGGGGAGAATGTCTTTTTGGAGACCTTTTATGAAATGTGTGAACTGGGTGAGTTTCCTTCATCTGTAGAAATGGAAACTGTTCTGAATTGAGATGTTTCCTGGCACTAGCTTCAACACACTGCTGAATTTAGCAATAAAATTGTATCAAGAAGTATTTGGTAACTCTATCAAGGATAAGAACTTAATAAAATATATATTGGTAGAAAGATGGCTGCCAGAAAAACACAGTTTCTCTTATTACCCAAGTATTAGTATGAAGAAATATATTGTATGCAACTATAAACTGATAAAGTGGATAAAGTGGATGTATTCTGATTCCAGATAACATCATGGTTTGGCATCTGCTTTCCAGTACTCATTACTTTCTGCTCCAGTGTTTCTTCTTCAACTTGCTTTCTTTAACCATGCAGCTCAAAAAGTGGAAGGGGGGCTGGAGAGATGGCTCAGACGTTAAGAGCACCACCGACTGCTCTTCCAGAGGTCCTGAGTTCAATTCCCAGCAACCATATGGTGGCTCACAACCATCTGTAATGTTGCCCTCTTCTGGTGTGCAGATATACATGGAAGCAGAATGTTGCATACATAATAAATAAAATCTTTAAAAAACAAAAGTGGAAGGATTAGAATTAGGAACCTATTGTGGAAGCCATTAAGAGCAGACAGAATGTGCTACATTAAAGATAGAGGGGGGTGGATTTTGGTTACTCTAGGCACATATATATACAAAGTGAAGTATTTTCAATGTTTCTTCATGTGCAGTTAATTATTTCTATAGACTACTAAAAGCAAATTAAGCTGTTCAATTTATGAGTATTTTGTGTGATAGTAAATGAATTTCAAACCTTATGTGTTCCTACTTTCATTACTGTTTATGTTGCTGTTGCTAAATGACCAAGAGAAATGTTCACCAGGAGCTCTAAATGTGCTGCTGTAAAATGAGCAGCTGTTAACTCAGACAGCCTCTGTCCATATCTGCATCAGTATCCTGGGTAGTGATGAAAGCCAGATAATAAAGGAGAAATCTATCTAGTAATTCTCACCCCTACAGAAGACCTGTGAAAGGGGTAGGACTATTTTAGGTTCTGCAGGAGAAAAGATAGTGTGACCTGTATCTTTCACATGCATTCATTTTGATGAAATACCATTGTAATACTGGAGAATTTCAAAAGCATACTTAGCTGTGGTTTTGGTAGACTAAAGGAAGGTTGATTCCTACATTTGGAATATTTGTAACACATTAAAAGAATTTTACACAGTCTACAAAAGTCAAAGGTGGAAGCAACCCAAACGTCTATTGACAGATGTGTGGCCTGTACCTACAGTGAAATATGAGTCATCCCTGCTAAACATAGATATACCTTGAGGGTAGAATGCCTAGTGAAATAAGCCAGACTTGAAAGCACAGCTGCTGTGTGATTACATATGTGTAATAACAGTTAGGGTCATAGAAGCAGAAGCAGAAAGGTTACCACAAACCCAAAGAGAAGTTGTTCAAGGATACACAGTTTTGATTTCAGAAGATGAAAATACTTTAAAGATCTTACTGACAAAAATCTGAACATAGTTAACACTATTAAACTATATCCTTGAAATTGGTTAGGATGATAAATTTTTGTTAGGTGTTTTTTCATAATTAAAAATTGGCCCAAAGTAAATTTTCAGTTAGCCATTTAATTTTAATTAAAGTAAAATTGAATGTTTTATGTACATGTATTTGAGAATAGGAAGCTAAAGTCATTTGAAGCTTGAACTAGTGGATTTATATCTATGAGTCTTCAGTTTGCTTGTTGGAAAAAAATGAAACAATTATATTCCAATTTCTAAAGCTAGTTCCAGTTCTCAGCTCCCATGATTCTCATAAACATTTGTCCCCTCTGTCTCTGCAGAACTACTGATACATTTTCAAGTAAACTTGTCTGTGCTGAGATCTCGATGATCATAATTCACAAAGAAAATTCTGCTGAGTTTAGGCTGTAGATGAGCCAAGTTGTACACCAATATTTACTCATCATAAATTTCAAAACCTTGTCTTGGTATAATGCTTCTGCTACCAGAGTATTGAATTATTTCTCTCATGCTGCCAGCACCTCTGTTGTTAGCCATCTTTTATTCCTGAGAAGAATCTTAGCAGGACTGGAGCAAATATGACCAGACTGTTTTCTTGCCAGAAAATGAAACAGTAGTTCAAGAACAATATAACTTGCAGGCAAGAAAAAGACTAAAATGTTTTCCCAAGCCCCTCTGAATGGCAGTACTGGTTTTTTATTAGTTTTCCTTGTCACTGTACCCTGGCTGGCTTCTCAATTATATTAAACACATCTGCTGCTTCAGTCTAAAGCATTGTGTATTTTGCAATTCTGCATGCATACTGTCTTTCCTTTCATGTTTATTGAGCACCTGCCCCATGCCATATAATTGATAAGCTCTTTGAAAACAGATTTGAGATGGATTATGAGGTCCATCAGAACCTTGTAGAAGTTCTTTTTCACTGGGGTTCTTCTTAGATCTAGGTATTTCAATTCCCTCATTTAATACAAGAAAAGCAGAGTTTAAAATCCTATCCTGGAGTCTGAAGAAAACTGTTAAGATCATTGACTGCTCTTGCAAAAGGCCCAACCAAGTTCCATTTCCAGCACCCACATAGATGTTCACAACATATATTAATTCCAGTGCCAGGGAATCTGATGCCCTGTCTCATATGGGCACCAGGCATGCACACAGTACAGGCATAAATGCAGGGGAAACATGCATTCATGTAAAATTTTTTTCTTTTTAAGTCCTACTCTGGCAACACTTTCCCCTAGGCCTAGATAGTTCAACTGAGATTAGTTACAAGGATCGATCTTCACTTAAAAAGTGATAATAAAGCAGTCAGCAGCAGAGGAGATGGCCACACTCTGTCTTAGACTTCAATAAAAAGTCTTACAAATGCAACATGAATTTATATACAGTGACCAGAATTGCACCCAAAGTGAACCCTGTGTCTTTTGGATATATGGAGCTTCTCTGTATGAATGAAATATTCCTCAGTCCCTTGTTGAAGTTTAAGGAGACAGAAAGACGAGAAGGGTTGTTTAGTTTTATAGCTAGTCCTATATAGAACATTCCTGTTTTTTTTTTTTCCTGTTTGTTCGATATATAGCTGCTCTGAAGCTATAAAAAATATTTCTTCAGTGAGAATTTAGAATGGTGTTCTGCCTCCCTGCTCTCTGTAAGACTTTCCAGTTAACCCTGAAGTCTGAGACAACAGTCTCCCCATTCAGCATTCCTCTAAAGGATATGCTTTCATCTGCTTTCAGGTTGCCATATTGCTAGATCCCTCCAAAGTGAACATGCATAAGACAAGATTCCCTCTCCTGTCCTGCTTTCCTGTGCAGCGGTGGTTCTTTAGCACATTCCACGTGGAGAGAGCTCTATATGGATGCATGTGCTGGTTGTGTGTCAAGACTTGGACAGGAATTTCACTAGGGAATTTTTATAATAATCTCCATCCATCTGCCTCCCATGTAGTCACCAGAGCCATGGTTCCTGGTGTTCCATGAGGAACTGTCTTTGCACAGGTGCATTCTAAAGTGAGTATAGCAGACTCATAGGCAAGAATCTCAGTATCTGAGTCCTGTTCTTCAGGATCTGGGTTAAGTTGCTTGTCTGTCACTTTACTTCATCTATAAAGTGTCAAGGTGATGGTATGTCTGAGGTGCCTCTTTGTGCCGCTCTGTGCAAAGACACCACACAGCTCGTAGTGTACATTGTCTTGGTTTCTCATAAAAGCCTTATGAAACACATAGTTATCCTGATGTCTAAGAGAGGAAAGGTAACATTTTAGGAGAAAAGGACCCTCACATCCATATCATTCTCACTTTTAAGTCAACTCTCAGGAAGACTCCCACTTTGGGTGGCCTTGTCTTTTAAAAACATAATCATTTATCATATTATTTTTTCATACAATACATCCCAACTTCAGCCTCCCTCCCCCTCCCAACTCAGATCCACTTTTTTTTTTTTCTGTTTCCCTTAAAAAAAAAGAGCAAGCTTCCCAGTAATATCAACTGAACTTGGGCTAGAATATGTACCAACATCCTCATTCACTATGACTAGTGAATAGTGCCACCATAATTAACACACACTCATTTTTTATCCCACTCTGGCTGAAGATGTGACAATCTCCTTTATCAAAAAGGAATCCCTACCACCACCACCAATTTCTGGTCCTGGTTATTACTTCCAGGCCTTATGAATTTAGGCGGTTTTTCTGTGAGAATCACTTCCCTGTGGCCTAAACGGGCGTAAGTGTACCCATGTTGTAGAGATTCAAGGGATGCTGAGTGACTGCTCAGCCTATGGCAGCTTTGCCCAGCTCAAATGGTTTCTGCACTTCTGCACAATCTCTTGCTAAAGTCAATCTCAATGGAGATGTTCCCAATTTTATTTCAGATTTCTAAGTGTTTGGTTGTGGTTGTGTGCTCTCATACAGATTGTGGGATCTAGTCCCTTCTTTTCTTGTTTGCTTCCCAGCCCCTGGGTGTTTTTGCTGCACTGTGTATTTCCACCAACCATACCTCATCATCAGCAACCATATATATAACAGACAACCAACCACAGACTGAATCCTTCAGAACTATATAGTGAAACCTTTTCCTATTTTAAGTTGATTATCTCAGGTATTATACTAACAGAAACCTGGTTGCCACATAATCTGTGTTTTCCTGAGAAATTTGGGAAGAAATTAGGAGAGCAGTGTAGGGTAGCTAATGGTACTTTGGAAAATTACCCTTAAAGAAAGTAATTCTTGTGCAAAGAGCAGAATGAAAAGACAGTTTGCTAGTTCATATAGCATGGCTCTTAGAATAGCCATATCTCCCTTGGGCAGGGAGCAGCATATCAAGCTTACATTCCTCCTGTTTGTACATGAGGAGATTGGAAATGATGTGATCAACCTGCCTTCGATAAGTGGCAAGTCCAGGAACCATGTACTACTTACTGGGCCAAGTTCCCCTCTCAAGTTCATGGCCCTGAAGCTCTATAGAATACAAATGGTATAAACACACAGATCAGCACACTGTAATTCACTCACCTTTACTAAGGATAGGACAGTATTTTGTGAATTCATATATGCCTGAAAATACAGGAAGATACATAAAGTCATGCTCTTCCTAGATGTTTTGTTTACACAGATTTTTTATTGACATTTACAAAGAAAATAGAAGCAGAAGCTGAATAAGAGTTTTTAAGGTTGAATTCTGGTTATAACTGTTCAGTGATGGCAGATAGAAGGGTACTTTCTGTGTTGCAGTCCTATAGGCATTGTACATTTTAACTATGGTGACCCCTCCTGTAGGACCTCACCATTTTACAGGAAAGCAAGCAGATTTGGAAATCATCTTAGAGAGAAAGAGCCTGAAGCTGTATATCAGTGAAGGTCAAAGCCAAGATTTACACTGAGGCGTCTGTCACCATACCATACATAGTGCCTCAAAGTAGGATCCTTCAGTTGCTTTAAGGGTTTTGTCTTTCTGTACTATGTTGTGCTGTGTTGGAACTGTACATTTTGGGCAAACTCAACCACTAATCTACATTTCAGAACTTTAATAGAATTTTATAAGAACATAGGATCCAATATACTTGTATAATGTTGGGTAAATATGCCCTTAACACAAAGAGGGAAATACCCAAAGCCCAATGACTTTCTACTGTTCCTTCTCTATGTGCCCTTGGTCCTTGAGTGGACACAGAGAAATGAGATGCACACTCTTCAAGTCCTTGGAGTGCTCAGGGTCACTCACTTCCAGTGGTATCAGAAAGGGAATTCCCTCTGGAGCAATAAACAGACTAAAGAGGTAAGCCAGGAGAGATCCAGAGCTGAACCAAAGACTACAAAGAGGGTCATGTCTGGCCAATAAAGTGACCCAATTAAGGTAAATGCAAGTCCTACTTCCCAGAGGACAAGGCAATGGCTAACTGGTCTTGATCATGGAGCAACCATCCAAAATCTCTGGATCTTAAAAATAAACCTTTGTGTCAGCACTGTTTTTATCCTATTACTCTTTTATAGTGATTCAGACTCTGTTCAGGGTTTAAAGAATTAAAAAAAAAATACTGAAAATTTCATGTGCTTCTATCTAGTAGGGTAGAGTACACTAGACTGAGAGCTTGTTGTGTGGATAAGTCAGTTCAAATTCCTGCTGATAGCAACTGAAAATTAAACATGTTCCAAGTCCAAGAGAATCTGAAGATTTTTTTTTTTCCCAAACAGGAAAGAACGTGGCTCTCTCCCATGCACTTGCACTCCAAGAGCTCGTTAGGTGTGTGAGCCTAGGGTTTGGCTATTTACATACTCCTGCTTTTCCATGATGAGAACAAGAAGCTAACTGCAGGCTAGCACATTCTACGTCAAATGTCCCCTCTTCTCAGATGCTTTAGCTCTTACATAAGTAGAATTTTTCACTCTGAGACACTTTATGACATTGGAAAAAGGAAAAAACATAATCTCCAAGTATATTTCTTTGAAAAAAAAAGAAGAAAGAAAAGAAAAAGAAAGAAAGAAAGAAAGAAAGAAAGAAAAGAAAGAAAGAAAGAAAGAAAATTAGTCTTAACCTCTAATATGCTACAGGACGTTTGACATTTAGTTTAACTTGCTGTTTTGTGCTGTCTTAGTCAGAAGACCAAGGCCACCTGGTCTTTAATGAGAACTTCAAAGCCAGGACTCTCTTATCTTGTAGTGAGTTTTTAGCCTTGACATTAGAGTCATCTGTGATACTTTGGTAAATCCCCATAACCCAGTCACTCTGTAGTAGTTGCATTTGAACTTCTAAGAGTGGACTGAAACATTGGCATTTCCAAAGATCTTCAGGAGATTGAGGAATATAGTCACTGTTGGGAAATCAGTATCTCCCAATAAGCCTAGAAGGGACCCTGCCTACCTGCAATGATTGTGTCAGCCCTACCTTCCAGAGAACTGCAATGAGCAAGTTGCTTTGATGTGATATCATCTCTGATCTCTGGATATCCAAACTAAACGTGTATTCCAGGGTATCTTTATCCTGTTACACTTTTACAATGATCCAGGCTCTGTTTGAGTTTTCGAGTTTAAGTAAATTCACTGTAACTAAGAATTCCCTGTGCGTTCACTCAGTAGGATAGAGTATATATTCCTTATGACATTCTTTGGAATTGAGGGTGATATTATAAGACAGTGTTCTTTTTATTACATTTTTATTTATTTATTTTGTGTCTATCTGTATATGCCACAGAATGCATAGAAAGATCAAAAGGCAACTTGAGAGAATCACTTCTCTCCTATCATGTGGGACTTGGGATCTAACTTAGGATGGCCAGCTTTGTGGTAGGCACCTTTTTATATGCTAAGCCATCTTGACAGCCCACAAGAAAGTATTAACAGCCAAGAAGAGTAAATTTAATATCAGAGGAATAGTGGAGACATGCCTTCAAGAATGGAGTATTCATCCCAGGGAGAAATTTAAGTTTGACAGGAGAGTATTTTTTTTTCTACATAGAAATTGTAGTTTTTCCCATCCTGCACATCTGTGAATGGACTATGGTTCATCAATCAAGAAAATGTCCTACATACATTCCTATAGGCAATTTGATGCAGACTTTTTTCTCAGTTAAGGTTCCTCTTCACAGATAACTCTAGTTTGTATCAAGCTGACAAAATAAAAAGAAGAACAGAGGGAAGGAGGGAGGGAAAAGCAAAGCCAACTAGTGCATGGCCTAGACTTTATGCTTGTGACAAGCTCCTTTCACATAATACATTCTCAGGGCCAATCTATGTTGTTGCATATTTCACTACTTCATTCTACTTTGTTGCTGGTCATACTCCACTGTATGGATACACTACTATAAATTAACTTCAGTTATCAGTTAATATTTTGTCGTCTCTTTTCTCATGAACATCTTTATGCAAGTTTCCAGAAGGTATTTCTGACCATATACTTTAATTTCTCTTCAGTAAATACCTAAGAGTGGAATGGTCAGGCAGTGGTGTCACAGGCCTTTAATCCCAGCACTCGGGAGGCAGAGGCAGGTGGATCTGTATGAGTTCAAAGGCCTGCCTGGTCTGCAGAGCAAGTTCTAGGACAGGCTCCAAAGCTACAGAGAAACCCTGTCTTGAAAAAAAGAAAAGACAAATAAAAAACGAGTAGAATGGTCAGAATTCTACTCTGTGAGGAACTGCCCGCTATTCTGTAGAGTGCCTACACCATTGTGTATTGCCTTCAGCAGTGTATAAGGATTCTGGGTTTGTCACGTTATAAACAAACATTCATTATTACCTATAGTTTATATTATAGTTATTCTACTGTGTATAATATACCTGTGGCATGATGTGTAGAATATGCCTTTATTACATAAACATGGTTTTTAATTAGAGGGTCAACTTTGAAATATCTAAGGAAGGCTAAGATAGAACATAGGGTACAACCTTGGCCCTGACCTTCTTGGTGTCTAAACTCCACTTTTAATTAAAGCCCTTGCTAACTTCATAGTGCTTAAAGGAGAAAATGTGATTGGAGTTACTGGGAAATACCATAGCATGACTCAACTTGCAGTACTAGATGAGAATCCTCCTTTTTGCTCTCATATGGCCCTTCCCTAGTGTTGATGAAAGAAGATATACTTCCCAGATGGACAGGACAGTGTGCCTTCTTATACTGCCTCATGGAGTTCTGTAGTACAGTGGGTGTCAGTCCATATGTATATATAGTTTTATAATGCTAGCTGCTTCCCTGTTCAAGTTCACCTGCTACCATAAAGGCATAGACCTCCTTATTGCTAATCCAGTCAGAACTTTAATCCTATTTATTCTGCCTAACTTATTAACACTGATTATATCTCCTCTTTGGAACATCATCTTATGTCCTCTTCACTCAAATTTCCTTGCCAGCTTTCCCCTGATTTTCTTGGAGCATGTCTCCAGTTTAAGTTTCAATAGAGCTTCCTCTTGGTTCCCTGCTCATCTGTTTGAATAATCTTGCTTTTAATGTGAACTCATTGTTTGCTGGCAGCCTAATTTCCCTGCATTGGTGGTGACTAGATGTGTATTGATGGGTATTACTCTCTAACTGCTGCTGTCAGAGCACTTTGGGAAGCTCGTCAATCTTGTGCTTTTTTAATTGACATCAATAATATGTTTGCATTTATCAATATTTCCTAATTACCAGGTTATAACAGTGAAACTTCTACAATAAATCATATGTACAGACATTAGGGCTTTAGATTCCTGCCAATATTTGATGTGTTGCAAGTTGTTTTTCTGAGTATTATTTTGCATGTGAAAGGAGGAACTGTGCAGCAAGACAGAAAGCTGAGCCCGTGTTGCCAGATGGCCGTCAACAAAGGGCCGTAAGTTAAAGAGCCAATGTAAATAGCTGTTTCCAGAGCAGCATAGTCCATTCCACAGAGTTTAGTATCTTGTCCTGATGGATGCAAATGCATCTCCCCTAAGAGTGACTAACGCTGTGGAGCTTCCACTGAGGAAGGAAACTGGAGTGTTAGATGGTGAGGAAGCTAAGGGGCCCTGTTTACTTAAATGGCTTTCCCAGAGTCAGTGACTTTACAGAACTGGATTAAAATTGAGGCCATCTGAGTAGACTTGTCATCCTTTAAGACAAACTTAACCAAATCAAAGAGGACACTCAGGTAGCAGAAAGATTAATCCAATGTCTCTGTTGAGGACATAAGGCTCACTTTGCTTCTAATAGGAGTTGAGCATTGCATTTTGTAGTCATGTCTCTTTAGCCTTAACATGAAATTCTTCTGCAAATTTTAGTAACGTTCATGACCCAGACATATTTAGCCCAGAATGTTCTTCCATCTGAGTTTGTCAGGTTGTTCTCTAGTGACACTCGGAATTATTCTCTTGTCAAGAAAACTGCATAGGTAATATGGTATTCTTCCCCTTGCTTTGTATCAGGACATTTGTAATGTCCTTTGTACTATTACTGCTTCATATTTAGTTTGGTCATATGTTTTTGGTTTTTTTGTTTGTTTGTTTGTGTTTGGTTGGCTGGTTGGTTGGTTGCTTGGTTTTTCAAGACAATGTTTACCTATGGCTTTGGAGGCTCACAGAGATCCATCTGCCTCAGCCTCCTGAGTGCTGGGACTAACGGCATGTGCTACCACCACTTGGCTAGTTTGGTCATTTGTAAGAATGGATTTAACCAGATATTTCCATTGTAAAAATCCTGTTTCTCTCTGTAGTTAATAAATGATCCATTTATTTTTAATAAACAAAGCCCCAAAGCTTTTCATCCAGTGGTTTTCACACCTATTAATGAACCATGTTTGAATTGAATCTTAACGTTAGTGACTACAAAATGGTGATATTTCTTGTTCTCTTATCACCGATTTCTGCATGGCACAGTGGACCCACTTTTACAAGTATAAATTCTGACCTAAAATCAGTTGCATTTCTCAGTCTGTTTTATTCCTCATTTGTAGTTGAACAGACTCCTGTTCTAGCCCATTCTGAAGCCTAACTTTGGAGTTGGTGTTCCATGGCTCCTTCACAGGGGCCTGAGCATCAGTCTCTGTCAAAAGGGCTTTACTTCCCTGAGCTGCCTGAGACACCACTCAACCTGCTTGCAGCACTTACATTCCCAGAACAATAACTGCTCACAGTCTCTAGCCTTGTACAAAGATAACCTGCATGCTGAGTTTATAGCAGCATTAGCTAGTTATGTGGCTGTTAGGAGCTTTCTGGTATGTTGATAAAGAAATATTTACAATTGGCATCTGTCAGATTGTCATTTCTGAAGAGAAGACTTGAAATATTTTCTTTTGGTAATTGATTGTGCAGCCTTGCTTGTAATCCTGAGAGCAGAGTGAGTCCCTTGCCTCTACAATCATTCGCTGCCTATTTGTGCTCTGTGTTTGGTAGTGTAGGGTACTGCCAGTTTTCTCATTGCACACTGGACTTATATTTCCCATACCAGAGTTGCATCAGAACACATAATCTAATTCAATTTATTTATAACTTGGAAAACTGACTGTAGTATCTTAGACTGGCAATTCAAACTACTGGTACATTTTTTCCACTTACAAGGCCATGGTAACTAAGACACAGGAACTCAGTGGGAACTATATTGTTCTTTCAGTAGTGAGACTACTTGTTCTTCCAGTGGAAACACACCAAGTTACCAATAAATTCTGTGAAAGGGGAGATCATGGTTTTGAGGTCTCTGAAGTAACTGTCCTTCCACCTTGCCACTAAAACACACACACACACAAACTTGTGCTGTCTGCACCTGTCTTTCCAAATACTCATATCTGGACAACTAAGACATTGAACAGAGATGTCTAATACATTGTTCCCAGAAACAGTATGTAAGTCAAAATGTTTCCCAGGATATCAGATCTGTTTAAGGTTCTGGTTCCTGGTATTCAGTGTTGTAAGTCACATAAGAGACAGTTATATTGTGTCCTGAGTATGTATGTTTGTGTGTTGCTGCATTTGATAGGGATGATTTTAATCTAATACATATCATCCCATTACATTTTCCATGTCATAGTCTATTAGAGCCATCATATTCAATTTTTTCCTCATTAGAAATATTTAGAACTGATACTACTACAGAATGCCACATGAATTTCTTCTGTATAGGCTTTTTTCTAAAATAGAGTTATATTGGACTAAAATTTATCTGTATATGGAGAAAGCATTTTAAATCAGCTTTTTCTTTTAGTTTATCTTCCTTGCTTGCTTAAACCAAATTGTGTTTTAAAAACAAAATTGTAAGCCTCAAAATTAGTTGTTTTGAGCCTGTTAAGGAATTTACAGCAACAGCAGTGCTGTCTATTCTACATGCTTAATGTAATGTTTGATTATTCCAGAGTGAACTCAGACCTGATTCTAGCAAAATCCTATTAATAAAAAAAGTAAGGAAGAGATAATCTCTTTGTATGGTAGTTAAGGCAAATTAGAAATTATGAGACTGAGAACTCATCTGGTTGTGTCACTAAATCACAGAAGAAACTAGGGAAAATTTCATAAATAATTTTTGTTCATCTATTAAATAGATATGTCCATATTAATTTACTTTAGTATACCAGTAAAGTAATTCTTTAGATCAGGTCAACTTTTGTTGTTGATATATGTCAACAACAAAAATGTGTTTAACAGAGGATTATCCTAATAGAGAAATGTCTAGATTTGGGGAGAGGAGGAGTTAAAGCATGGGCTGACATGTTTTCACTGGTGACTTAACTTTGTTTTTCCTTTTCTGACTGTTTAATTGTTCATACAGATATTGCAGGTAACTCATAAGGGTAGACCTTATGCCCAGCAGTAGATAGCCAACACAAAATAAACTCAGTGGCATCTTTGGGGGTCCTTTGTCTCATAATGTTGTGACAGGGTTTTTGTTTTTGTTTTAGCCTTACCATGTATTTATGGCTTTCAGTTTTGTGTTTTTATGGATTCCTGTGTGTGCAAATGTGTTTCTTGTGCTTTTTCTTTGGATCTTTTCTGTTTTTTTTTTTTCTTCTGATTTGTTTGTTTTGGTTTATTTTATTTTATTATTATTTCCTTAAATATTTGTTTTCTAAGTACACAGAAAGGGTGTAGATCTGGATGGAAGGGGAATGAGGGAAAGTTAGGGGAGGGGAAACCATAATCAAAATATATTTTGTGGGAAAAAATCCACTTTCAGTAAAAGAAAAATTGTCATAGAAAGGAAAGTAATAATCATCAACAGAATTGAATCATAAGTGGCTCGTTATAGACCTTGATGGTTCCCAATGCCTAAGATACTGGAATTGTGTATGTCAGAATTAAGGGGATTGGTACATTTATTGATCTTCTGTGTTCCAGCAACCAGAGACCCTATGACAGCTTGCAGAGGTTGGGCTTGCTCAAAGGAAGGAAGATCAAAGTTCAGTTGAAGTGTGGGTAAAGACTTGTCCTCCAGATTTGCTCCAGTGTTATGTAGTCTTATCTTCATGAGTCTTTTATTTATTTACCACTTTCTGGAAGTACCTTATAATTTTTTATTAAGAACCATTTCTTTACATTCAAAACCCAAAACAGTACCTGATCTGCATTCAGTAGTTACTCAGCAAGGGTTTGTAGTATATGAGTGGGCATTAGAAAGCAGGATCTGACAGCAAACCAGTTTATTCTTTCTCAACCCAGAAGAGGGAACTTGGAGCTCTTTTTACTCTGTGTTTATTTTCTGTAGAGAATAGGATCCATTTTATGAATACCAAAGGCTTAAATTAGTCTATTGAAACATTAATATGATGTATCTGTATGAAGTGTAAATAAATCCTTTTTTGGTTTGTAGTATTTTTAACAGTGTCTCTACAGAGAATTCTAACATTGTGGATATATGACTGTTGTAGGTCCATCAAAGCATCCAGTATTTAGGATCTGTTACCTTCAAAGAAGGACAAAAAAAAAAAAAAAGTTGAAGGGAGGCTGCCTGATTGTAGTTAAGATCTTTATTGTGAGATCTCAGTGAGGTACACTACCTGTTCCTCACTTTTGATACCTCCTTTTGATATATTTGTTATCATACAGCATCTACAATGTGAGCAATTGTGGATCATTATGTGTAGTATGTTTGAGGGCATGTAGCTCAGTAGTAGAATGTTTTCCCACAGTATGGGAGACTTACATTCAGTCCCCATTTCCTCAAGGAAAGAAAACATGAAAACTCATTTGTCTTTAATGAAAGTAATTTGAAAGATAGAAAAATAGACAGATTGCCCCGTAGTCCCTTACACAGAAGTTTTGAAGCACAAGAAAAGGATACAACTTTTAATCCTTATTTTTAATTGACAAATATAAATTGTATGTTTTCAGTGTGGAGTGTGATACATTGATTTCTATGCGTTGTGAGATGCTTTTATCAATCTAGCTCCCATGACCATCACTTCTCATCCTTACTGCATATATCTGAGTGATCAGTGCATTTGAGGTCTTCTCTCTCAGCAGTTGTTCCTAATACAGAGCACTACGATTGACACTAGTCCCTAGTTGCATAGTAGATTCTAGCAGTAGCTTTAATAGCCTAGTTAGCTGCCACAGTCTTTGTTCTCCTTTTATTTAT
This sequence comes from Cricetulus griseus, assembly GCF_003668045.3. Taxonomy (NCBI): domain Eukaryota; kingdom Metazoa; phylum Chordata; class Mammalia; order Rodentia; family Cricetidae; genus Cricetulus; species Cricetulus griseus. The sequence continues at coordinate 255,788,853 of NC_048596.1, read as the reverse complement.
TTTTAGCCCTGTCCCCAAAAGATGAGAAATGACCACTTCTGTACCAATACTTATTTTCTGGATCTAAAAAGAGGGAGAGAATAGAGTAGATAAATGAGACTTGGTGTGGCACTAAAAATAGGAGATTCTGTATGACACATCAGAATTAGTTAATAATAACTTTATTCTCCAGGGTTTTTTTTTTTTTTGCCAAATAGAATCTCAGAATTATTGTGTTGGTGCATAGCCCCTTTAGGAAGCACAATCCTACTTACTATAATAACTATCATGTATTGAAATGCCAGGTAATATTACTGTTTTCACTGACCAGGGGTGAATACAAACAATGCTTGCCTCTTCAAGCTGCAGAATTAGATATTAAGTATAGAAGGTGTGTTTACTTAGCAGCAAATGGAAGATGTGGTGTAAGATTGGAGGGCACGGAGGACCTCTAGTTTATACAGCAAAGAAAAGGACAAACATTACAATTCAGTACATTTGATTGATTTTCTTTTCTCAACCACATGCCCTGGCCAAACCAACTAGAGACCCAATTCATGAGTGCCTTTCTTTTTTTTTTTTTTTTTAAAGATTTTATTTATCTATTATGTGTACAACATTCTGCTTCTGTATATATCTGCACACCAGAAGAGGGCACCAGATCTTATAACGGATGGTTGTGAGCCACCATGTGGTTGCTGGGAATTGAACTCAGGACCTCTGGAAGAGCAGTCGGTGCTCTTAACCTCTGAGCCATCTCTCCAGCCCATGAGTGCCTTTCTTAATCATGCCTTTGGGTTTTGGTTAGTCTCTGTACTCCTCTCCACATAGAAACTAAACTCCTTTGGGTAGGGGCAAAGAGTCAGATGCAGAAGCCTTGGGTAATTAAATATGCGTGTCAAGTACACTCTAAGTCTTAAGATTTGTGCTTCCATTATAGTTTCTCCCACTATATATGGTAAATGCTAGATAGTAAAAATAAAGCATGTGTACAGATAAAAGTCTCCTTACAATAAAAGTCTCTGTAGTATAAAATATTCTTCTTTCTCAGGTTATAGCTTCCTTAAAATTGATGCATTTCAAGTCAAGAATATAGAAATTCCATTGATCCCAACAAGATGAAACTTGACTAGTAATCTGAGTGAGACACACAGACACGGGTTATTATGCTCTCTGCACTGATTAAGGGTGAACCTGAACAGTGATTCCTCAAAGGGGCAGTCCAGAGCCATGTTGTTAGAATACACGTGTTCAGGCTTGTCGTGTAAGCACCTGCTCTCCTCTGTTTAAAGCTATGACCCTAAGCCATTAAAACAAATAAATATATGAATCATGTACATTGAACATTGATTGGTTTTTAATAGCCAGAGAGCTATGAACATGGATAAGTTCATCACACATAATGAACAGTTTATTAATCTAAGGTAGCCAGTAAATGAAACTTTAAAATGGATCTTTGGTAAACATTTAAGCTTTGACTAAAATCTAACCTATGCTTCTTTAACTAATTTAAAAGGCAGTTGCTCCTCTAATATAGTTGCTTTTTTATTTCAAACAGCGTAAAGAATAGCTAAAGCAATACAGAAATGGACATTACAAAGCCAATTACTACATTTATACTTGAACCTGTTCTAAAATGTTAACAGCATTGGTTTGACTTTACTTTTCATTATTTCTACACAACCTTGTGAAGTTTCAGAAATGTCATGTTAATTAATACCTGTCTGGGTTTAATAATCCATAAAAGGCCCTGGAGGCTACTCTACCTGATATCTAGAATATGAACTGCCCCACTAAGAGAAAAGTTGGCTTCTTATACTAGTGTGAGTGTCTATGTGTTACTCAGTTCAAGGAATGCTGCTAACTACCCTAGAGAAGAAAGGAGAGCCAGAGGAGGAAAGTAGAAGTCCTTCAGATTGAGTCAGTTGCCAGCTCTTAAGTTTCTAGGTTTATCCAGCAGGTAGCAGACCTAGAGCTCAAAGGTTGCTGAGAGTCTGATGAAGAGTACAAGTAGGCTGTGTTGCATATATATAAGAGAGAGGGAGGGAGAAAAGACAGAAAGAATAGTAGGAATAAGACAGGAAATTGTGGAAGAACTGCTTGGTAGGAAAGAACAGAGAATGGTTAAAGCAAGTGTTTGAAAAGGCAGATGGCTCCATATATGAGTGTTTATGATGACATGAAGATGTTGTGATGTTGACTAAGAGAGCAGAGTGAACACAGAAGTAATCATTGAAGTCCAATAAAGAATCTAACTGAACATGGACCCAGAGCTACAGGGGGAAGGCATGCTTCCTTAAATTCCTTTTACAGAAGGAAAGAGGGAAGGAGGGGAAGAGCATAGACTATAAGGCATGCAAGGTAAGTCTGAGGCAGAGAAACTGAGCATACTCCTATTTTCTTTTTTACCTTGTCATTCAGCTTTCATCCTGGCTTTGTTTAACAATATAAACTCAGAATTATCAGATAAACCAAAGTTCTCTTTTGTGCTTTTCTTTTCTTGGCAAGAAAATTAATTTTAAACATCCCTGATCCCTTTAGAGTCTTAAAAGTGAAACTCTGGATAAAGTCTGGGTTATAGGATTAAGATATACTGTGTGAGAAAAGAAGAAAATCTGTAGCGTAGGTATTTGGGAGAAGCACACCATTAAGTACAGGTAAAGGGAAAGCAGGCAGGGTGGTATTAAAGTTGAAATTGAATCACATACTTCATAGCAAGAGCATCCAGCATTGATTTGCAGTGTTTAGAACACATAAAGAGATTGGCACCTCTTTCCCAAACTAGAAGTACCAAAGGCAAGACAGCAATGGGAGTCATTGGGAAAAGGCCACACTCAAGGACATTACTACAGTGGCTAATAACAATGCCCGGTTAGCAGAAAAGCAAGGCCTTTGGGGCAAGGATAATGGGAAGGACCAAAGAAGCAGAAGTCACATTGAAGAGAAAGACCAAGTGCAAGGGTGAGATTTTGAGAAGGCTAATTAAAGTCTTGGACTTAGACATTTTCTAGATGCCAGTGAGATCCAGGTTGCAGCATTAGGGAGACAAGCAAACTATTAAGTTTGAACATGCTAGGTGTTGTGTATGAGCCATGGTCTTGGGAAGATCATTAGCATAGATACTGAAGAGACTACACATGAAGGCAGAAGAATGAGTACACGAAAAAATAGAGTCAGGCACCAGTACACAAGAAGGATAAAAGCTACACATTTGGAAAGAGGTGTCAGAGCACAGGGCATATAGAGGACTGTGATATATTGAGTAGCCTGTATATGTAATGTCTGGCGAGGCACCTAGAATTTCTTGCTTTTCAGATATCACTCAGAACAGCTTCTGTGAGATGCCAGCATTCATGTGTTAACCCAAGAAGCAAATAAGTTTACTTAGTTGGTTCCTAATTTATGACTGTATGTTGAGACTTGGCTTACTTCTTTCCATGTAAAAGACTGTGGTGTGACAGGAAATTGATTGATTTGTGTGGCCAACTAATAGGACACCATCTGCCATAGTCATATCTTCTCTGATTAAGTACAAAAGCATTAGAAGCCAGGCATAGTGGGCACAGGCGCCTTTAATCCCATCACGTGGGAGGCAAAAGCAGTGGATCTGTGAGTTTGAGGCCAGACTAGTCTTCATGGTGAGTCCCAGGCCAGCCAGAGTTACATAGTATGGCCTGCTCCCCCCCCCAAAAAAAAAAAAACTTTTAAAAAAAAATAAAAAGTATTGGAAAAAAGAGTCAGAACCTAAAATGTCTTTTAAGTGTAAGGAAGCATAATTGTATAAAACCAATTGAGGCTGCCTTTCTCAGAGTTCCCATGTGGTCAGCAGCCCCACTTCTGAGTATATTGCCTTAAAGAACTTAAAACAGAGTAATGAACTGATGCTTGTATGTCTTTATTCATAACAGTGTTTTTCACCATAGCCAAAAGGTTAATTTGTATTGATAGATGTATGTCTAGATAAACAAAATATAATACAATACCATGGAAAAAGCATTTGCCTCTAAAATAGCAGGAAATTCTGGCATGTGCCACAATATGGATGAACCAAGAGAAAATATGCCAAGTGAAATTAAAAAATAATACTTTACTGTACAATTTTAGTGGATACCTAGAATTGTCACAGTCACAGAGACAGTATAGAACAGAATTGCTAGGGCTGTAGAAAAGAGGTTGAGGAATTGGTGTGTAATGAGGGCAGAGCTTCGGTTGAAGTGGTAAGGTAGTTCTGATGACAAATGGAAATGGTAACAAGCGTGACACTGTAGATATACAGAGCCACTGAGTTATACACCTGGTCACAGTTCAAACAGTAATTTTTATGAATAATTAATCAAAACAGAAGAATGAGACATGAAAAAGTCTTCCTTTAAAAAAGAATTTTAGAGCCAATAAGATGGCTCACTGGATAAAGGTAACTGTCGCCTTCTTGACTACATGAGTTTAGTCCCACTGTAGAAAGAGAAAAACAACTCTTATGGGTTGTCTTTTGATCTCCATGTGCACATCATGGCCAACAACCTAGCCCCAACTTTCCAGTATTAAGAGGTGCTTGCTTCTATTGATTTTTTTTTCCAATTGTGCATTTAATTGTCTGAAGAAAATCAGTGAAAACATATGTGAATCATTTCCTAATCTTACAGAAACACATACTTATACATGCACAAATGCTCACTTTATTTTGCATGGACCAGCACTTTTAAACTGCAATAAGTCTTATTAAAGCCATCTACTTTATGTTACCTTTGACTCCTTGGTTGCAGTGAAGGACACCCAGGACACTTCATTCACTTCCACCTATCGCATTAAGCAGTGCCAGTACATCACTGTATTTCAAGAGTCTTGGGATCTGTGAAGTGCTCTCTCACATACAGCATCCAGATGGAGGTCTCTGGTTTTCCATGATGGGCCAGTGAGCTGAGTCTTCTACACATACCCTCCATACATAACAAAGTGACCATGGGACCAGGTAACTTATTTCCTTTCAGCTGAAAACTTGGAAGAGGAAATTTCCAAAACCTGTGTAAAGATTTGGCTCTTGAATACCCTCCAAAGGCCCCTGAGTTAAACATTTGCTACCCCGAGTATGCTTTTGTGAAATCGTTGAGTGAGGCCCAGTAAGAGATAGAGGCCCCCTACTCTATTTCTCATCTTCTGACTTAGACAGCATGAGGTGTGGGTTGGTCTGCTGTGCGTTCCCTCCACACTGTGTACCACAGGTCCTGACTACTAGGCTCAACTAGTAATGGACAGAAGCCTTCAAAACTAAGCCAGAACAACTACTTTTTCTTATAAGTTGGAAGCTAACAACACAGTTGCCTTCAAGTACTTTGGTAATTTTTTTTTTTCCCTGCTTTGTGGCCTACTCCTTGGCCTGGATTAGAGGCACATCTTAAATTGACAAACCTGTGAGATCTTGTCTGTCCTGCCAGCAGAGGTGTAGTGCAGACCACCCAGTGAGAAGCAAGTAGGAGGACCACACTGCAAAAACTCTGCTTCCCTCTATAGCCTCCCATAGTTTCCCTAAAGCCTCACAGAAATCTGGAGATACCATTTTCCTCTTTGGGCCACAAAATAGATATGGTGACACACTAATACAGGCTTCTTTTCAGTTGACAGAAGTTCCTCAGTTCCCCAGCTGTGCCTGGACTCTGTTACCATACCTTTCCTAACCTGCCTGTCCCTCTCCTGGCATTTTAGCTGCAATGCTTGAATAATAGCAATGTGTGATTTTGGTTTGTTTCACTCATATTTAGTGTGTGTGCAGGGGAGGGAGAATTGAAGTGTTACCTTGATAAAGCCGTGACTCATAAACCAGCATCCTAGAGTCCGTAGGAATTGCCAGCAGAGCTCATAAAATCCTAATTGGCCTCTTTGGGGGTGCTGTTTTGAGCCTTTGAAAATAATGTAAGATAGGAGCACCATGCTGATGTGGAGACAGTCTTGTCCAGAAGTCCCCCTGTGTAGAAAGTCCTAACTGAACATGTGTCACTGATTCTAGACTTTTAAGGGATGGTGGGAGCATCATCATCATCAGAATCTTCTAAGGCATAATAGAGAAGAACTACAGGTGTTTGTTAGGCAACAGTAGATAAGCAGCGTCATGAAAAGTAAAGCTAGAACAAGATGGTTCTAATAGAAGCTTACATAGACCCGGCTGAGTGTATGTAAAAATGTATTACATGTAGGAGTAGACTCTTGACTGGCTATCTTTAGGGTGGTTAAAATATGGTTCTCTGTTTCAGTGTTAATCATTTTTTCATTTGCTGTGTCAAAAATACCTGACAAAATCACTTTATAGGGAAGAAAGACATATTTTAGATTATAATTCTAGGAGTTTCATTCTGCCTGTGTCATTGGACTCGGTTGCAGCATGGGAGTGGGGGTGGGGAGCAGGAAGGAAGGAAAGAAAGGGGAAAGAAGGAGTGGGCTATGAGGGGAAGGAGGGTCCCAAGTCCAAATATCCCCTCCAAGAACATCCCTACCACCCAGTCTCACCTGTCTTCCCTTCACTGGACTCTGTGAAAGGTTCCACCAGCCTCCCATGAGTGTTGCAGGCTGGAGAGCAAGTTCCAAAACAGTATTTTGGAGGAGATATTGAAGATCTATACCATAAGCGGGCATGGTGACACACCTGTGGTCCCAGCATGTGGAGACAGATAGGAGGATCAGGCATTCAAGGTCACCTTTGGCTACATAACAAGTTCAAGGGTAGTATGGACTATACAAAATTCTGACTCCAGAAAAAAATCCTGAACTATAGCAATTAACTATATAGTTAAGCAGATATGGGTGACCAGATGGACTTTGAAGTTCATTTTCAGCAACATTTTTGATTAAATATAAAATGTAATTTGCTTTGAAGTGACCACACTGATTTTTCTGTCCCTGTCATTCATAAGAGGTATGTAAAATCAACCTGTATTTCTGTATGTGTGGTTTCTTTTTATTGAAAGCTTTTTACTTTCAGATTCAGTGGAAATCATTAAATTGCTTTGAGGGATTATATTTATTTATATTTTCCTCCTCATTCTTGACCTAATTGTTACTGATTATAAATGAATTTTGTTTTGTTTCACTTTTGGAAGTGTAAAAAAAGGAAAATTGCTTCCTTTAAGCAATTAAAAGAACATATTTTGGCTCACCAATGTTGTATGCTCTTTACCATGTATAAATTATATGTCATTTAATAAGAAAAGAAGGGCTAGGGTAGAGCACTTGCCTGGGAACAAGGAGCAGGAGGAACAGGAGACAACTAGACCAGCCTTGCACACACTTTTACATGAATTAAAAGTAAGCGTTTGAGGGCTGGAGAGACAGTTCCGTAGTTAAGAGCACTTGATGAGCTTCCAAAAGACCCAGGTTCAATACCCGCATTCACTTGATGGCTCATGCTGTCTATAACTCCAGTTCCTGGGAATCCAGTGCCCTCTTTTGGTCTGCATAGGCACCAGGCATGCACATGGTATATAGGGATACATGCAGTCAAATCACCTATACACAATACAGTAGTCAAAATACAATATTTGAAAGGGCATTTAAATACATTAAATATGGCTTAGTTGATTAAAATGCGGTGATGTAAAAGGAAGCTAAATTTTATCTCTGATCTGTTACCCATCCCCCACAGGACCTAGACATTGTGCTCTGTGTAATACCTAGGGATGTTTATCCTCAGCCATTCTTTCTTCAACCCATGCTGGCATTGCTCTTTTGTTAGCTGATGCAGGTTGTCTGATGCCATTGGTTCCACTGCATTTCACCACACGGTATGGGTTAGAGAAATTACTACTTTCATCAGTAGGTAGTGCCACAGAGAAGCATGAGCCAAACAAACACAGAGACTGTCTTTGTAATCATGTGTAGATGGGGCTTTGCTTTTGCTAGAAAGTGAAACAGTAGCAGGGTGATGATACAAGAAGCCATGAAAGAGGAGAAAGTGTTTGGGCCTTCCACATTGTCACTGCTAAAGTACAAGCTCATCTCTACTTCACTGCCTACTCAGGGAACACTCACACAGAAATGCTTTTTGGTTCTTTTTAGTTACAAAAGGAATCCCTGGGCAGTTGTTTTATAAGAGCCATGTGAGATTCCTGCATCTGAGTGATGGTCTTCAGTGTTTTTGCTCTTAAGAACCTGCCAGTTAACTCAGTAAGTTTCCAGAATGGCCTGTCATTCTAGTTTATAGTACATGTAAAGAAAACTGCACAGTATCAAGGCCTATCTCCACAACTGGTTCCGAATTACATTTGACTGCTTCCAAAAGGCAAAGTGACCCTTAGAGGATGAAACTGTCAAAGAATAGTATGCAAAAGAATATGAATTACCTGCTCAATAAGTATTTCCAAGTTCCCAGGAGTTCTGCCAGTCACAATGAATGTGAGATGAAAAGACAGCTTCATCCCCTATTCTTGTGCTGCTGACATGAATTCACACAATCAACTATATAGTTTTTATGGGGGTAGCTCACTTGAGCATCTTCAGAGCCATGGGAGGGAACATCTAGAATGCTTTGACCATAGACAGAAGCATCATCCTTGGGATGCATTTCCATCTCCCCAAGTGATGGTCCTGAGAAATGTATGAGGCAAACTGAAAAGATCTTTTCATTTCCTAATAATCACTTCTTGTCTTTGTGTAAATATGTCTGACCTTACTTGTTTTGAGAGTACAGAACAGACACAGCTGCAGGGTGATGATTTGTCCTTTAGCCCCTGGACTGGTCAGAGAATATAAATCAGTCCATCTGTGATTCTTGCTAGATTTTCTACTTTTGTTATTGAAGTAACCTACTGTCATAAGGACATATTTAACAGCCATGGATAAAAGGATTAGAGAAAAGATTTAAAGATTTCTCAGGTCAGAGCATCAGGACAGAAACTATAAGTCCTTGCCAGACAACATGGGAGAGTGGTTTTTAAAAGTCAGCTATCAAATATCCTTCTCTTAAGTAATCTCAGTGTTGGTACCAGGAGCTTGTGCACCACTGGACTTTGGCCTTACCAAGGGGGTTGTTGCTGGGAGGGCTCATTCTGGAGAGCCAAAGTAGAATTTCTGCTCAAGAGATTTTTCTCCAGACAACGGAAGGTTTGGGGAGTGGGTCTCCTCTCCAAGGATGTGACTGTCCCTGACCAACACTGTGTTACTAAGAAAGGTCTTTTCCATTCTTAAAAGCACACTGACTGTTTCATTTGAGAAAAGCCTTCAGCTATTATGGTGGTAAGGATGGTAGTAGCTCAGTGGTAAATTACTTACCTAGGATGTGGAAAGTCCTCAGGTTCTATCCCCAGCATCTCCTAATTTTTTAAAATGCTAAGTCACAGAGGAATATAAAGTTTAGAAATTTCCAAACTCCTCTGTGACTTCAGCAGTGGTTCTGCCTATTTAGAACAGAGTTGCCTTAAACTGGAAAGGGGTAGGAGGCTCAGCAGGCCTTCTACAGTTCATAGACAGTATTAACACTTTCATGCTTCCCCTTCATAGTGCTGTTCTCAAGTTTCATGCACATTTAAAACAACTACACAGTAGAGCAGCAGTTCTCAACCTGTAGGTAACAACCCCTTTGGGGGTGAAACAACCCTTTCACAGGGGTCAGATATCCTGCATATCAGATATTTACATTACGATCCATAACAGTATGAAAATTACAGTTATGAAAGTAGCAACAAAATAATTTTATGGTTGAGGGTCACCACAGCATGAACTGTACTAAAGGGTTACAGCGTTAGAAAGGTTGAGAACCACTGCAGTAGATCTACTGATCTATTTTCAAACATGCAGCAACCTTAAACAAAATAAATGCAATTGAAATAAGTTATTTAGAGTATAGATAGAAATGCATTCCTGTGTGCAGTACTGTTTTGTATATTGTGTGGTGGGCAGCTTGGGGAAAGATACAAGAGATCAAAAGTAATAAACACCAGTATAGATAAAGGCTCCCTCTTTGGACATTCTAAAATTCACATTCAATATAACTTTTGCTACTATTGCAAGAGAACTCTATAGTTAGCCATCATTAACCTTGTTTTTGTGATGAATAGGAAAATTTCATTTTCAAAAGAAAATGTCAGATCTTAACAGGCAAGTTTTTCTCAGGTACACTGCTTGTGGGAAGTATAGTGCAAGAGTTCCCTAGCAAACTTTCCCTTTGTTCCTAATGAGAAGAGAAATACACTGCTGACAGGTTTTCCTGGTTAGCTTTAACTGTCTATAGGACACAACTTAGAATTATCTTGGAAGAGAATTTAACCGAGGAAAGGCCTGTGGGCATATCTTGAGTTGACTGCATAGAGTGTTAATTTATGTAGGAGGTCCCAGCCAGCCCACTCTGGGCAGAGTCCTTCCTTAGGCAAGTGATCCAGAATTATATAAGAAAGTTGGCTGATTTAACTGATTGCTGGACATGGTAGCACACACCATTAATCCCAGCACTTGGCATAACTAGATCTAGGCCAGCCAGAACTTCATAGTGAGAGATTGTCCCCCCTAAAAAAAAAAATGAAAAGATGGGAAAGCTAGATGAGTATATACCTCCTGATAGCCAGCAAGAGGCATCCTTTGTGACTCTATACTTAATTTGGGAGTGACATGAATTCTGGGGTCAAAGGTAATGTGTGGAACAGCAAGCAGGCCTTCGAACTCCTGTCTGGTATTCTTACCTTGACTTCCCTAGATAAAGGACTGAAACCTAGAATTTTAAGCTGAAATAAACCCTCTCCTCCCTAAATTGCTTTGGTCAGGCCATTTGTCCAGCAACACAAATAAAACTAGAACACAAGTGAATACTTTATGTATCTCAAGTAAAGCTTACACAGCATAGAAGAAAATAACTCAAAAGAGGCCATTTCAGATATTTTTTGTTGTTGTTTTTCAAGACAGAGTTTCTCTGTATAGTTTTAGAGCCTGTCCAGGAACAGATACTTTCTTAGTATTCTGCAAACACTGCCAAAGATCTGTTGCTACCAACCCAAAATTTATGGACTGAGGAGACAGCAGCTGTTTTTGATTATGCTCACAAATCTGGGTGTCAGGAATTCTGGCAATGTGCTCTGGTATGGTCTCTATCTGATACAGAATACCAGCCTCTAACGGAGAGACCACACCATGACCTCTTTTTTGTAAGGTTTGTTTAGTATGTATAGTGTTCTACCTGCATGTATGTCTGCGTGCCAGTAGAGGGCACCAAATCTCATTATTTGTGGTTATGAGCCACCATATGGTTGCTGGGAATTGAACTCAGGTCCTCTGGAAGAGGTACCAGTGCTCTTAACCTCTGAGCCATCTCTCCGGCCCTGAAGGAATAGCTCTTAGGTTTGGATTTGGCTGTGTTGTATACTAGGCTCAGCAGTAACAACTGCAGAAAGTGTCTGTGTCTGGTTTCTTCATTTGTACTTCATCATACCATAGCAACCTCAGGATACTCAGACTTCCTATATGTAGTCAGAAGCCCATTAAGTAAGACAGAACCGCATGCCCTTTTGTGACACAGTCCTGGAGTCACACACTATTGCTTTTATGGTATTGTACTGGTCAAAGCCAAGATTCAAGGAATGAGACCATAGACCCCTACCAATTGAGAGTGACACAGAGTTTATGGCCTTGTTTTAAAGCCATCAAAGACCTCTTCTCCTGAGTGTTGCACCTGTGTAGTTAGTTGGTCTTCCTTTGGACCACCAAATTCCAAGTAATGACACGGAAACTTCCTATTAATTATGAAAGCTTGACTTAGCTTAGGCTTGTTCCCCACCAGGTCTGAAAACATAAATTAACATATTTGTAGTAATTTATATCCTGCCACATGACTCATTACCTCTCCTCAGTACAATATGGCCTACTTGCTCCATGTCTGACTGGTGAATCCCATCTCACTTACTGGAAGTCCCATCTATCCTCTCCTGCCTAACGATTGGACATTCCAGCTCTTCATTAAACCAATCATAAGATCCCTTGGCAGAGACACAGTGTACAGAAAGATTATCCCACAGCACATCTGTCTTTGATCTGGAATCTTCAGAAAATAGTTAATTATTCTACTCCCCTCTTACCCTACCACCCACTCTACAGCTCAGGGGAAAGAGCTAAGGGGCTCACCTGTATCCCATTACCTCAAATCCATGAGTCAAGCCGGAAAGAAAAGGATGATGTGGGCAAGTGTAACAAAGCAAAAGTGAAGGGATTGCCCTAAGTTCAGGGTCCTGGGTTTGATGCCATTTTAACAATGGGTGGTGACTCATGGCTATAAACTCAGCACTTAGGAGGCTGAGGCATGAGGACTGCCAGGAGTTTGAGGTCATCCTAGGCTACATAACAAGACCCGATCAAAAATTAAAGAAATCAGTGAATTAGTGGAGTGAGCTACATCTAACTGCAATGTTAGTATGTTTGTTTTAAGAAATATTAGCTTGGAATGAGGAGTATGAATTTTATTGTGAAGCTGTATATTTTTTAATTGTTGGTTCACTTCATTTTCTAAAAATATGCTGTGGGCTAACCCTTGGACCTTTGTCTATGCATTGGCTCTGAGCCACTCTGAAAAAGACCCAAAACTAACAAACAAGATACAAACATTGAAGTCTGGAATAGCCTTTTAAACACTGCATAGTGTTAAAATTTTACAAAGAAAGTATCTGAGAGTATAGGTTCTGAATAAGTGGTCAGCATCCTTCATCTGCATATGTGTGACTGCTGTGTTAATTAGATGTATGGAACCAGGTTATGATGGAGCATACCCAGCAATTGAAAGCACAGGAGAACTGTTAGTCTGAGGCCAATCGTGGCTAAATAGCAAGTCCCAGCCAGCCAGATCTTCGGGGTGAAACCCTGTCTTAAAGGAAAAGAAAGAAAAGGCAACAACAACAAGAAGAGGAAAACTATGTGTATGATGTCTACATGTCTGTAAGCTTTGTTGATTAAGGAACAGACTCTTACTGGTTAATTGTAGAAAAGCTTCCACTTTGAAGCTAATGTTAGCTTCTTCTCAGTATTACACAGAATTCATATGTGTTTAGAAATGAAGGGGGATATAACTATTCATATATGCCCCTTAATTTAGCATGAGGCTTTCTAGATGCCAGTTACTACTGTAAAGATGAATAAAATAGACAAAATCCTCAGTGGCTCAGACAGGATATAAGAAATCTTAAGACTTAATTTTGTCTTTCTGCCCTTCTTGACCAGAGCATTAAGTTCACTCTGAGAAGTGTCCTACTGACACCTAACAAAATGAGACATAGGAACGATCTTCATTTTCAAGCTTGAGTCTTTGTGAAAACCTTTCTCCCATTTTTCTTCCCTCCTGCCCTATTCATTATCACCTCTGTATCATAGCAACTCTGTTGAAGCCAGGAGTAGGGAAAGATGGATATGTTCCTCATTCTAACCACAGTAATTGGTTTTAAAGGTGATACTCCCCTTAGTGACATAACTGGTGCCCTTAGGGGTGAAATTAGTTGCTTCCTCTGTGGAAGAAAGATTGCAATGATTTTTATATTCTTTAGAGGTCTTAATGCAAAATTTATTACAAGATCTGAACAGATGCTTATGGAAGACTCTTGACTCCCTTAGGATGGGAGAGACGGAAACACAGGTGTTTTGCAGAGAATCTAGGGAAAAGCTGGGGTCCATCAACAACAGGAAAGAGCTGCAGAGAAGAAGGTTACCTATGGGTTGCATAATGGGTCCCAGTCCTGTTCTTTGAATGGTAGAACTTAGGACCAGAATGGATGAGTCCTCTAATTTCCATCTATCCTGGCCTTGGACCAGGGTCCTCTATCTGCCTTTTCCAATGTACCATCTTATTCCTCTGCACTCAGGTCTTCAAAAATCTCCAAGTGTCTATAAGGCAGCTTCCTGTTGAATGTAGCAAAGAGGATTACGGCAGTATTTAGATTTGGGGGTAGGGGTGGCTTTGGTTTTTTTTGTTTTGGGTGGGGTTTTTTGGTGGTTTGTATATTTTGGGGTTAGGATATCACCATACAACCCAAGGTGACCTGGAACTATGTGCATTGTTACTATATTTTGAAAGTTGGCACATTACTTTGATATTCACTTTGTTACTGGATGGAATCATCTTTTGTGTACATGCTAAACATGAACCCTACTCAGCAAAATTGACCCCAAAAGTGACTAGCACTTAATAGATATTCAGTAAACAATAAGATAAAAACTGGTGAAAAGCTGAAATTTGATATGATATATTCTTGGTCACTCTTGTACTCATTGATCATTTGTTTTAATAATTATAATTTGTTGAATTTCCAATGTGTCAAATACATAAATTCAAATCTTATTCCCTGTGCATCTTGGGAACATACCTGAATATGCTGCTACATGGGGTATAACCTTTGGCTGAGAGACTGTTCAGACAGAAGGTTCTAGTTTTTCGAGCAATGCCCAGACCAGAGAGTAGCTCCATGATAGTACATGTAGGAGTGTTGGTGTTAACAGATGTGTACTAAGCACAAAGCAGAAGAAATTTCATTACGCCTCAGGCAAATTGATACTGGAAGAAAGAGGGACAGATGGTTGAAAACAGCAATGAAATATCCTATTACATGTCTGCAGAAGTCATTAGCAGTTAGAGGTATTATTAATGGGTCAGACGTACTTGGGGAGTCATGTTTCTGTAATTCACATTAAAGCAATGACACTTCTGGTATTTTTAATGTAATCCGAACCAAAGACAAACATGTCTTTCTGCATAATTAGAATATAGATTTATTGATAATAAAGAACTCACTCTCTAGCTTGATTCTGGATCACTTGTAGAAGTTATTGTTCTTACCATATAGCAAAGAGAGAAACATAACAGTGCTGTCTGCATAGGTCACTGAAATGGTGTTATACTGTTTCTTTCCTCTATTTTGGAAAGATAGAACGGGTGAAATTGTTCTTTATAAAAATCTATTTTTAGAAACAGCTGACCTGACCAAGTGGGAGTACACAGACCCCAGTCATAAAACTGGGGAACCAGCATTGTACCAAACCAAGCCTTCTGAATGTGGGTGTCAGTTAAGAGGCCTGGGCAGTCTATGGGACCTCTGGCCGTGGAACTAGTATTTATCACTAGTGCACAAATGGACTTTGGGAGTCCATTCCCCATGGAGGGCTACTCTCTCAGCCTACACACACAGGGGAGGTCCTAGGTCCTCCCCCATATGATATGACAGACTTTGATGGTCCCCCCATGGAAGTTCTCACCCTCCCTGGGAGTGGATGAGGGTGAGATGGGGGGCGGGGGACAGTGAGGGTCGTGGGAGGGTGAAGGAACTGGGATTGATAAGTAAAATAAGATTGTTTCTAAATTTTTTTCAAAAAAATTAAAAAGAAATAAACAAGAAACTAGGATGATTTTTTTTTAATCCATTTTTAAACAGGCTTGGCTAACCTGCTTGTGAACTCTGCAGGAATAATTCCTGCCTACCTGGTGCTTTAAGTCTCTATGTAGTTGAAGCTAATCTTGGGGTTTTTATTGTGAACATAAGAGCAAATTTGTGGGTTTGTGTTGCCAAAGGATCTCAGGACAGTTTTTAGCCCTCTGACATTAAAAATTCACCCATCAGCTGAGCAGCTCCAAGTGAGGAGTTGTTAGTTTTAGCCTGTATTAACTAGACAAGGCAACCAACAAATTCCTAAAAAACGAGTCTTAGTCACCACTCTCTACCTTGGTGCCCATTTATCGGAGTATTATCTGCAGCTAAGTTAGGCAGAATTTAGCACTGCTTGTCTATGACTTCTAATCATCTACAAGTGATGGGCATGCATACCTTGGAGCAGGTGAAGTGAAAGAGGGAAAAAGTGAGTGTGCACCAGGTTTCCCCTCAGTCCACGTGGATGATGCCCTGGTGTTGGGCAGCATAGTCAGTGAGATATTGGAGAACTGTTAGGCTTCCTGCTGTGGTCTTCACTGCACCGAGGAGACTGAGCCCTACAGGGCCTACAGGTCAGCATCAAGACCTGCTGGGTCTAAGAAGTAAAGCATACTGCACAAGCTAGAAAATAGGTAGCTGACTCAGCACCTAAGCAAAAAGACCCGCTCCTGGAAACTACACATAACTTCTTGGGTAGTCAGCATTTTGTCTCCCTCAGTTTGCAAATGTATTGCAAATCTTCTGTCATCTGTTGGTTCTTTTCCTGACCTTGATAGAAGTTGTTGCTCATCAGATAGAACATAGAACTTTCCATGTTTCAGTATGCAATCCAGCATGTTAGTGCATACCCACCTTAGCTTCTAGGTTGGCCTGTGACTTGGCAGTCCACATGTCTGCAGAGCTCCTTGCAGGAGTTGGGAGAGTTCCTGTGTACGGCCTGCAGTCCTTATGGGTGTTCTATGCATTCTACAGCCAAGAGTGTTATTACAGTACATGGCCAGAGCCGCAGACACTGCAAGGCTGTCCACACCTCCACATGGCTGAAGCTGTCACTGATGGGTTTATGGGCTCTGTTCCATTGGAATGATGATTTATAATGTTCTTCACTAGAAACTGATGAACTCTGAGTAGGTTTACCCCGATCATAATTCTTTCCTTATCCTTTCAACCCAAAAAATAATAAAAAAAAGTCAATTTAAAGATGCAACATAAATCTGCTGTGTTTGATTTTAGTACCTGCAGTGACAGTAGAGGGAAAACTAACGTTTTCTCAGTGAGTCTCCACCACTTTAGACTCTTAAAATGCTTATGTGGTTGGTTAACAAAAATCAGCAAAATGATAACAACTGCAAATTAGTTCTTACATCAAGATTATGGAAAGTTAAACTTCTTGATTTTTTTTCTGATTATGACAATATCTTATGGTCTTCTTTTAGCCTCCATTGTTCCTACACCTACCAACTCCAATCATTCCTGTTTTGTTTGACATTTCTGTGTCTTTCTCAGGTTAGAGGTATAACTGTGAACTAGAATAGATCATCCAAATACTGCATGCCAAGAGCAATATGATTCATGCTGATTGATGCAGGACTTGAAGGGACAATGGACTCTCATGAAACAGTGTTAGTGCTTTGCTTGACAGGATAAGAAAGTTAGAGAGAGATATAATGTTGATGGATGGAGAAGCATTTTATTGATATGGGAGGACTAGTGTAAGGGAAATGTTGTCATTTTGAATACATAAATAATATACAATTTTATAATAATATTTAGGGGTAAAAAAGAAAAATTATGGGTCTGGAAAGATGGCTCAGTAGTTATGAGCTGATACTGCTCTTCCAGAAGACTTGAGTTCACTTCCCAGCACCTACATCAGCTAGCTTATAATCACATCTAACTCCAGATCCAGTAGATCCAATGTCTCTGGCCTCTGTGCACTGGCACTCATGTTCACATACATGTACACAGGTACACACAAACCCACAGGATTAAAATAAATATTTATTTTTTGCAGATTTTTTATTTGAATTAGAAACAAGATTGCTTTACATGAAATCCCAGTTCCCTCTCCCTCCCCTCCTCCCTTACTACCCCTCCCAACTAAAACCCTACCTAACGCATATCCTTTCTGCTCCCCCTGGATGGTGAGGCCTTCCATAGGGTGTCATCAGAGTCTGTCATATCCTTTGGGATAGGGCCTAGGCCCACCCCCGTGTGTCTTGGCTCAGGGAGTATTCCTCTATGTGGAATGGGCTCCCAGAGTCCACACCTATGCTAGGGATAAGTGCTGAACTGAAACCCATGTTCCTGGGGTCTGGATCAGATACCATGCTGGTATCTCAGCTATCAGTTTGAGGAGCAAGAGTTCCCCTGTGTTCAGGTCAGCTGTTTCTGTGGGTTTCACCAGCCTGGTCTGGACCCCTTTGCTCTTCAGTCATTCTTCTCTGCATCTGGATTCCAGTTCAGTTCACTGATTAGTTGTGGGTCTCTGCTTCTAATTCCACCAGCTGCTGGATGAGGGCTATTGGGTGGCATATACATACGTCAGTCATCAATCTCATTATCAGGGGAGGGCATTTAAGGTAGCCTCTCCTCTGTTGTTTAGATTGTTAGCTGGTGTCATCTTTGTAGATCTCCAGACATTTCCCTAGTGCCTGATTTCTCTGTAAACCTAAAATGTCTCCCTCTATTATGGTCTCTCCATACTTGTTATCTTCTATTCTTCCCCTGACTCAACCTTTCTGCTCCCTCATGGCCTCTGCATCCCTCTTCTTCTCCCTTTCTCATTCTCCTAGTTCCCTACCCCCCTCTTGCGGTGCTCCCAAATTGTTCAGGGGATCTTGACCCTTTCCCCTTCTCCAGGGGACCATGTATGTCTCTCTTAGGGTCCTCCTTGTTTACTAGCTTCGCTGGCAGTGTGGATTGTAGGCTGGTGATCCTTTACTCTGTCTAATATCCACATATGAGTACATACCTTGTTTGTCTTTTTGTGATTGGGTTACTTCACTCAGAATGGTTTCTTCTAGTTCCATCCATTTTCCTACAAATTTCAAGATTACATTGTTTTTTTTTTTTTCCTCTGAGTAGTACTCCATTGTGTTAATGTACCACATTTTCTCTATCCATTCTTCAGTTGAGGGGTATCTAGGCTGCTTCCAGTTTCTGGCTATTACATGTGTAGCCCAGGCTGGCCTCGAACTTGAGATCCTCCTGCCTCTGCCTCCTTCAGCAAATCCTACCGGCATGCACCACCACAACCAGCTAAAATAAATATAAAGCAAAACTATTGTAAATCTTTCTGTCATGAAACAATGTCATCTTTATCTATTTCCTTCCAGAATGTTATTTCTACAGCAGTGTGTGTGTGTGTGTGTGTCTATCTGTCTTTTAATGTCTCTCAAGACATTTAATAATTTGCCTGCGTTGTCATTTTTAAGGGAACAAGGCAGCATGCTGCCCAGTGCACTCTCTATGTTTCCTCTACATAGCTGGTCTCTTAATGTTGGGCCTTTAGGTCACTTCCCAGTTTTGCTGGTATATTAAACGCCATGATGAACATTATTGCTAGGAAGATAGATGGCTGTTTCTTTATGATAGATTGCTAACCATAAAATTGACAGTCCAGAATTTATACCCAGTGTGAAAAGCTTTTTAAATGCCAAATTGGAGAAAAACAAGTATATATTTGATTTTAATGCTTGTGTGTTGCTCCTAAGGTTAGAAATTGGATGATGTCCTATTGTAGGGAAAGTAGGTTACAGACCTATAGTTGTATTATGAATCAGAACTGTTGGGAATCTAAACATGGGGTATTACACTTGAAAACTACACACATGCATATTTCAAGTGATTGGATGATGACTCCTGAACCTAATCTTAGGTCCAGTCAAATGTAAGTTGCAGTTTCTTAATTGGTTATGATGGTAGGGTTGGGAATGTGTTAATTGTATTGCTATCATGCCCGTTAAGAATGGGTGAAGGAACTGGGCAGTGTTGGCAAACACGCCTTTAATCCCAACACTCAGGAGGCAGAGGCATATGTATATCTGTGAGTTCAAGGCCAGCCTGGCCTATAAAGCTACACAGAGAAATCCTGTCTTGGAAAAAGAATAGGGGAAGGAATTGATTCAAATGATTATGAAAACAAGCAAGTTCCAAAACATCCAGGGTGGGTGATCAGCAGATGCAGCACCCAGGAACAGCTCGTATTTCAGTTTGAGTCTAACAAAGGGCACAAAATATTGGTGCTCCATTTTGAAGACTGGTAAATGGGAAGAACTCTCTTACCCAGACATTAGTCTAATTGTTCTTTCCAGGCCTTCAGTTATTAGATGAGGCTCACCTACATCAGGGAACACCATCTGCTCTGCTTAGCTGCCTGGTTTCAGTGTTATTCTTACCCACAAACACTGTCAAACACACAGGATGATGTTTGCCCAAATATATGAGCATCTCATGGTACACAGTAAGATGACAAAATTAAACATTATACTCAACATTTCCACTTATTAAGGTATCCCCAAATGCTGTGTGACTTACAGAATAATCAGATCAACAACCAGTAGGAAATAAGCCAACAGAGAACTATAAGCTAGGATTTACAATCCTAAAAGGAAACATTTTTTCAAGGTTTTAATAACAAAGAAAATAATGTATGGCATGGCCACATGAAAATGAGCATGTTTCTTATATAAAAGGGCTGGAGATAAGAGAGCACTTACCTAGCATGCACAAGGCCCTATGTTCAATCCCCCATTCAGGGAGCAGGGAGAGGTTAATGGAGCTGAAATAATCTCTATAGATGCCAGGTAGTTTCCAAAATATAACACCACAAATAAACAGATTAGCATTTATGTCTTGTCTTAGGGTTTCTACTGCTGCAATAAAATGTCATAACCAAAGAGAGAGTAGGAAAAGAGACGGTTTATCTGGCTTACACTTCAGCATTGCTATTCATCACTGAAGGAAGTCAGGACAGGAACTCAAAACGTCAGTATCCTAGAAGCAGGAGCTAATGCAGAGGCCATAGAGGAAAGTTGCATCCTGGTTTGCTTCCTGTGACTTGCTCAACTCACCTTCTTAAAGAACCCAAGACCAGCAGCCGAGGAATGGTCTTGAGCCCAACTCATGCCCAACCATGAGTTGGGCTCTTCCCAATTGATCACTAATTGAGAAAATGCCTTACAGATGGATCTCATCAAGGCATTTCCTCAACTGAGACTCCTTCCTCTGATGACTCTAGCTTATATCAAGTTGACACACAAAACCAGCAAGTACATATCTATTTATAAATTCCTGATTAGATACCAAAACAGAAATGAAGAGATAATCACTTGAATGGGAAATTAGGCAAACTGAAATTGGGAGTGTCTCAGCACCCTACCACATCACCACACCACTCACACATGCATGCCCCATTGCTTCTTTGAGACAGGGTCTCATCTCACTCTGTTGCCCTGGCTGTCCTGAAACTCACTATATAGACCAAACTGTTCTCAATTTCACAGAGATCTGCCTGTCTCTGCCTCCTGAGTACTAGAATTAAAAGTTTTCATCTAGCCGGGCATTGGTGGCACACACCTTTAGTCCCAGCACTTGGGAGGCAGAGGCAGGCGGATCTCTGTGAGTTTGAGGCCAGCCTGCTCTCCAGAGCGAGTGCCAGGATAGGCTCCAAAGCTACACAGTGAAACCCTGCCTCGAAAAACCAAAAAAAAAAAAAAAAAAAAAAAAAAAAAAAAAAAAAAAAAAAAAGTTTTCATCTAAATAAAAGATAAGTATTTCCAGTCAGTTGCCTATAAAGAGATTTGTACACTGTAATAAATATATAATACTCAAAAGTAATGTGTTAAAAACCATAAACTGATTGCCAGTGTGGAAAAACTTTATAGAATTATTTTGGCTACAAAGTGAAACCCTGTTCCAAAAATAAAACGATTGACTCCACTATGACATTTTAATGTATGCATATAATGAACTTTAATTATATTGACATTTCTATACCCATATATAATATACTTTGATTACATATCTTATCCTGTTCCTGATCCCCAGTGTGTTGATCCTCTTCTTTTTAGATAGGAAAGTTTGGGGGGGGGGGAGTTCCGTCATTAAAGTGTTTACCTCACAAAAATGAGGACCTGAGTTTCATCCCCAGAACACACATTTTTAAAAAAGCTAAGCATGGTGATACGTGCTGTAATCCCGGCACTGAGGAGTAGAGACAAGGGGATCCCTAGAGTTCACAGACCAGCCAACATAGATTTATCCCTGATCTTCAAGACAATCAGAGGCCCTGTCTCAAGGTAAATGGCATTCTGACAGTCCTGATCATGACACCTGACATTGGCCTACATACCTACACACTCACACATACACATGGACCTGCACAGAAACCAGCAGCACAAACATCCATGTGTTTACTTGTTAAGACATAAATTTTAATTTCATAAGAACTCATGATGATGAGCACCTTTTAACATATGTATTGTGGGATGGATATTCCACACTAACATAGTGTTCCCAGCACAGCCCTGTCAGACTGCTAGCAATTTTTCTGAGTTATTAAAAAAACAAGTTATTTTCTAAATAACTTGTTTAGTTATTGACATGAAAATTCAAAGAGCCAAGAGTAGCAGAGAATTCTTAAAGAAGAGGGGGAAAGCTGTAGTGCCTTCATTATGAGATTTCAAAACTATTCTGAACCTCTGGTAATTGAGTCAACGCTAGGTAAACTAATTGAGACTGATTACAGAACAGAATAGAGGCCAAAAAGAAGCCTGCTTATGAAAAGCCACCTGGTGTATGCTGAAATAACACAGCTTTTTCAATAAGCGGGTTCAGCCATTGGATAAATATTGGGGGGAAAAGTGTCTGTACTCTTCCTCATACCACACAGAGAGTGGCAAAGCAGGATGAAAGAAGACATGACATAAAAATGAACCACAATATATAATGAACTGCAAATTATCTTTTAAAATATCCACAAGCCATCATGTAAAGATGAGTAAAGGACTTGAGCATTCAGTTTACAAAGGCAATATCTAGGTGATCAAATGAGGAATCTTGTCTCTTTTTCATTTTCTCTTGACTTGTGACAAAGTATGTATATAATGTTTTGTTTAGTTTGGTTTTTGAGACAGGGTCTCACTATATAGCCCTGGCTAGCCTAGAACTTAGTTTGTAGATTAGGCTGGCCTTACACTCACAGAGATCTGCCTGCTTCTGCATCTGGAGTGTTGAGATTACATCCCCACCCCTAGCTATAATGTGTGTATAATTTAAACACTCCCCTATAACTGGCATTATAAATTACTGTGTTTATGAAGAACCAGTATTATGTATGATTCCATTAAAATCCCATGTCCTGTAAATATTGTTGTTTTAGGCTCATGATGTTTTGATGCCATAGACATATAAACATACAGGATCTAAAAGATGTGACAGAAGGACTCAACAGATGGCTTCACACATATTTACAACCCTAAGAAAAATGTAGCTTTCCCATTACCGTGAAATTGTGATCAAACAAGATCTGCTTGGCCTGCTCATTCCTTCTCTCTCTCTAGTCTCTGAGCCATAGATGTCTTATCTTATACACAGGCACCTAAGGTCACCTTTGCAGGTTACCAGTACCATCCCTGGAGGAAATAATGAAGGGGCACGTATGGTTAGAATGGATAGAATAAGCAAACTTCTTATGTGATCTACCTGGACATTATACAAAGCTGGAAGATGCAGTGGTTGGGGAGAAGGTTGTAAATAAATGTCAGAGTGTCTGGAATAACTGGAATCACTGGGAGAGATTTGGCAACCACTGCATTGGGGCCCAGGCCCAGTGCATCCAGCACATCACCCTGTCTGGCTCTTGGGTCCCTTCAGACTTTAAGTATGGGTTTGCCCCACTAAGTGACCTTTGGGCTGTTAGATTTGTGGTTGGTTGGGGAAGAGAAGTCCTTGGTCTTTTTACAGCTCCTTTCTAGAAGCTATCAGTCCTGAGGACTACAACTAGGAAGTGCTAAAACTTTATTTAAAGAGAGTTTTCTTCTCTTTCTCCCCTCCCCACTCATCTCCCTCTCTCCCTCCCTCATCCCAGACACCCAGTGCTATGTGCACTGAGAGATTCTGGAACCAGAAGGGCCTGAGGGTCAGCACTGTCCACCTCCTTTTGCCTGGCCTCCTCCTTAGCCCTCCAAACACTGATTAAGATTCATGACACTCAAGTTTGTATTAATGCCTCGAACCCATAAAGATTAGCCACTCATTCCCATGAGAGACATGGTAGCAGTGGCTGTCTCAGTTTTGGTTTTACATGCCATTTGAGTACAGATGTGTTGTAATGAAAACATTGGTTCATATAACCACTTCTAACACAGAAGTCTTATACTCATGTGATAATCGATGTAAGGTCATGGCAGATGACACTTAATCATTGAAGACAATGCAACAGAAAGTTTTTAACTGATGGGGGACTTCTTATATCTTATATTTTTCTGTTTGTTTCTTCATCTATCTCTTCTGCCAAGCAAAGAAGAAACCGCAACTAAGATTTTTAACTTACAACCTCCAGCCTGTTTCTGCCTTAACTGCATTCACTAGATCAGGATTCATTCCTGACTGGTACAACAGTGAAATTGTAGTGCAAATTTCTGAAAGAGGAGACATGTTGCTGGTGCTTCTTCAAAATTGGAATGAATGGGTTTCTCACTTGGGAACTTCCTGAAGGTGGCTACTCTGGGGTTAAGATCCAAGCTGGAAATCATAGCTGTAGCCACCAGGACACATATTGTCCTTGACAAGAAAGTATTGGTTAATTCAAGGGTTAATACTGTATCCAGAAGAGATCTGTCCATAAGGTCACTCTGTCCAAGGACAGAGGGCCAAATCTGTGATGTTTGTCTGATGGTCCACATTAGAGACCATTAACACTACATTCACATCACCATGATCAGACATGGTGTGCTAGGAATTAAAATGAATATCATACTCTGGACCCAAGTGATAAGGGTGTCCCTAAGAAGCATCATGGAACCTAGAGATGAGATCTGCCCACCATCCTCATCTCAGAACAAAAGCTGGGAAGCCGGAAGCACCTGCCATATTCTAAACAGTCTCCACAGTATCAGAGGGTTTCCCTTGCAGTATCTAGAGCCTTGATGTTGCTATATGAAAACAGTTAATAAATTCACATTCATATACAAATATAAAAATTATCATTACTTAAAGAAGACCTAAATGTATATACCATTAATGAAAATTGGAGTATTTTATAACTGTAATTTATCAACCTCCTGTCTTAGACACATTATATATTATTAATGTTTATTTCTCCACATTTCAACAGATTAGAACAAAATCAGGCTATTTGTCCTTTAGTGAGAAAAGGAAAGCCAAATGCAGAGATCTTAGGCCATGACTTCCTTTTTTTTCTTTCTTTTTTTATAACACAGCCATTCCACAAACTCTGTTGTTTTGCTTTGTTTTGTCTCCAATCTAAGCTGTTTCCTCACTGTGTTGTTATGAACCATTTTCATCTAATTGAATACTGTCATCCTCAACTTGTGCCTGCTTCCTGGCAAACCTAATCCAAAAATCTGAAGATGCTCAAGTCCCTTGTATGAAATGGCATGTTAGTGCATAGAACCTGTATACATTATTCCATATAATTTGCAACTCTAGACTACTTGTAATACCTGCCATTGTGATGCTATGTAAATAGTTGTTACACTGTATTTTCAATGGAATAATGCAGGAAACATCTGCATGTAATTTTTTCAGTACTGACAAATTTTTTTGGTTTCTATTTCTAGTATAGATGCAATTTTAGAGTATTTTGTAGTAATTTTAAAATTTATTTTTATTTGTGTAGATGTTTATGTCTATGTGAGCATATACAAGCATGTGCAGGTGCCTGCAGAGACCAGAAGTGGGCATCAGAGCTGGAGTTAAATACCATTGTAAAGTCCCATGGCATGGGTACTGGTAACTGAACTCAGGTCCTCTGGAAGAGCAGCTGGTGCTCTTAATGGCTGAGACAACTCTCTAGCCCCTTACAGGTTTTGCTTTTCTTTTTGTTTTTAAGATTTATTTATTTATCATGTATATGGTGCTCTGCCTACATATGTGCCTTCAGACCCAGATCTCATTATAGATGGTTGTGAGCCACCATGTGCTTGCTGAGAATTGAACTCAGGACCTCAGGAAGAACAGCCAGTGCTCCTGACCACTGAGCCATCTCCCCAGCCCACGAGTGTTTTTTAAAAGTTTTATGTTTTGTTTTTTTTTTTATCATGATGATTGGATGATTCCAAGAATATGGAGTTGGAAGATTGAGAGGTCAGCTGCATATGAGCTAGTTAACTTAGAGACAGAGGAGAGAAACAGCAGTGGAAATGAAGTCTAGTGATGGGACCTTGGAGACAGAACTAAATAGGGAGCCTTCTCAAGCCCACCAGGTGGAGTTCCATATCCCTAAATATTTGGCGTTCTGCCCCCCATTCCCAGCCTAGCTAGTAGAGGTTCAGAGAGTCCAGAGACCAAACATGTGTTAGACTGAACTGTTCACTTTGCAAGCTGCAAAAATAGAAGTCACTTTCCTAAAATATAAAGAGAGTCAAGAGTCTTCTAAGAGAACAGTCTCCAGAACTGCTTATGCATAGAGATCACCACCACTGAAGGTAAGAGGGGTGACTTCAAGAAGAAAAGAAAGGGAAACATTTCTGGACAGGATGATGACTTCCAATGAGAATGCCATTAACATAAGGCAGTGGGGCTCAGGAGATGGGGTTGGAGAGATGACTGGTGGTTAAGAGTAGGTACATCCAAATTTGGTCCCAACCTCCAAGGAATCTGATACCCTCTTCTGGAC
Source organism: Cricetulus griseus (assembly GCF_003668045.3). Classification (NCBI taxonomy): domain Eukaryota; kingdom Metazoa; phylum Chordata; class Mammalia; order Rodentia; family Cricetidae; genus Cricetulus; species Cricetulus griseus. The sequence goes on along the minus strand of NC_048596.1, from coordinate 255,762,642 downwards.
CCCATAAGAACCGACACATACTTTCACAGACAGGCACGCAGGAGCACACACACACAAGTAAATTTTTTTTTTTAATGAGGCTTACAAAAAACAATGCAGATTCCAAGCCAGTGCTCAGTGTCTGGTGGACATGTACTATTTCACAGGTGCTGTAGATCACATATTCACATATCAAGAGCCCCATAGTGCTTTGTAGCAAAGTCTGACTTTTGAAGTGAATATGTACTTAAGAAAATAATTGAGCCAAGTATCAGAATGGAAAGATCCAGGACCTAAGCATTCAAAGGCTACAGGACAGGTTTGGAGGGGGTTTGTTTGTTTGTTTGTTGAGAAAGCTTTATGGGTTTAAGATAATTCCCATGGAAACAGTGAAGAACAACTGAAATGTTTTATGAAAATACGACTCATACCCAACACAAGTGCCCTCTTTCTTGTAAATATAATGCATTAGTTATAATGAAATAAATTTTTGTCTTCTGTGATCTTTCTTCCCTAGCATGTGTGGCCTTCTGCCTTCCTTCTCACCTTCATGTTCTTTGGAGACTACCAAAGTGATAGTGATACCCAAATATGCCCCTTCTAGACATTTCCTTGAGAACAGCAGCTCTTCCCTCCTCTGGCCCTCACTGACTGCCTCTTCCCCAGACATTAACCTAGTCATGTATCTCCAGAGTGAAACCCTCCCATGACTATTACATGCAGTGGTATTTGAGCTTCTCTGCTTTCCTTTCATATTCCCAGGTCTCATGTGTTCTAGCTGATCCCCTGTTTTGAACCTGCCTGATGGAAGATGTCATTCTGTAAATAGGTTTCTCTTATAGGTTAATGAATAAAGCACTGTTCAGCCCATGAGGCAGAATGATAGGTGGGACTAGGAGACAAGGAGGATTCTGGGAAGTGTAGGCAGAGTAGCAGTCGCCATGTGATCCCGGGATGAGAGAATGTGAGTGAAGCATTCTCCGGTAAGAGAAGACCATGTAGAAATACTTAGATTAATAGAAATGGGTTAATAATTAAGGCAGAGCTAGCCAATAAGTTGCTCTAGTCATTGCCCAGCAGCTTTATAGTTAATATGGCGTCTGAGTGTTCATTTGGTGCTGACACAACTGTGGGACCAGGCTGGCGGCAAAGAGTTATCATAACACCTGCCTGTACCATGAAGGTGTCAGTCTTTTACAACACATGACAGTAGTATTATGAATCTTTAAATATTTAACTAGTGGATCTATTATCTTATCAATCTTTTTCTTCTGGATTTGCCTTCTTGTGGACTTGACCAGTCTGACCTCTAGAGCTATGTACAGGCCAGGGGTAGAAGCCTACCATACAAACAGTGTAGCCCCCTGTGGCATGTGCCTGGGAGAAGAATATGGCTACATTCAGTTTTCATTGCCAATAGAACCTGCCAATTGTTTTTGATTACACTTGCTTATGTGACTTAAAATTCTGCGAAGTACCTAATTTGCACATGCATGTGTTCATACACACACATACGTAACTGCATGCATACATACACCTTCTTGTAGGTAGGTGTGATGATTTGAAAATACCCCCCAAAGGGAGTGGCTATTAGCAGGTATGGCCTTGTTGGAGAAAGCTTGTCACTGTGGGGGCAGGCTTTGAGGTTTCTTTTTCTCAAGCTTCCCTCAGTGTGACAATCAACAGGAAATCAATCAATTTCCTGTTTCCTGCAAGATGTAGTCTTTCAGTTACTATAGCACCATTCCTGCCTGCATGCCTGCTCCCCACCATGATGATAATGGACTGAACCTCTGAAACTGTAAGCAACCCACCCTAATTCAATGCTTTCTTTGTAAGAGTTGCCATGGTCATGCTGTCTCTTCACAGTGATAAGAACTAACTAAGAGAGTAAGACTTCTTTCTCCCAATCCATACACCTCTTTGTCTGAGCCTAGCTCTGAAACAAACAAAGGAGGTTGTAGGTGTTGCCATGATGTTTACTCTCTCTCTCTCTCTCTCTCTCTCACACACACACACACACACACACACACACACACACACACACACACACACACACACACACACACACACACACACACACACCACACAGGCCTGTGTCCTCTCTTCATCAGACTTGAACCTGGGTGATAGTGGGGCCCATCGACAATGCCCACAGTGCTGAGGTTGGCCAGCAATTGGCTGACTGGAGGGCCCCACTGCAGTCTTTGCCTACAGGCTTCATTTAAATCCAACTCATGTTGCCCAGCTGTGGCTCAGGCACTGCTAAAATTGAGAGATACATTCAATTTTAAACAAAGAATAAATGAAATCTGTCTTCTAAAGAAACGCAGGAATGGCCTCCTGTGGTATTTCTGTAAGGGACTAATATGTTGATCTTGGAGAAATTGGGAACCATCTTTCATGTTTTCATTATTAAGCCAGGTGAAATGAAAACCAAATCTCACTTCTAAATGACTGTCCTGGGAATTCTCCTGTGTTGTTTCTATTTTAAAGTAAACTACACCATTTCTTCTGTAGTTAAGGCATTCAGTTGAAAATATTAAATTTCAGTGTTTAAAGTTTGGTTTTTTGATTTTTAGCTTTAGACATTCTCTTACTTACTTTTCTGTTGCAGTGACAGAGCACCATGACCAATGCAACTTATTAAAGAAAGCATGTAACTTGGAGCTCACAGTTCTAGAGGGTTAGAATCCCTGACCATCACTGTGGAAAATATGGCAGCAGGCCTGGTGCTGGAGCAATAGCTGAGAACTTTCTGAACCACAAGCACAAGACAGAGATAGATCTAACTGGGAACAGTGTGGCCTCTAGAAAACTCAAAGCCCACCCCCAATGGCACAACTCCTCCAACAAGGCCAAACCTCCCTACTTTTTCACAGACAGTTAAACCTACTTGGGACCAAATATCCAAACATGAACCTAAGGTGGCCATTCTTGTCCAAACCACCAAAAACACCATTTAGTTGCTTCCTTTTTGTAACCAGAGCTTACACAGAGAGCATTTGATAATGTTAGCCAGCTGTAAATAACCAAATGGATGAGAGGTAGTTTGCTGTGGACCCAACTTCACCAGTGAAAACCTTCCTTGGAACCTGAATATAAAGCAGCGATTATCAGAGTACTGCATCAGAGTCCACAGCAGGCTTCTAAGTCCTCTTTCACACAGATGTGGGCTTCTGAATGCAGCTATCAAGAGAGAAACTCACTGGGTCATTCTTAATGATCTAGGTAAGGGGGGGATGGACAGCTTTCACACACCATCTGTTTATAAATCAGCATATATGGTTACAGTTCTAAAAAACTGTAATGATGTTTTTCTTTCATCATTCATCATTTCATCTTTCATCAGGGAACTGTCATGATCCCAACCTGGGAGCCCTCAGTGGTAGTGCAAGCCTTTAGCCCCAGCACTCCCCCAGAGGCAGAGGCAGATCTCTGTGAGTTCGAGACCAATGTGCTCTACAAAGCATGTTCCAGGACAGCCAGAGCTGTTTGTTACACGGAGAACAAAAACAAAAACCCTATTGGAGTGGTGGTGAGATTGACGTGGAATTGTATATATTTATAACATAGGGCTTCATTCTAGATTCCTAGGACAATGTGCAGCTTAGCAAGGAGCTTCAGCAGGTCATCCACACATGGCCACAGCTCCAGCCATCCCCACATATTTTTCTTGCTGTTGCATCTCCATATTATCTTGTGCCTCCACTTCAAATGCTGCTTCAGCAAGTTCATTATGAGCAATGCACACATATGCACATATCCCTTGGGCACAGTACCTACCCCCAGTGCTTAGAGAGACCTGAACCATTAGCAGATACCTGTGGTCCCATACCTTTCCTAGGATTTGTGTATTCTCTATCTAAAACTGAGGTCTTAACTTGGAAGGGCCATCTTTTATAGAATGAACTCATCTGCTCTGGAGATGGATGCCATTCTTTTTGACTTCTGGCTGTACCCATGGAACACAGTGGTCTTCTTCAGAACTAACCAAATTGTTCCAGTGCCTTAGATGTCATAAGGAATTCCTCATGCTTTACCTTTGCCTTCCTTAGCAAATATTCTAGAAGAAAGATGGCACAGTCCCGTTGAAATATTCACATTTGAGTGTACAAGATTATAAATGTGCATGGTTACCAATGGAGAGTGGCATGTGAAGTAAGAACAAATTGACCCAGCCTGCCTCCAAACAAATCTCAAGACTTTTTCTCTTTGCCTATTTTTGTTCACCATAGAAATCAAACATTTTCACAGGGATCAAATGATGTATGATATTTTGGAATATACACAAGTCTGAGAGCTACAAAATGCCAATTAGGCATTTGCTTGATTTAATGCTGTAAGCCTTTTAAAGTACATTCCCATGTATTATCGGTACAACCCTCATAGTAGCTGGCATAATTAATTACTACCTTTTGATATGAGAAAACAGACCTGACACAATGTAAGAGTAATAGCAGAGCCAGCCTTGAAAGTCAGGTAGGATTCCAACTCATATGCATGATTTACACACACACACACACAAGCACACATACAGAGAGAGAGAGGAGAGAGGAGAGGAGAGGAGAGGAGGGGAGAGAAGAGAGAGGAGAGGGAAGGAGGGAGAGAGAGAGAAGAGAGAGAGAGAGAGGAGGAGAGAGAGAGAGAGAGAGAGAGAGAGAGAGAGAGAGAGAGAGAGACATTAAAACAGTTACTGAGAAATAATAGAATTTGCCAGCATCAGTACTTTCTGTTCTGTGTCAGTGATTGTGGTAGCTGAGTTCATTATTACCTCATAAAGATGGGATCTGAACACATGTCCTGTGTTCTGTAGTATTGGTGTTCGATGGCAGTCTTGTGATCCCCACAGTGGAGGATATAGTGATCCTCCACAGAATCAAAGCAAAATTTCTGAATCATCTTCTTTCTATCCATACACTCAACCAGACATCCTATTAGAATGATGTTGTACATTAAAATCCTAGACCTAGAATGTGGGGACCTGAATTGTGGTGTCTCACTCTGACACAGTCCGATTTAGGTTATTACTGAAACCTTGTAAACTTGACAGTTTTTAAATACATAGCATGAGATTCTGTGTTTTGTTTTCTCCTCCATCTTTGTCCTGTGTGGTCTTAAGTTTTTGCAAGCTATTCTCTGTTAAGTGTATTCTTCCCTTTGAGGTTGACCTCTGTCACCCACCTAGTGCCAGAGGACTGGAGATAAGATGTAGGTAATTTATTAAGACATCAGCCAAATATAGACACAATTTGCAGTGTTTATGTGAAATTCTCTCTGCTGTTTAATTCCACTAAATTGCATTTTATGTTAACTTAATAAGCTAATATTTTATGAACTTGTAAGATTGACTATGTGGAATAGAATCAATATTTCTGATAATTACTTGATGGGGGTGGAGAAGTTCAGTAGAAAGTCATTTAAAATTTCCAGGCTGATATTGATTAAAATTAGTGACTTTAAGATCTAGAATATCTAATTTTGCAGGGTTGAGTTTTTTTTTTTTCACCTTATGGTTTATCCTAGAGCTTATGTTAAAAAAAGAAATGCCGCCCCAGCATTTATGATAGCATTCAAGCAGGTAATTTTCTTTACTGGATTTAGCCAGTAATTTAGAATCGGTGCATTCTGTAGAGGATGTTTTCAGCTTTATTGCTGCAATTTAGCATATATGTCTGGGATGTTGTGCTACTAAGGGACAAGCTCTCTGTTTCCTCTTATGTAATTATTAGAATTTGTCTTTGTTTCAGCATTAACTGGGCACATGGTCATTTCATTCACATGTTCATGAGTGGCTCTAAGAACATCAACAATTTCTTAGATGTGTTGAGTATTGAACAGCAGTGTTCCCCAACTCTGGCTGTACATGTAATGTACATGTAAGATAGTACAAGGGTTATCGTGAGAGCGCCCTGTTGGAAAGCACAGATTCCAGTGGAAGTGTTGTCATTGCTGAGCTGCTTCTGCACCACCCACAGTGACAGAAGCCCAGCCTATGCTGTTGGTAATGCATCCCTCTTACAGGGAAGGAAACTGAGGATCTAGGAGGTTAGGTAAGATTTCCCCAGGTCACACGTCATAGAGCATCTCATATGTTTGCTTCTAGATGCTCAGTTTCTCTACCAATGTGGGCAGGCACAAGGATACACTGTTGTGACTGGAGCTCTTCACCAAATTTAAGATTATAAATAAAAATAAAGTTTAAAAAAAAAGTGGGGCTAGAGAGATGGCTCAGAGCTTAAGAGCAACAACTGCTCTTCCTGAGGTCCTGAGTTCAATTCCTAGCAACCACATGTGGCTCACAACCATCCGTTATGAGTTCTGGTGCCCTCCTCTGATGTGCAGATATACATGAAATCCAAATGTTGTATACATAATAAATAAATAAATAAATAAATAAATAAATAAATAAATAAATAAATAAAATCTTTAAAAAAAAAACAAGGTGTATTTTTGTGGGGAGGCAGAATTAGATAAATACTCCATTCAAGAAGCCTGAGAATCCAGAGATCATAGGTAAACATATTAAAGACCTACCATCAGTTATCATATTCTTGGTATAGAGATTAATAATCAGATCTTCTTATCTTTCACCAAGTTCATTGGCACGGATCAGTGTAGAGTGCTGGCCATCTCGTCATATTAACTATCTCACCTGCCTGAGAAGTAGACCCAGCCCCCAGGAGAACAGGCCCAAAAAATTGGACTTCAGAAAAATGGTCTCAAACATTTAACCAGCTGAGTAATAAGCCATATACAGGACTTCTGTGGTAATATGAGAAGGAGAGTGCAAGAGTGGACAGCCTAGCCAGAGATGGCAAGCCAGGCTAGAAATGACAGCTTGATAGTCCCAGCCTCCACATCTGCCAGCCACACCTAGATAGAATAAGATGAGCTTGCTTTCTTCAATTAGGAGGATAACAGATTATTAAATGATGACTGTTCTCATTCCTTGCTTCCTCTAGTAGGCAATGCAAGGCACTGGAGACTCAGTACCTGGCCTGTCAGGTTAAAAATTGCTTGTTGTCTATGGACACCTCCCTGGGTGACTTGGGCTATGAGAAGGTAACATTTGCATAAGAAGTGCTTCTGATATCACAAAACGGCCAGCCTTGTCCTATTGCTTAGGAAATGTAGCATGGGAGAGACAGAGTAGAGTGCCTTCCACTCTTTCCTTGACATAAGCAAGCCACCTAACTGTGGATAGCATTATTTCTCCAAAGGCTTGTTGTCAGATCATGGTGCTGTCAAAAGGTGGTAGACTCTTTAGGAGGCACAGCCTAATAGAAGGAACTAAAATCATTGTGGGATGCGCTCTTGAAGGGAATATTGAAATCCTAGACCATCCTGACTCTGTTGTTACCAGCCATGAAGTGAACAGAGTTCCTCTGCCATGTGTGTTCTGCTGCCACAAGCCCAGAGGCAATAGAGAAAACCAGAGGTTTCTGAAATGCCTGAATGCTTGAGCCAAAAAAAAAAAAAAAAAAAAAAAAGACTTCTTTCTAAATTGACTATCTCATGTACTGTGTCACTGTGACAGAAAAGTACATTGGGTTTATGGCTTTTCTTTCCTATTTCTGGTAACATGGTAACTAACCATGATGTCACTCATACATTGCATGTGTCTTACCTGTGATAGATGCTAGGGGCTGTGCGCAGCACAACAGTGAATTCAAAACAAACCTTGCCTTCCTAGATCCAACCATCCAACCAGAAAGTGAAATAGCACAATTTTCATAGAAAGAGCAAAATGGGAAATACTGTTCAGAATGACACAGACAAGTAAGCAGCTGTGTACTGAGTCTGTCTCAGTGCCCTAAGGACTTACTTGATCCTTGGTGTACTTGTGATCTAATTATAGTATCCTAAGAGATGGATTTATTGTAACTTTACAGGTGTGAAATCCAACATTCCAAGAGTGAGTGATGTGTTGGTGCTGTAGCTCATGAGTGGAGGCAGAACTTCAGCTTTCCTGGCTTGAAGGTCATGCTTCTCCTTTCAGAGCATGTTGCCTCCTTCCTGGGAAGATGCTGGGAGACATGTTAACAGGTGGCAACATGAACCATCTTGATTAAAGAAAACACTTTTTAAAAGAGTCATTTGATTAAAGACCTTAAATGGGTGGAAATGGTATGTGTGGGATCAAAGGCAATGGGCAGGTAGGAGCCCAAGTGTGTTTCTGTAGGCAAGGGCAGTGGGAAGGGGAGGCAGCTATGGATGAAGAATAAGGTTAAGACATGGAAGTCACATCCAGCCATGCCCTCCCTGGAGACTGCTGATACAGACAAGAATCAAGTATGGGGCCTTTGATGTAACATGACTGTCTTGAATAGAAAGGAAGGGGAAAGTATATCATTCCCGTAAAGGTGGTTCTTCAGAAAAATCAGACCTGGACTAGAGAGATGACTCAGTAGGTAAAAACACTTGCATGGCATAAGAAACTGAGTTCAGTTCTGCAGCATCCATGTTTTAAGCCAGATGTGGCAGCACTGGAGAGGCAGAGACAAGAGGATCCCCACGCCTCCCTGGCTAGCTAGTCTATCCAGTCAGTAAGCTCCAGGCTCAGTGAGTTACCTTGTCTCAAAAGTGAAGGTGGAAAGGTGATTTGGAGCTGCTCTTAGCACCAGCCTCTAACCTCCACACATGTGCATACATGCGTGCATACACATTCATACATATATGTGCCCCTACATCCTAGCCTATATATGCACAGAAAGAAAAACCAAACCCAATCTGAGAAACAACCTGTGAGATGCAGTGAGGACTCTAATTCTGGTGTATCTAAAGTGCAAAAATTGTTTAAACTGTAATTCTAGACCTCAAGGAAGTGGCCAGAGCCAGCTAGGGTCAGCCCAGGCATGCCTGAGTAGGGAATGTATTTGTAGAAAAGACCTAGATAGAGGCTGGGGGTTGTGGTTGACTCAACAGACACCTGGTGCTCTGCTGTTTCCAGTTCTCATGTGTATTTGGTATCTCATATTCTTTGTGACAGATACGGAAGGACAGACTATTGAAGGAATAATTATGCTAATAGCTAGCAGTGAGTATCTGAATATACCAGGCACATACCTAACACCTCCGATCCTGAAGAGATTGGTGCTAGAATTATCTCCATTTTATGAGGAAGGAACAAAACAAAGTTAAATAACCAAGGTCATATAACTAGAAAGTAGCAGCACTGGTGTGATGGCCTTAAGATCCTCAGACTTTGCTAGGCAAGAAGGAAATGAAGTGCTGCAAGGGGAAAATCATCCTGGAAAAGAAAGACTTGCAAAGAGAGCAGACCTGACTGATGGTGTTCATTTGCCATCAAAAACTGGGACTTAGGATGGAGTCGCTTTTAATAATGGATGCCTGGTTCGCCACCATCAATAATCACCTGATTTCCACAAAGCTCACATGTTGAGCTGCAGTAGATGTGCTGTGGCATGTTACTGCCTCTTAATACCCCACATTGCCTTTACCTGAAATAAAGGTTAATATCTGAATATTAGCAAGGACTCAGTGTAGCGGTCTTGCTGGTGAACCTGTAATGGTGGCCACACCCCTTTGGGTGTGGCTTCAGGTAGAAAGAGGGAAGCTTGAGGTGTGGCTTACTTTTGAGCAGTCTTTCTCTTGGGTCAACGGATCTGTTAGGAAGGAAGAGAAGCACTCCCGTGGTTTTTTATATTTATCTGTGTAAGTGTTCCCTAATAAACAAGCATTTATCATTCATCTTGGGTCTAGTGAAATCATTACACCCACGCCTTCAACTCAGAGGTAACAAAGACACACAAGTCTGCTCGTTGCTTCTGTGCACAAAGATTTTGCATTTAACATTTATTTGCCCTTTTTGTGTTTATCCTAGAGGTTGGCGTTTTTGTTAAGAGATGGTGTTTTATTTGTAGGAAATCAGTCATAGCATAGGATTGATCATCTTACTTCCATGATAAGCTAACAGGACAGCATCACATTTATATCTGTGATTTTTTAATAGGATTGTTTGAATGCCTGGGTTTTTACATATACAGACACTTTTATATGCTACATATAAATTGCTCCAGATTTTTCTGTTATACCATAATTTTATTATTTCAATCTCAGCCCAGGAGAATGTTTATTGGAAGCTCTGTCCACTTCAGGTTATTTTAAGAGATAAAAAAGCCCCTGGGGTATCCTGATTTCTTCAGCTCCCAAGAAGCCTTAGGTATCCTTTTTTTCTACAAGTCATGAAAAAATTTTTCAGATTAGTTTTTCTCCATCTTTAGTGTAATTTAGGGAATGTCTTTCTAAAGTAGCTGTAAGGACAAGTGGTGTAAGTTGTAACTTTGAAAGCAAACATCTAAGGTTTGAATCCCAGCTTTAGAGCATACCTTCTGACCTTGGACAACCACTGAAATTCTCCTGCATATCAAATTACAGAGGGATAAGGAACCAGACACAATCCTTGATACCTGTGTCCTCTAGACCTGGAAGAATTAATGAGGTAATGCCCAGATAGTCTCTGTCTTGGATTGAAGAGCCTCTCACAAGAAGCCTCCCATGGCAGGCATTCTTTGCCAGCATGCCTTTCCCACACATCTTGGCATCTTGCAGGTCCTCCTTTTATTATCATCACTACATTAGTATCCATTTCACTCTAAAACCTGAAGACATCACTTATATTAATGGAAGCTTCTTTAATTATTAATGCTCACGCAGAACTGTACCTCCAACAGAAACTAAATGGCTAAATATTATTCACCTAATAATTCCTCTGAAATGTGTCCCCCTGAAGCCCTAAAAAAACAATAATTAATGGGAAATTTTAGGTTTAAAGTAAAATTTTGAAATATCAAACAAGCATCATGTCAAAAAATGAAATTTTGTTAAAGGAAATATTTTAGGGGTCAAGAATGAAAATTGAAATTCTGAAAAAAATTAACAAAACACTTTTCATTCCATCCTAGACAGTATATTGTAAGTGGCAAGATAATTTTATTTGTATATTTATTAGTTTGAGAGAAAAGGGGTATCGAAGGCAAGCTAGGGATCCTGATAGCTGCCAAGTGGAGAGAGATGGTTAAGAGCAAGAAAGAAGGTCATGGTTGCTGAATTAAGTATTTGGTTATTTCTTTTCTTAAAAAGTATGTGTATGGCTTGTTTACCTACATGTATGTCTGTGCGTTACAGGTGTGCCTGGTGCCAAGGAAGGCCAGAAAAGAGTATTGCATCTCCCTGGTACTGAAATTATACATGAGAGAACAAGAATGTTACAGGGGATTCAAAATTCCGTGTTATGCATTCCAGAGTTTTTATTTTATTTTTTTATGATGACATAAAAAGCACAGCTCTCACTCACCTCAAAGGGAGTAAGAGATGGTTTATTCTGGAGCCAAATTTGAGAGACCATGGCACAAATTTAGATTACCACAAAGTCTGTGTTCCAGAGTAGTAAGTCTCATGAGGTAGTTATAGAACAAGAAAACTCCAGTAAAGTCTTTTTTTTCAAATACATTCATTATGTACAGGGCAAGGAGACCAGGGTAGTTACAGAAAAGTGGGGAAACCTCTGCTATAGGCCTCAGATGCTACCTGATAACTTTCCTAGCTCTGGAATTGGTAGAAAGTATTGATCTGTTGAGGCATCACAAAAGGTTTCATGTGGTATCCACAGGACGTTATTAGGTCAAACTGATGGGCAATGAATAGCCAATAAATAGGATAAAGATCCCAGTGTAATTTGGCTTTAGATCTGTAACATTCCAACCTCTGCACAATACTGAAGCTTTAATCAATCAGTTATTATAGAATGTTCAGTGTAAGTACAGCATCTTTTTAGGGACTATAGTGTTTGTGTGTGTGTGTGTGTGTGTGTGTGTGTGTGTGTGTGTGTGTGTGTGTGTGTGTGTCTGTCTGTCTGTCTGTCTGTCTCTGTCTATCTGTCTGTCTGTCTGTGTCTGTGTCTGTGTCTAATCTAAAATTTTTCTTAATGTGTTTCCTAGTTTTCTTTCTCTTTTCTCTCAGCCATATTTTTGTTCTTCAGAATATTTAGAAGAAACTGGCCTTACTCAAGGCTTGTTCAAATGTTGGCCCAGATCAGGACTCTCCTTCACTGCACCAAGAAGTCATAGCCCTGTTAACAACAGGTGTGGGATTTGGACTGCTTCTCCTTGATGTTCTCAGTAAGTGTTGTGACACTGAGTGTTTAACTACAGAGTGGGTCTCTCTACACACAGGCAAGGCAAGTGAATCTCTCACCAGTTAGCACTCTGGAGGAGGATTGACAGGACCTCAGATGTGCCTTACCTGGCTGTTTTCTGAGCAAGTAAGAGACATAAGTAGAGGTGGTGAAGGAGCACAGGAAGAAACACATTAGGTGCCCTGAGTAAAGAAGATGTTGGCCCAATCCAGGAACTGAAGAGAAAGACGGTGTTGCTTTCCTGTTATTCTTAGAAGAGTCATTTCCTAGAGCCTGTGGCTGCCAACTAATTCACAAAAGAAATCTCTCATCGGTGCACTGTTAATGAGACCTGGAGCTTCCAAGGAAATTAGATTTAACAAAGTACCACACTGTCACTTCCCTGGGAAAATAAGCAAAGAAGAAAAGGTGACATTATGGGCCTACTTTGCTCCCTGGTTGACAGCCCCTGATTTGGCTGCCTAGTGCAGGGACAGAAACCCTGTTGGCTGTAGAAGCCTGTGTTCTGCCTTCTTAAAGGATTTAAAGGAGCCCATTCATAAAACAGATAAATAGCTACAAAGGTTGGTGAAGCAAATCCCAAAACTTTAGCCTGAAAGGTATGTTTTGTGTACAGTAATAACCCAGTTTCAACTATAACCTCATATTGATTCTCAGAGGGAGGTGACAGCACTACTGGTCATGACATTTGAAGTGACATTCTGAAATGATTGTTTTAGGTGGCCTAACTAGGTTCTTTATTATCTAACTCAAGGTACAGGTTGTTGTGGGATATTTGTACTCTGTGTGAAGATGTATTGCTGTGGTTGGTGTAATTAGAAACTGAACAACCAATAGCTAGGCAGGTATAGGCTAGACTCTTTGGGAAGAAGAAAGGCAGAGTCACCCATGAGACGGAGTAGAAACAGAAAGTACAAGATGGAAGAGAGGTATCACTACATGGCAGAACGTAGAGAACGTAGATTAATATAAATGGGTTAGTTTAAGTTAAAAGGGCTAGTTGAGACAAGCCTAACCTAAAGGCCAAGCTTTCATAATTAATAGTAAGTCTCCATGCCATTATTTTCAGGCTGGCATTCCCCATAAGAAAGTACTGTTAGAACATGTAACAGAGCTGTAACGAGGGCAGCTAGACCATGACTACACATTTGCTTTCCAGAGCAGTTAACCTGGTTAAAGAGAAGAAAATACTAGCATGGCCTTGTTTCCCTGAGAAAATCAAAAGAATTCAGATGGAATGTAAATCTATGTTTAAATTGCTAATAAACACAAATATCTCAGAAAAGCTTAACTCCTACCACCCAATTAAGAATATCATTAAAGTAGAAAATCCCAAATCTATTCAGATAACCAGTGGCCATGGCTTTCCATCTGGCCTTTGGATTATGTGTCCTCTGAGAGGATGTTGATGTTATACACTCAGTCAGAAATATAGATAACCATGTTTGTGTCTTTGTCCACAAGGTCAGAATTCATTGACTAGCAGTAAGTTCACAAGCTGCATTTGTTTTAATGCCAGCAGTTTACCAAGTAATCTAGATTTTCCTTGATATTGTGGCCTTTAGCAATCACGGATTTTTCTATTCCTATTTTAATTACTGTTGTTAACCTTCACACCACGTTTCAGGCAGTGATACAAAGAGTGAGTGGCTATGAAAGGTTTAAAGATGTATTCCTGTAAGTTAAGGAATCTAGTTTGAGAGTTAATGAGGTGCCCAGAGCATGAAGTGCAGGAACATTGAGGCAAGACATAAGACCAGTGCCAGATGCATAGGTGAATGGACTGTCCGAAGCCAATTGGGCCACATCAAGCTCTGGGAACATAGTGAGCTGAAGCCCTAGGGACATCCAGAAGTTCTCTGCCTACAGTGCCTTGACATAGACATCAGATGGTCAGATGACAGGTTGGTGGTGGCTCTCGCTATCAAAGGTGAAGGAGTTGCCCTGCTTTGATCTTGTGGATCTTTGCTGATTGGATTTCAATAGCACCAGCACGTGTGTGCTCACAGTCTACTTCAGGTAGTTACATGAAGTTTCTCATCAGTCACTTTCTCATGATTCACATTGTACCATGGTGTCTGTGAACAGACAAGGTTCAGTCATTGTGCCTCAGCATTTGCACTCAAAATGGAGCCAACTACTGCTTTGTGAAGTGGAGTCATCCAGGGTGAGGCACAACCTAAAAACTACTGTTTAAAAAAAAAAAAAAAGCCACTGTTTCCCACAATGCAGAATAACTTAGAGCAGGGCAATAGCTCAGAGCAAGTCACAGCATGACTCCACAGTGGACAATTGTGGCAGGAACATTCACACTGATTCTGGTGCTTTTCTGCAAATTGGTCCAAAATGACTGTGGTCTGCCCTCTCCCTCTCCTCCATCAAATTCCTGATATAAGAATGTTGCAAATTTGTATGAGACCAAATCTTGGGATAGTTAATATTAAGAGACCTAAAAGCTTCAATTTGGCAATATCAATCAGTGAAGACTGAAAAACCTGTGACTCATGTCTTCTTTTTTATTATTATTTGTTTTAATTGACACATGTTTTCTTAAGTTTCCCTGGGGACACATAGTCACCATTAATAATGAGGGTACCAACACACCAAGCAAGGGTTCTGTCCAAGTCCAACTTAATAAACCAATGGATTTATTAGGGTTATTTACAGGGGCATGAGTGACGTAAGCAGCTATACCATGAAGAAGTCCCTAGTCAATCTTACACCCCTGTGTTCTCTGGCAGCAGCTTCTCTGCATTCAGCAGGGTCAAGAAGGAGCCATACTCAAGTGAGGTCTCCTCACCTGCCCACTCCTTCCATAGCCTTGTTGTTGTTGTAGACCCCACTACCAACTGTATGGCTGGCTCTGATTATTTCATTATTTCATTAGTCTGTATTGGTCACCACAGCCATGCTGCCCAACCCAGAAGAAACTGCTCCACTATGGCACATAGTAATCATTCTTATTTATGAGGTACAGTGTGACACCTTAATACATATATACTATGTGTAGTTTTTTTTTTAAAGCTTGGTTGTATCCTCTCAAGGATAATAAAGCTTTTCCAGAAGTCCCATCTGCCCTCTACACTAGTTTTTAGCAATTATGTTGTAGAATTGTGCCCAAGCCATTCCCTGGGCAACCACTCTGATCATATCAGTTAAGACTGGTGACACAGTGCAGGACTTCCCTGGGGTGAAGATGGAGTTTCTGTTTTACCTGGTCCCACCGCCATTTAGTCCCAAATAAACACACAGAGGCTTTTATTAAATATAAACTGTTTGGCCAGTGGCTCAGGCTTCTTATTGGCTAGCTGTCTCTTAATTATTAATTATTAATTATTAATCATTTCTATTAATCTAAGTATATCCATGTGGTCTTGGCTTATCAGAGAATGCCCAGGCATCCTGCCTTTTGGGTAACTACATGGCAACTCACTCTCTCTGTGTTCCTCTTCTCTGCATTCTCCTAGTCTGATCACCCCACCTATACTTCCTGCCTGGCTACATCCTGCCTGTCCATTGACTGAAACAGCTTTATTCATCAACCAATAAGAGAGACATGTTCATAGCATACAGAAGAACATCCCCCATCACTGGGGCACAAGGGAGACTGAACATCCTACCATTTTGAAAGGAAAGGTGAAACAGGGGACAACCTGGAACAGGTCATCAACAGCATCATCTGCCAGAGTGGGTCCATTACAAGGGGTCTGGTAACCTACATTCACCACTTTAGCAGGTATTGCCTGGTGGCATTAGTGAAGCATACACTTGCATTTGAATCCTGGCTCTCCCCTTGATGGCTCTGTCACCCTGACAAGACCTCTGTGTTTCAGTTTTTGCTGATAAAAAAATGAAGAGCACAATATCTCCTTTAGAGGATTTTTGCATGATAAATGCTATACCTGGCACAGGCCTTCATTCCCAGTAAAGTCTAATCCTAAGGGTAGGGCTTAATAGAGGCAGCCTCAGCAGTGTCACAGGCATTTGTTTGCTAGGACTGAAGAAAGTGAGGATGCTGCTATGCCATTAAACTAGCAAGCCGTGATATGGAGGTAGGTAAGACACCCTATGCTCTAGCCCAGGCAGGCAGGTTGAAATACAGTGTTGGAAGCATCATCTGCCGTGAGCGGGAGTTAAAATATTCTAGGTAGTAAAGCAGTAATGCAAAATGTGTGTCTTAGAGAAATTGTGGTAACAAGAAAATATAATTGTAGAGAGTTGATAATGGAGCATAATATCTAGGTAGAAGACCCAGTAAGAGCTCATTTGAGTGATGGCAGAAGGGAATGGCAGGGAAAGGAAAGGGGTGAGTAGATGATAGGGATAATATACATGGTGATTGCACTGGGTTGGGGGTCAAGAGATAGCTCTGGTCAAGCAGTATAGATCCAGCAGTCAATACTGTGAGAGCGCTGGTAATGAAGCCATGGGGATAAATGAGATCGCAGGTGGTAAATATTTATTAAAGACATATTGGTGGATTTCTGGTGTTCTGTAGCATTGCCTATCAATATGCATGAGGAATGAAGGCATGAAATGAATTTTCTGCTCCTTTGCTGTCATCTCTCCTGTGATTTCTTCCCCCACCAATTGCTTCCCCTGTAGATGAAGCTTTTTATTTTTTTAATTCTGTGGACAAGAAAGCCTTAGCTGTCGCTAAGAAATACCACAGCTATCACCCACCCTGTCATGGTGATGAAAAGTATTGGCAGGAGTTGGGTAGACTCTGGGTCTTAGTTCACCCCCATTTCAGTCCTGACTCCTGGGTACCAGCCATGTAAAATTAAGGCATCTCCTAGACCTCAGTTTCCTCCTACAAAATAAGGCTAACAGACCAACTATTTAGAACAAGCCACATGACTTGTTACAAGCAGTAACACTGGTTGGTGTCCACCTGGCCCAGAGGAAATGATCAGATGTGAGTTGTTAGCACTGCTAACCATACTGCATTGTCTTTCCTTTGTGTAAACATAAATGTATGTGAGAAGCCTATTGGTTTGCCATGTGTTTGAAATATCAGGGTGGTGTTTCCCACAGGGGTGTGTCTGCCTTCCCTTGATTTCTAGATACTGTCTCCCTGTCAGAAGAGAGAGCCTGTATTTCTGCCTCTCATTGTTCTAAATAAGATATTTTTCCTTCTCTGTGAGTCTACCCATCGAGCTGAGGCACAACATTGGCTGTGTGGCCTCCTACAGCACCTGTGACCATCATACTTAACATCACGCCAGGCACCAGACTGAGAAGTCATCTGGTGCATCCCTTTAGCCTCAGAGTGAGTAGCACACTCCAACACCCAAATGGATACCTGCTCCTGCATTTAGACAGTTCTAACTGGGCATTGTTTGGAACAATGAAGAGATTTCCCAGTTCCCATGACTGTGGGCAACTGGGATTCTCTGGGAAAGATGGAGAAAATCATGTAGAAGTTTATTTGGCATGAGTCTCATAAATAAGCCACCTGAGTCAGGCATTCCCTCTCCCAATCCAGGATGCAAGGTGTGCTGAGAAGGCTCAGTCAGAAGGAAATTAGGAATCTACCAGCATGAGGAGACCACAGATGATTTAGCCTCATGGAAGCTGCCTGATAGGCATTTACTTTTCCTCACACGTACTCTGGAAGACCACTCTGACGATAAGGTCACATCAGATCTCTCTTCCCAGCTCTAAGCATTTCTTTTTCTGGGGTATGGAGCAGCTCTTCAGGGAAGAAAAGCAATTTGATGTCAGGGGTTCCTTTGAGCCTTGGGAATTAGGCCTCAGAACCTTGGAATTGGAGCTCAGCTGCTGCTGGAAAACACACTGTGAATGTTTTATTCAGTAATGCATATATAACATTGAGCAGAATCCAAATACATAAATCACTTATACAATAGCTGTTAAGAGTTACCTGCCAGCATTTCAGAACCGGCTTCTGGAATCACATCCAAGGTCCTCTACTGCCATCTGCTGGCCAAAAATTTGTTTTATGTTGGTAAATTCTCACTACATATTTTGGGTGTGCCCCTACCACAACCCTATCCACAGTTTTTTGACGTCCAGTTTCTTCTGAAACTTAATTGCCTTATGTTTAAGGGTTGCTGAGAAGCATCTGAGCACTCTAAAAGTGTGACAAAACCCAGAACAATGACAAAGGGACTTCCTCCATCTTGGCCCTATTCTAGCTATGTGCTATTTCTGAGCTCTATAGCTTAAAGTCCCATGCCATCATTCATCTTGAGTACATCATTTTGTACTCAGATGGAGTACAAAAACTCCACTCAATTTGTACTTGTAAATGGGTCCTGTTGTTTTAACTGTCAACCTCTCAGTAGCTTTGAGCTACCATCACCAACATATTAACCAACAAGGTCAGAATCCTGAACATCGCCAGTAAAATACCTACAACTAGCCACCAAAGGTCTGCTTGTAGTGTAGTTCTTGGCCTCTTCAGTGTGGCCACTGAAGGCCTTAGTGCACTAACAGATGTCACTTGAGCCTTGTGAGGTTAATCAGGATCATTCCAATGCCATTCTGAACATGAAGTAATAATATGCTGGTCTTTTCTGCTTGAAACAATACATGTGTTATCTCAGTTCCTTGGGGGTTCATGAACTAATAAGCAGGAAATATCCAAAATATAGACCATGGTGAGCCATAGTAGGACAGGAGCAAAGGGATGCTGACACACACTGGAAGATGGCACTTGCCAAGCAACCCATGAGGTATGAGTGGTTGTATGGAGGGCATAAGATGCCTGGGGACTCTGTAGTAAATAATAGCTTTGCTAAACAGAAAGTGATTGGGCCACCATTTGTAGTGTGCTCATAAAATCTGGGTGTGGCTACAGTCCCAAAATGATGTAACATTGTCTTTTGATACAAGCATGTTATTTTTCAAATTTAAAGGGGAGTTTAAAAAAAAAAAACAGATAGCTTTTCACTTTCTCCATTTAGGAGATGTGGGGATTGGAAAAAATAGTAGAAGCAAAACTAAGTTTAATATAGACTATTAACCCAAGGATCATAGATACCCATTTTTTGTTGCATAATAAACTACCTGTCTGAACTTGGTGGATTGAAATAACAATCTTCATTTATTACTACACTCTACTTCTGCACGTCAGAAATTCAAACATGGCAGAGGTGCCCCATGTTACTCTATGGTGAGCAAAGTCTGCTATGAAATCTGAAAGCTGGGCAACAAAGTCCTCTTAGTCACTTATCTGGCAAATGGTGCTGGCTGGCAACTGAGGGCCAGACCAGGGCTTTCAGCCAAAACATGCAAGCATGGGCTCTCCAAGTAGCCTGGGCTTCCTCAGATCATGGCAGCTTCCCAAGTCTCGAACTCTAAGAAAGAGTCAGGCACAAGTCACATTACCTCCAGTGTCAGGCAGTATCACTTCTACTGTCAGGGAGTGTAAGTGAGAGTCACAAGACCTTTCAGGCTCACTGAAAGTGTCTCCATGTCGAGGAGGTTCTAAGCATAAGAGGAGCATACAGGACACAAGTATGTCCAGACTTGTTTGTACATTACTATAGGCTATTGCACACATGGATAACCAGAGAGAACATGCCACAGACCCTCTTGGGTGATGGGTTGGGGCAATGGGACAGTTTTAGTTTCAGTCCCTCTCCAGCTTGCAGTCTAATCAGGTCCTAGGTTCTCTTAGCCTTATTTTATTCATCCTAGGAAAAGAAAGACTGGGGCCTGTAGTGAGAGATCAATCAGACACACCTGTGGTACTGACCATGCCCACTAGGGCATGGTCACTAGTGTGTACATGAGTGTGGGATTTGGTCTGGAGTGAGGGACAGGCTGGCTGACTCTCTTCGTTCTGGTTGGGTCAAAGAGGGCAACTGAGCTTGGATCCTCAGAGTGTTAATCCTGGGTTATCAGTTTCTCATGTAAGTGATTTCTCCCCAATAAAATCAACCTATATCATCCCAGTCCCGTGTATCATAATTTGTACAACCACAGGGGCCCAAAGAGAAACTAGTAAAAGCACACACCACCAACCTTAAAACCTGAGTTTGATGCCTGGAACTCACATGGTGGAGGGAGTGAGCCAACTTTGGCAAATTGTCCCTTGAACTCCATACATGCTCCTGAAAAGAGAGAATGGGGAGGTGGAGCTCAGTTAGTGGTGGATCACGTGCCTGTCCGACATCTCCAATATGGAAGGAGGAGAAAAAAGACTGAGCTCTGGTCATTATCCTGTCTTTATACTTAAAACATTTGCCCAGTGGTGCTGATGTGCATAATTCCTGTCAAAGTATTGGAAAATTTGGGAAAGCTTCTATCAAATTATAAGACACCCCTCCCCCAAATGCCTTCATGATCTCTAAAATCCCTCCTTGCATGCATTGGGATTGTGGCCATCCTTAGCTGTTCGGAATTTCACTTTGCTACTCTGTAAAATTTAGGGGCCTCTCATGTCCCATGTCAGTCAGTCTGCATTTTCACAGAATGATGCTCCTTTCTGCAGTTTGATACTGTGGGTGTAAGAGCCTGCAAAAGAAGAAAGACTATACTCAGAAGCTCTTGCCTAGGCTACTGGAGACGTTTTCTTTGTGGAACTTTAGATGCCTAGAGTGGCTTTTGTGGTCAGCTGGTGCATTTGAAACCATTACACCTGGCATTTTACAGATGAGGAAAATGATTTGCCCAAAGTCAAGGGGAAAGTTAAGTGGCAGAGGAAGCCAAAGCTCCATTCCTGACAGCTGTGCACTTTACTATCCTTGTGATCTCTTTTTAACAGAAGATATGTAACCATGAAGACCTGAGCCACCTCAGTCTCCTGCATAACCAGCGGGTAGCCCAGTGTCCCTAGCAGTGTGTCTGCTCACATGTATTAAGTGCCCTTAATTTTATTAAGTTTAGATTTTCATACATGAAAACCCTAGATTGCAAGACTAAAAGTCCAACATACTGTAAGGTAGCTATGATCACACTTTGAGGTTCTTGATATGATTTCTAAGGAGACTAGCAAGGCTGAATATAAAACTGGCTATTTTTTAAAGCATACTGATCAACTTTTAATCTAGGGAGCTAATTATGTAGGAAGTGGAAGGCAGCAGAAGGGAAGCTTTCCTACAGAATACTGTATAAGCAAAGAGGAAAGGGCCCATGTCTACAGTCTAGTTTATCACTCTTTCATTGTTACTTATGCTAAAGTACACATAACATAGGATCTGATGCCGGAATCATCTTGAATTATATATTGCACTGTTAACAGACTTTAGGTGAATTACCTAGAATCCCAGGAGCAACCAGCTAGGAGAGGCTGGCCTTAATGTACACAAGAGCAAGTCAGTGAAGCTACTGGCATTTCTGAGACTGGTTTGAGGCTTTGGGTATGGGGTCACCAGCCACAAAATGTAAATGTCTATAAAACATGGAAATTTTCATATCTGTAAAGGCCAGAGCTCACATCCTCCTTTATCTAAACCTGTATAGCCTATATATAATATTGTTCTCAGTGCTGACAACCTGTGTGCTTTGGGGATATTTGTGATACATGTGCAAATTTCTTGTCATCTAGATAATATGTTATAAATCATACCAAGCATCAGTTAAGTCTTTAAAAAAGAAGTCATATGCAATATTAGCTGTGATTATCATTAAAATGTCAATCGATACTAACATCTTAAAACTAGTCAAAGGCATGCTTTTACCTAATCCTCTCAATCTCCTGCTCCAGTTCTAGTTTTGTAAATGCAGGATAACTTGTGTCATGGGCAGAACCTGATATTCAGTTGACTGATTTTTCAGTCTCCCTTGTCTTTGTCAGCATTTTAGAAACAATGCATTTGCCATGCTTCTGGTGAGGAGAGGACTTGAACTTTGACTCTGTTTCTCTGTTAAATGAGGTGAAAGTGCAATTTGGTGCCTGGGAAGGTCATGTGCACTGGACTAACAGGCCTGCCTGGCCAGCTCTGCTTGTCACCTACTGTCGTCATTTAAAGCTGGTTATTTACACCATTTCTTCCTATCCCTCCAACAGAGAGGTTTTTGTGTGTTGGTCTTTAATTGACAAATAATGGTGTATGTTTTCAGGGCACAATGAGATACTTGATATATGTGTGCAGTGTGTAAAGTCAAAATAAGCTTTGTGTTAGGAACATTCAGGCTCCTGCATATTTTTGAGATACATTGTTATAAGCTATGTTAACTTAACTATGTGATACAACAATAGAACTCATTCCTCCTATCAAGGTATGTGTTCATACCCATTATCCAACCCCTGTCTATCTATCTATCTATCTACCTATCTATCTGTCCATCTCTATCTACCTATCCCCACCATTCCTAGCTTCTAATACTAAGTTCTACTCTACTCCCACAAGATCAACTCAGCCTCAGCATATGAATAGAAGTATGTGGTATTTTTCTGTCTGTGACTAGGTGGTTTTAGTTAACATATTGTCCTCCAGTCCCACATGTTGCTAAGACTCAGAGAATATCATTCTTTTTATGGATTAATGGTGTCCTGTCATGTATATACAAATGGCCAACAAGTGTGGGGGAAATGTTCAGCATGAGAAATTATTGGAAAAAAATGCAAATAGAAACCACAGTGAATTACCA
Organism: Cricetulus griseus; assembly: GCF_003668045.3. Lineage (NCBI taxonomy): Eukaryota > Metazoa > Chordata > Mammalia > Rodentia > Cricetidae > Cricetulus > Cricetulus griseus. The sequence continues at coordinate 255,739,937 of NC_048596.1, read as the reverse complement.
TCTCATCCCCAGTTAGAGTGGTTATCAAGAAGACTAATACTGGAGACAGTGCAGAGGAAGGACACTCACACATTGCTATTAGAAATGTGAACTAGAAATCACTGCACTTCATGGTCCAGCAATGCCTCTGTCAATGCACTCAAAGTCAGTGAAGTCAACACCTCAAAGAGACATCTGCGCTCAGGTTGCAGCATCATTCACAGCAGCTAGTGGGCCAGCCAAGGTGCCCACAGCATATGAATGCTCCGGGGTTTGAATGGGAAATGCCCTCAATAGGTTCATGTATTTGGACGTTGGTGCTGTCGTTGGGGGTGTTATGTAACTTTTAGGGGTGCAGTTTTGCTGAAGGAAGTATGTCACTGAGAGTAGGCAGCTTTGAGGGTTTATACCCCCCCACCCCGTCTTCCTCTCTTCCTGTTTCCTGTGTGGAGTTAAAATGTGATCGCCAGATTCCTGTTCTGGCCATCTGCTGTCATGTAATCCTTACCATTGTGGATGCCCCCTCTGGAGCTATAAGCCAAAATAAATTATGAGTTGCTTTGGGTTATGATTTTATCACAACAACACAACTAATCACAACTAATATAAAAGGCAGATATACATATAACAGAAAATAATAGCTATTTCCTGTTGTTAAATGTTAAAAAGACATTAACTTCTGTAATTCAAATGCCTATCTTAAGTGTCGGGAATGTAGTAAACACTCAGCATTGGTGTTGTTCTTTTGAGAACCTTCATATGACTGCTCATACAACCTCACTACTTTAGAGTCCTAGCATGACTGCAGAGAGCAAGACATGTAGGTCCAAAGGAAGAACGCTTGTAGCTTTCAGCTTTCCTCTGACATCTCTGGCACTTGCTCCTATATGATGCCCCCAAATCTCCTTTATCTTAACTCTGAACTTGCGTTGACTTGTGCTTGTTTGTCTTATTCCATCTCCATCTTAAAGCCGGTGGTCATATCTAGCACAGGCTTGCTTTCTGTCACACCTTGGCATTTTCTCTGGAGTTGAGTGGGATACACAGTAGGATTCCCTATATAATATACAACCATTACCATATAGTCTATAAGGTTTTGTGACAATTAAGAATTAGATTGTGGATGAACAGATTAAGATTCACGAGACTGGGGCTGGAGAGATTGCTCAGAGGTTAAGAGCATTGCCTGCTCTTTCAAAGCTTCTGAGTAGCAACCACATGGTGGCTCACAGCCATCTATAATGAGATCTGGTGCCCTTTTCTGGCCTGCAAAGATACATGCAAGCAGAATACTGTACACATAATAAATAAGTAAATTTTAAAAAGAGAGAGAGAGATACAGGGGACTAGGATAATATAGGTTAATTTTATTCAGGGAGAAGTCACTTGCACAAGAAACCAATAACCCCAAGTTCCAGCTCCGAGGATCAAGCTCAGCTGCTCTCTGTGACCTGACAGGAACCAAGCAAGCCTGTGCCCTCTCTCAGCCCTTTATTTCCACATGCCTTCTATGTACCTGTGACCACGCCCAAATGGGTGTGGTCAGTGGTACAGGTATGTAGCCATCTCTCTCTACATAATGTTTTAGAATCATCATTTCTTCAGATAACTGAATATCAAATTAGTAAAATAGTTTAATATTATTTTCACACAATGAAATAGTATTTGGTGATGAAAATGAATTATGAAGATGACCTTTGAAAACATGATGCTATATGAAAAATTGTAAAGGACTATATACTGTATGGTTTTGTTTTTCTGAATAGAACAGACTTCTATCAGAAAGATTAGTCATTGACAAGGGCTAAGAACATTTGGAAAGTCTGAGGAGTCATGTATTAGTCAGCTTTTCAATAATACAACTAAATTCCTGAGTCAGGCTACTTTATATAAATGATGAAAAAGGTATTTTGGCTCATTGTTCTGGAAATAAACAGCATGGCCCAGACTCTGACAAAATACTACCCAACCAGGATCACGTCATGAGGAGGTATGTGTGTAATCACAGGAGCATCACCCAGTGACATCCAGTAAGACCAAAGGCCTTGTACACTGCTGGTAGTTAGATTAGGTTTCCAGCCTTTTGCCACCATTCAATAAAGAATTTGGGGATAAAAATCTTACATTTATTTGAGGAAACATATGTATTAAAACTGCAGTTAGATGCCAGGTAGCAAATGTTAAGAGTCTGTCGAAGGTAATAAAAAGGTTCTAAAGTTAATCATGGTAATATATGCACAAGTGTGAATTTACCCAAAACCATTGTACTTTAAGTGGGTAGAGAAGGTCTTTCTGTGAAGAGTCCTTCATTATGAGAAATGAACAGTTGGCCTAGTCTCCTCAGAGCACAGGTCCTCGGAGCCATGTAGCTATCTACATGGCTGTGCCAAGGACTTGTGACAGTCACTCCCTAGGCTACACCAAGGGCAGAGAAAGGAATCTGTTCAGTAGGGCTACTCAGTAAATACCACCTTCCAGCCACTGACATTTTATAAGCACTATCTAACTTCTACAAGACTGGTAGTACCTCATTCTGTATTCTGAGGCTTCATCAGCTCTGCTCCAGACAAAACCCATACTCTTCTCTATGATATTGTATGTCCTTCTCCTTCCCCAGTCCAGCCCCATTCCAGAAGGCAGCAGGAAACTTTAAACAAATGAAATCTATGAATATGTAATAGAATTACCATATAATCTCACATCTCTAATATCTAATATATATCTCTAATACATATATATTAGAGAACTGAACAGTGTTCAGAGCAACATCATTCTCAGCAGTCCATTAGCAGGTGAATGGAGAACAGTGGTCTGGCAACACAATGAAAGGTCTGCCTCCAGAGGGAAAGAAGTCTGATACAAGCTACAAGATGAGTGAACCTGAAAATACTATGCCATGCGAATACACCAGTCACAAAGAACACATACTATGTGAGTCCACTTATACCTGAGGTTTCTAGAGTAGTTGAACTCAGAAACCAGAAGTAGGGTGTTAGCCACAGAGACCCTGGAGAACAGAGTGAGCTTAGTGTTTCAGAGATGCAGTTTCAGTTAGTGAGGGTGGGATGCTCTAGAATGTATAGCACTGATAACTGTCCTGGTTACTTCCCTGTTGCTGTAAGAAAATATGCCCTGACATGGGCAGTTTAAGAGAGAAAGACTTAGTCATGGCTTGCAGTTCCAGGGAAAGCAGGAGGTGCCCTGGACACATTACATCTGCACTCAGAAAGCTGAGAGGGAACAGGAAACACAGCTGAGTTATATAGCTTAGGGAGTCTGCCCTGCTCCCAGGCATACACTTCAGCCAGTGAGGCTCCACTTCCTTCCCAAAAGAGCTACAAGCTTGGGACCAAGAAGTTAAACAGATGAGCCTATGGGGACAATGCCACATTTGCCACACAGCTGTGTGGAACTCTTAGTCTCCTAGAACTGTATACACATATATGTAGTTATACACATACATATCTTACCACATACAGACACACCCAAAAAGTAGTATTAGGTTTATTTCAAATTCTAAGGGTAAAAAAAAAAAAAATGCTTTTAAGTGGATTCAGCAGGAAAACTTAAAAAGAAAGTCTTGTCTTTGAAGGAAACAAGACCTGAGGCATGCAGAGTGAGTCCTACCTAGGGACCTAATTTGATTGATTACCATAAAAATCTTACCTGCAGGGAATCTATACTCTGCAGTGTCCTGGGAACACAGTGAAGGAGGTAAGGGTTTCCCGTTCCTTATTTTCCAATAGCTGAGAATTTTTTTTAACTATTACTGAAAAAAGTGGGCATATAAACAAGACAATAATATAATAAGCCATGCTATCCATCCAGCACCTTTGACAGCTACACGAACAGGGCCACACTTTTTTTTAACCTGTGTATCTGCCCACAGATCTTCCTGTATCATTTTGAGGAAGGTTTTATCATTCCATTGGAAATTATTTGTAGTATATATCTGGAAATAATATCCTTATTAAAGCATAACTTCAAGAGTATCACCTTATTAATAAATCTAATAATATGCAGATGTTTACCTTTTTCATAGTACCACAAATATAATTTTTCAAATCATGTATTTGAATTAGTATTAAAATAGAGGTCCATATGATAATGTCTTTCAAATGTTTGTAAGAGTGAAAGGACAAACCAGAGTCATCCTAGAGAAAAAGGGCCAAAAACAGTACTATGTGAGAACCTGACCCCATGACCTGTGCAGATGGCTTACACCATCCACCTGGAAAAGCTGACAGGCTGGAAGGTGAGATGCCTACATACGACCCCGACAGTCGGGGAGGGGAGACAAATGGCCCTGAGCCCAGGGCAGCCAACCCGATAAGCTGAAAAACAACTTTTATGGGCACAAATGGTACAAGAGTTAAACCCCTGGAAAGTCCCCAATCCCCTTGGACTCTGCAGCCAATCAGCTTCAAACCCATAACCCTAACCCTATGCTGTGATCTTGGCCTTTGTAAACCCCTCGCTTATGAGGTGGAGACCAACTCCTGCAGTTGCTGCACCAGTCTTCAGTATGAGGTCCCTGCCTAGGCTTGAGTTCAATAAAGAAACTTTGTGCTTGCATTTGGGAGTTGGCTCCTTGGTGGTCTCTCTGGAGGTGGTGTGGACTGGGCATAGCAAGAGAAATCCATTTACATATTTTTCTCTCCTTTTCTTTATAATTAGTTTAATCAAGTAGTCAGCTTTAGTGTCTGGATTTTGCTGACTTGGTTTTTTGCTTTTTTTTTTTTTTTCCTGTTGTTGTTGTTTCTCGGTTACATAAAAATTGGTGGCCGATCTTAATTAACCAACCTGGGTCTGAGTCCTGACCAGACAGTAGATTCACTTGGGGAGATTTCACCATCCTGATGATGAGTGAGAAACAGCTTGTCACTTCCTGAATAAATTATCCATAGAACTGCTTGTGACCAACAGGTATACTCCAGAAAAGATTGAAACAGGTGTTTAAACAAAATCTTGTGTGTAAATGTTCAGAGCATTGTATTTACAATGGTAAAAGATGGAAACAACACAGGTGTCCGTGCATAATCTCAGAGTCATCAACAGCTGATGCATCCTACCACAAGGTAAATGAATGTGACACATGGATGATTCCATTCATATGAAGTATCCAGAAGAGGGGAATCCATGGAAACAGAAAGCAGGTTATTGGTTATGTGTGGTTGTAAAAATCTGATGTGTAAACAGTACCCCAGATCAAATTAATCCTAGCATCTTGTGTGACCCAGGCATCAGAGCAGTCTGAAGTCCTTGCTGCATGGGATAGAGGGCTTGGAATCACTGGTGGAGGCAGAATAGATGAGGATTTCTGGGTTTTTTCCCTGTTTTCAGTGCTAGGGGTAGAAGCAAGGACATTAAAAATACTAGGTAAGGACTTGCCACTGAGACACGCCTCCAACCACAGGAGGGCTTCTTCTGAGCCTTCCTAGGTCATGGTAGTGCTGTGCTGTGTTTAAACCCATGCCACTCTGTCAGCTTCTAGAGGATCCCCATCTTTGTTCAGCAGCTATCAGACTACTGGAAATCTGATGTCCAACATATTCACCTTCTTATCCATTTTTTAAATGTAATCTTGGAAAGCCTGAGATAAAAATGATCAGTTATCATGACATGATTGCCTTTTAGTATGATAAGACTTTTAAGTTCTCTTGATGAATCCTCACAAAAGCTTTTCTGCCTTTAGAATTTTCAACAATTGGATACTATTTCTGTGAGTGTGTGCACATGATAAGTCTAGACATGTATAATAACCCCATAAGTGAGGTGGGAACTTCCTCAGAAGTGTGAAGAAAAGCAGAGTCAGTGAATGTGATCTTCTCCCTCACAGTGCTCCCCATATCCAAGGGCTCTGAACATGGCATGTGAACAAAGGGTTCGGAAGACATGTTCTTGGGATGGCTGTGGAGATGAAAAAGAGGATGGAGGCATCATCTCCAAATCCTCTATTTTGTGACTGCCAGCTCATTCAAAGTGGGCCATGAAGTCTCCACACATGAATTCTCTCCCTGCAACAACAAAAGTTAAGGGTAGTCATTTTTATTGATTGTCAGTCATCTCCTCAACCTTGTCACTTTGACTTTTCTCAAGGGGAGTGTATGCAGCTACTGTCAAACCTGACAGCTTCATTTAGCCTTTAGTGATTGGTGAGCTAGAGACAGGGCTCATGTCTACAAGGCTACTGGGTATCCTGATTCTTCAAGTCCTTGACACCCCCAATTTGAACTAGGAGCATTGGTATGTGACATGATAGGTGTACTCTTTCCAAGATGAAGTTCCTTGAACATTGACAGATTCCATAAAACATTCCTTTTGCATACAGTGAAAAGCATATATTATGGTTCTACTTTTATTTTTCCTAGAGGAGCAATTATTTATCTTATTTCGAATCAACAACCTGCAGACACTGCTTCCTACTGCATCCCCATATTCCCGTCCTCAGTGCTGATTGGTGATCCACAGAAAAATGTAAATGGTATAAATGTCACTTCCCCAGTTTGCATACTATACTGTAGTTCTGTAAGTGTAGACAACAAGGAAAATAGAAACAAAGCAAGGCGCATAAAGGCCCTCAATACTGCAGGTGCCGATTTCTCGTTCATTTGTGTATGTTTTTCAGAAACAAAAGCCAAAAGGAATATGGTGAATTGAAAAATAATATAGTGTGTAGTTTGCCAATTTTTTAATAATTAGTTTTAAAAGTTATCAGATCTGAACAATTTAAGAGAAATACATTGTATGGCATAAATTCAAGCCAGCCACTGAGTCTTATATTACCTAATAACAGTGGGTTTTTGTTTTTTAATAAGGCAAGTTTTGTTCTAAGATTCTGTTATTTTTGACTGAGTGTATCTAAAACAAGTCTTAGAAACCCCATGTGTGTTTTATACTCCCAGAACATCTCAACTCTGACCAAGCATGTCTCAAGTGTCCAATGACCCTGTGTGACATAGGACAACACAGTCCAGATGACACTGGAGCAATAACTGAAAAATCATTTAATATGGTTTACATCTTTACTGAGATTTACTGTTGCTATAGTTTTCTTGTCCCACCAGGTCCTGCCACCCTTTAGCCCTGCCACCCTTCAGCCACAAGTAAACACACAGACACTATATTAATTATAAACCTTTTGGCCGAAGGCTAGGGCTTCTTACTGGCTAGCTCTCTCTCTCTTAATTATTAACCCATAATCTATGTTATCTTACCAGAGAACGACTGAAGTGTCCTATCCTCGCAGTCTCTACATGGCATCCTTTTCTGCCTACCTTTCCCAGAATTCTCCTCGTCTCCTAGTCCCACCTATCATCCTGCCTCTACTGGCTATTCAACAAACAGTGCTTTATTCATCAACCCATAAGAGAAACATATATACAGAAGGACATCCCCCATCAATTCACCATGCCATAAAATATACCCAAACAGGAAGTGTATTCCTATTTGTAGGGTAGTCTGTATGCAGCAGTATTTTCAGGATACCATACAAAAACCCCACAACCATTCAGTCATTCCTCATTCTCTATCCATCCCCAACCAAACAATCTGTATCCCATCTAAACAGATTGCATGTTCTAGTTATTTCAGATTTCATCTGATGTGTGACTTCTGTGTATGGCTTCTTTCACTTAACATAGTATCGTCTAGGTCATCTATATTGTAGCTTATGTCCAAACTTCATTCCGTTTATGACTGAGGAATAGACCATATAGGAATGCCACCTTTGCCACCATTTGTTCATCTTATCACTAACATGCATTTGGATTTTTCCTGCTTCTTTGTGGTTGTGAATTGTGCTGCTGTGAACATCCTTGGACACCTTTCTGTGTGGACATATGTGTCTATTTCCTTGAGCTATAATTTCACAAAATCATCCTTACACTGTTTCATAGTTACTTTTACATTTCTTTCTTTGGGCTGTATCTGTAGCTTGCATCCCTTGAATGTGTGATTGTTTATGGCAGCTGCATTGCTGATCTCCCCATTGCATTAAAGGATTTGTTTCTAGTCCCTGAGCATTATAATCAATTGCACAGGTGGCCTGACTCTGTCCAGGACGCTTCCTGGGGACTAAAGATGTAAAGAGCTGCATCTACCACTTTCTTCTTGTAACTCTGGTGAACACTGTTTAGCCTTAGCATAACTTAGGAGTTCTGTCAGTAACAACAACAACAACAAAAATCCTGGATATTAAAAGCACTCGAAATAGGGTCCCAAAGCTAAGTGTTAGCAACATGTCACTAGAGTGGAGAAACTGAGCAAAGCAAAGGCTTTAACATCTCCACAGATTACCCTGGAATAGGGACTTGTCACATTGGCAGATATTATTGTTAGATCCAGGGTTATATCCAGGGTCATGGTTTTCTTCCACTTGCTGCTGAGAGCAGTGGATAGCCTACCCTATGTGAACCAAAACATACCAGAAATTGGCCCAAAGGACAGCTGAGTATACAGCAGATTGTATTTGATACTGACAGGTCCAAACAAAAACCCCTAAGGACAGCTTTTGTCACTGAACTCATATGCAAAGACTGGGAGTAGTCTTTGTGATTCAGAGATTCTTTAGTTCATGAGTGTCACATGTGTACCTACATCTGTGAGAAATGGTCAGAGGAACAGCTTGGGCACCCAGTCCACCTTCTGGGTCTACGTCAGATCTTGGATAAGGTCTGGTCTTGGAACTCTTTCATGCATTCATCAGAGAGAGTGTGAGAGTGTGACACCACTGGGAACAGGTTGTGGCCCCTTTGCTATGGGAGCTAGCTGTCTGTGGAACTGGCAAAAAGGGGGTGTGTATGTCAGTTAGTTTTAGCTTATACAGAAGAAAGGTTAGTGCGGCTAATTCTTTCAGAGAATTCAGTCCTTCAGTGGTTAGCTTTTGGGGCAGTGGTGAGGCCGCATCTCACTGCAGACAACATGGGCTGGAAAAAGGCTATTCACCTCATAGCAGCCAGGAAGCAACGAAAGAGGGAAAAAGAAGAGGTCACATATCCCCTTCATGGCCACGCTCTAAGGAACCTGTCTTTTTCTAGTCCCCACTCCCTAAAGATTCCAAAACATCCCAGCAGTGCCCGGTATTGATGATCAAGTCTTTGTTATGTGGGCCTTTGAGGACATTAAGGTTCCAACTATAACAAAGTGTTTGCTCACCACCTAGGTGCCAGTTCAAACCCAGACCATCCTTTACTTCTAGATTTGAGAAGAGCTGGTTCAGGGCCTGGAGCTGGATTGAAATAAGATGAGTAAATTATAGAACCACTGCAGTTGCATGCGCCAAAACCTGATATGGCTGGAGTATCTATGAGGATGGTACCAACAGTGACAAACAGTGCCAAAGACCCACTGACAGGGTTGCTTCAGGGACTCAGGCACCTTACACAGCACTGTAGGGAGTAGGCCAAAAGTGTGTAGGAGAAGGCTCCCTCCACAGATACCATCAGTGCCAGCATGAAGTCAGCACACTGGGATTCTTGGTGCATTTGAGGTTAAATTGTGCCCATTCCCTAGTATCCTTGAGGCCATTCTTTCCACCCAGAGGAAGCTGGTGTGTTATTTTGCTGCGACTGTTTTCCATGATGGAAAACAACTTAAGGAAGCAGAAGGAGAGGCAGCAGGACTGGATGCTGCCTGATCACATGCATTGTCTTCTACATTCAGAAGTGAGGCAAGGATAAAACCAGCAACATACTTCTTCCAGCAAGACCCAACCTCTTAGGTTCCAAAACTTTCTCAAATAGAGCCACTAACTGGGCATCAAGTGCTCAAATACTTGAGCCTGTGGGGGAGATTTCTCATTCAAATCACCATACCTAGGTCAGGAGGAAAAAAGAAAGTGAAAGAAGAGGAAAAGGACACAGGAATGGTAAAAGTCTTTTTTGCTATTTTGTATTTAGCTTTGTTGAGATAGCTTCACACTGAAGCTCAAGGCTGACCTAGAAATCCATGTATAGCCCAAATTAACCTCAAAACTGGGACCCTTCTGCCTCTGCCTCTTAAATGCTAGGATTACAAACCTGAGTTACCACACCAAGCAGTCCTAGAATCATTGTTTAGCTGGGGCTGGGACACCAGCTACTGAGATACAGTGTTTGCTGTGTAGTGATAGAACGAATGCTCATTGTTAAGACAAAACAAAGTTTCTACTTCAAAGAGAACAAGTAGTTTACCCTATATCCACATGAGTGATCATTGCCCAGGAATGTGAGTTCACATTGTCCCAAATACCATGTTTTATAGTAAAGAGCAAAGAAAAGTCAAAGCAGTTTGCAAATATTGTTGGTCAGAACATAAGATAAGCAGGTTGCAAGAGAGTGGGGAAATCTCTGCTGTATGTTTCAGATGTTGATAGCATTCTTAGCCTTTGGATTTGTGGCTGCTTGTTATCTCTTAATACCTCCCAAAAGGTTTCAAATGATAGTCACAAGGATGTTAGGTCAGACAAATATAGCAGTGTACAGATACTAATGAGACTAAAAATAGCCCAGGGAAATTTTGTCTGGATATCTTTTTTTTATTTGTTTGTTTTTTCTTCCATTTCTTTAAGGGATTTTCTCATTTCCTCTTTGAGGGTCTCTATCGTCTTCATAAAGTTGTTTTTAAGGTCCTTATCTTCTGCTTCATCTACATTGGGATGTTTAGGTCTTGCTGGTGTAGAGTCTCTAGATTCTGGTGGCGTCACACTGGTCTTTCTGTTGTTGACTGTGTTCTTGTACTGTCATCTTCCCACCCCTTCTTCCAGTCAGTGCAGGTGGGGTCTCTTCCTCTCCTCTGGTCTCCCAGTGGGTGTAGGTGAGCCAAGACTTTGATGTCAGCAACTCTGGATGGTCTGGCCTCTCCTTGTGTTCTCCTCACCCTCAAGCAGAGAGCATAGGAGTTACCAAAGACTGAGATGTGGCCAGAATCTGGATGGTACGGCCTGCCGGGGCAGGTTTACTACACACCAAGCAGACCCAGGAAGCTCCAGGGATGGAATGGGGGGTGGGGGAGTTGGGCCTGGGCAGAACCCACACTTACCTCAAGCTGGGGGGGAAGGGGGGTGGGGCGGGCAAGACTGCGATGTGGGCAGACTCTGTTGCACAGACTTTTAAATCCATAACATTCACCTGATTAACTGATGTTTTCTATGTAGATTAAAGGATTCAAATTTAGAAATAAGCTTCAAGTCAAAGTAGTAAGTTTTAACTCCATGAAGTTTGTTAAATGTACCTTTTAGACATTTGATCTCTTTACCTGTAGAGATAATGGCAGTGGCATTGGTGATGATGGTGATTGGCTTAGTCACTGTTCTATTTCTATAAAGAGACACCATGACCAGGGATTTCTTATGAAAGGAGGCACTTAACTGGGAACTTGCTTACAGTTTCAGGGGCTTAGTCCATTATTATCATAGCAGGGAGCATGGTTGCATGCATGGGACTGGAACAGTCACTGAGAGCTATATCCTGGTCCACAAGCCAAGAGAGACAGAGACAAAGACAGACTAGACCTGGCATGAGTTTTTTAAATTTGAAAGCCCACTCTCAGTGACAGACTTCTTCTGACAAAGACTGCCTCTACTCCAGCAAGGCCATAAATGCCAATCCTTGTAATCCTTTCAAATAGTTCTACTTCCTGATGGCTATGCATTCAAATATATGAGCCTGTGGGGCCATTCATATTCAAACCACCACAGTGAAGATAATGGTAGTGGTGGTATGACAGAATGGTGGTGGTGATGATGTGGGAATAGTGGTGAAGGTGATATCTGCTGCCCATGCCTTGTAAGGATCAGATGAGCCAATAAGGTGTATAACATTATGGAAACTTTAAGACTGTGAACAGTGTCAGTTGCTACTATAATTATTGAATGGGGAAGTATGAAATCATAGTTGATGTGCATCTTAGGATTTTCCGGAAGCAAATAGAATTGAAGAAAAGTCCTATTCATGGCCCTTTTTAAAATCAGTAATGACAAAAGCATGTCTAGGGTTGAGATTAATTCCCTTGCATCTACCCTTTAGCAGATGAAGGTACACACATGTAAAGGGACAGCCCATGCCTCCAGAGAACAGTTATTCCAAATTGCTTTCTGTGGTCCCTCTGAGTCTGTGGCTGGAAACAGCCTCCTGAGTAGCACAGAGGACAAGGACGGGGTGCCACTGCCAGAGTGATACAGTTTTGAGTTCCACGGTACCTTTCTGAGCCAAGATAGATATGTCCCACAGACCTAGGATGCCAGCAAAAGTCACCCTAAGACAACAGCATCACACAGACATTCAGGACCAAGCAAGATAAACTATTAAGGAAAATTTTGTAAAGTGTGAGAAATTAAAGAAAGTGAGAGAAAGGCCTAAGATTTTTTTCAATTATTTCTATTTTATTATATGTGTATGAGTGTTTTGCCTGTATGTATGTATGTGTACCACACACATGCCTGGCACCCATGGAGACCAGAAGAAGGTATTAGATCTCCTGAAAATGAAGTTGACTATGAGCTGCCATGTGAATTCCTGGAATCAAATCAGGGTCCTCTTAAAAGCAGCCAGTGCTCTTAACCACCGAGCCTTGCAGATGTCTTGCGTGCTATGTTCTCTTTGTTCTCACATTTGTGTGACTGGCTTGTGGTTGTTATGGTGGAGAACTGACTTAGCACAGCTGTCCACATGTAACTACAACTGTTCCTAACTCCCTCATGTTTAACTCTTGATCCTTAGAGCCATTTGGGTTCTCTCCTGAAATGGAGACTTTTAGAAACTGTATTTACTTAAACAATTTAGCCTCTTTTAATTAGTTGCTTTAGAAGCAAAAGAGCAACAGTGTCTAGCATATGTTCCACAGAGGGTATCATGGATCCTAGCCAGCCAGCCCACCAACATTAGCCTTACTTCTCAGAGCCTGTCTCTCTCTCTCTTATTAGGTCCACTTAGCTAGCTTGTGACCGGCTACAAGTTTCTTTGTTTCTCATGTCCAGTGTTCCTGCCCTTCAAGTTTTACCTTGAACATTTTTTTAACCCTAATGTGTATACTCACTGTAATATAGGAGCAACTTGTAGTTTTCCTCCTCTCCCTTACTGTCTATCATGAACTAACTCCTGCCTCAGTAGGGCAGAGGGATGTGAGCCAGGACCACTTGCCCAGGCAAGGTAGGCCAGGGTCCTGTCATCAGCCTGAGCTGCTCTGGGCAAGTAAAAGCAGAAAGGCTCTGTGTCCCCAGCCATTACAGAGCATTAGTGAAGTGCAGCCACTATGGGTTTGTGACTCAAGGCCTGGTTCATTCCCTCTGCAGGTTGGTTTTCATTTCATCCACCAAAGGTAGTGCCCTCTTGTTCATGTCTCAGGAGTGGTGGCTCACACTGTGCTCACTGACGTGGGTGGAAGGGAGATGCTCAGATGCTGAGGTTGACACTTCTGCTAGGGGCCCCAGGAGGCTTTCAGGAACTGATGTGTCTCTTACTTGATGTTTTATTCAGTGTTCTATTGCCGTGAAGAGATACTATGACCTCGGCAACACTTAATTTAACTGGGGCTTGTCTACCATTCAGAAGTTTAGTCCATTATCAGCATGGTGCAAACATGGCGTCACACAGGAGCTAGGACTGGAGAAGAGCTGAGGGGTGCCCGAGAGCTGACCCATGTAAGCAAAAGCCCTGGGCTCATCAGAGAGATACTGGCACGTCAAGCTCTGCTTTTGCCTTCTCTCCCTGCCCCATCCAGAATAACTTTCCACAGCAAACTAAGGGCCACATGGTTCTTGCTTCCCTTGAAAAGGACATGTGAGCATTGTGACCAGCAGCCTGTCTTCACAAACTAGACCCCTTCACAATAGTAGCCTGGAGTCTTCCTTAGCCCCTTCCCTATGGGTGATACACAGGACATCAAACTGTCTTTGGGACCTATACATGACCACTTTGCATGAAAGATGGCCAAGGCAGAAAAGAGAGTAAGGGGGCATTGACAGATGAGGACTGTAAGTGTGGGCATCCAGGAGGAGGGGGCAGAAGGTTCCTGAATGTGAGAACCAGGCATCTGGCGGCGGGCATAAGAAGCAGCCGTTTACTTGGGGATAGTGCAGTTTGATATTTTCACAAGTCTGGTACAGATACACTTGCCCTAGTTCCTATCCAAGAGTCTTCTTTCACCAGACATTTCAGAAAAGGTAAGAATCCTACACATGGGGGCTGGAGATTAGGAGCACTACCTGTTCTTCCAGAGGTCCTGAGTTCAATTCCCAGCAACCACATGGTGGCTCACTACCATCTGTAATGAGATCTGGTGCCCTCTTCTGGCCTGCAGGGATACATGCAGGGAGAACACTGTATTCATAATAAATAAATCTTAAAAAAAAAAAAAAAAAAAGAATCTTACACATGAACTGGAATACTGGAATGTCTCCTTGACCCTGTGACCTGTGGCTCCTGGGGGAGCCTTCAGGAAGTAGCACTGTGGGGATGGATGCCTGTGTTAACAGAGGTTGTCTCTGCCTGTTCTGCCCCTTGCCTGTGTTGCTGCTGATGTTCTGGTTCCCTCTACTTCCCTGGCCAGTTTTCTTTGCTTTCAGCACAGCTGCTGTCTCTTTACCACTGAGCATCAGTGAGATCCCCTGTAGGAGTCGGGGCCCCTCTGAAGCTCTGCCAGGCAGTCTGGATTATACTGATATTTTTCTCCCAGGGACTGTCATAGTGTGTTCTACAGCCTGACTGCTAGAGGGGAGATATTTGGGATCCCAGTTAGTCAAAAGTGACCCTAAATTGTGATGTCATTCTTGCCAGTGCTAAAGCCCTGGAAAGTGAGTACTGCTAACCACATGCCTTAAAGTCCTTGGATGTCTCTCACAACTCCCTGTGGGCCTGTGAGCAAAGGGTCACAATGTAGCCATTGCAAACCTGTGGGCCCTGAGGACAAGAGAAACTGTTCTAGATGGCCAACTGGAGAACAGCTGTGAAAACTGCCCACTGAGACTTCCTGTTCGTTTATTTCCATTGGTTCCAAGCCTTTCTAGCATGTGCCTCATTGACGTCAGCTCACAAGGGCACAGAAAGGGTAGCTGCTGCCAGCTGTAGCATCCTGTTAGGAACACTTTGAGAGAGAATGTACCAGAGAAACTTCCAGAAAGCACTCGGTGTACAAAATGATTGAGCACAACCAGAAAAGAGGATACTCATTGTGAATCATAGGCAACTTTTTCATCAAATTTCCCCAGGTGGCTTTTGGAAGGGGCCAGGAAATGAGTGTATTTCATAGGTATAAAGAATTGAAAAAAAGACTCCTACCCAGAGTTCTCCAGCACTGTGAGGCTTTAACCTCAACTTGGGTTCTGCTGCGTTCAGAACTAAGGAAACCATGACTCTCAGTAATGACCTCTCAATTCTGGAAACTCACAGAGTCCAAAAGGATCACATAAAGCAATGCAGACAACAGAACTGTCCAGTGTCTAGCCAGGGAAGGAGCTGGGCAGTTGTCAACTGGAAAAGATAACAGACTGAAAGCTACTGAAGCAGAGGCAGGCCAGAGCATCTGCAGTGATCTGAGCTACGCAGGGCTGGCCTTTGTCCTGAGCAGCTTCTATGATCCTGTCTTCTCATTTACCTTAATAATGGTGGTTCTGAAGGAGTAAATAGTAAGAGGCACCCTGGTGCCCCAGAGTTTGTCAGAGATACTCCCCAGAGCAGGGAACAGAGACATACATTTGGTCAGGAGTTTGCTCATTCTGTCCTGTAACCTAGTAGGGGTAGTAGGCATTTGCACAGCCTTGCTGCTATGTATCAGGGCAGGGCCTGTTGCTGAGGTGCTAGTGACCTGAAGTGGTAAGTTCAGGGACTGAAGTGTACCAAGCGTGGGTCTCACCCTTAGTGCAGGAGCATGACCTCCAATGGAACATTGTCTCTGGCAGCTTTCCCAGACTCTGTTGTCACTATGCCTGGCAAAGTACCAAGTTTTACTATGACGTGATGTTTGGGTCTCAGGTTTTGCTCCGTTCCAAGAAGAGCAGGATGCCTGAGTTGGGTCTGCTGATCAGATGCTTTCATTTCACAGAGCCTGTTATGTAATGCTCCAGGAGACTCCTAGGAACTCCAGCTGGGCATGTTGTGTCCACTGTCCTTGCCTTACCAGTGCCAGCAGAGGTGGGAGAATATGCTAGAAGAACAAATGCCTGTTTCCTGGTTTTTAACCACCCCCACCTAGACCATCAGCTAGAAACATGCACAAGCCCCAGCTCTGGAGAGCAGTGCTCAGACTCTAGTGTCTTAGAACACCATAAACTGCACAATCTCTTCTCCACCTCATTGCCGTGTGTGGCCTTGTCTTCTGAAAGGACTTGGTGGGGAAGTATTTTTGTTTTAAAGAGTATGCATTCAGGCCTAGAGAGATGGCTCAGTGGTTAAGAACACTGGCTGCTCTTCCAGAGGTCCCAGGTTCAATTCCCAGCACCTACATGGCAGCTCACAACAGTCTGTGATCTGGCAACCTTGCACAGACATACATGCAGGCAAAAATGTTAATGCACATAAAAATAAATTGATAAAAAAAAAAAAGCTGGGCATTGGTGGCGCATGCCTTTAATCCCAGCACTTGAGAGGCAGAGGCAGGTTGATGTCTGTGAGTTTGAAGCCAGCCTGGTCTACTAGAGCTAGTTCCAGGACAGCCTCCAAAGCCACAGAGAAACCCTGTCTCGAAAAACCAAAAAAAAAAAAAAAAAAAGGAGTATGCATTCAATAATAAAAGTAAGAACAAGTACTTGGCCTGAATCTCCTTAGATTACACACCCTGTCATTTATCACTCAGGGATGTCCATCAGAAGAAAAGAGCAGAGGATGGCCTGGCCTTTCCCTCATCCCATGACTTCCCTAATAAGCAACTCGAGTGTGACTGCCTGGAGAAGCTCACCCCCAGGTTAGGGATACAGGCCTTGTTAGGAGCCTCTGCACCCACACTTGCATCTATTCAAAACAAATTCATTCCTGTAGCGAGAACCAAAAGTTTGTTGAAATGGGAAGCCTCTGCAGCCCCTGACTTAGAGGCCACAGTTCTTTGAGGTCCCTTCACATAGTTTCATTTCCCCTACTAGAATGCAAAGAATGGCCCTCACATTGGTGGGCTTACTTCTGTAACTGAACATCAGACATGCAAGCAAACAATGAGATGGCCCAGAAAGCTGGTGACAGCAGGTAAGAGTTATAACCATATCATTCCTTGTATAAACTGGGACACTTGAGAGAAAGATGACTGACTGTATCACCAATTCTGCAGGGACAGCCAGTGTAAACAGGATGCATGGATATGCTAATAAGAGCACACATGCTTGCATCTGCTTTCTCTGTCCCTAAGAGCAAGGATAACAACATTAATTACAAGCTGTGATGTAGGATGTAAAAAGGAGGGTATATTTGCTATTTATTCTTTTCTCATTGCTGATAATTGTACCTGAAAATTGTCAGGCAGTGAGCTCCATACCCAACCCTGTTCATTACTCTTGTCAGGAGCAGTTACACAGGGGAACAAGTTTGGTTTCACCACCTCTGTCCTCATTAAGAATGACCCAGTGTCTCTAACTCAGGGCTTAAAGACACAATAGACAGCTACAACAAGGCTGCAGTGGTGTCACAGACAATAGCTAAGTGGATTGCACAGTTGGAAAAGCTGGCTGGCATAAACCAAAGGCCCTGATGCTGTGCTTGCCCTCTACAGTGCAGGCCACTGAGAGTAGTAAGCTATCACTTGCCCTCTGAGAAGAGGCCACAAGCTAGAATTCCATAAGAGATTCATTAATTGATAGCTGAAAGGTGTTTTGTTATATTTATTGGCTTTTAAATCCCCTGTTAAGTGTAGCCATGTCGAGAAAGTGAGAGATCTTTAAATGTGCTTCTGAAACTGAGTGTGTGGAAGCACAGGATAAATTCAGTGTGTCTTCCTAGAAAAGCATTTTTAGATTAAAATAAATAAAATATATATTTAGAGCAATATATGCCATGTGTTTAAGGATCTATAGGGCATTTCAGAGAAATATTCTCAGTAGCCCCTTCAAGTCTAGTCTCAAATCCCCAAGAAGAGGATTGTGTATCAGCTAATCCATGACAGGGTCCAGTGTGAAAGGCTCTGCTCTGTGAACCTTCCACCTCTGATGAGTTCTATGCTGTTTTGGTTGTATACCAAAAATGATTTCAGATTTTTATTTTAAAATTGTTTGACATCATTGTCTTTGGTGTTGTGTTTGTTTGGTACTTTGTTTTGTTTCATCTCTGAATCAGGTCTTGCTATAGAGCACAGGCTGGCTTCACAGTCACAGACCTCCTACCTTGAGCTGATGCTGGATTTGTAAGCATGTATTGTACACGAAGCCTCAGTCTCTTTCTTATTAGTCAAATAAATTATGCCTTCCATGAGCATGGCTTGTCTCACATTTCATTACAGTCTTTCTTAGATGCTGAGCACAGTTACTCACACTTGTAATTCCAGCATTCGAGAGGCTGAAGCAGGATTCCCAGCAGTTTGAGGCCAGCCATGGCCTACAACATAACAGGTTGTAGTTTAGTCTAGGCTGTAATAGGAAACATAGCCATAGAGGACCCATTCTAAATTCCTAAGTTTAGACAAAAAGATAATTTTGTTATTTTGGCTTTCTAAGATGCTCTCACTATATATGGTGTTGGCCAGCTTGAAAACATTGTATATCCCAGCCTGGAAAACTGGTGTTCTCCTTCTTCTGCTTTCTGGGTGCAGAAATTACAGGTATGCATCACTATACCCAGCCTAGATTTAAGTTTCCTAGTTTCCTCCTAAAGATCACTCATATTTCTTTCTGGTTTTTTAAATATTATTTGTGTGTGTGTGTGTGTGTGTGTGTGTGTGTGTGTGTGTGTGTGTGTGTCAGTTTGTCTGTCTGTCTGTCTGTCTGTGTGTCAGACTCATGCTACAAGCGTGCATTTTAAAGATCAGAGGGCAAGATGCAAGATCTGTTCTTCCCTTCCATCCTGTAAGTCCAGAGGAATGAACTCAGGTTGCCACGCTTGGAGCTGCCTTTACACACAGAGCCATCTCATCAACACCACACATTTCTTATTAAGGTTATATCTTAGTGTGGTTTTGGTTACTGTAACAGTTGGTACAATACTGGCTTTTATAATATGACCACTGTAGCTCACCATAATACTGACTTTGATATGTGAAATGGAAGGACGTATTCATCAGACAAGGACATACCTTTCAAAAATGAAAATTAACGCAAAATAAATTATTGTTTCTTAAATGAAATACTTAGAGCAGCTCCTGGCACATAGTAAGTGTCCATTAGATGCCACTGTCACTTTCCTCAGGATAGATAGTAATGGTATTATCACAATGCTTTGGAGACACATTTGCCATTTGCCCAGGAAATGCCCTGCCTGGATGGCTTTACTAACCTCAAGGAAATGAGCAGCAGCATTCTACCCTGAGCTCTACCCGAAAAGCTAGAAGTCCTCATCTCCCCTCTAACTTCCAGTGTCTATGCACTCCCTTCTCACCAAGTCTGCAGACTAGTTGAAAGTACAAGGGCCCTCCCTGGACAGGAAACCACAGTCCTAGAGAAGATAAGAACCAACCCAGAAGTCATTCCTCAAGTTCAACCCAAAATATCTCACATTCAAAACCACATGGCCCCAATTTAATCAATCAGTACAGACCCATAAGCTCTTACAGGTAGACATGGGCCTTTGAAACTTCTAAAGTTGGGGCCTAGGACACTAAGATGCACATCATGACTGAGATGGGTCATGCACTTAGTAGCACTTAATAAGCACTTGCCATGGGCCTCCCTGTATTTGGACTCTGGAAGCAGCTAGAATGGTTGCTAAGTTCCCACACACACACCTGTCATCTAACTTGACTCTGCTACTCCACCCTCCCAACCCCCAACCTTTGAATCTAGCTTTTCTGCCCTTGAGCCTGAGATACATTGGAGGGTGACTACACATCACCACCGAAGAAGAGTTAGGAGTAAAGACTTCAAAGACTAAGATCTGTTCTATTTTCTTGGATTCTGCTTCTTCATCTCCCGCAGGTTCTTTGTCTGTGTTTCATTTCCCCCACCTACTTACGGTTGGATAATCTATATTTTTCGATGGACTCTAATGCCAACTCCCAAACTTTATAGAAAAAAAGTGTGATCCATTTTAATGGCCAATTTATCCACAGTAATTGTCTGTCCTGGCTGTGGAAGTCAGTTGTGGATTCTGGGGGGGCTGTAAATTGAGGCTGCTAATTGTACTTCCTTCCCTTAACCTGTAGCCCATTGGTAGCATGCTGTGTCATCAGTGCTGCAGCCTTAAGCCCACTAGCCTCCTGCATGTGCTAATTTGTACAGGCCTGAAAAATGCAAAAAGAATAGTTAAAGGGCTCATCTCTGTAGCATTAGTTGAGATAGCTGTTTGGAATTCCCTCCCTGTGTGAATGCTGTGTTCCCCTTTCCTCTTCTGTAACTGTTCTGGGTTAATCCCTATAACCATGGATTATGGCATAAAACGCTCTGCTCAGCCAACTTTAAACTGGTTCTGTTCAACAGTCATTGGATGTTCTCGTTTCAGGAAGTGATCATCCTATCACTTTTTCACCAGTTTGCCTTCATTGAGTCTGTATTTCTACACTTAATTAGTCACAGCAGATCTAGGTTTCACAGTAACCAGAGTGGAATCTTATGGCCACAGGCTGCAAAACACCACCATTTTCAGTTACCAAACAACAGTCATTTATCACTAATGATGGGATACATACATCCTGAGAAATATGTCATTAGACCATTTTTCACTGTGGGATCATCACAGAGTGTGTGCATAAACTAATATGGCTGCAGTGTCACTAGGCAATATGATCTTATAGGGCCACCATCACATAGGACGTGTGTCTTTGATCAGAACATCATTATGTGGTAGGTGGTGATACTTACTGGACGCCTGCCCTTAGCGATGGGTACGTGAGCAACACAGTTCAGTAATTCCATCCCCTCCTGCCTCCTCCTTTCCATTAGTCACTGAAACAGGCTCATTTGGAGTCAGTGTGGGGCATGCGAACATTATATGAGTGTCGCTATCTTTGCCATGCTCTCTGCAGAAGAGAGCCCCATCTCCAGAGGAGACCAGGGAAGCCCAAAGTGTGGGCAAGGTCTGCTAGGATGGACATCAAGAGATCCTCTCTTGAAAGAGAATACTAGGCAGGAAGGCACAGAAGTCAGAGACTCACAGCCTGATTGCAGTGTGTGAAATATTCACAGACAGAGACAGTGAGCCCCCGGGGGAGGACTATATTTAGTCAAGATTCTAGACAGGCGGATCTCATTCATCTTTGTGCTTACCTCACACTATTTACATTATAAGCCACACCACAAGCCATAAAGTTGCACATCTGAATGAATTTATTTAAGAGTTGGGGTGTGGCTTAAGGGTAGAGCTCTTATCTAATATAATATGTATGTGGCCTTGGGTTCTATCACAGCACTGAAATTTTAAATGGACTTTAAAAACCTAACTGATACTTCGGTCAGAGTGAATTCAATCTTGGGTCACCAGAGGGAATACCAGTTGGAAAAACAAGCAAACCTCTTTTGAAATCCATTTGGAAGCTCTTTTGGAATCCCTAAGAATGCCATACCTACTCCCAGTAACTCTTCTAGAAACTTTATTAACAAAAAAAAAAAAAAATCAGACACACACACACACACACACACACACACACACACACACAAGACATGTAAGTGTTCATCCTAGTGTTAAATCAGAAGCAGTCTACATTTTGATAATGTGAAACAACTAAACACATATGACATCTTTATAATAACACATCTTTATACCACTGTTAAAGATATCCTTTCAGAGGCTGGAGAGATGGCTCAGCAGTTAAGAATGCTTCCTGCTCTTGTAGACAACCCAGAACCCCATTGGGAGGCTCACAACCACCAGTAACTCCAACTCCAGGGAGATCTGACACCTAGTTCTTGTGGACATCTGCACTCATATGCACACACACACACACACACACACACACACACACACACACACACAAATCCTTTTTGAAAAAGATATTAGTTCAGAAAGTGGTAGGTGATCATAACATGAAGTTAAATAGATTAAGCAAGTTACAATTCCAAATTTCAATATCTTGTTTTGCATATGTATACATTTTGAGATCACAGGGCTTTACCAGAGGCATCCACAATGGATCTAGAGATGACAGTACTTTCACAGCAGAAGCTGAGCAAAAAAGGG
The DNA here is from genome assembly GCF_003668045.3 of Cricetulus griseus. NCBI lineage: Eukaryota > Metazoa > Chordata > Mammalia > Rodentia > Cricetidae > Cricetulus > Cricetulus griseus. Next base: position 255,717,741 of record NC_048596.1, on the reverse strand, counting down.
TACCTAGCAGATCAAATTGTCTGCCAACTGAGTTTCTTCTTAGTCTCAGGTTCTGCTCCTTAGAAGGACAGTGGTTTATGTGTGCCTCACAGTAGCCTGATCTATTGCGGAACAGCTCTGTTACAGAGTTGTTTGTTTGTTTGTTTTGTTGTTTCTTCAAGACAGGGTCTCACTGTGTAGACCAGGCTCTGCCTCCCAAGTGCTGTAAAGGCTTGCACCACCTTTAAGAGTTCTTACACAATTGCATCATCCTACAGAAGCCTTGAGAAGAGTGGATGGTAATCTCTGTCAATCACTCATAGGACATTTATCTGTCATCACTGCCAAGAAGGGCATCTGTCATGGAGAGTGTGGTGGCACACACCTTTAATCCCAGCACTCAGGCAGGTATACCTCTGAGTTCCAGTTCAGCCTGATCTACATAGTAAGTTCCAGGACAGCCAGAGACAGAGAGACCCTGTCTCACAAAATTGAAAAGAAAAGAAAGGTTCCTGTTAATGCTCCAAAATCAAATATAAAAGAAGCTCCCACCCAACTGACCCATTTGAGCCGTTATGTAAACATTTCAAAAAATAGTAATTTAGTTACTTTAAAAAAATATTTGTATCTTCCCTTTTCTGAAAACTATTTGATAGTGAGCCTATAGGTTTGTTTCATCTGAGAATGACCCACAATAGTCATGCTTTTGGTTTTGAAGGAGTAAGTTTATTAAATATATAGCAATAAGGAATAAAAAATAAAACAGCAAAAATACAGTGGGCATCAGATTAGATACAACATCCAACTGACTGAGGAAACTTCTACAACCAAAACAGTCAGAGTGTGTGCCGGAGAAGGTCCGGCAGAATGTTCCCTGGGTGAAACTTGTAATTAGCCATCCACCACAGGCATTTTTATGTTTGTGTCAAGGGATAAACAGTAGCAGAGTTTTACTTTTACTTTGGGAAGTTGCCTGGAAATGATATACCTTCTAGCTGTGTTCAAGGCCATGCGGTTTTTATTCTAACAAGCTGTTCTCCTGGTCTCATGGAATCTTCACTCGGGCTGATTTCTATTCTCCTTTATGTTTCTCACAGGCCTGAGTAGACAAGGGGTATTTGAGGACATGCTGACATAAACATGCTTGGGTCTGAAATGGGACAGGGGCAACGCAGCTTCTCAATGAGTTAAACTTCACCAAAGAATTCACTAATACATTTTACAAATTAATTACTATGTACTTTTTTACAATTTACTAATATATATTACAAATATTCAGGGTTGAGGAAAGGACTGTTTTTTCTCTTAAGACATGGTTCAGGAAACGAGCAGCTATTTCAGGTTGTCAAGGTAGGAACATCAAACTAGAACTTGGCTTCACTCACCAGGATTATGATATGATTCCTCAGAAATCCAGAAAACTGAATGGATAAATGAGAGAGAAAAAAAAAAATCCTACCCTGCTAATCCCAGACCTGAAGAAGGTCCCTGCCATGCTTATCCAAGGGTTCACAGTCCTGCTTCTGGGAAGGAAATATACCTTCTCAGGTCCATGTGCCTGGCATCCTCTGTGTTGATGAGAAGATAAGACCACAGACACCGAAGCAAGTTCACCACTATGATTTCATTCAAAATTAATCTAAAGCACTCATTGTTGGCAACTGGAGCACCTGCATTGGTACTTGTGTCCAAACTCTGCACCTAGATAATGCATCCATTAAGTTACCTATGTAGGTGTCTGCTCAAACACCTACATAGTACAAACCAAGGGTAAGACAAATGGGTGGGAAAATGGGGAGTTCAAGAGTCCCTCTGCAGCTGCCACCATTGGTGGAAGCAAACCACACTGACCATGTTCCTTCCTAAGGACATACTCTCTTCCCCTTAAAGCAAGAGAATTAAGGCAGGGAAAAGACCTGTGTAGTAGTGCACACCTTTAATCCCAGCACTCAGAGGCCAGAGGCAGGCGTATCTCTGAGTTTGAGGCCAGCCTGGTCTACTTACTGGTCTACAAAGCAAGTTTCAAGACAGCCAGAGCTTCACAGAGAAACCCTGTCTTATAGGCCCCACTCCAGGGAGTGCAGGAGGGGAGGAGCACGAGAGGCTTGAGAGAGTGGATTCTGACACATGACCACTCTGGGTGGCAGCCCTGGCCTTTGGGCGTGTGCTCTCATTTGTCTTTGCAAAGAGCAATTTCTCGCCCCAGATGGTCCATAGAGAGTGTCCCAGTGCTGAGATCCAGACAGACATCCTAATGCTCAGCTTTCTTCCCCGGTTCTGTTTGTTCCTTAAAGTATTGCCCAGGAAGTGCCTTTAGTGGGAAAACCATGACAACAACTCTTTGTTTTAGAAATGGGACAGCCCTGCATTGCTGTTCCAGCATCTGAGGTAGTGGGGGATTGGAATACCAACAGAGACACTTAATTAAAAAGGACACAACAGAAGAAAAGAGTCAGGAAAGACAGAGCAGAAGCACTGAACACAGACGGCCAACCCCAGCATAGACAGCACAAGGGGCTTGCTCCCTGTAAAGGAAGAAATTCCCAACGGTTAAGAGGTCCACACGTGAATGGCTCTGCCTGTAGCTGGCAGCCAGGGAACCTGGCCAATAGCCTTGCCAGCTCCAAATACCAAGACTGGCCATGGTGACATTGCAAAGAAATGGTTCTGGAATCTCACTAACTTCCCATAGTAAGGAGAGGTAGTTATTAAGGGAATTAGTAAAGGCACATGGGAATGAACTGTGTCCTGTAGCAGTTTTCAGCCTGCTATGACAAGCACCTGCATGTAGTTGTTAGAAATTAAACCAGACTGGTGGTACACATCTAAAATTCCAACCCTTAAGGATGGCCAAACCAAGGCTAGCCTGCATTGCATAGCAAGACTCTGTCCCAAACCAAATTAGCTGACAGAGTCCAACAGTTCTTAACCTGTGTCTTTTCTTTGCCTTCAGGTTCATATTGGCCAACTGTATTCAACTGACAAGCTTATCATTGAGAATCAAGAGACGCCCAGGACATAGGAGCCCAGCACTAGGAAACAGCCTCCAGCAGCAGAACCGACCACCTTCAGCATCCATTCTCTATGCTGTGGAACCTCCCAGTGCTGGCTGAACAGAGCCTCTTGCTCTTCCTGCCTTGTAGGAGCTGATAAACTGGGTCACATTTGCATTCTGTCACAGCCATAATGTGAAGAAATGGCTGTGCATCCTCAATCCAAGTGTTAGAATGAAGAGCTGGAGGTCACTAAGAATAATGCCATGTGTTATTGTGTCTCCTCTCCATCCCTCCCATCTTACAGATCACCCATGTATAGAGCTTTTGCAGACTTTGTGTCTTAGTCCTTAAAAATAAACAGAATTATCTCCCTATCCTTTTATACCAAATAAACCCATTACAATGAATGTGCATTTATTTCCTGACAAGACAGGAACAATACAAGTGGGAACCCAAAGGGAAGGTGCCACCATTGGCTGAAGATTGCCTTTGTGAAGGCAAGTCTAGGCACCAGGTCAGTCTCAGGTAATAAGGACATGAATCAAGATGAGTCCAAGGTGCAGCCCCACCATTCAAATCTACAAGCTCAGAGTCCCAAGTCCCTCCACAACCTATGTACATTGGAATCTTGGTTCTGGCAATCCCCAGGGGAAGACATGAACACTGAAGTCCAGAAAGTACCATGTGTAGTCCTGTGGCCCAGATTTGATTAACACCAGGGTCACTGGCATGCCATGTGAGTGCATATTACCTACTCTGTTTAGTACCTTAGAATCATCAGGGAATGAAATGCCCGGAGATTAAAATGTCTAAAATACCATTTTGGGGGACTAGAGAGATGACTCAGCCTTTAAGAGTACATTTTCATCTTGTAGAGGACCCAGACTCTGTTCCCAGTACTGGGACGGAGGCTGCCAACCATCTGTAACTCCAGTTCCAGAGATGTGATGGCCTCTTCGGGCTGCTGGAGTCACCAGGTATACACATGATGCATATACATACATGCAGGCAAAATATTCATAAAAAATTAAACCTTAAAATTATTTTTTCAAAAATAATGAAAACAAAATAACAATTATTTGGTGACACTCAGCCAGTCAGCAGTGGCCACTGCCTTTGAGCCTCTCCCAGGTATTAAAAATGTAATGTGTTGTAGAAATCCATTCCTTCCAAACACAAGGCACATACGACATAACTTTCTTAACTTCTGAGGAGTTTCCAAGGACCTATCCCCCTGGAAGAATTTCTTCTCAGTGCTAAGTAGGTTCTGGATTCTTGTCAGAATTGGAACAGGCATGTAAATAGTGCAGGTACTACTGTAGCTAGACAGGTTGTCACTAATTCTTGTAGCATTCATGTGACTTGAATACAAGCAGTCTGTCACCCTACCTTAAAAGTCATGGAAGTGGGGTTAGGCATGTGAGTCTGTCTACAGTAAGGTACTTGCCATACAAGCCTGAGGACCTGAGTTCACATTCCTAGCACCCATCTAAAAAGCTTGGCACACCAGCATGGTAACTCTGGAGCTGGAGGTACAGACATACAAATCCTAAGAGCTCGCTGTCCAGCCAGCCAGTCTAGCCAAATTGGTCAGCTCCAGATTCAGTAAGAGACCCTGCGTCAAGCATTAAGGTGAAGAGTAATTGAGGAAGACACCTAGTGACGTCAACCTCTGACCTCCACATGCATGCACACATATATATGTACCCACATGAACATATATACATGCATGCACCACACATACATAAAGTCATGAGTGAGCCAGGTGTTGCACATCTGTACAGGAGCACTGAGTTTGGGGCTGATTTTGGCTACATAAAAATTCTAAGTGAGCACAGACTACATAGATCCTGTCACAATTGTTCACCCTGGTGTCTGTGCAGTACAAATTCTCTCATGGTCATGTACACAGACATTCTATTTTGCAGTACAACTTTAATTTTTAAAAACTAGTGTGCAAAGTAAGGAGCTTTAGTGTTTTATTGCTGCAAAGAGACACCATGATCACAACTTTTTTTTTTCTGTTTTTTTTTGTTTTTTTTTTTTTTTCCGAAGACAGCTTTTCTTTGTGTAGCCCTGGCTGTCCTGGAACTCATTCTGTAAATCAGACTGGCCTCAAACTCAGAGATCCACCTACCTCTGCCTCCGGAGTGCTGGGATTAAAAGCATGCGCCTATGCCTCCCAGTTACACAGCAACTCTTGACAAGGAAAGCATTTCAATGGGGTTTGCTTACAATTTCAGAGGTGTGGTCCATTGTTATCATGGTGGGGAGCATGGTGCTGGAGAACTCATTGGGAATTCTACATCTGGATCCACAGGCAACAGAAGAAAGAGACAGGTACTGGCTTGGGCATTTATCACCCCTAGGGACACACTTCCTCCAACAAGGCCACACCTAAACCTCTCAAGTAGTGCTACTTCCTGATGACCTAATTCAAATATGTATATGAGCCTATGGGGGCCGTTCTTATGCAGACCACCACAAGTTTCGTTATGGAATTTTCATACCCATGTGTCATACTTGTTCTCATTCACCCAGTTATGAACTCTTAATCTCAGAATTAAGTCTTGTACACCTGTTAGAGTAGTGAAGACAACTGGAAGTCTGGACTCTGGTTCCACTGGTTCCACTCCTGGGAGCTGAGGTAGTGAAGAAGCAGGGCATTCAGCCTGGGTGAACAAACATGATATGGGAAATGTGTTCTCGCCTTTCAGCTGACTTACGGAACAGTGTCACCCAGTCCTGGTGGAGGTGGTACTTGCTGTTTACACTGAGCATCAATAAAATATGTGGTCACTCACCATCTAACACCAATGCTATGGACAATGCTCTCTATTAAAGTAGCTGTATTGTGCAACCTAAGTCATCCCCCTGAAAGTGTCACACTGCAAACAGAATGGCAGCTCCGTGGGAGATGCCTCACAGGATAGCTTCCACAGACAGTCCTGGAGTAAACTTGGCTTGTTCTGCAAACTGTTGACTGCTGGCTGCTTTTGTGTTAATTAAACCTCATAAATGGGTTTGGACATGCTCAAGGCTTGATAATTCAGAGATAATTCTTGTAACTTAGATCAAATTAACTCTGTATTTGGGGATCTGCACAAAAAAAAAAAAAAAAAAAAAAAAAAAAAAAAAAAAAAAAGAGAATCAAGACAGAAAAGCCCACAAACAGGAGTCGGCTGAGCAGAGCCACACATTGGGTGTTCCCCAAATGCAGAGGACTTCAACTTGATGGTAGGGCTTCGGAGAAAGTGACATCTAACTGGTGTTTGTAAAATGCAGCCATCTGCCTGGCCGAAAGCCCCAACTGTAGAGGTTGGGCCAGGCAATGTGATAGAAAAGCTGTACCTCTTCCCCAGGCCATCTCAACTTTGCCAGAGTATGCCACTGCTCTGAAGGTGCCACGGGTCTCTCAGTGTCAGCAGCTGCAGGTGAAAAATTCAAAAGCCACTCTTCAAGCAGCCCATTCCTAGACCTGCAGGTGGGTTGGGTAGGCCAATCTGGTTTTAGAGCAATGGTATGTAGACAGGTGTGAAGCTATGTTGCTCTGATGGCCCTTGGTGGAACTAAGAGAACATCCTCAGGCTGTGACATAGATTGATTTGCATGCATGCTGTCCGCAGTCACCTTTAGCCCTTCCCTCATAGTCACGCCCAACACTGAATGCCTATTATTTCCAAAGACTGGAAGCATTGCTCTTAATTTTGCCAGTGCTACAGATAACCCTGTGCATTCTAGGAAAGTGCTGTGTCATGGAGCTACAGCCTTGTGTGTATCATGCCGAGAAACACTTTGAAAGACATTCCTAGAGACAGTTTACCTGTAGCTCTATAGAACAGATATGCACCAGTAGGGAGAGCTACGGAGAATTTTTCTTTTTGATTGTTTGGGGTTTTTTCTGTTTTTGTTTTGTTTTCCTTCAAGACAGGGTTTCTCTGTGTAACAGCTCTCTCTGGCTGTCCTGGAACTCGCTTTGTAGACCAGGCTGGTCTTGAACTCATAAAGATCCACCTGCCTCTGCCTCTGAGTGCTAGGATTAAAGGTGCTCATCACCACCTCCTGAGAAAGAATGTTTTCTATATTTAGCAATAGAGGGTAGTTTTTTTTTTTTTTTTTTTTTGTAATGGATGTGGAAGATTGAGCTATATGTTGGCCTCCTATCTCTAAGGAACACACAGTAAAATATCAGGTTTAAAGAAAATACAAAACACATTTTAACTAAAAAAGCTGCTTTTTTGTTGTTCAGTACAGTCTGCCCTCTATTAGTACAAGGTTTCCCACCCACAGATCAACTAACCACAGAACCAAAAGCCACGTGGAAGCACATGCCCACGGAGCTGCACGAGCTTCTTATTGCTGCCGTTCCTAACAGTAACATTTAACAAGTACTGACACCCATTGAGATTTCAAATGATTTGAAATCTAGAGAAGAGTATGTAAGCTCTTGGTTTTTTTGGTTGGTTGATTGGTTTCATTTTGTGGATGTTTTTTGTTGTTTTGGTTTCGGGGGGTTGTGTGTTTGTTTTGGGGTTGTTTTTTTTCTTGTTTGTTTGTTTGTTTTGTTTTTTGAGACAGGGTTTCTCTGTATTTTTGGAGCCTGTCCTGGAACACACTCTGTAGACCAGGCTGGCCTCGAAATCACAGAGATTATGCCTCTGCCTCCCGAGTGCTGGGACTAAAGGCATGCGCCACCAATGCCTGGCTGAGTGCGTAAGTTCTATGCAAATGCAATCCCTTTTAATGTAAAAAAAAAAATGAGCATTGCAGAATCTGAACTTCATAGTGGCTCTGGAATCAGTCCCTTGCATTTACCAAGGGACAGTTGTACTTCATACTAACTGCTATTGCCTTCTAGATCAAAGGACATCTTAGGTGTTGGAGACAGACTATAAAAACAACAAAAGCCAAAGATAAGCCCCCCACCCCCCACAAAGCAGAAGGCAGAAGGATAATGTTCTTTGAATTTGGAAGCTCTTTTTTTCAGGGGAGTTAACTCACAGTCAAGAAGGGCCTTGTGAATTATTACCCAAACCCAGATGACCCCACTCACATGCACCCAGCACTGGTGATGAATGCTGGGGTCCTGGGCAAGTGTTCTGCTACTGAGTCATATCCCAGCCCCATGTGATCAAACCTTGACAAGACGATCATAAGCTCTGTTGGAAGGAAATTTGTGATTGTCTTCTTGTGCCAACCACCAAAGGACAGGCCAGAAGCCACGTGGAGCAGCTGGGTGATTGTAATAAGCACACCTGGTAAGGTCACATGATGAAGCTGGCAAAGCTCATTCAGGTAGACATTGTTCAAAACAAGAGGGGCTGCCAACAGGAAGCCCTCTGCACATCCTGGTCCACATGCCTCGCTGCTAACCCAGCATTTGCCCAATGTTATAAAATGGAATTGGTAGTGGAGACTGTGCTTGACAAGAGAGCCAGCCTCTCACCCTTTCCCTCAGAAAATTTACCTAGCGTCTATGTGGGCATTGGCTCGACTACCCCTGAAAACAAGATCTTCCTTTTTCAATCTTTGCAGTTTTATTAGTACTTCAGGGAGCCATTGATGAAAATTGCTTCTTGATTTGATATCCATGTGCAGAGCTTAGGGGCCCAGTTTCAAGTCCAAAGACCCTTCAGAGAGAACCTAAAGGAGAGCATTCAGTGATGAATTTGGCTGTTCCTTACCTAAGGGGACAGTTGCCACTACTGTGCCCACAGCAAAGTCAGTGTCTCAGTCTTGAAATTGGATCACATGAATTGTCAACACAAATATACCTGGAATTTCACATGTTGGAATTTTTGTAATCAGATGATCTCAACTGACCATGTCCATAGTGACCACAGTATTGCCTATGTGAGTTACCAGGCATCTGCCTGCACTTCCCCAGGGAATGAAGGCTTCCGAGAACAACTGGTTCCACAGGAAACAGCTTACATGAAAGATCTGTATCTTCATACAAGAATGCTAAGCATTCTCAGAAAATACCCATAATCAACCCATCATCCAAAAAAAGTTACTTTATTTACTTTGTCTCTTAAATGTCTTTCATATTCTTAGCATTTCACTAGAACTTCCTATCTGTTTTCTGGAGAACCCATGTGACTTCACCTAAGATTAATGTCAATATAATCAGCTCTTTAGTTTGGAAATAGTTAATGCACATCTCATTCATGTACATCTAATATGCAGGACGTTCAGGACATATATGCGATCAGGAACTATAATGTACAACATAGGAATATGATCAAAAGTTGCTAATGTATTATTCCATTGAGATTCGAACGTAATATATTTAATCAGGGGTCCCTGCCAGCGGGAGCCCGACTAGACAACTCATGTAAAGCACCAATGACCAAGTACTAGACTGGCTCTGAGAATGAGGGAATGATGTAGACTGGAAAGAAATCACAGAGATCTCTGAATCTTGGTGATGCCCAGGAAGGTCACATGTTTCATTGGTGCACACTGCAAACATCCATCAGAGGCCTATGGGCAGGCACAGGGGTCAATGTGCCCTGAAACAGGAATGTATCCAAATCCAGGTTCTCAAAACCTTCTCATTAGTGATGACAAATGATACAGAATCTCCCATTTGTGGACAGCCTGGCCTAGAAAAGCCATCCATCTCTTTCTTTTCCTCATGTGGAACATTCAAGGATCCAGACAGAGACTGACATAGGTCCTGCCATAAACTGCAACTCATTTATTCCCAAATGCTGGGATTAAAGCATGCACCACCACACCTGGCCATTAAAATCCTTTAAATTACTAATATATAAACAACTATTTTAAGGTAATTCTAAGTACACTCAAGAACTGTAGAGATTAATCTTGTCAGCTTGGTAGGATCTGGAATCAACTAAGAGACATGCCTCTGGACAGATCTGTGAGCACATTTCCACAAAGGACTAAGGGACAAGACCATCCTTGGATGAAGCAGCCCCTTCTGATGAGTGGCCCAGACACAAAGAGGCCTAAGGGGACAGCAGTGCAGTGTTACTGCCTGCTTCTACAAAGTGTCTATCCCTGCTGTTGACTGTGTTATTGTTGACTGTGGCTATCCCTGTTATTGTTGTTGACTGTGCCTATCTCTGTTGTTGCTGCTGTTGTTGACTGTGGCTATCCCTGTTATTATTGTTGACAGTGTCTATGCCTGTTGCTGGTGTTAACTGTACCTGTCCCTGTTGTTGTTGTTGACAGTGTCTGTCCCTGTGGTTGTGGTTGTGGTTGTGGTTGCTGTGGACTGTGCCTATCCCTGTTGTTGTTGACTGTGTCTATTCCTGTTGTTGCTGCTGTCATCTTTTGCTAGCATCAAACTCTAGCTTCTTAGGCTTTCCAACACAAACTGAAGACCAGTAACTCTCCAGGAGTCTTCCAGTCCTTCAGCATGAAATGGCTACTGCTGAGGCATCAAGTCTTATGGGCTGAGGAGCTACTGAGCTCTCAGCCTCTCTGGGATGCACAAGAACATTATTTCATTGCCCAGCTCCTTAAGGGGGAGCCGCTTTTTATAACTTGTATATGCTAACCAGTTCTATCCCCCTAAAGAACCTGCCTAACAATACCCTTCCTATCTGTGACTAGAAATGAAGAGAGCCATGTGACTAAACTTCATCTAACTATTGTGCAGATGTTTACAGTAAGATGGTTTAGTAGGTGAAGGCTCTTGTCACTAGCTAGTTGAGTTTAAATCCCTGGGACCCACATGGTGAAAGGAAAGAACTGATTCCCATATCCACACTATGTCATGTACACACACACACACACACACACACACACACACACACACACACACACACAAACTATAATGTATAAAAGAAAAAGGTTTACAGAGTTAAAGGCATGTATGGTAAATGCATACAAAATGACCACCAAGGATTCTCTTTTATACAATATGCATTATGTATGAACTTTCAAAGTAAAATTAGCCAATTATGTATGACCTTTCTTTGTAAAATTAGCCAACTACAACTACTGCTTGTAATCAGTGCCATCAGATGAAAGTTTTCCATTTGGGCAGTCCTATTTAAAACCTAGTCTATATCCACTTGCCTGGACCAAAGAGCCATTTTCTTACTGTATATATGAGACACACTTGTACACCAGAAAATGACTCTTCTAAATCTATATCAAATGTAAAAGCTAGATATATATATATATACTTGTATTGGCTATGATGCCAATTGCTAGGGTCTCCTTTGTCTGCAAAATGTATTCATGTTCCTCAAATATATAAGCTATCCAAAATGCAAAGTGTAGAACTCTTTACCAAGCTGGTGCCCTCCCAGCTGTAACTGTTAATGGTGCTCTGTAGGTGGAGAAAGCCAAGTCACTACAGTGAGCTCAGCTTGTCGCCTCCCTGCCCCAGACCTCTATCCCCAATGACTTCCAACAGCTGCACATCCCTGATCCTTTGAAACCAGAAGGCCCCCCCTTGGGGACTTCCCAGGCAAAGGCTGTGGGTACCAATATGTCATCACCATTTGTCAACTTATTATGGCTCAAGCGCTCTCTCTACCCTACATACCTGGATCCTGTAGCCTGTGCCAGATATGCACTCTTGATTCAGTTCCACGATGCCACAGAAAGCACATCTAATTCCCACCCTGTGCTGTTCCTCCCACTCCTGATAAAGAAGATGTGATTCAGGCATGCTAAGCCAGTGGCTTCAAGGCACAGGACTCAGCCACTAAGTTGGAAAATGAAAACCCCTTAGCCTAATAAATTAGTCAAAAGCTGTGTGGCTAGAGCTGAAATTTGTGAAACCCCATGAAATGGTATATTAAAACCCTATAGCTCAGGAGAAAAAGAAGGGAGGGCAGATGTAGAGACATCAGAATGGAAACCTACACATGCACACATGTACACACACACACACACACACACACACACACACACACACACACACACACACACGGAGTATGAGAAAAATCACAGGCCTTTGAGTGGAGGTTTGTGGGTAATAAGACAGTCACACTCCCAGGTGCTCAGGGAAATCTCCTGAACAGTGACCTTCCCTGCTGCTCCATGGGCTCCCAGAGTGCAGTGTCCAGAGCCTGGCCTCTGAAGGTCTGCAAACAGGGTACCCAGCTTATTTCACGAGCATGGAGTTTCCTAGGGAAATATTTTATTCCCTGAAACTTTTAGGCTTTCTCTTGCTGCTTCAGAAACTCTTTAGATGGGAACACACTGTCCATTCAATATTCCTTGAGTGAGAGATTCACAGACATCTTGGCCACCAGGAAGCTTCTGGAATCTCTCTTTAATGTAGGACTGGGTCATTAAATCACTGGGAAGAAGTTAGTCTTTAATGACTACAGCTAAATAAGACTTTTAAAGTTATTCCATTTTCAAGCAAGCTGACTACTTTGTCAGATAAAAGTGAACATTCCTGCAAGGGGCACCAGCTTCATTGTGAGAATTTTGTGATGAGGGGATGTGCTTCCATCCTTTTGGAAAATCAACTCTTACTCCCTCCTACCCTTTCCTCCTCTTCCTTTGTTTTGTGGTTCTGGGAATCAAACTCAGGCCTTCACACATACTAGATGCAATGGTTAATCAACACTATCCACCTTGACTAGGTTTAGAAACCCCATAGAAAACACATCTCTAGATGAGTCTGTAACAATGTCTCCAGAAAGGTTTAACTGGGCACGGAAGACACAACATGAATGCAGATGGCACCATGAATGGGCTGGGAGATGGCACATTTGGTAAAGTGCCTTCCATGTAGGAGAGAGGGCTATGTAAAAGAACTGTGTGGCCGGGCATTGGTGGCGCACACCTTTAATCCCAGCACTCGGGAGGCAGAGGCAGGTGGATCTCTGTGAGTTCGAGGCCAGCCTGGTCTCCAGAGTGAGTGCCAGGATAGGCTCCAAAGCTACACAGAGAAACCCTGTCTCAAAAAGCCAAAAAAAAAAAAAAAAGAACAGTGTGGTGGGTCGCACCTGTTACCCCAGTGCTGGAGGGTGGAGCAGGAAGATGCTGGGGACTGATTTACCAGTCAGTCTAGCCAAGGGATGAGCTTCAAATTCAGTGAGAGACATTGTCTCAAAAAAAGGATAGAGAGCAATAGAGGAAGACATCCAATGTCAGCCTCTGACTTCCACACATGCATGTATGAACACAGGGACACATGCACATGCACAAGCAAAGAGGGAACCAGTAAGCTGAGACCAGCATTCTTCTGCTGCTTCCAGGAACAATGTAATACAATGTGAGCAGCTGCCCCCCCCCCCCCGCCCCCAGAAAAGAGAAAAATAACTGATGCGCCTTTCAAGTGCTCTACCACTGAAAGGCACCCAGATCCTAGTAAACACACTTTTAAATACTTAATGACTTGCTTTTTTGTTGTTTTTGTTTTTGTTTTTTGAGATAGAGTTTCTCCGTATAGTCTGGCCTCGAACTCACAGAGATCCTCCTGTCTCTGCCTCCTGAGTGCTAGGACTAAAGGCGTGCACCACCACCACTTGGCTGACTTAGTATTAACCTTTTCTTCAAAATGAACATTTTTTTCCTCATTTAGTTCAGGCTGGCCTTGAAGCACCTACTTGGCCAAGGATGAACTTGAACTCCTCATCTGCTATGCAGAGTACCCCACTTATTTCTGAGCAGCACTTGCTGAGTGTGCTTTGTTACCATCAAGTTCCCACTCTTCCTTGTGCCTCTGAGAGGAGAAAGCCACCTGTCCTGCTCCCAACCCCCTGCACTTGGAGAGCAGCCTGCAAGAGCCCAGCTTCTCTGACTGCTAATGGCGCAGAGAGTGGGACAGCTATTACGAGCTCTACTGCACAAAAGGGTTTAAGATGAATGTGATGGGTTCTTGCAGCTCACAACCAAGGCCTTTGGCATTTTAATTCGTCCAACATTTTACTATGGCAAGAGACAGAACACTTCTTGTACATTTTGAAAACCGCTCTTTCCCAGTGTGGGGAACTGGACTTTTCCACATCAAGAGAAAACATGTCAATATTCTTGTTTCACACTTGTCACAGTGCCGCGTCATCAGCTGAGCATCCCCTGATTGCCAAGGCCTCCTCAAACACAAACCCTCAGATGTAAAACATGAAGCACAGAGGGAAATTATGTCCACTTGGCCTTTACTTTTTAAAGGGATATTTGTATCCAATCACAGGAGAAAATGGTGCTGTGTCTGGACGGAAGTTTCCAGATCCCAGTTAAAAGGGACGGGCTGATAGGCACCACCGAGCCTCCTGAGAATCAAGCGTGGGTGTTGAAGGTTCCACGAGTGAAGACCTTCCTTTCCCACGTGGAAGTGGGGTGCCCTGTCTTTCCCTGCAGGTTTTCACCAAGCTCTAAGGACAACACCTCATGTTAGAAACAAACCCCCAAGGTCACAAGTTCTGTTTCAGGGTTCCAGAACCCTTTACTTGGAGAGAGCCTCTGCTTGGGGGACTGGGGTGTTCCTTATTCCATTGCAGGCTGGGAGTTCCAGAAGGCAAGTAGAAAAGTAGGTCCAAAGAGGGCCAGACCCACTGTGATTGCTGGTGCATGGATCTGCGCTGCTAATTTACGGTTTATGCTTTTCTCCTTTCGCTCCAAGCTTGGTTAATGCCAAGTCTGCGATGCTCAGTTCCCCGAGATCCCTTAATGAAACTTGCTGGCCAGCCTCTCTGCATATGCCAAAGCTCCAGGACTCAGAGCGGGTCTGTGGAGCGCACATAGCGCAAGGTGTAGTTGCCCCCCTCGTTGTTATCCCAGTATTCGCCCTGTTCGCAGCGGTAGCAGACAGCAAAATGGATCGCGACGTCCCACGCGTCAGCAGCGTCCCCTTCTTGGGGCTGCAGACCTGGAGGCAGGCACAGCGAGAAGCAGAAGCGCTCAGTGACCAGCTCCTCCTCACTATCCCCAGCCCCTGGTCCAGAGTGCCCCAACGGCACAGGAGGCAGCTTCTCCAGGGACTCAGGAGGCAGCTCGGCCGGCACGTCCAGAAAGGTGCGCCACTCCGTGAAGGTGTAGCGTACAGTCACTGCCCTGGGTCCCGGGTAGCTGATCACCCGGCCCGAGCCGGTCACCTCGGCACTGGGCGGCTGGGAACACTGCACGCACTCGAGACACACTCGATGCCGCCTCAGACGTTCCTCCGCAGCGATCAGCCCCGGGAGCTGGAAGAAGGGTCGGAGCTGGGCGCGCGGTGCCCAGAGGGGCGCGGGCACCTTTGCCACCGCCAGCAGCCCCCCGACCTGCTTCAGGTCCTCGGCGCTCAGCGGGAAGCTGCGGAGACGGGAGAGCACGGCAGGTGGCACCTGTGGTTCCTCCGAGTCGCTAAAGTGCTTCACGCTAGCCAAGCTTAGCCCCAGCGAGTCTGCGAACTGCACGCGCTTCTTGCACTTGGCGCAGCAGTCCCGGGCCGGCTCGCCACCCTCTGCGCCGGGCTGCCCCGCCAGCTGCCGCTGTTGCAGGAGCTTGGCGGCCTGCAGGATGGGGTCGGCCGGCAAAGAGAAGGAACGAGCACGAGGGCGGCGATATTCCTGCAACTCCTCCTGCTCCGGGAGAGCCGCCTCTTCCTTCTGCGACAGGGGCCTGCCCTGGAGCTGAGCGTCAGGGATCGGGGTCTGGGTGGTGCCACCCTGAAGGCAAAGGCCCTCAGGGACAGACAGCCCCTCCGCGGGCGGGGGGTCTCCGGAAGGCGTAGAGCTGGGCGCCTCAGAACTTTGCAGCTGCTCCCGGGATGGCTCCATGACACCATTCGGCTCCGGGACTCGTCCGGACGCAAACGCGGTGCTGGAGACTCAGCTAGAAACTTGTCTACTCCGGCAGCAGAATGAGGGCATCGCGCCCGCTGGGCTCGCCCTCCCTAGCTTAGTCTAGCCAGGCTGGAGAGCTGAGAGCAGATTCAGCCTGGAGCCTCCAGCTTTTAGCTGAGGCTGCCCGGGACCAAGAGGGAGGAGGATGCTGGCCTGGGGCTTGATCCCAAGGGGAGGGCCAGGGGCGGGGAGGTGCGGCCTCCACAACACCTGGGAACCAGGGCCCGAATGGAAATTAAGACTTTCTGAAGGTCGCAGCGTAGCTGATAGTCTTGATCCTCCCCACAGTAGCGCCGCGTCGGTCCCACCTCCGGGGCAGTTCGCAACTTTCAGAGCCCAGAACGTAGACAAAGTTTCCCAGCCAGTGAAGTTAGTCTTCCCGAGAAGTGTTGTCGCCCCTCAGTGACATCCCGGCTGCCACCAGCCTAGGGAGTTCGCGATGTAAGCATGTTGTTGAGGCTAGCAAGCTAGCCCGGTGCATCCCTTCTCTTTCACCCTTTCTCCCCCAGACTCCAGGCATCCCTGGGTCGCATTCGTGCAGTTGCCCCTTAGTGCTCCTGAAAGCTGGGAGGCTTGGGCTGCAGCTTCCACCTACCTAACCGGTGACCTTGCCGGTGGGCTTGCTACAGGACAGAGAGAGAACCCACCAGGAGCGGACACAGCGGCCAGCCCAGAGCAGCCGGAGGCCATTCTCGCCTGGCACTAGAGCACGTCCCTGGTCCTCCTCCTTGTCCCGCCCGCAGATCTGGATGGCGAAGAAGACAGTTAGCACCTCCCTTCGCGGCTGGGCGCCTTCCCACAGCCCACAGCCTGTACTGCGATTTTCTCCCTAAGGATCCCGGACCACTACAATACAGCCAAGGCATTGTAGGGGGTGAGACCAAAGTCTAATCACTGAAAGATGGATGGGAGAGCGCTCTACTCTATCCTGACATTGTAAATGTTGCATTGTTCTTTTGCCTTCAGGCCAATCTGCCTTGTTCAAACTTCAACTGATAACTCCATGAACAATCATCACACCCACCTCTCATGCCCTGATCCCTATATCTGATATGGGGTTCCAGGGGGTACCTGAGAGGATTCCTAACAGGGAGACACTGAGGCTAGGCTCTGGGGACCACAATTTTAGGAATGATTAACTACTTGACGTGGTTATGTGTACAGTTACTTACATAAAAAGTTGGGCCAGGCGGTTGTGGCACACTTCTTTAATCCCAGCACCTGGGAGGCAGAGGCAGGCAGATCTCTGAGTTCAAAGCTAGCATGTTCTACAGAGCTAGTTCTGGGATAGCCAAGGCTACACAGACAAACCCTGTCTGGAAAAAACAAAACAAACAAACAAAAAAAACAGAAAGGCAATGTAGGGGGTTCTACAAACATTAATCCACTAATCAAGAAACAAAAGGCAAGGTTATCTTACCCAGGCTTTATAACTGAAGCTTAATCCCTAAGCATGGTATGGCAGAATGTAACGTTCCCAGGGCATTGGGCATATTGGGAAGTAGGCAAGGATCATATTCATAGATGGTATCTATTGAGGGCTCACAGGCTGTCCATCCCTCCCCAAGGCTGAGGGCCCTTCCTGTGTGAGTTTATGTGCACAAAATCTCTTATCTGTATGCAGCACATAAAGGCTGGGAAGAACTGTCTGTTCACGCCTCACAACTGGGCGGTAGCCAGGTTTGATCTCAGGCGTTTGGGAAATGTCTTCTACAGCCAAGGAGCCAGAGTTGGAGAGGTGTTTTGAGGAAGGGACACGGTGGTCCCTTGCCTGGGATCTTACCATCATTAAGTGCCCGTGTAGAACTCCATGGCTACATCTTAACTTTGCCTGGGCTCACAAGAAAATCCAGATGCACCCAGAGTGCCCCTCCCCACAAGCATCCTCAAGGTCTAGGACAGAGGACATTGCTTTTACATATAGACATTGGTTTGTTGTGATACTAAGTACAGTATTCGAAAACTAGTTTGAAGGTGAAATAGGAACTTGAAAGAGATTTTGAGGTTGGGGTGTATTGTATCCCTCTCAGTAAGGCAGATTAAGCTTGGGCTCTTGCTCACACCAAAAAGTGCCTTGTCTAAAGTCAATACTTTGATTCTCAAGTGGGTATCCAACAGTTCAAGATATAACATGGCAAAGTGATTTAAGATTCAGGGATGGCTGGAGGTGATATAGTACATGGTTGATCTTCATGGGGCACATACATGTTCAGAGCATGATCTATCAACAAATGGCCCATCAAACAAGCCCACATAAAAAGTCAGTGGTTTCAACAAAAGTGAAACCTTTCTATCCCCTGAAAAATAACCTAGGTAACATTATCATCATGACCTACGCATCAGAGGTGTTCTCCATAGCAAAGCTAGTGGGAGACTAATATGTTGCTTAGATACCTAATCTCCAAGATTTGTGCCTTTTGAAGTCAACTAAAAGCAAGTGAGGCAAGAGGGTGGGTCTCCCCTCAGCTTCATGTGTTTTCATTATGCTGCAGTGGGTCTGCAGCTTGGCAGGTCTAGACTGAGCTCTGATGAGTGTAAGCAGAAGGATGTAACTTGTGGAGGGAAGGAATGAAGATAAGCAGGAAAGGTCTGTTCCCCAGAAACCAAGGAAAGACCTTAGATTCAAGGGCGGTGAGCATGTCATTCATCCACCATGGGGACTCGGAGATACTCTGGAAGGCTCTGTCTCTGGCCTCCACTGCACTCTGTCCTCTGGCAGAGCTGGTGGGACACAGGACATTTCCCTCAGTCTTCCTCTCTGAGACAGGGCCAGGTGATCTGTGCTTTAAAGTTCTGGCTCCCAGAAGTGAAACAGATGGTCTCCAACTTAGAGATGGACCAACTTTTGGTTCTTTTTGTTCATGATGGCATGAAAGTGGCACACCTTCAGTAGAAACTGTGGTTCAGATTTTGAATTTGGATATTTCCAGAGGTTGTCAGGGAAAACAATGACACCCTGTATAGACAGCATTGTTGAGCTAAAGTGTACAGTAGATGAGGTACATTTGATGCAAATTTTTTTTAAAAAAATAGCTTTTTAAAATTTAGACCACCTAGTCTATAGATATGTGTTTAGGTCAGTCACAAACATCAAATGATCACAGTTGCTAAATTATTTACTCCAGGCATTCAGATTCCTAGTTTGTTTTGTTTTTTGTTTTGTTTTGTTTTGTAAAGCTAGGAAGTGCTTGCTACATAGTCCAGGCAGGCCTCAAACTGTGATCCTTCTGCCTTTCCCTAAAAGGCTGGAGCTGGGGTCATCTGATTTCTAAGTCTGGGGACTGGGAAGTCTCAAATGGTACAAGGAAAGTCAGTAGAAAAGAAAATTCCCTTTTGCATTAAAAACAAAAATGTTCAGGCAATGTTACAACCCCATACTGTGGTCTGGCATCCTCAAACCAAACCACCAAATGTTTCAGCTGGGTCACAGGCCACCCTTGTGCAACATGGGACATTTCAGCTGCTCACCTGATTGCACTGCCTCACAACAGAAATTATGAGTGAGTAAACCAAAATCTGGACAAGTGTCACAGCAAGCCTTACACCTGCCAAAGTCACACTGCAGGCCTAGTATGTCAGATATTTCACAACCTGTTCTGGCCTTCCAATATGACAGGACACATGGAAATTAAAGGCATGCAGACAGGGGCCAATGTGACCAATAACAACAGCCTTAAAGCAACTCCAACCTGGAGAATTGTCACTCTGACCCTGTCCTTAGACATCTCTAGTCATTTTAATGTATATGACATCAAGGCAAAAAGAGCTCAACCTAAATAGTCAAGACAATGAGGATGTGGCTGGCACACTATTTTCTTTGTTAAAATAGTACTCAATGTAACGATAAATCTTTACGTCAAACCACCTGAGCCCTGCAGCCCCGTGGGCACCCAGAATAACACACAGAGTCTTATATTAGTTTACAATGCTGCTGGCCAATTGAGTAGGATTTCTTATATGTTAGCTCAGACTTAATTATCATAAATCTATATATTTTATAAGACTTATCTTATCGAGGACACCTTCCATTGGTGTCCTCTTCCTGGGATCACATGGTGGCTCTGTAGAGAAGAGAGCGGGAGGAAGAAGAAGAGCAAGAGAGCAACTTCATGTTTGTCCCTGCTTATATATGAGTCTGCCTGCTATGTTACTTCCTGCTTGTATCACATGACTTCTTTACTACATTTCCCAGAATCCTCCTTGACTCCTAGTCCCTCCTAACTTGCTTTCCTATTGGCCAACAGTACTTTATTTATCAACCAATAAGACAAACATATACACAGGACCTCCTCCATCACTCCAGGGGCCTTCGAGGTGGCCCAGTGGATAAAGCACTGGGGTTCAGATCCCAGGGACACATGTGAAAGCCTGGCAGGTTGTGGCTGCTGCTATAATCCCAGCAGAGACAGGGGATCCCCAGGCTGAGCTGACTAGCTGGCCTAGCTAGAACCTGTGAGCCCCAAGCACACAAAGAAACCTTGCTTCAATAACATGGGTGTCCAGGTGTGGCAGTGTACACCTTCAACCCCAGCACTCAGAAGGCAGAGGCAGGAAGATCTTTATAAGTTTGAGGCCAGTCTGATCTTCATTAGTGAGTTCTAGGACAGCCAGGGCTACATAGTGAAATCCTATCTCAAATTAAATATATATATATATATATATATATATATATATATATATATATATTCGCCAGGTGATGGTACCCCACATGCCTTTAATCCCAGCACTGAGGAGGCAGGGGCAGACTGA
This sequence comes from Cricetulus griseus, assembly GCF_003668045.3. NCBI lineage: Eukaryota > Metazoa > Chordata > Mammalia > Rodentia > Cricetidae > Cricetulus > Cricetulus griseus. Next base: position 255,697,250 of record NC_048596.1, on the reverse strand, counting down.
TCTCTATGAGGTCAAGGCTAATCCACCTGGCTGTCCTAGAACTCATTCTGTAGACCAGGACATTCCTGAACTCACAGAGACCCATCTGCCTCTGCCTCCCAGGTGCTGGGATTAAAGGTATATACCACCAAGCCCAGAAATGTTTATGTTGTTTTGTTTGCTTGTTTTTGAGACAGGGTCTCTCTATATAGTCCTGGCTGTCCGGGAACTCACTATGATCTGCCTGCTTTGCCTTCAGAGTGCTAGGGTTAAAGGCCTGTGCCACCATGCCTAGCACAGGTGTTTCATTTTGTTGTCTTGTGTTTTCAAAACAGGGTTTCTTTGTGCAGCCTTGGCTGTCCTAGTACTAACTCTGTAGGCCAGTCTGGCCTCAAACTCACAGAGATCTGCTGTGACTGAAGGTATGCACCACCACTGCCTGGCTAAGTATTTTTTAGTAATGTAATTTTTTTAGTTTTTTAAAGCATATTATCTGGCTTAGATTAAAGTAACAGTGATTTTTCAGATGGTTTAAATGCAGCCATGTCAACTTCCAGGGGGAAAAAATCCTTCAAATCTTAGGGGGTCAAATTCTATAGCTCTTTAGGCTCCATTTATCAACACAACTAAAGTAAGATAAAATATCAAACTTACAATGAATTTGAAAAAATATCACCCTGCTTGTCTGGATCATTTTTCACTCATAAATTCATGCCTCCTGATAGAACCAAGGGACTGGTTAAGATCTCAGAAAATAATGCCAAGAGAGATTCAAATGGTTTGTCTAACTGAAGACATTCAGCCAACCCAAAGAGCTAGGATTTGAATGATATCTAGTACCACTAATGCCTACTGGTCACCATGTGCTGGTGTGTGTGTGTGTGTGTGTGTGTGTGTGTGCTCATATCCGTGTGTGTGTCTATGTGTGTGTGTATGTGTAGCACAAAGCTGACACTGGGCATCTTCCTCCATCACTCTCTGCACAATCTACTAAAGCAGTGTCTCTCACTGAACCCAGAGCCTGATGATTCAGTCTGTCTATCCAGCCAGTTTGCTCTGGGGATCTCCTGTCTCCACTTCCTGTGCACTGGGATTATAGGCAGGCTGCGACACCCACCTGGCTTTTATATGGGTGCTGGGGATTTGAACTCTGGTCCTTGTGCTTGCATGGCAAGTGTTTGCCCACTGAGGCATCTCACCAGCCCCTAAATGCTTGTTTCTTACCCTTTTTGCATAGCCTTTTGGGACCAGGAGCATCATTAGATGTAGTCTTGAAGGCGTGGAGAAGGAGAATGGATTGTTCTAGTTGCCCAGTCCTCTTCCCAATGCTCCAGAGCTCATGAGATGAGTCCCGGTTTTATTTACTTTTTATTTTCTCTTTAGTTCTCTCTCTCTCTCTCTCTCTCTCTCTCTCTCTCTCTCTCTCTCTCTCTCTCTCTCTCTCTCTGTGTGTGTGTGTGTGTGTGTGTGTGTGTGTGTGTGTGTGTGTCTGTCTGTCTGTCTGTCTGTCTGTCTGTCTATCTCTCTCTCTCTGTGTGTGTCCCAGGGATTAGATCATAGATGCATCTATGCTTAAGAGATCAACGACTGCCTCATTGAGTCTTAGTGAGTAGAGAGTTTGCGGTGAAAGCATGAAGACCTGATTTAAGATCCCCAGTGCCACACAAACAGCTGGTCTAAAAGAGAAAAAGAGCCAAGTGGTGGTGGCTTACACCTTTAATCCTAATATTAAGGAGGTGGAGACAAGAATGGTTACAGCTAGGCAGAGAGAGGAAGATAAGGCAGGGCAATCATTCTGAGGATTCTTAGGGACAGGATCTCCCTTTTGGTCTAAAGATTCAATAGAGGTAAGAGGTCTTTCTTGTGACTGATTCCTTTCTTCTCTTACCTTTCAGCATTTACCTGATATATGACTCCAGGTTTTTATTATTAAGACCTATTGAAATTCATGCTACAGAGAAATCATAAAGCAAATATTCTGACAAACTTCTATAAATGATCAAAGGCCAAAGTTAAAAATATGAATAAATGACGGTGAAAGTCTCATAGACACAGAAGCAGATGTAACAGTAAATGCACCAGAATCTTGGCATCCAAATTGACCTCTTCGGGAGGTAAATGTTTAGCTTTTAGGAACTGGAACTTTATCTCAGGTAAAACAAAGCATGAGACAGGTTGAATGTATAGAGCCAGAAGGACAGAGAGGAAAACTAAAGCCATATATAGCTAATATAGCAATGAATTTATGGGGATGTGATTTGTTACAGCAATGGAGCAGCAAGATTGCATTCCTCCAATCTCAGAAACAAACCATAAATTAATTTAGTGTCTGGGGAAAATATTAAAAGGTATTATAAACAATAGTCACTGACAATTCAGGTTGTACAAGAACAGGGCACAACAACTGCTGGTCTTTCAAAGGTACCAACAGCCCTATCTTTAAAATGGTTCATTGACAAACCTCTGTGGGTGGAACAATGGCCTTTGACATCAGAAAAATTACAGGCACTGGGACAGCAGGTACAGGAGAAGCTAAATGCTCAACATATTGAAGAATCAACCAGTCCTTGGATTTCTCCTGTATTTATTATTAAAAAGAAATCTGGAAAATGGAGAATGTTAACAGATTTGAGAGCCATAATTAAAGTAATTCAACCAATGGGCTCTCAACAGCCTAGAATTCCTCTGCTTCTCTGTTTACCTAAAGGATGATCTATTATAGTTATTGATTTAAAAGACTGTTTCTTCTCTATATCTTTACAAGAAAAGGATAGAGAAAAATTTGCCTTCACAGTGCTTACTTAAAATAATTCTCAGCCTGTTAAAAGATATTAATGGAAAATTATCCTACAAGGGATATTCAACAGTCCCACCCTGTGCCAATATTTTGGACAACAACCACTGGAAATGCTTCATGTGCAGGTCCTCAATCTATAATTTGCCATTATATGGTTACTATTTTATTAACTGATTCAAATGTAGACACTTTAGAGAAAATGTTTCAAGAAGGAAAGAAAAATTTGCCTTGTTGAAGATTAAAAATTGCTCCTGAAAAAAAAATACAGAGAGGAGATTCTATTAATTACCTAGGATATAAAATAGGTTTACTGAAAATTCAACTCCAGAAGGTACAAATCAGGAGACATCAATTATGGACTCTTAATGACTTTCAAAAATTTCTGGGAGATATTAACTAGCTATGTCCCACAATTAGATTGACAACTCAAGAACTAAGTAATTTATTTCAAACTTTAAAAGGTGATAAGGACTTAAATAGTCCAAGAAAATTCTCTGCTGAGAGAGAACTGACTTTGGTAGAAAAGAAATTGCAGGATGTACATGTGGATTGTTTGGATCGAGAGCTGAATTTATTCTGGTTATTTTACCTTCTACAAACTCCCATACAGTAATTTTAATGCAGAGAGGGGATAATATCTTAGAATTGGGTGGATATTCTTACCACACAAACAGAGTAAGAACTGAAAGGCCTGCGTAGAAAAGGTTTCTGAGAGAAAAATATGCCTTCTAAAAGGGAAATTGAGACTTTGTCAATTTATCAGGAATAGAGCCAAGCAGAAATTGTAGTACTGTTTACTAATGCTGAAATTTCCTCTTTATGGGCAGAAAATAAACATTGGCAAGGAGCTTGCAGTAGTTTTTGAGAGAGGTTAACAACAAATACCCCAAAAGCAAGAGAATTCAGTTTATACAGAAAACTAATTGGATTCTTCCTCATATTGTAAGGGGAACACCAATTTCTGGAGCTCCTACATTCTATAATGATATAAACAAATAAGGAAAGGCAGGTTATCAATCAGGAAATGTGTGTAGAGTGGCTCAAAGTCCTTATCATTCTGTTCAAAAGTCAGGACTATATGCTATTCTCATGGTATTATTAGATTTTCTAGAACCTCTTAGTATGGTTACTGACTCTCATATGCAAAAAGAGTTTCTTTATATTTTTAAACTGCTGAATTTATTCCAGATGATACAAAATTGATTTTATTATTTATTCAGTTATCAGAAATAGAAATCACTCCTTTTATATAACACATATGCCCATATGGGTATACCAGGCCCTCTAGTACAAGGTAAAGATGAAATTGATACTACTTTTGGTAGGAAATGTTCTAGAAGCCTCAGAATTTAAAAAAAAAAAACACTGCCAATAGCAAGGGTTTGAAAAAAAGTTTTTCCCATCACTTGGCAATAAGGCAAGGAAACCAAAACTCCACCACCTACAGAAAGTAACCCAAAGGGTACTGAAAGAAATGGATTCTGGCAAATGGACACATTTTATTTTACAGAATTTGGAAAATTAAAATATGTATGCCATACCATAGATACATATTCAGGATTTAATTGGGCAGTGTTTTGAGTTCTGAAAAGGCTGATTCTGTACGCATTTATTAGAAGTTAAGATTTATTATGTTCCAGCATATGTCTCTAGTAAAATGAAATGTTTTTAGCATATTAGAACATATTAATTTATTATTAACATATATTAACCTATTACAGGTATACCACACAATCCTACAGGGCAAGCAGTTATAGAAAAACCTAACTGAACTCTAAAAGATATGCTTGATAAACAGAAAGGAGTAATAAAGACCCTCAGAAATAGATTGCACAAAGCTTTATTAACATTAAATTTTCTAAATTCTGATGAGAAAGGAACAACAGCTTTGGAGAGATGTTGGATAATAGAAAAAAAAAAAACCACTGAATTAAATCAACGTGTACACTTTAAAGATGTGTTGACCTCAGAATGGAATCCAGCAACAGGCAATGGTAGCTCACAACTTTAATCCCAACACTCGGGAGAAAGAGGCAGGTGGATCTAGACCAGCCTGGTCTACAAGAGCTAGTTCCAGGACAGCCTCCAAAGCCACAGAGAAAAACCCTGTCTCAAAAAAAAAAAAAAGGAATCCAGCATATGTGTTATGTTTGTGAAGAGGTTTTGCTTTTGCTTCCAAAAGAAAAGCTATGGATACCATCAACACTGATAAAGATTAGATTTGAACAAGAGAGACCTCTTAAGTTGATTAGTATGACCATTCAATCTAAACTAACTTAAAGACTAGCAAATGCTTTTCATTTGATGAGATATAACTTGCCAAAAGTGAAAGGGAAAAGAAAAGAAAAAGAATACATAGCTGAAAACATACATAAAACTTTGTGACCGGTGGTGGCACACGCCTTCAATCCCAGCACTCGGGAAGCAGAGGCAGGCAATCTCTGTGAGTTTGAGACCAGCCTGATCTACAGAGCTATTTCCAGGACAGGCTCCAAAGCCACAAAGAAATGCTGCCTCAAAAAAACAAACAAACAAACAAAAACAAACAACAACAAAGCTTTGCGCATAGTCTGTATTTATTAAACTAAGATTATTGTTCCCCTCACCTTCACCTCTCTGACCTCTCTGCCAAATTCCTCTTTCCAGAGTAGTTAAATAACAGCCACAGGCTCTGGATACCTGAGACTGTAACTGAGACATCATGACAGGAATGCAACACAACAAAACAGAGCCCAGAAATCATGGGACTTCTGGATCAGAGACATAAATAGGCATTTTGACGTGTTTTCTCCTGGCTGGTACACTGTTGTGCTCTGAAGTTTGCACTTGCCTGTGATCAATAGTTGTACACTCTGAAGTCAGGACAGTAAACAGTGGCACTCATACTGTTTATGATCCCAAGGTTATCTCCTTCCTGTCCCACATGTTTCTGCGCTTTTGCTGCTGTGGCAATCTTTCACCGTGTTTACCTTTCTTGGCTCTATGGGGACCATGTTTCCATCATAGTCCAAAACAGAGCAGAGCTTCAACTTTGACCTCCTGTGGTGTGAGGGTACAAAGACCGCAGTACTGTAAAAGAAAGCATCCAGCACCACAAGCAGATGCCCCAAATCCCTGGCTCAGAAATAGGTGAAGCCGAGCCTCAAATAAATCTGCATGTGGGCAAATGGCATAGCTGTCTGTTTCCCCTCCCACATCCCACACTGTGATAGGTGCAGGGTACTCTTGTAAGGTTTGTACTAAGTGAAAGTTAATTGGTCACTGCCGTCTTCCCATATCCAAGTATCAAAAAGTTAGTTCTCACAAAATGTAAATCCTCACATATTATATTATTATATTAATATCTGATGTGCACTGATATTTAATAATTTTACTTTCTGTTATTATAATGATTAAAATTTCTCAACACAAATTGCTATGAACTATTTTGATGTTATGTGTATCAGTTAAATCTTACTTGGATTACACCTTTATCTGTGTTCCTTGCCCCTTCTCTCCCTTCCCACAGATAACTCCCATTCAGTTACCATTCCACACGAAATTCTACATCTTTTATCCCTACTACCTATGACTACTTCTTCCCATTCCCTTAAGAACTGAGCAAAGCATAATGCCACAGAGGCAGGTATCTCAGTTAGGGTTTCTGTTGCTGTGAAGAGACATCATGACCAAGGCAACTCTTATAAAGGAAAACATTTAATTGGGGCTGGCTTACAGTTCAGACATTTAGTCCATTATTATCATGGTGGAAAGCATGCAGACATGACGGCAGACATGGTGCTAGAAAGGCAGCTGAGAGTTTTACATCTGGGTCGTCAGACAGCAGAAAGAGTGACACTGGGCCTGTCTTGAGCATTTGAAACCACAAAGCCCAACCCCCTACTGATATACTTCCTACTCCAGCAAAGCCACACCTACTCCAATAAGACCACATTTCATAATAGTGCCACTCCCTATGGGACTATGGGGCCATTTTCATTCCAACCAACACAGTATAAAAACGTCATAATGAATTAATTACTTTCTATGGAAAAAAAGTGATGAAAATGAATAACAGTGTTTATTGTGGCACTATTCTTAACAGTCCCAGGAACCGGCCAATGAATGAATGAATAAAGAAAATGTAGCATGCATACACAAACACAGATACACACACACTACACATACACACACACACACACACACACACACACACACACACACACACACACAATGAGACTTTAGCACAGAGAAGAAATCACATTATTTTTAGGAAAATCCAAGGAACTGGAGATGATCATGTTAATTTAATCAAGGAAACTCAGAAAAACAAACATTGTGTGTTTTCTCTCATATGTGGAATCTATGTTTTATAAAGACATAGATGTAGACCAGGACTACTTGTTAAAAGGAATAAAAGTAGATAATGAAGGTGAACCTGAGTAAAGTCCATTTCATCCATGTATGAAAATGTCACAGTGGATTCATTATTTATATAATGCATATATGCCACTAAAAGGAAAAGAATGTATATTGTGTTTGTCGTTTTTCCAAATATAAAAATTTCCACAAAAGCCAAATGTCAAATCCATGAATTTCTCTGTACTTGTCATTCTTCCAGACAATCCAAAGTGCTTTTTCTCCCTAGTGTTCACAACCCTCCAATGACCTGTGCAATCAAGAAGAGGTGGTAAGGGCTGGAGAGATGGCTCAGAGGTTAAGAGCACTGGCTGTTCTTCCAGAGGTCCTGAGTTCAATTCCCAGCACCAACTTGGTGGCTCACATCTATAATAAGATATAGTGCTCTCTTCTGGTTTGCAGGTGTATATGCAGGCACAACACTATACATGATAGATAGATAGATAGATAGATAGATAGATAGATAGATAGATAGATAGATGAGGTGGTAAAAGTGACAACTCACCAAACTGTTACAGAAGATGCTGAGGATTCCTGACACTCTCCATGCTGTGTGACTACCAGCCCTCCTCCTGGGAGACATAGGCATCAATATGCCAGTCACGTGAGTGAGCAGTGAGAGTGCTTCTGCTAAAATGCTCCCAGCTGTCAGGCTGTAGCCCTGACCATACCTTTGCTGTATCTCTTGAGAAAATGGGTCAGGAACACATTAATAAAACACTCCCAAATTTCAAGCTCTGAAAAATTGTAAAACAGGACATTTTAATTGTTTAATCACTGAGTTTCAGACAATTTGTTATAGAGCACTCATAGATTGCTGGCTTTGATTTTAACAGCTCAAGATTAGATTGGCCTATGAGCATGTCTATGGGAGATTGTCTTGATTGTTGATTGATGTAGGAAGGTTCAGCCCACTGTGGGTAGTACCATTCCCTGGGCAGCTGGCCCTGAGCTATATAAAAAGTGAACTAAGCATGAGCCCGATCAAGCCGGTAAGCAGGGTAACCCTGTTTCCGGTAAGCTTCCCACCTTCACTTCCTCCCGACTTCCCTCAAGGAGAGAATGTGACCTGGAATTGGAAGCCAAACAAACCCTTTCTTCCTAGGTTGCTTTTTATAAGGGTGTTTTACCACAGCAACAGAAAGGGGATTAGAACGAAAGAGGACTGTGAGAAGGGAAAAGGAAGTTATGGGGAAGAGGAAGGGTGATCGAATCCATGTGCCATGCGAGCAGAAAGTGGACTACTGGGGTGGAACAGCACAAAGGAGATGGAAGAGAAGGAAGGAAATACAAATTATGTGTAAAATTGCCAGAATGAAACCCACTACTTTGTAGGGTAGTGCATAATAAAAACTTAATTCTATAAAGACAGGAAAGGTCTAGAAAGAAGTGTGTGGGAAATGGGAAAAAGCTGGTCATTAGTAAGTCTATGCAAGTAAAGCATAAATCTAGAATCAGCCAACACACCCTTCAATAGTTCTAGCTTCATTTCTGTTGCTGTAATAAAACTCCCCAATCGAAAGCAACTTAGGGAACAGAGGGCTTGATGGGGGGAAGTCTTTTGTAAATATGTTTCTCTTATTGGTTGATTAATAAAACACTGTTGACCAATAGGGAAGCAAGATAGGCAGGACTAGGAGACAAGGAGGATTCTGGAAGGTATAGGTAGGCACAGTGAGTCACGATGTAGGCAAGAGGAGTAACGTGTCTCTGGACATTTTTCCAGTAAGAGAAGACCACGTGAAAATACTTAGATTGATAGAAATGGGTTGGAAATTAAGTCCGAGCTCAATAAGAAGCTCAAACCCTAGGTATTGGCCAACAGTTTGATAATTAATATAGTGTCTCCTGTGTTATTTGGGGGCACCAAGGCGGCTTCGGAACTGGGTGGGAATCCCGAAACAAGGGCTCACTGAACTTCAGGCCCAAGTCACAGTCCACTCAGGGGAAGTCAAGGCAGGAAGTCAGGCAGCTAGTCTCATCATATCCTCAGTCAAGAACAGGAGTGAATATGCATTATCCTTGCTCACTTGTACCCAGGCTGCTACCTTCTCTTTTAAACAGTTCAGGGCCCAGGACATGAAAAGACTCAGCCCACATTCAGGGTGGGTCTTCCATCACACCTCAATCTTCAGCATCAATCTCCCATCAATCTTCCATCACACCTGAAGGCAGGAAAAACAGTCCTCTGCAAGCATGCCCACAGGTTATTCCCATCTAGGCAGTTCCTCACTCAGGCACTCTTGTAAAGTGATTCTAGGTTGCCACAGGTTACCATTTCAAAACTAACCATCACAATAGGGAAGTGAGTAAATGAACCATGGCATATACCCAATAGAGTATTGTTTGACAATGCAAGCCAATCAGCTCTTAGCTAGCCTGGACTATATAGCATGACCCTATCTCAAAAAAAGAAGGAAGAGAAGAAGGGGAGAAAAGGGGAAAGAGAGGTAGGGAAGAAAGGAGGGAGGGAGAAGAGGAGAGGAGGGGAGGGGGAGTTGGGGAGGAGAAAGAAGGGGAATGGAAGAGGAAGGAAAGGGGAGAAGGAAAAGAAGGGAAGGGACAAGAAAGACACTATCAAGCCAAAACAACAAACAAACAAACAAACAAAACTGCGAAGAAATTTAAATGCCTATCATGAAGTGGAGAAGCCTCCATACTGTAGAGTTCCTCCAACCCTGTAGAAGAGACAAAACCATGGAAGCATTTAAAGACCAGAGGCTCCCATGAGCTCGACATGAAGGAGCTCCAAATGTACAGAGTGCAGAGGGATCCTGGGTGGGAAGTCCTGGGAGAGGCTGAGCCTGGACACACAGAACACTCACCCAGTGACTTGGTGTACACTGTGGGCTTGGGATGACAATACTGCGTCAGTGCGGCATCAACGAGTGACAGGATGTTGACAGAGGAACCGTGGTAGCCAGGTGCGTGAGGGTAGGACAGGGTGTGTGGGAACTCGCTTCTTGCCACTCAGTTTTTCTGTAAACCTGCTAACAGAATTCATTAGTAATTTTTAAAATACAATGCAGCTTAAATGTTGCCAAGCAACTAGAAACACTGCCCAAATGCAGGGCCCCCCAAGATGTGCGCTGGCAGTCCCTACTTCCTCACCCAATTGCCTTACCTCTCCTGGACACCCAAAGGAGCACTGGTCTCTTCACTCCCATAAATGATGTCCCCTGACCACCCCAAGGCTTTGCCAAATGTCACTGTGTGACCAGGGTACCAAATCTGAAACTCATGACGACATAAGCTTCTTTCAAGTCTCCTCTTAGGCTTCATTTGATTGTCACATAAAGGAATACAGGCCAGAGTCAGGCATGGTGACTCACACCCATAATCCCAGTACTCAGAAGGTAGGAGGGTCACTGTCATTTCAAAGCCAGCCTGGGCCAACGAGCAAGATGGGTATCAAAAATAAAATAAAACAAACAGAAGATAATACAGAATGGTGTGTGGTAAAGACATCCAAACTCCGCAAAGAAACAGGAATAATTTGTTATAATTTGGCTAGTTCTGTAATAACTACTTGGGGAATTCAATTCTAATCTTCAAATTTAGCCCCAGATAGATTAAAATTCCTGATGCAAAGATGGAATCCCAAAAGTACTAGAAGGCAGCAGAGTTCTTCCATGGTTTCAGTTCCTGCCTCCGGGTTCCTGTGCTGACTTCCCTCAGTGACGGACTGTTACCTGGACATATAAGATGAAACAAACCCTTTCCTACCCAAGTTGTTTTTGGTCATGGCCTTTATCACGGCAATAGAAACCCTAAGGCCCCGGCCCATGGGACAGCACCATCTACAGTCAAGGTGGCTTTTCTCTCCTCAGTTCAATTTCTGCAGAAACACCTCCGACATATAGGCCCAGTTTGTCTCCTAGATGATTCTATATTCCACCCAAACTGTCACATTTAGCCATCATAGAGGCTAACAAGAAAATCAGGTGTTCCAGGAGTGGTAGTGCATGACCTTAAGCCCAGAACTTTGGAGGCAGAGGCAGACAGATCTCTGAGTTCAAGGCCAGGCTGACTTACAGAGCAACAGCCAGGGCTACAGAGAGAAACCCTGCCTTGAAAAACAAAACAAAACAGAAAAGAAAAATTTCAGAACTGTGTAAACATCAGGCTTCTATTGCTGCAGTAAGAGATGGGGGATATTTGTTATGCACACTGAGAACTTGGGGTCACTGCTGCCCCTGGAGAGAGTACGGCACTAGGAAGTCTTGCTTGTTTTTCACCATTTACCATTCTTATCTTTTTCAATTTTTACCATATGCTTTTATTACTTTTTCAATTAAAAGCACTTAGTTTAAAAAAAAAAAAGGAAAAGCAACTTGGAAACAAGAAATTTGTACCTTAGAGGATTGTGAAGGAAATGAAAGTTTGAAAAATAAAAAGATCGCATATAGTAAGCATTGGAACAATTTCATAGACTTCAATGGAGTGGAGATCTGGGGCTGAAAATGAATAAACCATTGCCAAAGTGATGGGGGGGGGGCAGGGCAATGGGAATGAAGTGTCTGGAAGCGGAAAGGTAGCCACGAGAGACAAGGTGGGGGCCTCTGTGTACTTCACAAGGTTTCCACTGTCCCCTGGAGAAGCCAGAGGCTGACACACAGAGCACAGTCTGGGTTCAAAAAGTAAGGGGTGGAGAGGGAGGGAGGAAGGAAGAGAGGGAAAGAGACTAAGCTATTGGGCACCAGTGTGTGGTGGGTTCACACTCCCTCCGGGCCAATTCTCGGGCTTTGTGGCTTTGGTCTGAAAAGAAGGTTGAACATGGGGAACCGGGTGTGGTAAAGGCTAACCCTGGCCTGGCCTGCTTCTGCCAACATGGGAGAGTCGGATCTGAGAGGCTGTTGAGTGAGAAGGCTGGCTGCACCCAACTGGCCTGGCATCTGAAGAAGCATCCAGGTGGCACACTGAAGACCCATGTTTAGTTGTGACCCTGTGGCACAGAGGAGCCACAAGAGGCTGTAGTGGCCTCCTTGAACACATGTTAATTCTCCACTCTGAGCACTGGGAGCTCCTTTAGACTCTGCTCTTCGGAGACCCTGACCCAAGATCCTGGACCCTAGGTTAGAGGGACAATAAAAGATGTGGTCATCAAGGACTTAATATGGAAGAAGAGTTCATAAATAACTGAGTAAATTTAAATCGTAAATAACCGAGTAAAATTAAATCGTAAATAACTGAAAAAAAAATGTGTTGTTACCAATTGTTTCAGACCTCCAATGCAAAGGCCAGCCCTTCAGTCTCCCACCTGGTCCTCTTCTGGCCCAAAGGAGGGGTTAGGCAGGGCAGGAAAGAAGAAAACCTTGAGCGCCCCCTGTAGGGCAAAACATGTGCAGCTCCCGCAGTCATTACAAGCTAGGATAAGCCCTTCTCACTATGGTGTCAGAGGGAGGGTGAAGTAGAAGCTGATTTCCCTCCCATTCATCATGTGCACTATGGATTTCTGGATGTTTGCACTGGTGGTGTAGAATAGTGCAACAGCGTGTTAAAACCTCTCTAAGGTTACTTAAGATCAGTCGGGTGAAACAATGGAAATGATTTATTTACTAACGTCAACCATGAGGGCAAGCTTCGAGTCTTCTGTGTGAACAGGAAGCACATATAAGCCACTTCTCCAAAAGTGTGATGGTCGCCTTGAGGACAGCGCTTAGCTAGCAAGTCTAACTTGAACTGGCTGCTTTCTCTTTATTGCAATGAATGCTCAGAGCATTCTAGCATGAGCGTTGGTTGGTATTTTCTTGAACAATCCCTGTGAGCCTCTGACTTGGATGAAAGCAACTGGGAAATGTGTTGCTGATGTTCAGATCTGAGCTTTGGGGGGAAGTGGTAATTTGGGAATTTGTGCACCACAGTTTGACAGCTTCAAAGGCTTTGTGTACTGTAATGATAGGGATCAACATTCAAAAGGCCGGGTTTTATCAGTGAACCCCATTTCCTGAATGTGGTGAGATAATCTTTTCAGATGCTGTGAATATATATTATTCTCATTGGCTAATAAAAAAGCTGTTTGGCCTATAGCTGAACAGGTTACAGTTAGGTGAGACAATGAACTGAGAACTGGGGTGAAGAAGGACAGAGTCAGGGGAGATGCCGGCCAGCCTCTAAGAAGGCAGGATGTATAGAAAATGAGGTAACAAGCCATGAGCCACACGGCAAAGCGTAAGCAGAAATATGGGTTAATTTAAGCATAAGAGTTAGTTAGTTAGTAAGCAGCCTGAGCTATTGGCCGGGCATTTATAATTCATTTTCAGCCTTTTAGTTGGTTATTTGGAACTGGAAATGTCCGTTTTCATATGGATGATGGATGGATGATGTCATAGTATGGTGCTTGGTCAGTGCAAGGTGAGCCAGTTGTAACTGAGTGTGCAAAGCCCATGAAGTTCAGATTCCACACTGTTAGTACCTTAAAGAAACTGTGCTCGTGCAGGTTCACATCTGGAAAGTCAGCATTCAAAGTCAGGACTCTGTCCTGAGATAGCGGTCAAGAACTTGGAGCCTTCTTTATCTAGCCAAGGGTGTTCAGGGGTGGGGAGTATGAAGTGGTGAGGCCATACAAAGAAATAAACCTAGGGATGCTGGTTTCGTTATCTTGCCTTAATGAATGTTTATTGTGCCGTGGCCCTTTGCCGCCATTTACAGCAAGCTCCTCCTCTCTTCAGCGGCTCCAAATGGGAGGAACCTTGCCTGCGACGTTTTGGAGAAATTTGCTCTCTCTGATATTGTTTTCCACAAAGGTTTGGTGCTGCTGTTTTGGTGGGAAGTAGCTGCTCTCTTCTCTGTTTTAGTGTGAGATCTCCCAAGTGCCACAGACTGAGCACTGATAAACAGGAGAAGCCGGTTGCTCGCGGTGTCAGTGGCGAGAAGTGCAAAATCGATTTATTAGTGATTCCTGTCTGGTGGATGACACTGGCTCACGGTGTCCAAGCCCTCTGGGGTTCTGGACACTATTCCACCTTAAAGACCTATCACCTACAAAAGGCCTCACCCTGCTCAGACCCTTCCTCCGCCTTCTCGCCTCTCCCATTTCCCTCTGTTCCTTCATGCCCACCCCCTCCTCTCTGCTTCTTACTCTGCATCTGGGCCTCAATCTGAGTTAAAGATGTTGTCCTGCAGCCAGCCCCGCTCATTTTCTGTATTCTGTGCTTGGCAGAACTGGAGGACACAGGGTGTGTGGCTCACTCTCTGGAAAGGAGAGAGAAGGTAATGGTCACAGGAACCCTTCTGTGAGAACTGGTCATCATGACATTTCCTGTTTCCTAGCACTTACCATTCCCACCACGTGCAGCTGGCCCTGGGGGGTGACTGCTTGCCCACATCGTATTCAAAACAGCTAGTACTTTCTGTGAACCAAACTGGAGTGATAGCTTAGCTTGCCTGTTTTTATATTATACATAATCAAAATACAAGTTGTATTTTTCATGACTCCATGAGATAGAGACAGCAGCGTGTGTGTGTGTGTGTGTGTGTGTGTGTGTGTGTGTGTGTGTGTGTGTGTGTGTGTGTGTGTGTGTTGAAAACAAAAAGAAGATCATGAGAGGTAAGAGAAAGATCTTAAGGAAGAGGGTAATAGAATCTGGGCAAACTGCGGGAAGAAAGGACCCCAGTTAAAGGGGGAAGAGATATGTGGGTGGGTAGTGAGGGAGAGGAATAGATTAGAATAAAATATATTGACATATACTTTGAAGGCACCACATTACTTTGTAAGCTAACCTACAAAATTAATTGAAGGAGGGGACAAAGTCTCACTATGTAGCCCCAGCTAGGCTGAAAATTATTTTTTAGTGTAAAAGAGTTTAAAAAGAATTTCAGTGACCTCTCCACCCAGCTAGATCCTACATTGAAATAAGCACTGAGGAGAACACAGCAACAAATTTATAATAGCAGAATGTTTACTGGTCATGGATGGGTGGATAGTTTTAATAAATCTCAAGAATGAAAATAGTTTTTTTTTTTCAAAGTGCCACACTGTGGTTAGAAGTTTTCATTACCTGAGCTTGAGATTAGTGGAGCAGTTTATTCTTTATTAAGAAAGATGTACATTTGGAGGAAGTGAATGTAGTAGTCTAAGGAATATTGAGGCTGAAAGTGTATTTTAAAGTCTGCTTTCCAACCATACAGCTGAATTATACTAGCATAGACCCAATGCATCAATTTCTTACCAAATGATAGCATTTGAGGAATCATGTGTTATTGTAAATATACTACAAAGCAATTAACAGGTGCCATAACTTTCGTTACTCTTTAAAACATTTTTCAATTCTCTAGTATGTTCCCCGACTCTCCCGCCTGTTCACAGTGGCATTTGGTGCCCTCTAATGAACTGTTCATCTCAGTTACTGTACTCTTTAGCTCTGAGAATTCATATAGAATCGTTGAAGTGATGATAGAAGAGACATTTAGAAAGTAGAGTATAAATAGCCCGAGACAGCACAAAAACATTGTCTTATGAAAGTAAAAGGAAGGGACACACACAAAAGTGTACTGATTCCTGCGGCCCAGCACATGACTGTTTCCCATTTATATGGCATGAGCCAGAAAACTAGTTGTCAGCTTTCCAAAGCTTCTAATAGTATTATGTCAAAACTGTGTCAGAGGGGTTGGAGAGATGGCTCAGAGGTTAAGAGGTTAAGACCTCTTCCAGAGGTCCTGAGTTCAATTCCCAGCAACCACATGGTGGCTCACAACCATCCGTTATGAGATCTGGTGCCCTCTTCTGGTGTGCAGATATACATGGAAGCAGAATGTTGTATACATAATAAATAAATAAAATCTTAAAAAAAAACTGTGTCAGAGCATCAAATATGTAGTACAAATATGTATATTTTAGATGAAGTTGTCTATTCTACAACAGTAGAATAAGTTAGGAAAGTATGTCAGGTGCTACTGAATTGAAACATAAGCAATGGGTAGTTGTGGTGGTCGAGGTTTGGGAGTCACTGAGAGATTGTATGGGAAACTGAAGGTCAGAGCAGAAGGCACTGGAAGGGTGGTCCTCTCTTCCGGGGGTAAAGGGCTTCACAACCCTGAGACTGATGCTTCCTGTTGAGAGCAATAACCTCCAATCATTTTGGCTGGAACTGATGTCTCCCCCAGAGGGGGAGGTTATGGTGTGCACCTCGAGTTCTAGAAAACAAGAACAGGTCAGGATCGTGGGCTAAAGCAACGGTGAACTCAGGACACAAAAGAAAAAAAAAAAACAACCAATGTTCCATATCCATTGGATGCTTCAGGGGGCTCACACCTTGGGTGTCCCTGGGTGAGGATCTCAATGTGGGTGCTCTGTGGCAGGCGACAGCATCTTCTCCGATAGTGGCTCTGAGCTGGGATAGTCCAGTCTGAAGTGATGCCTTTTCCAGCTGTGAGCTCCAAGATGTGTTCTCTTAGATGTGGGTCTGGGGCTCCCTGGAGTGCAGTGAAGATCTCTGTGAAGGTTGTATGCACCAACAAAGCTGCTGGCATTTTTTAACAGGCTGCCCAGAAAGGTATACTATGTCCCTTTGGAGGTGCCAAATACACAGAGTGAATGGGAGGGTGCTGAAATTCTCACTGAACAGAACATAGCAGCAAAATTTGCATGATTCCCCTGAGGGCAAGCATTCAGTCTGCATCCTGGCCTCACCGTCCGCCTTCTGCCTTCCACATGTGGCTCAGCAAGCTGGAGTGTGAAGAGTTGGACCCCTTTGTCGTCTGCTGCATGCATGTAGATGGACTGAGCAGGTGCCAGTCATTTGCTGCATGAGCTGATTCTAAAATTTCAATTCATTCTGGCAAATGTACACACCACCTGCTAGCCTCACCAACCTGGAACAGCCTCTGAAAAGAAATGCACCCTTGAAGCTTTCATCTGATAGCAGCACCTGCTCACGGGACCCGTGGTTGGTTATCGACTTTGTATTCCAGTTAGCTGTTCCTTTCCTGCACGTGTAACTCCTCTTACATTGTCTTACATCAGTCTTTAGTCTATGTGGCTTGGGTCACTTGGTGACTATACTTGGTCACTGAGGACAGCACGGTATAGAAGAGAACCCCAGCCTGGAGGACTGGTGTGAATAGAGGACGGTGATCTGTGCAGGGTTGGGGACAGAGCCAACTGCCAAGGATTGATTTCTCACGGGTTCGTGAGCCACTTCCTACATCCTCCATATCCATCTACTGGGTGGGTAAGCCCAAGCCTTAGGACACAGGGTTCACGCTGGTGTTTTCCCTTCTGACTGTTGAAAGTTGTTACCTGCCTTGAGTTGGGAACATTTTCATTACACCTGTAAACTTACTTGCCCTTTTGGTTTATATAAGATATTTTTAAGTGTGGTTTTAGCACCAAGTAATTTTTTAAAATTTAATTTATTTATTATGTATACAACATTCTGCTTCCATGTATATCTGCACACCAGAAAACGGCACCAGATCTCATAGCGGATGGTTGTGAGCCACCATGTGGTTGCTGGGAATTGAACTCAGGACCTCTGGAAGAGCAGTCAGTGCTCTTAACCTCTGAGCCATCTCTCCAGCCCCTATGTAAGATATTTTTAACTCAATTTTGCTTTTCTATTGTTCAGCAAGAGCATTAGGTCCCATTAGGTCACTGTGGGAAGAAAAGTAAAAGAGCATCCGGACACCAGGGTGAGACAAAATGAGATAAACTGCACCGGGCATGGTGGCGCACGCCTTTAATCTCAGCACTGAGGAGGCAGGTGGATCTCTGAGTTCAAGGCCAGCCTGGTCTACAGAGCAAATTCCACGGCTACACAGAGAAACCCTGTCTCGAAAAACAAAGCAGAGCAAAAGAAAACCAAAGTGAGATAAATCGTCACCCCAGCAATATCCTGTCTCATCACAAACACATCCAAGCTGTCCCATGTTTTCCAGCCTTTCCCACACCTCTCACAATGTTTGGGCACACGACCTGTGGTGGTGCACACGTCAAAGTTGACAATCACAAAACCTCCAGGCTTCCCCTGTGTCATCTTCTATAAGTGTACAAGCTGATTGCGCATCCGAGTGAACAGACACAAACCTGGAATGAGGGCTGAGAACAACAACTGACCTTACTCATCTGGTTCAGAAATCCTCTGAAGATTTCCCACGGGAACAACGTTGGTTCTGAATGCTGGGGCTTCCGGTCAACAGTGAGATCTGCTTTTCCTTGATGAGCAAATGAGTCTCGTGCCACTGCCCATCACTCAGTGAACACGGATTTGGCTGTAGGTTCCTTGACCTCCCCCGTATGCACTTCGTCTCCACAGTTCACTCTCCTCAGCTCTGCCACCGTGGCCACACCAGAAATAACTCTCTTCGTAGGACATTTTTGAGCTCCACAATTCAATTCCGTACAACACACGGCCGAAGCAACAATTTTGGCACCGCAATGTAATATAGTTACCAGCAGGTGGCGCCCCATTCCTAGTCTGTCCCTGAGGTTTACTAAAACCAGCTAAGCGCCAACTAGCGGCACATTTGAGCCCTAGGCTAAAATAGCCTGTTCACCTTATCAGTCTTAAAAATATAATAGATTGATAGAAATCTTGAGGTTCGGTGAGGATTACAGGAGATTTTTTTAATTTTTGCGTGGGAGGCATCGAAACAGAGTCTCACTTTATAACACAGGCTATCCTCCTCTAACAGTCTCCCCAAGGAGATGAATACTGCAAGTTTACTCTTCACAGGGTTGGAGCAATAGCTCAGTGCTTAAGAGCACTTGTTGGTCTTGCAGAGATCTTGGGTTTGGTTCCCGCCCCGACATGGCAGCTCGCCTCTATCTGTAACACCAGTTGCAGGAGATCAGAGGCCCTCGCCTGACCTCTACTGGTACTAGGCAGGCACGGGGTACACATGCAAGCAAAAACACTCATGCACATAAAATAAGCAAATCTAACAAACAACAACAGCAAAACCTGTAGTGCTCACAGTTCCCAAGGCACACCCTGGAGAAACATCAGTGTCACCAGGAGGCAGAGGGAACAAAGAGCTGTGGGCAGAGCTTTTATTGTGGTTCCTGTGCGAAGAAACAGCTAAAACAGGGTTCCACGGTGGGAATATTTGAATTGTTTAGGGGGCTCTGGGGCACAGGGCTGTCCCAAGTCGTCTGATCCCCAGCCTGAGGTAGTGAGGGCAGGGGATAGAGTGCCTGAGAGCCCCAGGCTGGTGAAGGAAACAACAGTGAAGAATTTACCCACAGAGAGCCGCTAGAGCGCTGTGGGTTGGGACCCCCTTTGGGGTCACATCAGATATTTACATTACGACTCATAACAGTAGCAAAATTACAGTTATGAAGTAGCGGTGAAATAATTTTATGGCTGGGGGTCACCACACCATGAGGAACTGTATTAAAAGGTCACAGCATTAGGAAGGTTGGGAACCACTGTTCTAGAGTGTCTGCAAGGGAAACTCTGTTATGCTGGGAGGACTGTGATCAACCAGAAAGATAAAGGACAGGAGTGGATGGGAAAGGGGACAGGTTGGAAAGTACAGCAAACATGCCTTGACTCAGCACAAAGGCCAGGACAGACCAAATGAAGGAGAAACAAAGTTCCATCCACTATCAAGCAAATAAAATAATTTTGTACTTTGTTTTACTTCGGAAGAAACTTCTTCACTCTTAACACATAGTAGTTACCTTATTTGGGGATTTATTTCTTTTCCTCTCCCCCACCCTCTTTTCTTGGCTGGCCTCAAACCCTCTGTTTAGAACAGGCCTCAAACACACAAAGATCTGCTGACATCTACTTCTGCCTTCAGAGTTGGGATTAAAGGCATGGGCCACCCTGCCCAGCTAGGGAGTCTATTTCTAATCACCCCAGACAGAGAAGACAACAACATAACAAAGAAATGATTCCATTTAGGTTCATCTTGGTGTTGCCAGTATGTTCTGGGGTTACTCACAGCAGCATGGCACTGTCACCAAAGTCACCCTAGCACGAATGACCAAGCATGAAAACAGCATCCGTGAACTTCCCAGCACAACATGTAGGCAGTGCCACCACAGGCTCATCTCTGCTCCAGCAAGTGTATAGAACCTTGGGTAGGAGGCTTCATGACCCCTATGGGTTTCTTGAAAATTCCACAAGCCTCCCAGCCCCTTTCCTTCCTCCAAGAAGGAATGTTTCAATCCCAAGAAAATACCCACACAGTAGCATGTCCATGTGACTTGACTCTGCTCTGTCCTGGTACTGAGACAGAGTCTGGTCCATGGAAAAAAAATCAGCAAATATTCATTAAAAAACAACAGCAGCAAAGTTATCACAGTTCATCCTGCTTTACTTAATTGAAGTTCCTTGGGTCACAAGCTTGATAATAGACTAACAGTTTCAAATGAACTCATTAACACTGTGTTCCTTTAAATATTGTAAACACTTGTCCAGCCTCCTCTTTTTTTTTTCCCTCTCTTTAAATTTGACCTATCTGCAATAAAATTCTACTGAACAACAAGCTTTAGCTTAGACCAAATGGAACAATTAGAAATTTGGAAGAAGCAGTTGGAGTTAATCAGTTTCTACTCTGTAAAGAATAATTAGAGAATTTTAGAGCCAGGGAGATCTTAATTTGTGCATGTGTTAATTAAGTTCCTCTAGGTTAGCTAAGGAGGTGGGAGGGGAAATAATGCACGGCACAGGCTGTGTGGGGATGAAAGGAAGGTCGCTTGGTTCCCCGACAACCTTGATTATAGAATTTAAGAGAGTATACAGTGTCCTGTCTCTGTGCTCCCCCAAAACTGTGGATCAAACTGGGGCTCATACATGGTAGGCAAGCACCTTTCCATTGAGCCCCATTTCCAGCCCTACCTTTGTCTTTAACATAATTACTCAGGGTTAAAGTTCAAGGTTGTCAGATAACCCCGGAACTTTCAGTAAGTAGACCTATACCATTCTGCTTCTTTCTCCTTAATGTTTACAACTAAGAGACAAATCATGGGTATAAAGCTTATAGAAGTCGACGTTATTTATTACTATTACTGTTGTTACAAGCTGTTATGTAACCCAGGTTGGCCTAGAGGTTGATCTTACCTTCCAGTTCTCCTCCCTCCACTTCCCAAATGCTGAGATTACAACTGTGTACAAAATGCCCAATGTTTTATATTGCTTTGTCTTAGACAGTTAAAGCAACGTGATAATATAACGATTCCACTAATTATGTGACAGGCATATTTTTAAACCCCAAGACTATACCAGTGAAGAAGAAAGTCACGGCAATGGTCAGACAAACTACCTGAGATAATCATCTTAACAGGAGAAAAGATTAATTTGGGCTCCTGGGTTTGAAGCAATGATGGGAGACTATCTCCTATCTCAAACTGGGTTCCTGTCCTGCTCTCCTCCAAAAACAGCAAAGACTACAACCCGGAGGAACTCTATTGTCAGTTCAGAATGAAGACCCTTAAGTGGGATCTCACAATTTAAATCAGATTGCCACATGGGATTTAAAGGAAGCAGATGTCAACTGTTGACGAACACTAAGATGCTAGCTAGCCAAGGGTCACTAATGCTCTGAGAGGAGTCAGTATAGCTCTGGCAGAACTGGGAACTGTCATAGCTCAGCAGCTCTCAAGGGATAGTCACTTGTGGTCCAAGTCTACAGGTCAGTCAGGAGAGTGGCAAGGGCAGCAGGTCTTAAGGGTTGGGTTTGCGGGTCTGGAGCAGGGTCTTGGAGGTGGAAGCCACTGCAGGATTGAATTTCTATCTGTAGCTAGGTTCAGGGTCTTGGAGGCCGACACGGGAATGAGTCCCTCTGCCTGCAGCCTCTGGTAGGTACTGGAGGCTGCTCAAGAGACCTCCCTATCTAGGGCAGAAGCCTTGGGCACAGAGCTGGTATGGCTGTCCCTGGCAAGTCCTCCTTTTCTGATGGGAGCTGGACCTACAGTCTCCTTATGAAGAGAGCAGGAATATTGGAGGCTGGACTCACAGCAGAGGCTCTGGAGTCTCTTCTTCACCTGTTAGCTGCTATGGCTGTTCTGTTAGTAAAGATGCTGGTGTCAGTGTTTAGAGACATGCCAGGGTGCCAGTTGGGCATTTATTGGATGAACATAGAAGTGGTGATTTGAATGAGAATGCCTTCATAGACTCAGGATAGATATTTAAAAATCATGTCTCCAATGGTGGAACTGTTTCAATACGTTTAGGAGATATGGCCTTGCTAAAGGAAGTCTCTCTCTCTCCCTTTCTCTCTCTCTCTCTCTCTCTCTCTCTCTCTCTCTCTCTCTCTCTCTCTCTCTTCTCTCTCTCTTCTCCTCTCTTCCTTCTCTTCCTCTCTCCCTCTCTCTCTCTCTCTCTCTCTCTCTCTCTCTCGCTCTCTCTCTCTCTCTCTCTCCTCATCCTTCTCTTCCTCTTCCTCTTCCTCTTCCTCTTCCTTTCCTCACGCCCCCTTCATGAAGTTGAAGATGTGAGCCCTCAGCTCCTTGCTCCTGCTACCATGCCTTCACTCTGTCATGGACTCTTAACCCCTGGAACCATAACCTCAAATAAACTCTTCTATAAGTTGCTTTGGTCATGATATTTGGTCACAGCAGCAGAAAAGTAACTGATACAGTAGGTGTGCAAATAAGGTGAAAAATAGGACCAATCAGAGAAGAGCTGTCAAACCTGGTGGGAAAGGGAAAGAACTCTGAACCTGCCAAGTCTCTAAAAGTTCCATGATGAGATTACCAGGTCTCCGTTTCAGCCCCAGTAGAGAAAGTAGGAAAAAAGTTTCTGTCTGTTGCCAGTTGCTACAGGGACCTTTAAAGGCTGCCGGCTGCTTCCCTCCTTCCCTGCTTAGACAGGGGAGTTCACCAGCCAGGGTTTGGCTTCTTTCCTTTTTGCTGCTGCACTAAGCTGTCAGCTCAACTGCTGTCACCTCACTATAGATCTTTGCCTCCTAGCTCTCATCTGCCTCTCCTCCCAAAGGCAGCAGAATCACCCACAGTCACTTGTTCCTGCTGCTTCCTCCCGCCAGGTTCTGCCACCTCCCAATAGCCCCAACTTGTTAGGTTTCAAGACCCCCCAAATGACTGAGGTGCCTATTCAACATATCAAAGCTGACCAGGCTGCTCCTGGGCCCTCCTGGCTGGCACACCCTGCTTCTACCCTGAACTCTCCAGCCCAGGGGGCTGGGCCGTTCTTCCCTACATAATCAAATCATTTGGGTTACCCACCTTTTTTGTACCTTTGACCTCCTGGCTGCTGCATTTGGTCCCCCTTTTCTCTCCTCTCCTTTCCCTTCCCCCGTCTCTCCGCACATGGCCCAGCTCAGTCCGGTCATGTCCACTCTGGACATGAGTCCCCCCCCACACACTATGTTCTCCCACATATCTGTAATAACCTTTCTCCTCTACCATACCTAGGAGAAGTCATGCCCTTTCCTTTTTTCTTTCTGTTTTTCATTCACAACTGAGCACCAAGGGCTTCACACATGAGCCTCTGCTGGACATCCCAGATGCGGAGTGACAGCTGTGCTCACATTCTCCAAGCTTAACCAACCGTTTGTCCACTTCGTGTTTTAGAACAATGAAGAGTAAGGCGAGGGACAGAATGAGAATTAAAAGTCTCCTTAATTCCTGCTTCCAGCCAGCTGTGAGCCAGACTGTGCCCAAATAAGTTTTTAAATCATTAATAGAGGTGTTTCATGCTGCCTTTTTGTTCCATGCCTTTCCCATTTTCCCAGACAACTCAAACAAAAAAAAAATCAATCAATAAAAAATAAGTCAAAGACTCATGTGCGATAACCAGCAATTGACCTCTTAATTGTTGGATTACTGTTAAGCTTCCTGAGTGCTGCAATGGATGACGGGACTTAGACCCTCAGCCCTAGGCAGTTCACAGTTTGTGTCACATGTGGCCTTAGTAAAGGTCAATTTATAAGATTGGAATAGATTTTTAGAAGGGTGTGCTTACTTTTGTTGTGACCATTTTCATATTTAAAACGAATAACAATGTCAATTATCATTCAAGACTAGTGGGTGATTCTATAGTTTGCTGATAAATGAACACAAGAGCTCAAAGCCCTGTGCAGATGTTGTTTCAGAGGGACCAGGAGAAGCAAGGTTGCTGGTTTGTGAGGAGTCAGCTGCCTGGCATGGAATCCCCAGTAACTAAGTCACACTATTTCCTCCCTGTGACTCTGCATGAAGAAATCATATGACTTGACTTCTGTTTCTTTGAGATAGTCTCACTATGTAGTGCTGGGTGGCCTGAAATGCACTATGTAGACCAGGTTGGCCTCAAACTCACAAAGATCCACCTGGCTCTGCCTCTTGAGTGCTGAGACCAAAGGCACAGGACATAGCACCTAGCCATGACCTGTTTTTATTTTAATTTTAAATTTTTATTTATTTATTTTTATTTGTATTTTAAGAGTATGAGTGTCTTGCCTCCGTGTATGTCTGCGCACCACTTGAGCACCTGGGACCTGTGGAAGCCAGAGGAGGCATCAAATACCCAGGATCTGGAGTTACAGACAGTTGTGAGCCATCACGTGGGTGATGGAAATCAAACCGAGTTCTCTGGAAGAGCCATCAAGGCTCTTAAACACTGAACCACCTTTCCAGCCCTGACTTAATTGTTTTTTAATAAGGTGATTTGGAAGGTTTTGAATAGGCGTATCTATTTTTTAAAGACTAACATCTAAAATACAACATTTAAAAATATTTTCAAGAAATCTAGGCTCAGTGGGGATATGTCTATAAACCCCTGAGAATTCTGAGAAGCCTGACACAGTTTGTTTCTGCAGAAACAATTCAGAACTCCATCTGTTCCTCCCAGGTCTTGGAAAGTCCCATGAAAATGCCAGATTGATCCACCAGCCTTGATGGCATAGTTATACTAGCAAATCTGTTGTAATTACTAGTGACAAACCTCAAGTGAAGGAGCCTAATTTTTGTGGAATATTTTTAACTTTTAAAAGATTACAGAACACATTGTCCTCACCTTCTAACAGTTAACAAGTAGCTACCCTTGTCTGAAAAACGTTGCAACCGATTTGCAAAAAATCAGAAACAGAGAAAACAATCAGTGTGAAAGATAAGTAAAATCCCAGTTAAAATCAATAGCAAATAGGCAGGTGGGCTATTTGAGCTACTCAAACTCCACCAGATCCACTTTGTGTTCCCATGGGTGTGCAGATGGAGACCATCTTCCCCAGAGACCAGGGCAGCTTCCCAAAGTAGGACCAGGCCTTACAGGAGAACCACACCAGAATGCTTGAAGATGGAAAGAAATGTGATTTCTCCTCAGACACAAACAAGCTCTTTAAGTTTATGCTGGGCATGCAGGAAGTGATCAGAGGATGGGAAGAAGAGGTAGCCTAGATGAGCGGTGTCAGAGAGTCACACAGACCATCTCTCTAGGTTATGCCTACAGGGACCCTGAGCAGCCAAGGGTCATCCCACCACACACCACTTGGCTTCTGTGTAGATTTTCTAAATTCCCTGTGCATGAATCTACCATGGAGCATCTCAGCTCTAACTATGTCCATTTCCTGAGGCCCCATTCCACTCTTTGTGTAGGCATCTACTCTACAGAATGGGTTCTGTTGCTCAGCTCTGCTTTGGACACCTCCCAGTCTTTTTCCCATTTCTTCTTTACACGTGCTGTTCTAACTACATGCCACAAACCTTACGTTATTTATTTTATTTGTGAGTGAAGATCAGTTTCAGTCTTTTGTATCTAGGTTTCTGATTACAAACATGGTCAAGTATTAACAGCACAAGCTATGGGTTAACTTCCAAATTGGAACTGGTGTTACAGGGAGAAGTTGCAAGAAGTTTTATTTTTCAGGTGAGATTTTTACCTATTATGTATTAAGACATTTTTGGTGCTACACTGCAAAACTGTAGCAGATTTGAGGTGCTGTTGAGGGCTGACTTTTTCCTGCAATATGAGAGATACTCAAAGCTGCCTTCAAACTGAAGTAAGGAAAGAGAGACTATCTCTCCTAGGCCCTTCTAACCCCTGCCTTTTATAGTAGGTCTCTTTCATTGCAATGTTGGACACTACAGGTCTGTCCGTTGGCTGTCAGAGACCTCTAAAACCTTCCTGTGACCTGGCTTCATTGTTTTCATCTATGTTTTTATTTTATTTTATTTTATTTATTTATTTACCTATGTGCAAGTGTTTATTCACATGTGTGCATGCCAGGTACTTCCAGGAGGGCACATGAGTGTGGAGGTCAGAGGACAACTTTCAGGAGTCTGTTCTCCTCATCTATTATGTAGGCCTTGGGCTTGGCTGTAAGCCCTTTTAACTTAAGTTATCTCAAACATTGGCTTGGCTGTAAGAGCTTTTACCTGTTACGTTATCTCACTGGTTCCTAATACATAAATTTCAAGGGTAAAAGGGATGGTTTAGTGGGTAACGGTGCTTGCAAGCCTGGCATGACAACCTGAATGTGATTCCCAGAACCCATGGAATGTGGAGGGGGAGAACTCCACAAACTTGTCATCTGGCCTCTGCAATGCTACAGCATGTGTTCACCCACCTACGCAAAAACCGTAATAGATTAAATACATGTGAAGTGTGTTTTTTAAGAACTTTAATTGAAAGTTTAAACTGAAGGTGCTGTATGTAGACTTACACCCAGAGACCGCTCAGCCATCATGACAAATCCTTCTGGCTATGAAGTTTTTATTCCCATCTTCACAAAGGATAAAAACAAACATGTGGAAAAATCACCAATTGTTCTTGGTTTCTCAGAAAGCCAAAGTGCAAGGAACATTGATGCTCCAAACCTGAGGAGACACAAGTAAGGTAAACACAGAGAATCTGGTGTTACTGGGGGCCAGACACTGGAGGAGCATGGCCATAGAAGAGCTTAAGATCCGGTGGATGGATTGCTGGAGGTTCAATGTGTGCAAACTTGGGAATTAAAAATTAAGGGGTTAAAGTCCCAGTTTCTTAAGGGATAAAGCGTGGCCTCCTAAAAATCAAGGGATTGGAGAGATGTCTCATCAGTTAAGAGCCGTTGTTGAACAAGCACAAGGACCTGAATTTGGATGCCATCTATGTAACAAGCCTGGTGTGATCTGGTGCATGCCTGTATCCATAGCACTAAGGAGGCAGGGCAAAGACAGGAGGACCTGGGCTGACTGGCTTCCAGCCTAGCCAGAAAACTGGAGCTCCAGTTCATAGAGAGCCACTGCTCCAAAGGAATGAGGTAACGAAGAATAGTGAAAGGAGGAAATCTCATTTTCACAAGGCCCAACCATCAGTGAGTCTGCCTCCCAAGCTTCAAAGAAAAATCTCTGCTGCAGGCACAATGTTGCATGCCTTTAATCCCAGCACTCCAGACTGAGGGGGCAGACATCTGTGATTACAGGCTAATGAGTGAGACATGGTGAGATCTGTCACAAAAAAATAAATATGTTCTCAAAACATTGTGTTCTTTATAAAAGGTTGACCTCAAGGGAATGTCTTTCCCTAGAGACTGAACACTTTTGGTTTTCCAGAGCCCCCTTTAGGAGGCGAGAGACAGGAAACACCCAACTTCGTTCACCCTTAGATTTTCTGTCTTTCTCATATGGGTTTGGGAGCTGAGAAGCACTGGAAAGGACATAGGCACACAAACAACAACAAACCAGCTAAGATGCCTGCATTTGCAGGTAGAAGCAGGAGACCACAAAGTTGAGGCCAGCCTGGGCAACATAGTATGAATATCTATGTATCTTCGTGTTTGTGTGTGTGTGTGTGTAATCGGACAAAATACACACACAAAAGTAAAGCAAACAAATCTAAATACAGTTTAAAAACAGAGTATAAATATCCCAAACAAGAATAATTTTATAGGGAAACATATGTCAATAGCAATGTTATCAACAAGAAAAAGAAAGAATTCAGGAAATATGGAAAATAAACATGGCAGGGAATTTTCCAGAATTAGTAACAGATAACAAAACTTTTTTTAAAAGATTTTATTTATTTACTATGTACACAACATTCTGCTTCCATGTCTATCTGCACACCAGAAGAGGGCACCAAATCTCATAATAGATGGTTGTGAGCCACCATATGCTTGCTGGGAATTGAACTCAGGACCTCTGGAAGAGCAGCCAGTGCTCTTAACCTCTGAGCCATCTCTCCAGTCCCAGATAACAAAACTTACCAATTCTAAAAGCTCAGAGAAGAATACACAGATAAATATTGGAAAAAAACCATACACCTGGACATTCAGTAAAACTACAAGAATTCAAAATCAAAGAGAGTCCAAGACAAAACCAGGAGATGGAGAGGAAAGCCAACCCCAGCCTCCCGAACCTTACTGTAAAGGGACTTTCCATATGCTAATTAGCATGACTTGACTGTATTTACCTTCCATCTTGCTCTCTGAGACACCCTCTCTCTCTCTCTCTCTCTCTCTCTCTCTCTCTCTCTCTCTCTCTCTCTCTCTGGCCTTAAGGAACATGTCTTGTGTATTCAATTCACTTACAAGCTGGGAATATAGCTCAGTTGGGAAAATGCTTACACTGTAAGTATGAAGACCTCAGTTCTAACCTCAGGACCCAAGTTAAACAAACATCTGGACATGGTGGCAGCTGATTGTAATTCCAGCACAGGGGAGGCAGAAGCAGGCTAATCCCTGGGGCTTGCTGGCCAGCTACCCTGGTTTCATTGGGAGAGACTTTTCTCACAAAAACAAAGCTGGAAAGTATCCGAGGCCCAAGATTGTCCTCTAACCTCCACATGCTCACATAAAAAAATAAAATTCATATTCGAATCCCTTTCTATGAATGAACAAGTACCACATATATGATGGTGGTCCCATAAGACTATAATAGAGCTGAAAAATTCCCATCACCTAGTGATGTCATAGCTATTGTCGTGATGCTATATTATTCATGGTTTTGTGATGATGATGCGTGTGTAAACACCTACTGTGCAGCCAGATGTACAATGTACCACACATGAACATAATACTTAGGGATGACAAGCACCCATGTTATTAGTACATATATTTACTGCACTATACTTCTTGCCATTAATTTACAGTGTGTTCCTCTTACATAAAACAAGAGTTCACTTAAATCTCACTGTTGAATAGTCTGCTGTGTTACACCAGAAGCTGCCTCATCCATCTTGTGTTTACTGTGTCTCTTGACTGCATCTCTTGTGCTTAATTTCATCTGATGTAGTTTTGTGCATGTGGCCTCTAAGCATACACCTGCCAGAGTTGGCAGAAAGAGACCATGTCCATGGTTGACTGCAAACAAAATAAAAAGTGACTAAAGACCATGAAGACAGAGTCAGCATTGGCAATTGTTTGTCAGGTGAGCATGGCCCTTTCCACCCTGGCTATGACCTTGATTGAGAATGAAATGACATAACGAAGAAAGTATTGCTTCTGGGTGAATCGTCATCATTGCACACTGATAACACAAGTGATAATTAATGAAACAGAGGATCTGCTTCAATGAAGGCAATGAGATGAACACAATTCAAGGCCCATGTGAGGACTAAAGGCCAGATCCAGACACACACACTTCTCAGCACCAATGATAGACACACACACACATACACACACACACTCTCTCTCTCTCTCTCTCTCTCTCTCTCTCTCTCTCTCTCTCTCTCTCTCTCTCTCTCCCCCCGCACCAATAATGGACACACACTTCTTAGAACCACGATGGGCACACCCACTCCTCAGCACCATGATGGGCACACCCACTCCTCAGCACCATGATGGACACACCCACTCCTCAAGATGACTGTGAGCTATGCAAAAAATGATTGTGATGTTGAAAGTAAAGTCCAGATCTACCTTTGAATTTCAGGCTAGCACTGGGTAAGTTCAATGCCACAAGAATTGTGACTGGATACACAGGTGAGAGTGAGTGACAAACCCACCAGGGCTAACATGCAGACAGACAACTGAAGGATTTTCACATATTTCAGCCAATTTTGGAGGACAGTTGCTTTCTAGAGCAAATCTTCAATATAGAAGAGTCTGCCTTTACATCGATGAAACAGAGACGTGTTTTCCAGAATGACTCTTATTGTTTGTTTGTTTTTTGTGGTAGTAAAGCTTTTATTTATTTTTTAGCATACTAATCCCAGTTCCTCCTCTCTCCCCTCCTCCTGGTCCTCCCCCACCTTCCTGTCACCCTACCCCCTTTTGCTCTTCAGAGAGGGTAAGGACCCCCCATGGGGAGTCAAGGAAGTCTGTCCCATCACCACATTGAGGCAGGACCAAGGCCCTCCCCACTGTCTAGGCTGAGCAAGGTATCTCTCTATTGGAAATGGACTCCCAAAAGCCAGTTCATGCATTAGCAATAGATCTTGATCCCACTGCCAGTGGCCCCACAAACTGCCCAAGACACCCACTGTCATGTGTATTCGGTCCTAGGCAGCTTCCCCAGCTGTCAGTCCATGAGCTCCCACTAGCTCAGGTCAGCTGTTTCTGTAGGTTTCCCCATCCTGGTCTTGACCACTTTGCTCTTATTATTGCTCCTCCCTCTCTTCGACTGGACTCCAGGAGTCAGCCCAATATGACCTTTATTGTTTTTTGTTTGTTTGTTTGTTTTATCCAGACAGGGTTTCTCTGTGGCTTTGTAGGCTGTCCTGGAAGTAGCTCTTGTAGACCAGGCTGGCTTTGAACTCACAGAGATCCACCTGCCTCTGACCTTCCGAGTGCTGGAATTAAAGGCGTGCGCCACCACCGCCTAGCTTTGACCTTTATTGTTAAGTAACACAGGAATTGTGGTTGATATTTTAACTAAGGACATGCTTCAACTGGTTGTACCTATAATATATATAAGAAATATTTACCTTCTTTTGCTTGTGTGTTTACCGGTATGTGGATGTCTATGCCTCTTTGATGAGTCCTTACTTTATATACTGAGGCAGGATCTCTGCCTACTGAGTACTAGTGTTACAGGCAGATGCTGGTTACTGGGGATCCACACTTTGGTTCTCATGCAAGCTCAACAAGTGCTTTACCCACTGATCCTTCTCCCCAGCTGTAGCAAAGTATTTTGCAAACAAATATACTTACTTATTGGGCAGATTCATTTGTGTTTGCATGGTGCACGAGCTGTGTACTTTGAGTTGGGATCTGAACATTCAGGGATGCTGCTCTGTTGGCTTCCAGCTATATCAGGACCTACTTAACCGCTCTCTTCTTTTCTACCTTGTCTGGCTTCACAAATAGATTTAGGATGTCTCAGAACTATTCTCTTATTATGAGTGTCCCTTTGTCACTGAGCGCTGTGGAGATTGCTCTGGGTCAGTTCCCTCTTTGTGCGGTGATTCGATCAAGTCTTCCATAATTACTGTCAAAAAGTGATCTTTGAAGGTGTTTCCCAATTAAGTAGTTAACTAATTAGAGAGGTGGAGTCTTGATATGTTGCCCTGACTGGCCTCAAACTTCCAAGCTCAAGCAATCTTCCTACCTCAGCCACCCAAGTATCTGGGACTCCAGGCTGCTACTCAAGTTGGCCAGTGTATTATTATATTTATCAGCTTTTTAAAAAATTCTGTTTCCAAGGGTTGGAGGGCTGGTTCCTTGGTTAAGAGTGCTTCTGGTTCTTGCAGAAGAGCTGGGTTCAGTTCCCCAAACCCATATGGCAGCTCACAACCCTGTAACTCCAGCTCATGGGGATTTGATGCGTCTGCTGGCCTCTGTGAGCATGGTGTGCATATAGTCTATCTTACACACACAAAATTCAATAGGTAGTTGAAAATTCTGTTTCCAGGTTTCTTGTTTTAAGCAGCTACACATTTTTAACTAAAAAATTAGAAGTACTTGTTACAAAAGTTTTTTAGAGTATGCCAGAAGGATAGAAAAGGAAATCTATTCTTTAACAGATGTGGACATTCTGGTTGGTTTATTTTTGTTTTTTATAAGTACACTTTTTTCTCTTAAGGAAGTTTTTTTTTCCTTTCTCTATTCTCTTCACTTTAATTATACAGCATATGTCTTTTTTATTTTCTGTGTTTCCTTTATGCTCTGTAATTTGAAGATCCACAGGGCCATTTAAGATAAGGCAGTTCTACCGGACTCAAGGTAATGGTGAATGACTGGGAATTTATCAACCTCTGTGCACAGAGCTGATCAGGGCCAGCCTTGGTTGTTAGGATTTGAGCAATGCTGAAAAGATCCTTCCTGAACTAGTGTCTCTCAAAATTATACAATGGAGAAACTTGCACCTGTCTGTCTTGAAGACTCCAAGTTTCTGTTAAAATACAGATTCTAGGAGGAGGAGCCACCCAGAATCCCCGCCAGGGTTCCCTGTGGGCCTAGAGAGAGGCTGGAGCAAAATGACTGGGCTTGTCACTGTCAGGCCTGCAGGAAGAGGGGGAGGGAGCTGATCTCTGCAGTGTCCCTGACTCTTCTGCAGCAATTCTGCCTGCTGGGGGCTGTGACTTTATTCAGATGAGCAAGGGCTCCTCACATCCTTCATCTGTGTGGAACCCGTGGCAACACATTTCTGAGACTTATTTTTCTTTCCTAATTACTTCTTTGGTTAAGCCAGCCCCCTTTGTTCCCCTTGCCTGCCAATGGCTGCTCTTTGTAGAGTCTGCTTCAAGGGAAAAGACTGGAATTTTCTAACAAAATGCTTGCTAAAATTCCTTTCTAATATGGCATGTCTTCATGGACCTTCTTGCTTCTCTCCAACCATCCCTTTCCTTTCAAAGTTCTTAAACATAGTTTCCTGTGGTCTGTGTTGTATGTGGTCATGTGTATATGCGTACCTGTGAGCACGTACATGTGTGCATCCAGAGGCCAGAGGACAGTGAGTATAATCCTCTATTGTTCTCACCATGCTCCCTTGATTCAGGCTCTCTCACTGAGCTTGGAGCTTGCCACTTCAGCTAGGCTGGCCATTGAGCTCCCAGGATCTATCTGTCCCTGATCCTGAATGCTGGGGTCATCGGCATGTGCAACAACACCTGACTTTTTTTTTTTTTTAAGAAAGTAACTCTTATTTATTCTTCGTTAATTTCATAATGTAAAGAATGTATCTTCATCATGTCCACCCCCACTTTGCCCTCCCTCCCACCCCCCTACCCTACATGTACTCCCCTCACACATACTTTATGCCCTTGCTGTCCTCCTCCTCCTCTTCCTCCTCCTTCTTCTTCCGCTGAGTTGGTGCTGCCTGCTGGAATGTTGACTGAGCATGTCAGTTCTGTGACTCCAGCTGCTGGGTGGTGGCAGTGTGTCACAGCCGTGTCACGTCCAGGAGACATTGCTTTCTCCATCCTCTGGCTCTTACATTCATTCTGTCGTCTCTCTTCTGATATGGCTTAAGCTTCAGTGGGGATTGATACAGATGTCCCATGTAGGGCTGAGCACTCAAAAGCCACTTACTCTGAGAGCTTTGACCAGCTGTGAGTCTGCACTAACTGCTGAGGACTGCAGAAAGAACCATCACTGGCCCAAGGCTGAGGCAGCTGAAACACAAAGATTTAGAAGGCAGTTTGAAACATACCTATTTAGCAAGACAACAGCAGTAGGTTTCCCCCTGAGGCCTGTGACATCCCCAGCCAAGGGCTCTTGACTAGGTTTACAACTCCAACTCAAGCTTCACCCCTGATCAAACTCAGATCAGAGCCATTTCCCAGCCCCCCTTGTGGTTCCTGCTCTGCTTCCTTCAAGTGCCCTGAGCATGGTAAAAGGGCAGTCCCGCCATTTTGTAAAATCGGTTTTCATTTAGCAGCATGTGAAGATTGTATATCCAAAGCCTAAACAGTATGTGAGAAAATCTGTCTGTTCATTCCCACAGTTCAATATATTGAATTCCTTGGCCTTTTCAGCTTGACTGACTACCTGTGGTGTGACACCCTTCCAGGAGGTTACCATGTCACCTGGCCCTCTACCAAGATTAGATCATACATCTCCTTGGCCGCCTCTCTGCCCTTTGCCTTGAGAGACAAGCCATCTTCAGGAAGGCATTCGCACTGGTAAACATCTACCCTTTGCACTTCTGTGTACCTAGCTAGAGCTGCACATTTTCAGCATTTATGAAAAATGAGCTTCCCTGTTCAAAATTCTTCTTTAGTTTCGGTTGATCATTTTAATTTCAGAGGGGCATTTAATGTCTCTTGGCTTCTCCACAAATCCACAGTGCAGTAGCTCCTTTTGAAAATCACATTCCCTTCCAAGCCAGCAGCCCGGGCGGATGCTTTTCAATTGTGTTTCCTTCTCAGTGGGGATGCAGGGGAATGCTGGCATACCGCACGCCAGAGCTCCACAAGTAATTCTACTCCAGCCTAAATGGCAGAGCCAAGGAAATTGCCAGGGCGATGCATTATTAACTTTGCTGCCCAATGCTTAGTGCGTCCCTTTTCTTCCATCCGGAATTGGGAACTGCCTGGCATGCCCTCAATTGCTGACCTAGGGTTGGGCACCTTGCTCTCAATTGCTGACCTTGGGTTGGGCACCTGCCCACCCTCATAGGGCCCATTTCAGCTGTGTGCAGTCTTTCTCACTTCAGAAGTTCAATGAATCACTCAGCCACCGCAGAGCAGGAGCCTTGAGCATCTGTGTGAGTACAATGCAGGATACAGACTCTTCCCACAGCGCAGGCAACAGGGTCCTCCGCAGGTTTCAGTATGACTACGTGTATATTATCATGCTAGCTGGGAACAAAACAGTCCATTTGTTTGTGAAGGTGCTGCAGTACATGCTTTATGAGGAGAATTTTATGATTGTGCTAAATTATGAAGCACCATAAGGAATGATTGAATGCAAATGACCAAACATTTGCAACATGAGTGGTGAATAAATTGATGAAAAAAATTAACACCCCAGTAGTAAGATATCAAGAAAAGACATGAGTTCAAGATTTATTTTTATTATTTTCAATGTATGCATGCGCGTGCACATGTAAGTGCAGGTGACAATGGATGCCGGAAATATGGGGTCCCCATGGAGCTATAGTTACAGGTGGTTGTGAACCAACTGATATGGATGCTGGGAGCTGAACTTGGGTCCTCTGTAAGCAGTATGCCCTCCTAACCACTGTGCCATCTCTCCTTACCCCAAAGGCAGTTTTTTAAAAGAAATTTAAGAGTATAATAAAACATGAAAATATTTCAAACATCACTAATAACAACAGAAAAAAAATCAAAGCATAGATTCAATGTGGAACAGATCATGAGAAATGGAAAAATCTCACAATTGCCACGTCAGAAAAGAGCTAGGAAAGTGTCTTCTCATGCATTGTTGGTGGGAACGTTCATAGGGATGGGGTTATGTAAGGCTGTGTGGCAAAGCATGATGACAATTTGAAGTTTGCATACATTTTCCACTGTGACAGTTCCCTGCTTGCTACCTCCCCCTAATACAACAGAGCAAAGCCTGCAGGACTTTGGCCCACAGTTTAAATGCAGCAGCAACATCTATTTCCTTGGACCATCTGAGGACATCTTGTTCTGTGTCCCTTTCCTCTGGCCTGGAACTCTCTGGAGTCTGGGCTTAGCTTTGTCCAGTGTTCTGTGATAGTGACAGAGAAGTCCCTGGGTAGTCACATAGACTCTAGAACACGGTTCCTGACCCTTGATCACACAGAGCATTTTCCTGAAACCTATCCTCAAATCTTGCTGGGCATTGTGCAACCCTGCAAGACCCTTCTTTATAGTCTTCTGTAGAAGTGAGCTCCCCCCCACCCCCGCACCATTGTGAAACTCTTGTAGGATCCTTCTGCATAATCTTATATAGAAATGGGTCGCTCCCCACCCCCACCCCATGACTGGCTCCAGCAGTGATAGGCTGGATGGGCCTGGAGCTCCTCCTCCTCCTCTCTGCTCACCATCTTTGTTGAAGCTCCCAGTCCCCAGGGCAGCAGCTCGTCTCCCCCCCCCCCCATCCCCTATCAATATGCACCTGGACCTATTTTCTGTTGGATGGCCCCACTGGTCAAAGATTGCTGTCTACCATAGATTAGCAGCTCTCCCTGGTCTCGGTTGACACAATATGGAGGACTCTCTCCTCCCCAGTGGGGGCTTTCTGCTCTCTACCCTGCCTTATCTGGAGAATGTCTCTAGGTCATGATGCCTGACTTATCTCCGGTGTGACCCTTGACTTGGTTCCATGCAGAAGCTTTCCCCCTGCTGTCCATATGGTAATTGGTTTTGTACTAGGAGCCTTATTGCTGGCAGTTAGAGCTGGGGAAGGGCCGGTCCAGCCGGTCTTTTCCCCCGCGGCTGAGGGGATGGTGAGTGTCAGACTACTCAGACCCTCCCCCCTCCTAGTTACCTGGGAGAAACACACACTGAGTCAGGAGACTCAGGATCTGGCTTTATTCCAACAGACATGAACTTATATAGGGTTGAGGTAGGGATGGGAATCTTAGGGTATCTTAGGTAAGGTGACAGGAGGAATAAGGGCCAATAATATTCCACCAAGCTGGCGGGTAGCTAGGCAGGGGGCGGTCTTACATCAGGCCTTGCTGAGTCACCCCCACGTGGAGGTTACAGGCCAGAGACAGGATGCCAAACTTTAGGAGGTTACACTGGGCCTCACATCGGAGCCTTTGTAGGCTCAACATCTTATTGTAGGAATGTGCTGTTTCATGCAAATTAGGTGATGCCCCAGCCTCTGTCCCCATCCTTTATATACCCTCTCACTCTGAAATAAAGTTGAGCTGTCTCACTGAAGTCATCTTCTGGAAAGCTGTTTCTGCCATGATCGCAGGCCATCCAAAGCTCTCTGTCATCACTTTTGCCACTTTGTCCTCGTGGACTGGTGGCCAACAGACCGTGAGGAGAAGAGAACCCCACAATTTTCCATTCTAGAGACCCTATAGGCGCTCTTAGAGAAGCATCGATTGTGATGCACGGTGTCCTTTTGTGCAAGTGTTATTCCTGATCAGGTAAGAGTGTCACTGTGTTTTGTGATTTTTTTTCCCTGGGGAGATATGAACAAGTGCCTATTTGCCCAAAATAAGGTATTGATGACAGAAAGTGAAACAATTCCATCCAAGTTCAATTTGATGAATTAATGGGTCTATTGAGCTTAATTGTGGAAGATTAGCTTAGGGAGCTACTTAAAAACTGGTCGGTGAGCCCCAAACAGCTGCATCACTAGAGTCCACCCAAACCCTGATGACACTCCTCCAAAAGCTGCTTGGATGGAGTCTACCCTTCAGTTAACCTTGCACCTCTCAGACACTCCAGGTACCTGAGACCACATGCCCCTGGGGCAGTGCTACCTGGAGATGGGAGAGGCGAGTGGGCGGGCGTGGCTGAAGTCTCAGGTGAGAGTCTGTACTTGCTAGTTTTTATAGAAACTTGACCAATCTAGAGTTATTTGGAAAGAGGGAACCTCAATCGAGAAAATACCCTCACCAGACTGGCCTGTGGGGATGTACATATGATTGTCCATGGCTCATGGAGCAGAGTCCAGGTCACTGTGGAAGGTGCCACCCCTGGGCTGGAGGCCCTAGGAGCTACAAGAAAGTAGGCTGAGTAAGCTATGGGAAGCAAGCCAGTAAGCAGCATCCATTTACAGCCTCTGCATCAGCTCCTGCCTCCAGGTTCCTCCTTTGAGTTCCTGCCCTGACTTCCCTCAATGATGGGGTGTGATCTGAGTGTCGTAAGATGAAATAACCCCTTTTTCTTCTACAAGTTACTTTTGGCCATGGTCTTTATCTCAGCAATAGAAACCTACTTCACTCCTTCAAGGGAGATATTAATAGGCCTGGTACTCGGGTAATCACGGGCTCTCTGATTTCAAGATGGTAAGTGCCGTGCCCTGCCTGGAGGACAGAGTTCCATATGATGGATGCTGCAGGTGTGGGATGCATCCCAAAGCTGCTAGCTGCAGCTGGGGTTCTTGATAGAGATTCCTTTTCAGGTAAAGCCATGTTGTTGAAGTAGGCTGCTGCACAGAATCTCAGAGTGAGTCAGAACGAAGCAAAGTTGAGCTTATCACCTGCATTAGCAATTCCTCCAATCCATGAGATTCTACTTTCTAGAATCTTCCTCAATGTTTTCCTTCGGGGCTTTAAAATATTCATTGTACAAAGTGAGGGAGGAGCAAACATATGAACAAAGGAGTCAAGACCATTATTGGGAAACCCACAGAATCAGCCGGCCTGAGCTAGTGAGAGATCACTGACTCAGGTCTGACAAATGGGAAACCTGCATAAGACCCAACTAGACTCCCTTAATATAGGTGACAATGGTGTGACTCTGACAATATATGAGGCCATTGGCAATGGGTCCAAGACCTAACACTAATGCACAAACTGACTTAGCAGAACCCATTCTATATGGAGAGATACCATGCCCAGCCTAGATACAGGAGTGTGGAGATGGAGAGATGACTTGGTCCTGCCTCAACTAGATAATGGGACAGACTTAGTAGACTTCCTATGGGAGGTCTTACCCTCTATGTGGAGCAGATGGGAGGAGGGGGGAGCGGAGGAGTGGGAGGAAAGGGGAGAAGGGGAACTGGGATTGGAATGTAAAAAATAAATTAATAAAAAAAGAAAAAAATTCATTGTAAAGGTTTTTCACTTCTATCGTTAGATTAATTGCAAGATATAAGTGAGTCAGCATAATTAAATGTTTCCTTTTTGAGAGTTGACATGGTCACGGTATCTCTTCACAGCAATAGCAACCCTAACTAAGACACTATACAACTCATTTCTGCCATTATGGTCTGCCTCAACACAAGCTCAGCACAATGCCACTCAAGAACTAGAAATTCTAAAATGTCAGTCAAAAATTAACTTCTTCTATCTATAAAAACATTATACCAGACATCTTTGTTATGGTGACGGAAAGCTCACACAAGACTCTGGAGATTGGATTGAGGTGCAGATAAAAGAAAATGATAATTGCTAGTTGTTGAAGTTGGGTGAGAGGTCGATATTGTTTAGTTTTGTTTTTTATGCATGTCTAAACTTTTGTGTAAGAAAGTACAAAGACAAAATCAATGTACAATGTTAAGTCTTGAGATCTTTGGGTTTTGTTTGTTTTTTGAGGACCAGTAAAATCACTTAGCAGGTAAAAGTGCTTGCTGCCACAGCCTGGTGACCTAAGTTCAACCCCTTTAACTCATGGTAGAAAAAGAGAAACCACACCTCAACGTTGTCCTCTGACCTCTGAATACTTTGTGGCACACATGCACTCATACTCACACCTACACATCACATACCACACATCACACACACACACACACACACACACACACACACACACACAATAATAATTTTGAAAAAATCTTTGTTATCTTTGAGAGAAGGGAGAAATGGCCCCCTAGAGAAGTTTTTTTTTTCAATTTCCTAGTTCTATAATTACATGTGCTTTGTAATAATTCCCCAAATTTTATAGGATACTTTTTTGTACATGTACTGTATGCATTTCTATTAGCTAATTTTTCCTGATGTTATGGCAAACTACTGAACAAAAGCAGCGTATGGGTGTGTCTATTCTGGCACACAGTTTGAAGGGATACGGTCCACCATGCACAGCGGTAGGCAGCTGGTCACACTGCATCCACACTGCAGAGTGATGAGCACTGAGGTTCCATTTCCTTGACATTTTTATTCAGTCCAGGACCCCAGCCCATGGATGGTGACACCCATAATCAGTTCTCACCTCAGTTACAACTGTCTCTACGTATGGCCTGATAGATACATTTGTACACATGTCTCCTAGGTGATCCCATCAGAGCACACTATATTCCAATGAAAGTTTTAAGTACTGCATGAGCGCTTTCTTTCAAAGTGGCAGATAACTGCTCATGGTATCATGTGAAGATCACAGTACCTATCAGTGTCCTTCCCACATAAGCTCTCAAACTTGTGGGCCTGGAAGACAGGAACAAAATATGCAGCAGGGGTCTGTCTGGGCAAAGTCAGCAAGGAGATCCTGTAGGTGAGACTAAAAGGCTACAACTTAATATCAGGTTTTTATATTCAATTGAGAACAAATTTGTAAGTAATTCTCCAAGACCAATTGGTTTAAAGTGGTAGTTTTCTCTCTTATCTGTACACTACAATCACTGGAGGACTTTAAAAGGTACTTAGGCCTGAATCCCACTCCAAGGACCCTGATTTAATAGGTTTTTCCTTCCTTGGACTTTGGCAACTTTCAGGGCTCTTGGGTCAGTGTAAGGAACAACCCTCAATGAGAAGCTCTGACTCAGGGTTAA
Organism: Cricetulus griseus; assembly: GCF_003668045.3. Classification (NCBI taxonomy): domain Eukaryota; kingdom Metazoa; phylum Chordata; class Mammalia; order Rodentia; family Cricetidae; genus Cricetulus; species Cricetulus griseus. Next base: position 255,657,001 of record NC_048596.1, on the reverse strand, counting down.
GGATGTTGGCTGCATGTCTTTCCCACGGGTGCTGAGGGGATCTTGGGAACCAGTTTTGCCCTATTCAACTACAGGCACAATCAGGTCGCCCTTAGCCCTTGGGCTAAACTGCAGCAGGAGGCGATTTCTTTTCATTGGTTCAATTTTTGTGACTAGCTTCCAGTCTATGATATTGTTTCAGGAACCATTTTATTTAGTTTGTGTCAAAAAGCATAAATGGCCTACAAAGCCAAAGAGAGATGAGAAGAATTTGCAAACATGTGGAATGCATTAACAAAAAATATATTGCTTGGTCCGTAATTTCTAAACTTCATCCTCAGCTATTTCCTTAAATTCTTCCAAGTCCTTGCGAGACATTTCAACATTCTCTTGGCACGATTATCCCGTGGAGAGAAGGACATGGCTCACGCTTCTCTAATAGGAGCAGCTCTCTCCAGACACACTGGGAGCCTGCATTAGTAGGTTGAGTGCTGGGCCAGGCAGAGCTGACAGTACAAAGTTCCAGCCCAGTCACTTCCTAGCTGTGAGGCTTCAGACTTCACTTGGAATATTACTTAAGCTTCATCTGCCAAGGAGCCTTGGTGACACCAAATCCCAAACCAGTATTTCTCTTTCCTCACCTGTGCCTGCGTTATCTGTGATGTGGTTTTACAGTTGTTCCCATTGCTGAGTAACATCTGTTTCTCCCACACTGGATCTGAGCTAGCTGACCTTTTCTGGGCAAGAGAATGAAGTAGATATGACTGTGAGAAGAGGTCTTGAATGCTCCTTGCTTTTTCTTCCCAGAGCTTTGCCATCTCATCTCCATGGGAAGAAACCCAGTGGTGCCTGCTGAAGGGTGAGATACCATGGAGAGGTGAATCACAGCTTCCCAGGAGTAGAGTTACCTAGACAACCAGTAGTTGACCACACAGATACATGCACATGCACACACACTCAAAGAAACCCCATAAGAAGTATGACTTTATGGCTCACCAGGCCACCCATGAACTAAATACATTTCAGACTAGTTTGTTATACAGCCATAACCAACTAATACATGCAGGATAGGATCCCAGTATTCGATGGCATGTTGATTATAAGTTGCCTGGCAAGCAGTGAGTACCCTACAATTACTGACTTCCTTTTCTTATTTAAAGCCCAGTTTCTTGAATGATAAAGAACTACAGGCAGACATGTGTGTTTGTGACTGGAGTTTCAATTACACAGCACCTTATGGAAGGAAACAGACAACCTCATTCTATCCAGAAGGGCCCCAAGGCCAAACTGCAAAGTCAGTTTTTTTTTTTAATCTGTTCCCTCCCCATCAAAATTCTAATGGCAAAGACTAGACAGAAATGAAGATGGGGTTGATAGGGCCAAGGTTCTTTAGGTCCCTGGGAAAAGAGAATGGACCATAACCAGCAGCAAGAGAGAAAGAATGGTCCAGCTTCTACTCAGTTCCTCAGGGATGCCATCTGTTTTCTGTGGGCCCAAGGAAAGATGGGAGGGATGGACAGGTATCTCCCTGAAGTGGAGGCAGGTCAGAGCCCCCTCAGATCATCTTCCTGTGGCAACAGAGCTAGAAGGGAGATGGAAGAAGGAAGCTTTTCATTTTATCTGCTTGCCCTCACTCTGGCTGGCAAGTTCCTCTATCTTGTTGCAGCCATTTCTGCATTGTTTTGCTCATAGGAGAACCCACTTCTTCTGGCTTCCCATGTAGGCTGAAGACCCACAGCTCTCCAACAGTACCAGCTTGGAACTACTCAGATACCCAGCCTCAGGTACTGAGCCACTGTGAGTTACTGGCCTCTTCAGTGTAAGACAGCCATTGTCGGGATGCCCAGACCTCACCATTCAAGCAGAATTTCTGTAAAATCTAATGAACCAAACCAGACAAAACAGGCCTGGCTTACAAGAAGCCAGTGTGAGTGGATGACATCAGAATGTCCATGAGAACCTGTGCTACCTGTGTGGGCACTGTGACAAAGTCAGGACAGAGAGGGAGAGGGAGAAAACCTCATTGGCTAGAATCACCAAAATGGAAATTGAGTTGATTTGTAGAAAATAAAATCATATGCCTTACATTAAAAGATATTGCACAACTAAATCAATGAGTACATATAAATATCCTCATGTCCATTGTAAACGTTGCCTTACAAACATGAAAACTCCAAGGAGAGTCGTGTCAAAAGCAGTCAATTCAGCACGTGTTTCAAGGCTTGGCTGCGGGTCTCTATTTTTCTTTCCCATATTCTCCTCCCTGTGATCAGGGAAAATGCCAGCATTGTCTGCAGCACTCAAAATCCACGGGATTTTCCTTTTCCCTGGCCTATCAGTATTTTTATTTTCTCACTTCCAAAAATGCCAATTTCAGACTACAACCAAGAGAAAGAACTTGATGAGTTGAGGCTGGCGTGAGGTTATATGTTATGCTCACACGCACATTCATAGCTAAAAGCAGGCATATTTCTCAACAGTTCAGCAAGGTTCCAGTACGTGGAGTCCACACTGGGTCTTAGACTAGGCACGTGGACCACCGACGGGACTATGCGCTGAATTCAGAGCAGACAGACTGAGAGGTTAGGAAGCAGACAAAACTTCACAGCATACTGAAAAATCACAGTCTTCCGGGAGAGCAAGAATGATAGCCAAGGTTAGCTTACTCAAGGGAACTTCCTGCTTCACTTCTCCAATAAAAAAGAAAAAGAAAAACATTTTCAGACAGGGAGGCCCAGTCCAAATATTGGAATACTTTGATGGCAGCTCCAGAATATGACTGAGCTCAGGAGGAATGAAGGACCCAAAGCCCCCAAACAATACACCTGCCATGGGCATCAGTGTGAGAACCAATATTAGAAAATTAGCTTTTTCATTTTCTATTTGGTTTGTACCGTTAACTTTAAAAAGCCAAAATCTCTGATATTGTGTTTAATTTTCCATTGGAACAAATGCATGTAATATACAAGCTTACCATCTTAGCCCCTTTTAAGCGTGGAATTTAGCAGTTAAGAGATTTCCATAGTTCTGCACTCCCTGAAACTTTTTTATGCTGCAAAGCTGATATTAGCCATTCAGAGGCTGCACTTTTGTAAGGGAAATCTGAATCTAAAATGCTTCATTTCTTCAATTATTCACCAACAATGATTGTAATTTGCCCATCCTATACAGACTATACTTTCTGGAACTGCGGTGAGATGGAAAAGAAAGAGCAAATATTGTTCTCACGAGATGGTAAGCGCTCTAAAACGGGAACAGGGTGATATTACATCTTGATACTTTGTATGCTGTCTGTGCCACAGCAAGCTCCTAAGGGAGAGGCTGCTGTTTAAAACAAAATGAATACTTCTCGTGGACACCAAGGACAATGAGAGTTTTCTTCTAAAGTTACACCCTGGAGCTGAGGGCGTGCAGGCCTCTGCAGATACAACTGTCCTCTGACTTCCTCCTGAGACTGAGCCCCAGCTACTGTCTCTGTTTCTTCCCATCCCATCCTCCCCCTCACGCCTGCACCAACCTAACCTATCCTTCCCAGTTTCCGCCTGCCTTCTCTGCTCAATCGGCAACAGCAGCTGCCTTCCCTCCATTCCACCATCTTCTGTAGCGCTTTAGTCATTTTTTGTGCCCTTTCCCACAGTAAAATCAGTATTTTTCCCATTCTTTGCCGCATTCAATGTGACCAGAAACCAAAAATCCAACCTACAGCTTAGAGTCCCCAGTTTGGGAAGTAACAGTGGTTCTTTTAGGGTCTTGGAAGAAAGCTTTGTCTTTCTCATCTCCTTTTTTTTGTTTTGTTTTGTTTTGTTTTTTATTCAAACACAAGAATTTAAGATAAAAGTTCACACACACACACACACACACACACACACACACACCATTGCAGCAGTCATAAAAAGAAGTAACATAATGCAAGCCAACGATAATACTGATAACCTGGAAGGCACAGCTAAGGAAGGAGTCACAAGAATCCTATGTGCTATGTGAGTTTTCTTATGTGAAATGTTCAGAAAAAAAAATAAAATGTTCAGAAAAATAAAATGTTCAGAAAAAATAAATCTTCAGAGGAGATTGGTGGTTGTTTACTGCTGGGGAAGCATGTGGAGGGGACAGTAAAGGATGTACCTTTGAGGTACCAACAATATCCTTAGGTCACTGCTTGTTGGTAACTATACTAAAAAAACACTGGCTTCACACTTCAAAGGAGGAAGCAAGCCATCATCTCCCATTATCTTTAACATTTTAAAAATATGAACCATTTCACACATACAAAGTTGTGTGTATGTTAATTACATAAGGTAAAAATAAATCTATCACTTGCTTAATAAATATTACCTTGCCATGACCTTTGAAGTCTTCAAAATGGTCCTTGCCACTTCAGTGGAAGAACTGTGACACCAACCCAGTCACAAAAACTCCAACCTACAATTTGTCCTGCCTACAAGATGCACTGTGGTAAAGGTGGTGCAGAAATTGTGGGAGTGGCCAACCAATGACTGCTCCAGCTTGAGACCCATCCCTGAAAGAAAGCCCACCCCAATACTGCCTGGGGGCCAGGTCCCAGAGGCTGGACAGCCCAGAGACCTAGAATAGAACAAAACATGACTGGCAAAAGAAAGTCAAGTAATGATTTCTAATGATATTTTGGAATACTCAGAGAGAGAAGCCTAGTATAATCGTCATCCGAGAGGCTTCAAGCAGCAACCGATGGAAACAGATGCAGAGAACCACAGCCAAACATTAGGCAGAGCTTGTTGAATCCTGCAAAAGAGGGAGAGGGAAGACTGTAGAAACCAAAGGGGCCAAGGACGCCACAAGAAAACCCACAGAATCAACTAACCTGGGTTCATAGGGACTCACAGAGACTGAACCAGCAATCAGGGAGCCTGCATGGTTATAGCCTAGACCTTCTGCATATATGCTATGTTTGTGTAGCTTGGTCTTCTTGTAGAACTTGTAACAATGGGAGCAGGGGCTATCTCTGACTCTTTTGCCTGCTTTTGAGACCTTTTCCTCCCACTAGGTTGCCTTGTCCAGCCTTAATATGAGGGGGAGATGCCTAGTCTTACTGCAACTTGATATGTCATGTTTGGCTGGTATCCCTGGGAGACCTGCCCTTTTCTGAGGGGAAAAGAAAGAGGAGTGGTTGGGGTTAGGATGCTGGGATGAGAGCGGGAAAGGGAAACTTCAACTGGGATGAGAGAAGATGAATTTTAAAAATAAATAAATCGGGGTAGAGGAGGAGGGGAGGGAGAGGGAACTGGGACTGACATGTAAAACAATCTTGTTTCTAACATAAATAAAAAAAATCTGCAAAAAATAAAAATAAGTAAATAAACAAACAAATAAATAGTCCTTGCCAAATCTAGACTTTTGCCTACCCGCACAAGAGAACGATTCACCTAAGGCTTTTTTAAAAAAAAATCTATTTGGCTTACATAATACTTTCATTAATTAATATTACTAACTAAAATTTCTAATTATTCATCATTCATTGTTTACCTTATAAGTTTTATTTTTCTTTTTTTTCCCTGTTTTCAAATTTTATTTATGGTGTGTGTGTGTGTGTGTGTGTGTGTGTCCATGGCATGGCATGAATGTGGCCATCAGAGGACAACTTTTGGGAGTCAATTTTCTCTTCCCACTGTAGTATCTAGAGATCAAATTCAAGTTGGCAGGTGTGCAGGCAGGCAAGCCACTTCACTGGCCCATGTTCATTTGGGCTATAACGGAACACCATAGACTGGGGACCTTGCAAACAATCGAAACTTGTTTTGGATGGTTCTGAGAGTCAAGAAATTGAAGGTGAGCCGGGTGTTGGTGGCGTACACCTTTAATCCCAGCACTCGGGAGGCAGAGGCAGGTGGATCTCTGGGAGTTCGAGACCAGCCTGGTCTTCAAGAGCTAGTTCCAGGACAGCCTCCAAAGCCACAGGGAAACCCTGTCTTGAAAAACTAAAAAAAAAAAAATAAAAATAAATAAATAAAATTAAAAAAAAGAAAAGAAATTGAAGGTACTGGTACCATGTTTTGCGAAGTCTCTTTCTTGTCAGTGTATTCAGTGTTCTCAGAAGGTGGAAGGATACTAATCCCACTTACCACTTCCCAGAAGGTCCTCATCTCAATACCATGACACTGGGAAACATGAAACACCCAGATCACTCCAGGGAGTGGTCAGGCTGGGGCCACTGCTGAAGGAGGGCAGTTTGGGTCTAATCCAGAAGGTGATTTGCAGCAGGGCCTGGAGTCTGTTACTGAAAAAGTGTGTGATGTGATATTTAGACTCAGCAGGAGACAGCCTCTGATTTCACACCGTTGTCTGCAGGAATTACAGTTTCCTGCACTGCTGTGCCTACTTGCAATAAGATGGTGTTAAATGACTCCAGGGCAGTGCTGGCATCTAATTAGCATAACCTGGTCACTGTCAGTGTTTTTGAGTCTGAGAACTCTTTCACAAGCACCACGCATCTGTGGGTATGTTTTCTAATATGTATATTCAACCATTATGATTTTGTGTTTCTGACTTCAACTTTGACCCAGGTTTAATTTATTTAAAACAATATTTTTAGTACTATCAAGAAGATTACTATCTTTCAATTCTGTTTTGGTCATTTGCGATCTTATTGGAACATGACCCAAAAGTGTGATGTGTAAATTGTTTAGTGTTTTATATTTACTAGGTACACACTTTTGTTTTGGGAATATGACCAAAGGTATTCCTATTTCTCCTGGCTTGGGTTTATTAGTTTATTGCCACATTCTTTAGGGAATATAAATACAGAACAACTATACTTTCATGTATTTGTATGCTTTTGAATTTTGGTTTATTTATATATTATTCTTATTTATTGGGGGGCGGGGGCTGAGACAGCATTTTGTTCTGTAGCCAAGCTGGGCTGGAACTCACTCACTATGTAACCCAGGTTGACTCTGAATTCACAGTAATACCCCTGCCACACCCCACCAAATGCTGGGATTATAGACAGAGCCACCGTGCCTGATTATTTTTAATATTTTTTTGGTATTAAAACAATAATTTAAAAATCATTTTTAAAGTTAGCATACAAAGTAAAGTGTTCCATTATGGCATTTCTACAGCATTTGCCACTAAACTCTGTTTTTATCTTATTCCTTCCCTGACCGCCCAGCCTCACTTCCCCCGCCATTCTTGTTGATCCCTTTCTACCACCCCTCCCCCAATAATCTCCCCTTCTACATTCATGTCATGAGCATTCTGTTTTCTTTCTTATTCCACTCCCACCTCAGGATCTCAGGATCTTCTCCTTAACTCTTAGGGTCCTCTTTCTAGTTTCATGTCCTTTTTACATTTGAATACACACATACTCAAATCCAGATTCCATGAGAGAAAACATGCTGTTTTTCTAAATCTGAGTTACTTCACTTAAAATAATGATCTCCAGTTCCATCTATTCTCCTGGAAATGCCATGGCAAAAAAAAAAAAAAAAAAAAATCCCACTTCGTACACATGTCCTGTTTGTTTTTTCTGAGTTTTTTTGTTTTTTTTTTTTGTTTTTTTTTTTGAGCCAGAATCTCACTCTTTAATCCAGACAGGCCTGCAACTCTCTTGCTAGACCAGGATGGCCTCAAATTCTTAGGAAACCTCTTGCTTAAGCCTCCCAAGTGCCATCATACCCAGCACATTTTCTTATGTATTCATATTGATGGGTGATGTAGCTGGTTCCTTATTTTGGTTACAGTGACCAGTGTAGTGATAAACATGGGTGTGCAATCGTCTCTGAGATGTATTGAGTTAGAATTTTTCAGGTATGTACACACCCAGGAGTGGTATAGGTGGTTCAAACAGTAGCTCTATTTTTAGTTGTTTTGAGGCATTGATTTCAATAGTGGTTACGCTAATTCCATCTCCGACAGCAGGGTATAAGGGTCCATTTTCCCAGAACCAGCATTGTTGTTTGCTTTCTTGATAATAGTCATTCTGACAGATGTGAGCTGGAATCTCGGTGAAGTTTTTTATTGGAATTTCTCTAATGGTGGCTGTTGGGGAATGCTTTCCCACATATTTATTGGTAGTCTGTACTTTGTCCTTTTGAGAATTGTCTGTCTGGTTCATTTGCAAATGTATACACTGGATTTGTTGATGTTTAATTTTTGGAGTTCTTTATAGGTTCTAGATATTAATCCCTTGTCTGATGTATATTTGGTAAAGATTTTCTCCCGTCCTGCCAGCTGTGCCTTCACTGTGCTGAGTATTTCCTTTGTTAGGCAGAAAGTTTTAAGTGTATGTAGTCTTAGTCAGTATTTAGGACCATTCCTTGTGCTGTGGGATTCCTTTACAGAAGTCCTTGCCTGTGTCTATATCTTGAAGTGTTTGCCTGTGTTTTTTGTAGCAATTTCAGACTTTGTGGTTTCTCATTGAGGTTTGTATTAGTCACTTATCTGTTGCTGTGATACACTACTTTCCCACAAGGCTCTGCCTCCTAAAGTTTCCATAACCTTCTCAAACACCAACAACAACTGGGGACCAAGTTCTCAAATACACTAGCCTATGGGGACATTTCTCATTCAAATCTCACATTCTGCTCCTGGTCACCATAGGCTCACGGCATAAAATACTCATGGTGTAAAATGCATTTAGCCCAACTTCAAAAGTCCTCATAGTCTCTAACAATCTCAACACTGTTCAAAAGTCCAAAGTCTCTTCTGAGACTCAAGGCAATCTCTTAACTGTAACTCATGTAAAACAAAACAAAACAAAAAACAAACAAACAAACAAAAGAAAAACAAATTACATACTTCTAGCATACAATGGCATGGAGTAAGCATTCCATTTCCAAAAGGGAGGAACTTGGCATAGTGAGGAAGTATCCAGCCAAAGCAGACTGAAATCCAGCAGGGAAAACACCAAATCAAGTGTCCAGTATCAGGGGATACAGTTTCAAAGGCTCTGTCCCTCCAGCTTGCTGCTGGCAACATTTATCTCTCTCTCTTGGTTCCACTCCCTACATGCAGCTAATTCCTCTAATTTTATTGGTTGGTTTTGTGTTGGAGTACTGTTTGCTCTCTTCTTTCTGGCCACATCAGCATAAAGGGATTGCTGGCTTACATGATGGATTTCTTCCTAGTTTTTCTTTACTCACACATTCCTCTCATGGTTTTTTCTTTCTGCATGCTCATGACTCCTTCGAGCCTCTTCTGTTAAATGCTGGCTTGGTGGTCATGAGCGGCCTTTGTTTTTACTTGTCTTGAGAGGTCCCCATTTTACCAATGATTAAACTAATGAATTTGATTTTTTGATTGGGGTCTTATGTAGCTCAGGCTGATTCCAAATTGCTACGTTGCCACAGATGACCTTGAGCTCCCGATCCTCTTGCCCTCACTTTGCAATTGCAGGAATTAGAGGAATTTGCTACCATGCCTGCTTTATGTGGTCCTGGGGTCAGAACTCAGGGACCTGTATACACTAGACAAGAAGCTTACCAACTAAACAACATCCTTGATTTCAGCACTGATGTCAGAAGACAGTTATGTTGCATATAGCAAACTGAGTTGGAGTTATTTTCTTTTAGCTCTTGTTATATATTGTTCCATACCTTCCTAGTTTTTAGGGTTGTTGCTGAAAGATATTATGTATTCTTCTATGTTCACCTTTGTAGCTGAGTTAGTGTTTTTTCCTACCTTACATCTTTTAATATTGTTCCTCTGCTTTATAGCTTTTACTTCCTCACTATATCATGTAGAGAATCTGGCCATGTTTATTTGAGGTTGTAAATGTCTCTTGAGTTTGGATGTTCATTTCTTTCTCTAAATTTGGGTGTTTTTCTGCTATAATTTCATTGAATAGACTCTCTATACCTTTAGAGATTTGATCTCAGCTCCTTTCTGTCTCATGGATTCTTAACTTTGGTCTCTTTATCATGGTCCAGAGTTCTTGAATATTGTGGTCTGATTCATTATTTTTTATTGATATTTGAATACACAGTTTCTTTAACCTTGTCATATACTCTTTCTTCTGCTTGGTCATATCTATTGGTAATACTTTATACTTTGATTTTTATTTATCTTGTTTTCATTTCCATGGTTTCTATTTGTGTATTGTTGTCAAAATTTCATCGTCTTTGTATTTGCATAATTATTCTTCAGCTACAGAGTCTAAGAACTCTGAAGCTCCAGCAGACAACCTCATGTTCACAGCTGCATCTCCCCACCAGGGTGATCAATACATAGAAATATTGAAAAGCACAAGACAGTCTCTGACTACACACTCGGTGCTCTGATTACTTTCCTCCTTCTCAAAGCACTATGGAGACACCCTCAGCTAGACCAGTAGCACCCAGGGACAAAGATCTGGAGAATCTAGTGAGAACAGGAGAACTTGAACCACAGACTGAAAATCAAAATGTGGTCAGCAGAAGTCCCTGATGAACAAAGTAAAGTTATTAAAGTAAAGATACGACCCTCTCAAAAGCCCCGCCTCCCAAATTCCAGTCATCTCTAGAAAGCTAGAGCAGAGGCCGGGTGGTGGTGGCTCATGCCTTTAATCCCAACACTCGTCAGGCAGAGGCAGGCAGATCTTTGTGAGCCCGAGCCCAGCCTGGTCTACAAGAGTTAGTTCCAGGACAGCCTCCAAAGCCACAGAGAAACCCTGTCTCAAAAAACCAAAAGGAAAAAAAGGAAAAAAAAAAAAAAAAAAAAAAAAAGCTAGAGCAGTAGAAACTTCCTGGAATCTATGAGAGTAACCCTAGCAAAGTCCCTTAGTAATGAGTTGATAAGGAGTCTGAACTGGCCATCTTCTATAACCAGGTAAGGCTCTTAGTAGTGTGATTAGAATATCAACTCAGAGCCAGGCATTGGTGGCGCACGCCTTTAATCCCAGCCCTCGGGAGGCAGAGGCAGGCGGATCTCTGTGAGTTAGAGACCAGCCTGGTCTACAAGAGCTAGTTCCAGGACAGCATCCAAAGCCACAGAGAAACCCTGTCTCAACAAAACAAAACAAAATAAAACAAACAAACAAACAAACAAACAAAAAAGAATATCAACTCAGTCACAAAACCTTCTACAGTCTACAATCTGTCCTGCCTGCAAGACATGCTGGGGCAATGGTAGCACAAAACTTGTGGGAGTGGTCAACCCAATACTAGTACAACTTGTGGACCACACCACACCATGAGAGTGAGCCCATGCCTGACACTGCCTGGATGGCCAGGAACCAGAGGCAGGACAGCCCAGAGACCTAGGATAGAACCAAACAGGACTGGCAAAAAAAAAAAAAAAAGTCAATGAAATTATTCCTAGTGATATTCTGCTATACTCATAGATCAGTTTCTAGCCCAATTGTCATCAGAGGGGCATCATCCAGAAACTGATGGGAGTAGATGCAAAGACCCACAGCCAAACACCACACAGAGCCAGGGGAACCCCGCAGAAGAAAGGGAGAAAGGATTGTAGGAGACAGAGGGGTCAAAGATACCATGAGAACATGGGCCACAGAATCTACTAAACAGGGCTCATAGAGACTCACAGAGACTAAAGCGAGAAACATAGACCCTGTATGGGTCTGAGCTAGGTCCTCTGCACATATGTTATGGTTGTGTAGCTTGGTGTTCTTGTGGGACTCCCAATAATGGGAGTTGGGGGTATCTCTGACTTTTTTTTACCTTCACTTGGGATGCTTTTCCTCCTACTGGGCTGCCACATCCAGCCCTGATATGAGGATTTGTGTCCAGTCTTATTATCTTATCAGGCCAAGTTCAGTGGATATCCCTGGGAAGCCTGCTCTTTTTATTTTTTATTTTTATTTTTTAAAGGAAGACAGAGGAGTTGATCTGAGGGGGAGTAAGGTCGGGGGAGGGACTGGGAGGCATAGAGGGAGGGGAAAACAGTCAGGATGAGAGAAGAATAAAAGTTTAAAAAAAGATGTCAAAGGGAACACACACACACAGAGAGAGAGAGAGAGAGAGAGAGAGAGAGAGAGAGAGAGAGAGGGAGAACATAAAGACAGCTCTGGAGGGCACATGACACTCGTTCAATACAGGCACAAGACAAGAGTAAACAAGTTCAATGACACCCCTCTCCCTCTCCTGGTCAATTCCAAACACCTGAAAGAGGCTGCTTCAATATTTCATCTTTTTTTCTTTCTCACTTTTACTTTTACCCTCTTTTCTTCTTAATGCACCCTTAGTATTTTCACTTTATTGCATTCTTTAAAAATTTTTAAATTCCCTCTCATATATTTTATATGTTTTATATCTCATACATAAGTGTATTTTATATTATTTGCATTTCTTATTATTTGGCACTTTTTTCTTCCTTCTGTAACTTTCAAAAATTGCACATTTCTAACTTTTACTCCTCTTATGTTTATAAATTAACTATTAAAGCTTTTTATTAGTGGGATTTCCCCCATTTTGTTTGTTTTTTTCTAAACCCTTTCTCTTTTCACCTCCCCATCCATGACAGACTTTCCCATTCCTCCTTTTCTTTCTCTTATTTAAACTTGCTTTTCTTTTTTCTCCTTTCTGTATTTCATGTTCTTGCCATTTTCACATTTACTGTACATAATCTTCAGCTTCATAGTATACATTAGTATTATAAGTTTCTGTTTCTTGGTTATTGGTAATATATTGCTGAACTCGGTAATTTTGAGTGTATTTCTTATTTATTTATTTATTTATTTATTTATTTATTTATTTGGTTTTTCAAGACAGAGTTTCTCTGTATTGCCTTGGATCTTGTCCTGGAACTCACTCTGTAGACCAGGCTGGCCTTGAACTCACAGAGATCCGCCTGCCTCTGCTTCCTGAGTGCTGGGATTAAAGGTGTGCGCCACCAATGCCCGGCCTGAATGTATTTCTGTATCTTCCAATTTGTTGCTGCCTTAGCAGTTTTCTCCTTTATGAATGTGATACTGAGGACTGAGCCTTGGACAGTAGGATGCTCTCTAAGAATAACAGCAAATAGCCAGTAAGACATCTCCAAATCAATGGATGCCAGAACTAGACACAGAAAAGTTGGGGGATGTCCTGTGTGCTGTGAATATATGTTTCTGTTATTGGCTGATGAATAAAGCTGTTTTGGCCAATGAACAGGCAGGATTTAGCCAGGCAGGAAATCCAAACAGGGATAAAGGTAGTAGGCAGGGTTGAGGAAAGGCCATGTAACTACCGGGAAGGTAGGACGCCCGGGCATTCTCCATAAGACCATGTGGAGAAATATAGATTAATATTTATGGGTTAATATTTAAGAGAGAGCTAGCCAGTAAGAAGCCTAAAGCCATCAGCCAAACAGTTTATACTCAATATAAGCCTCTGTGTGTACATTTGGGACTAAATGGCTGTGGCACCAGGCAGGACAGAAACTTCCATCCACACAGAAATGCAAAGAACAAGAATGAAAAAACATGACAACCCAACTCATCTAAACAGCAAAGCAACAATAACAAAGCAACTCTCCCAGCCTGGTGGTGCATACTTTTCATCTCAGCGATTGGCCAAGCTTTCATAATTAATAACAAGTCTCTATATCATTATCTGGGAGCTGGTTGGTGGGACAGGGAAAGACTTGCCACAGAGTCCCAGGCCAGTCAGGATATATAATGAGACCCTCTCTCCAAACAACTCAACAACTGGATTCAAAGCTACTGAAATAGGTAAAATGCTGGGTGATTTCAGAAGTTTACCAGTAAAAATAAGCCCTCAAAAACAGACGCCAACAAAAGGACATGGAGAGGAAAGTCAGCTGCACACATATGTTTAGCAAAATAGATGAGAAAAATCAACAATATGGCTTTTAAAAAAATCAACTACTTGGAAGTACAATTCAGCAAAAAAACTGAGATTTGGGGGGAAATGACACAAGTAGAAATGTTGTAAATGAAAAAATAAATCATACAATCAAAACGCAAAACAAAGGCAACCTGGTGGAAGTAGAAATACCACAATATTTCCCCCCACTTTTCGGTAGGGCTCAGTGGGAACTTAGTGTTATTGTTTTGTTTAAAAAGAAGAAAAGAGAAATGCTGAGACATACATATTGACTATAAGTTTATTATAAGGCCTGGCAGAATGGGGAGACTAAGAAGAGGAACAGGGTAAATGGCTGACCGACTGGCCGGTGGCCATAGAGAGACAGAGCGGGGGAAACAGAGAGAGGGGAACAGAGCGCCCAGAGAGCGGGACAGAGAAACAGAGAGCGTAAATGGGCAGGTGCCTATCTTTTAAAGGGTTCCTCTGCACCTCCATGCAGACTTAGTTCCCATGGAACCTTGGGTTGACCAGGGTTCTGCCTGAGTGGATTCCACCAGGTAACAGGGGCAGGCCAGCATAATGCCTGAACCTTTCACTTAGGGGCCTGTGGGTAGGTGTGCACTAGGAAGGAGACCATGTGAGGAGTGAGGAAAGTGTGTCGCAAAGCAGGTGACTTTCCTGACTACTGGACCTTTGCTGTGTCTTGTCATCTTTTAAAAATTAATTTTTATTTAAATTAAAATCTTATTTTAATACCAATCCCAGTTCCTTCTCCCTCCCGGCTTCCCATTTCCCCCTCCAACTCCCCATCCCAATCCCCAAGTCTGTCACATCATTTGGGGTAGGACCTCGGCCCTCCTGCGTGTATCTAGGGTGAGAGAGTCTCCCTCCACAGGGATTATCATCCCTTTTATAACGTGGCAGAGTACAGCCTTCTCTGAGTCCTGCTCAGGTATGCGCTGTTCCTCCCCTGAGAAGTCTGTGGAATGGAATGGATGTGTCAGGTCCTCGAGAACCTTCACAGTTCTTTACAAGCCTAATAAAGCTCATTCAACTCCTACCCAATGCCCCTAGGAACTGACAGCAAAGGGGAAGCAAGGAAGGGTTAGGGGCGTGGCTGTGGCAATAGAAAGGGCAAATGGTGGAGTGAGGGGCGGTCCGGGAGGCGGGGCCGACAGGAAGGCGGGGCATCCGAAAGGCGGGGCGATCCGAAAGGCGGGGCGATCCGGAAGGCGGGGCGACTCAAGACTCGTGCTGAACATGGCCACGCTGCGCCGGCTTTTCGCCGCTCCGCGGCACTTAATGGTCTGTGAGAAATCCAACTTCGGCCACGAAAAGTCTCGTCACAAACAACACGTGGAGACTCATTATCACAATTACAGGGTGAGTCAGGTCCACCCGGCCTTCTTTGGTTTAGGGTAGAGCCTCTCTGGGTTTCCCTCGGCGGGACCTCCTCGTCTTGAGGGGGCGGACAGAGTCTGTCGCCAAGCATGCTGGGGACTGTAGTCTCTTTAGTTTGCCGAGCGCCTTTCTTGGAGGCGTGTAGGACTGCAACTCCCAGCATGAGCTGGGACGCAGGGTGGTGCTCCGCCTTTAAGGAACAGCGCAGTGTTGTGTTGGTTTTCTGAGTTTGGCTGGTAATTGCTGGGTTCAGAACTGGTTCTCCCACTGTCCGCGGTAGCCAGGTGAAGGGTTGAGCAGGCCCCGAGGAGTTAGGAGTATGACATGTAGCTGCCTTTTGCCCTAAATTTAGGTTTGGTCTCTCCGTAGCTCCGTTTATGCCTCTTTCCAAAATACTACCGGGTTTGACTGACAAATAAGGAACTCCAAAAAACTCGCCTGAAGACGATAAGGGCTTACGCTTTTTACACCTTAAATATCGGCTTGATAACGTTTCTCAGAAACATTAACCGGCGTCCTTGTTTCTCAGGCGCAGGCTGGTTGTTGGAGCTTTGCGAGACGGACTTTAGATGTGCCCTTGGGGATCATTTGAGATCCGCGCGGATTTTACTTCTCCACTTGGTTGAAATCTCTGACTGTTACTTAACGTTTGTCTACAAAAATGGGAGCATCCAGGAGCACTTCTGTTTCTATGTCTCTAAACACCTTATGCTCCCAGGAACAGTTCCTTTGGTTTTCTGTGACTCCAGAGTAAACAAATCAAGGCATGGTGAATTACACTGTACTTCCTTGAATATAAAGTGTGAAGGACATAACATGTGCTCCTCATGTGCAAAAGATAAAATTTAAGCAAGACTTCCATTACATTTCTATTTAGTCACTCGCCGCACATTGCAATGTAGAAATGAGAAACTTGGAGTAATCAAATATGTTTGCCTGAGATTGATAGATTAAAAAATCTGTTCCGGGTTGGGTGGTGGTGGTATACACCTTTAATCCCAGCACTCCAGAAGCAGAGGGGCCAGCCTCGTCTACAAAGCCGATTCCAGGACAAGCTCCAAAGCTATACAGAGAAGCCCTGTCTCAAAACACCAAATGAAAAAAAAAAAAAGATTTGTTCCTAGCAGGGCAGAGGTGGTACACACCTTTAATCCCAGACAGAGGCAGGTAGATCTCTGAGTTCAAGGAGAAAAAAAAAAATTTTTTAAGATTTATTTAATTATTATGTACAGTGTTCTGCCTGCATGTATGTCTGCAGGCCAGAAGAAGGCACCAGATTTCATTACAGATAGCTGTGAGCCACCATGTGGTTGCTGAAAATTGAATTCAGGACCTTTGGAAGAGCAGGCAGTGCTCTTAACCACTGAGCCATCTCTCCAGCCCCAGGAAAAAAAAAATTTAAAAGACTTTTGCCTGTGTTTGTATGTTCCAGTAAAACCTGTGAAGGAATAGCTAGCAATTTTCATATTTCACTCCTAAAAACATGATGTTAATAAAAGAATGACTTTGCTTGTACTTTTATATTCCAACAGGTTTCATTTCTTATTCCTGAATGTGGGCTGCTACCAAAAGAACTGAAAAGCCTGGCCATGGAATTTGGGCCCTATTACTCTGTGAAGAATTTACCTCTTCATGAACTAGTTACACATGAGTTCATCCACACATTTGTAAAGAAAGGTAAGAAAAGGCACTCAGGGATCTAAGATATAGATAAAAACTACTTCACTTCTACTACTAATACTACAGCTATTAAAGAATTAGGAAGAATGTAAACATCTTATGACAGTTCAACAATATAAAGGAACTCGAATTTAATTATCAGGACTTTTTTTCAGATACCTCATTAATGAATCCTAATTTCATTCCACCGGAGTAAAATAATTGAATTACTTAACTTACTTGGAAATCATGTTATGCCCAGAAAAGAGTCCATTTTGGTAAACTGCTGATCCATGATTCTTGTTGGGTGGAATACTTTCTAAATACCTATCTAATCACGTTGGCTGGAGTAGTCAAGTCCACCATTCCTGCTGAGTTTTTACTTGCTTTTTTAAATTGATTATTGAAAGAAAATACTCACATTGCCTTCTGTAATAATTGTGGATCTGTATATTCCTCTTTGCAGTCTGTCAAGTTTTCCTTCATACATTTTGAAGCTCTCTTATTTGATGTATACATGTTTAGGGCTGCTGACTAACTGGCTCCTTTATCATGCCATGCCCTTTATCTCTGTGATACTAACAAAATTAATCCAGTGTTGTCTGGCTAGTCTTAGTATGGCATATAAAAAAACTTTACTGAATTTTAACCAGTTGAGACCATGTATTCAAAGTGTGTTTTGTGTTTATTTTACTTCATTTTAATTGATAGTAAAAGTTACATTTATGTATACATAAAAGAAAAGGCACTCAGTGTCTCATATGAAAAAGGCAAGATGAAGAGCTATGGGAAAGACCATAGTAAAATACTGAAGTTCTTCACTTGTTTTCAAAAGGTCCTGCAGAGGATAGACCATGTATGTGGTTAGCTGCATGTATCACTTCTCCATCTGTCCATAGTGTTCAGTCTCCTCTTTCCTGTGTCCTCTTCAGGTGATGGCTAAGTATCTTACCAAATTTGATTAGCCTTTGCAACAACTCAGTGAAGAAAGTCGAATCCATACTTAGCAGATGAGGAAAAATTAAGTAGCTTGATTATTAACTTAGTTGAGTAGTTTCTGAATATTAACTTAGGACTTTGCCTCAAAGATTTGTCCTCTTGCCTATTCTACTGTGCATCTTTCTTTCTGCTAGAATCCCCAAGATTCTAGGTTTTCTTCTGAGTCATTCTCAGGCTGTTGATGGTAAACTTGCCCAAGAAGACCCTGAATGGGTCCTGAGTAGGGGACTGTACTAGCTGGAACTTAGTATGTGTGTGTTCTAACTTATCCCTGGCGTGTATTGTGTTTATTGAGTGAGTTAGGGTAGTGCTGGGCACTGACTATTACCTACCTGGAAAATTTGTTGTCATGTGAAAATAATTCATAAACAAACATTGTACAGGGTTGCATTAATTCTTTTTCTTGACTTTCTCTTTACAGGTTCATTCTCTGCACTAACATACAATACAAATATTGATGAAGATAATACTGCTGCCCTTCTACCAAATGGTGACAATATTCATTTTTCCCCTTCCTTTTCAATTATAAAAGAGAGTTAAAAGAAGAAGAAGAAAGAAAACTCTAGGGAGTAGAGAGATGACTTAGCAGTTAAGAGCATTGGCTGCTCTTCCAAAGGACCAGAGTTCAGTTCCCATACCCACTTGGTAGCTCACAACTGCCTGTTTGTAGTTCCAGTCCCAGGGAATCCATTGTCCTTGTCTGGCCTCCACAGGCACCAGGCATACACATGATATACAGAAATACATGCTGGCAAGACACTCATGCACATAAAAATGTAAAGAGTCAAATCATACTGCTCTAAACAGAGTAAAATGAAGTTCCTCCTTGAGCTCTAGACTTCCTTCTTAGATGGAGCAGTTTGATGTTTTCCAGGATTTTCTAAGAATTGATAAGCATAAAAATTTTAACATTGGGCAGGGCTTTGGTGGCTCACGCCTTTAATCCCAGCACTTGGGAAGCAGAGGCAGGCAGATCTCTGTGAGTTCGAGGCCAGCCTGGTCTACAGAGCAAGTTCCAGGACAACCTCCAAAGCAATACAGAGAAACTCTGTCTTGAAAAAACAAACAAACAAACAAACAAACAAACAAAATTAACATTGGCATTGGTTATATTCCATTGTTTCTCAGTCTTATTTCCCAGGTTGTATGGAATAGACATGTTCCTTCATGAGTGCAAATAGTTGTGACTTAGAACATTTTGTTTTGTTTTGAGATGGGATCTTGCCATTTAACTCAGATTGGCCTCAGATTTTCATTCCCCCTGCCTTAGCTTCCCAAGAACTGGGATTACAAATGCGAACCAGCACATCTCTACCAGGCTCTAACAGTTTTTAAATATCCCGGAGAAATGGTTCAGCAACTAAGAGTCTTTACTGCCATTGCAGAAGACCCAGGTTCAGTTCCCAGTACCCACATGATAACTCACAACTCAAGTTCCAGGAGTCCTGATAACCCTCTTCTGATCTCCACAGGCTCTTTGGTGTACTTACATAGGCCCAGGCACACAAATACACATAACATTAAATTAAATTTAAGGGAGTTATTTGAAGTGATGTACAGACCAGAGTTTGATGGTTTCTTCCTTACTATAATTATAATTATTTCTAGCTTTACTACTGTAATACCTACAGATGTATATATGATAGATAATGTCACCAAGCATGGTGTCTCAGTATCTGTAATCCCTGTATTTGGAAGGCTGAGGCAGGGTGATTGCCACCAGTTTGATGCCAGCCTCAGCTATATAGCAAGTTTCAGGCTGGTCAAGTACATGGCACATAATATCAATGTGTTATAAATAAGTTCTTCATTTGTACTTATACTGCTGCTTCACTGCCCAGTTGTATACCTTCCTTAGAGAATATCAGCCATATTTTAACATCTCTCTTATGAGAGCTATTATTTGATTTATAGGGAAGTTAATTTTATCACTAAACAAAGATACTTATGAAGAAACTGGACTTCAAGGTCATCCATCTCGGTATTCTGGCAGAAAACCTATGAAGTTTAGTAAGTATTATATGTGCTCTACTGGCATCTAGCAAGTCAGTTTTCTTGTAATGAAATGTAAATGTTTGCCACAGCTCTGATCTGTGTTCTCTTTCTTGCCTTTGAAATCCTGACTCAAGGAGCTGTTGGTTGTGCTTCCCAGGGGATTAGTTGGTGCTGTTCAATTGTTTCTCTTAGCTGCACACTGTATTTAATAAGGGTTGTAGAACTGAACTAGTCCCTTGCATGCAGTGGAGAGCAGTAACTTAGTGTGCTTAGCCCTCAGTTTCTTTATGATTCCTAGTAGGAATTCACTCACAAGTGAAGAGGTGGTTTTGATTAACACTGGTGTAGACATCAGTAGCCAAGGCTACCAAATGCACAGTAGACTGTAGTTGATCTCCTGAAGACCTCTGCCCTTGATCTTTGACCTAGGAAGATTTAAAGTATTTAACACAACTGTAGTAACACACTGAGGAATATGTTTTTGATGGAAGAAAAGGGTGAAGAACAAAATCTGTACTATTAATTGATTAATTAACCCGTACTATTAATAAACTTAACAAAAATGCAGATGTTTTTCTACAGTGTAAGCCATGTATAATTTGAATGAAAGATGTATTCCTTTTTCTACTTTAAGTTATTTCCATTGATTTAATGGACGTTAACCTGGATTCTAAGAAGTATGAAAGAATAACTTGGTCCTTCAAAGAAAAGAAACCTTTGAAGTTTGATTTTCTTTTGGCTTGGTATCAGACAGGTATGAAGTATAAATTTTATAATGGTACAATGATTTTGAAATTTTGTTGGAGAGGTGTAATGGGGGGTTGAGTTGTGGTGTATCACTGTGGTTAAAGGATGTTGTTTACATAGGTGTGTGGGCATTGTGAAGGAGTTGTGCCAGCTTTCCAGATGTCTGCAGCACCTGAGGTCAATGGAACCTAGTTCTGAAGCAATCTGCCCCAGTGTCCTTGGGTTTTCTGCAGAGGCAGAGAGCCTCACAGTAGCTTCAGAACAGCTAACCTGTATCTACTCCCTTCTTTCCCTTCCATGTACACCAGACAGCCTTGGCTAGAATATTTTAAAGCAGCATGAGTTATAATTATATGTGTTTGATATGTTTATCATTATTGCAGGATAGTACCTCAGATGGTCTTTTAAATGTCAGATAGCATTTGTTGTGACTTTTAATTGATTAGAATACTGAATTAAGTGCCAGCTTTAATGTTCATCAGGTATATTAATCTGCTTACCACTTCCACATGTATTGCTCCCTTTAGAAGTGTATCTTTGGCACATTACCGTATTATAACAAATCAGATCATTGGGAGTTATGGTAGTGTAGTATTGCCTTTGGATGACAGGGAAACAGTTCATTTTGGAACTCTATCATTCTGCTCCTCATGGAAAGTTCCTGGACTCTGCTGGCCCCAGATTGCTCTTGAATGTCCAAATTTTCTAAAGTTTGATGCTTCTCCTCCTTCTGCAATAGTAAATATACAACAGGGGAAAGATATTTACTGATGTTTCTGCCATTTGGCAGCTTCTCTGAGCACTGTCCATGCAGTGAGTTTGATGTAGCTACTAATTCCAGAGAAACTAAGAATGACCTGAGAGTTTGCCATCTTCTATCCAGCAAAGTCAGCCACATGTGTCATGGGTCAAAGACAAAGGATTTGATTAATCACAGTGGTTGCAGTTGACCAGTCTAGATGCCCTGCTGGAAAGCTGATAGTTTCACTCTCAGGATAAGCCGAGGACCTGAAAACCTGGAGCCTGAAATACAGGAGCAGGAAAAGCTGGGTGTCTCAGCTCCAGGAGACAGAGTGAATTTACCTTGTCTCTGCCTCCTTGTTCTATCTGGGCCCTAGCTGTTGGACTAACAATACACATGTCTACCACCCTAAGAGTGGGGCTTTCCTACTCAGTCCATGAACTCACATGCCAGTCTCCTTATGAAACATCCTCACAATCACACCTAGAAATGGGCTTTACCACTAATCCAGTTTGACACCTAGAGTTAATTCACACATAAAAGAATCGGCATTTGTGTAAGTTCACCAAATCCTGGTTGGCATGGAGTGTCACAAAGTTGGTCAGAGAATGCTGGCACGTGCAGTGGGTTACATTACAGACAGGGGCATAGAACCCAAGCGACCCAGTCGTTTTATAGGAGGAGTAAGTCTATCTGCTCTGCTCTGCCCACAGACGGGGAAGGGTCATTATTTCTATCTACTGGACAGTAAGCCACCTGCCCTGTGCTTTGGTAGGGAATGGGAAAGGTGTTGCAGATGGTGATGCATACCTCTAAAGGGAAGGATCATGCGTTTGAGGCCAGCTACATACGTACTGAGGCCCTGTCTCAAAAACACACAGAAAAAGAAAATGTAGTTGGATCAAGACTCAATCGAGTTGTAACAATGTTGTCTCGACCTTATTTGGTGTGTTTTAAGGTACAGAAGAATCAACAATAATGTCATACTTTTCCAAATACCAAATTGAAGAGCATCAGCCAGATGTGGAACTGAGCACAGTGAGAGAGCTGCAGTGCCCAGTGCTGCAGAATGACTCCCTCGAAGGAGAGCCTGAGGAGGCCTGCACTGCCCTGGAGCACTTTGACTGGCTTGGCGCTGTCTTCTGCCATACGGGCCTGTGCGTATATGAGCTCTTCGCTTTGTTGTTTGTCTTCAATAAGAGTTCAATACTTTGGGTGTGGTTATATAATGATTGTAAATATGTTTTCTTTCCTTTTTATGGCAGTGATAACCAGCCTTATAATTTTATATCAACCTACCGCTGTCCCCAGCCAAGCATAGTGGCAGCCCAAGCTTCTCTGTGTACAATCAAGGGTTTCATTCTGCCAGAGAAGATACACGTCCTTCTGGAACAGCTGTGGTGAGAACCCTTCTTGTCTGTGTCTCTCATTTGTTGGTGCTCCATTGGAGTGTTAAGGAGTTTTGTTAGTGTGGTACAAGGCAGGACGCCTCATACACAATTATCCCTTTTTCCATAACTTGGACTCAAAATATAGTAACATTTTAAATTTTGCAAGTATTCATTAAAAACAACAACATCAGGAAACCTTATTTTTTTTAAGATTTATTTTATTTATGTGCTCCTGTTGTGGGAGTGCCAGTGGAGGCCAGAAGAGGGCTTCTGATTTCCTGGGGCTGGAGTTACAGACAGTTGTGAGTTTGCCTATGTGGGTGCTGGGAAGCAAACTTGGAAGGAAGTGCTTTTAACTACTGGGCCATCTCTCTGGCCCTGGCATGTTATTCTATTTGGAGAAAATGCTATTTGGAAGTACTTAACTCTTGTGGAAAGAGAAAGTAGAGCCTCAGTAGGTTTCTTGAAAAAAAGCTGCTCATTTTCTTGGTTATGTTTTGAGCCATATATACATATACTACTTGAAAATATTTCAGTATTTTGTGGGACAAATTATGATCTGTGTTAAGTTAAAGAATTCTGCAAATCTTTCATTCAGAATTAGGTAAGAATCTGGCATGATGACTCACACCTTTAGTCCCAGCACTTGGGACACTGAGGTAGGCGAGATCTAAGTTGGAGGCCAGCCTAGTCTGCATTGTGAGTTTTAGGACACCTTGGGCTACATAGAGAGACCTAGGTGGTTTTTTTTTGTTTGTTTGTTTTTTTGCTTTTTTTTTCTTTCCATGCTGGGAATCAAACTCAAGGCCTTGAACACAGCGTTAAAGCACTAAGTCCCCACCCCAGCAAGAATGTCACTCTTCATGGGAGAGAGGTCATTGAAATAGCTCAGTGGGTAAAGATACGTGAACCAAAACTGACAACCTAGGTTTGATTCTCAGGATCCACAAAGGACCTCAAAGTTGTCTTCTGACCCCCCCCCCCCACAGGCATACAGACATTTAAACATAAACAAACAAAAACCCACCTTAATAGGAGGGAAACTGTTATGTAATTTGGATGGGGTAGAGGTTGTTCTCTTGGTCTTAACTGATTTTCCAGGCTGTATGAACTGCTGAAGTTGTTTTCTGAGTGTTATGTTAGTTAATCTTGATGGAATTCATAATATACCACCAAGTGTATAATTCACATAGCCTAGATTTTATGAATCAAAATTGAGTCTCGGCTTAACTAGAACATCAGAAATACCCCCTAATCCAGGATAATTTCTTTAATGTGGATATTCCTGACCTCTTATTATGAGAATTTCCTTCTTTTTCAGTCACTACTTTGATGAACCAAAGTTAGCCCCATGGCTCACCTTGTCAGTTCAAGGCTTTGCAGACAGCCCTGTTTCATGGAGAGAGAATGAACATGGCTTCCAAAAAGGAGGAGAGCACTTATACAACTTTGTGATTTTTAATAATCAGGACTATTGGCTTCAGATGGCTGTTGGGGCAAATGATGACTGTCCACCATAAGAAAATGCAAAATATAAAACTGTTTGTTTGTTTGTTTGTTTGTTGTCATATTTTCTCATTGTGAAAGAGTTATGTGTCACCCAGCCTTGTCATGATGATTTACTTCTCAGATTAGCATTTGCTTGCTGTCTGCTCTGCAATGGCTCCTGGGCACTGGCTGCCTGTCCAGTGAATAGAGCACAAGGTGTTGCTTACTGCAGAGTGGGGTAAGCTGGAAGATAGGGACCAGCAGGATTGGGTCACTTGGTGAGATTTTTAGGTAAAAAAGGATTCCTTATTCTTGGCAGGTCCTGTTGCTGTAATGAGTGCTACTCACATATAAATTGATCTAGTTTGATTTTCTGTTGATCAGAAGCAACTTTTGGAAGGAAAGAACAGGTTACTATCATTAAGGGAAGTTGAAGCAGGAACTTTAGAGACAGAAACTGAAGCAGAGACCATGGAGAAATGCTACTTTCTTGCTTGCTCACCTAGCTTTCTTGTTTAGCCATATATATATAGTTTAGGGGCCCACCACCCCACTCCCAAATAAATATAGAGACTCTTACTTAGCTTTAGCTTGACTTGTTTCTAGCCAGCTTTTCTTTCTTTCTTTTTTTTTTCTTTTTAAATTAGAACCAAGCTTCTTTTACAAGTCAATCTAAGTTCCCTCTTCCCTCCTCCCCTGTCCCCACCAACCCCCTATCCCACCCTCTTTATGCTCCCCAGGGAGGTTGAGGCCTTCCATGGGGGAATCTTCAAAGTGTGTCTAGGCTGAGAGAGTATCCCCCTATGTGGAATGGGCTCCCAAAGTCCATTCGTATACTAGGGATAAATACTGATCCACTGTCAGAGGCCTGATAGATTGCCCAGGCCTCCTAACTGACACCCATGATCAGGGGGTCTGGGTTGGTCCTATTCTGGTTTCCCAGCTATCTGTCTGGGGTCCATGACTCCCCCTTGTTCAGGTCAGCTGTTTCTGTGGGTTTCTTCAGCATGGTGTTGACCCCATTGCTCATCACTCCTCTAATGTGGGAAATTACCAATACAGAGCCAGATAGAAATACAAGGGATTTTAGTAGGGAAAAAGCCTTACTTACAGAGCGACCTAGCCAGCTGGTGCGGCAGCAGTCTGTACAGCAAGCCGAAAGCAAAACCGAAATCAGCCACCTGAACACCTCTCACTCTATGTCACCCTGACCACGCTCTCACGCACACCTGTAGCCAGCCCCTAAGCAGGTGTAGCTACAGGTTCTCCTACACTCCTCCCTCTCTGCAACTGGATTACAGTTCAGTGTTTAGCTGTGGGTGTTTGCTTCTGCTTCGATCAGCTACTAGATGAAGGCTCTAGGATGGCATATAATGTAGTCTTCAATCTCATTATCAGGGGAGGACGTTTAAGGTAGCCTCTCCACTATTGCTTAGTTTGTTAGTTGGGGTCAACCTTGTAGATCTCTGGACATTTCCCTAGTGCCAGATTTCTCTTTAAACCTATAATGGCTCCCTCTATTATGGTATCTCTTTTTTTTTTTCTTTTCCCCTGAGACAGGGTTTCTCTGTGTAGCTTTGGAGCCTATCCTGGCACTCGCTCTGGAGACCAGGCTGGCCTTGAACTCACAGAGGTATCTCTTTTCTTGCTCTCCTCTATTCTTCCCATGACTCGATCTTCCTGCTCCTTCATGTCTCCTCTCCCTTCCTCTTCTCCCCTTCTCTTTCTCCTAACGCCCTCTCCCTCCTCCCATGTTCCCAATAGCTTAGGAGATCTTGTCCCTTTCCCCTTCTCCCGGGGACCATATATGTCTTTCTTTGGGTCCTTTTGTTTCCTAGCTTCTCTGGTGGTATGGATTGTAGGCTGGCAATTCTTTGTACTATGTCTAAAATCCATATATGAGTGAGTACATACCATGTTTGTCTTTTTGTGACTTGGTTACCTCACTCAGGATGGTTTCTTCTGGTTCCATCCATTTGCCTTCGAATTTCAAGATTCCATTGTTTTCTTCTGCTGAGTGTGTAAATGTACCATATTTTCTCCATCCATTCTTCAGTTGAGGGTCAATTAGGTTGCTTCCAGGTTCTGGCTATTACAAATAATACTTAGCCAGCTTTTCTTAACTTAAATTATCCTGTTTACCTTTTGCTTCTGAGCTTTTACCTTTCTCTATTCTACATACCTTTCTTCTTACTCCATAGCTGTCTGGGGGGCTGGCCCTTGGCATCCTCCTCTCCTCCTTTTCTTGCTCCTCCCTCTTCCCTCTTCTATTTATTTTCTCTGCCCACCAGTCCCACCTATTTCTCTCTCCTGCCTAGCTATTGGCTCTTTATTAGATCAATCAGGTGTTTTAGACAGGCAGTATAACATAGCTTTACAGAGTTAAACAAATGCAACATAAAAGAATGCAACATAGCTGGTAGTGATGGAGCATGCCTTTAATCCCAGCACTTCGGGAGGCAGAGGCAGGTGGATCTCTGTGAGTTCGAGGCCAGCCTGGTCTACAAAGCTACACAGAGAAAGCCCGTGTTGAAAAGCAAAACAAAAAGAATGCAACACATCTTTGCACCATTAAATAAATATTCCACAGCATAAAAGATGTAAGACATCTTTAACTAGTATTCCACTACAGCCCAGGCCTCCATGCTCAGGAGTGGCACTTCCCACTGTGGGCTGGGCCCTCTTCCATCTTCCAGCAATCAAGAAAATATCCCATAAACATACTCATGGGCCAGACTGATGGAGGTATAAGCTTATACCTGACAGTCACTGTGGGGCTGGCAGAAAAAAGGGAATGGGCTTCTCTCTTTGAGGGGAGGACATTTGGGAGGATAGTTACCCCTACTTCACAAGCTCATTAGTTCAATCTGATAGGACTGTCATGACTGAAGGCACAGCAAGAATGTAGGAAGGGCTGAGATGCGGAGTGAAGGACCTTCCTCCTGTGGAGAAAAGCCACCAGGGAACTTCTACATAGGACTACTTTGTCCACCCTCCAGCCCACACTCTGGGTCCTTGGTGTACAAGTTTGGGAAGGCATTTCTCAGTAGGACACCATCTCCCCAGCCTGAGCTTAGGGGCCACCTTCCTCTAAGGGTGAATGGAGAGTGTGTATCAGAACAATGCATTACTTACGGGAACTAATGATGACCCTATTTACAGAACTGAGCATTTTGTGCACTGTCTTTTAGGACAGGGCTGCTCAAGGGTTGAATTAACATAGGAGACAACACAAGGGCATGGATCTTTGAGGTGTGGTTCAATGAGCACCACCAAAGCAATGCCTACCATAGGTGTGTGGATGATAGTCTAAATGCTTGCCTGCTGGAGTTAATTCCTCCCTCCCCTCCCCCTTTCTGCTTTTCTGAGTATCATAAAGGTTTATTTAGCAAAAAGTTTCTTATGAAAATGTACGTGACCCAGTTATAACACCCCAGTCAAACAGTCCTTTGGGGAAGGATGTGAACTCCTGCTGAGCAGCCATTGTTTAGACTCTTTCCAAGGCTTTTACCATGATGCTGCTGTTTCCTCGTATGACCACCATGCCGATGTTATTCTGTGGCCCACTAGTTGCCGTCTATCTCCACACATTCATCAATCACAAGATTCATGAAGGGATCAAAGCCCCGTAGTATTCCTTG
Organism: Cricetulus griseus; assembly: GCF_003668045.3. NCBI lineage: Eukaryota > Metazoa > Chordata > Mammalia > Rodentia > Cricetidae > Cricetulus > Cricetulus griseus. Next base: position 255,629,238 of record NC_048596.1, on the reverse strand, counting down.
TACATGTCTGCCACCATTTAACTTCAATGATAACTTCTTGTCCATACATTTTTTCAGTTCGGGAGGGTGAGCCTTGCTCATGGCGACTTTTCTGGCAGGCTCAGCACGATGAAAGGAGCAGTCAGCCTCAAACACATGCGCTGCAGGCTGGACACTAATGCCTCGCCTGCTGGAGTTTCTAATTGAGCTTATGGATCTTTGCCTACAAGTTCCCCCCCCCCCTTTAGTCTCATGTCTCATGAATCCATCCATTTGACTGAACTTACTGTTTTCTGTCTCCATTAAAATCCACATTGAGCTGTGGTAGGGGGTAGAAGGAGAAAATGACCACAGCAAGCTGAGTGAGTGTGACTACTGAAATCCACCCCAGCCATGTAAAGGCCATCTGCAAGGGACACCTCTAATAAAACAGCTAAGTGAGGACATTCAGACATGGGGTCATTATTCCATTGACACTGTACACTCTGAGGGAAAACCAGGTTTGGAGGTGGGGTGGTCGTCCTGCCTACCTTCTTTGCTTCCATTAGCTAAGGACGAAAGCTAGGGCTCTTTCCCTTGATTGAGGAAGAATTCACACCAGGCTTTCATTTCTGATCACAGCTGGCAGCCTGGAGACAGCATACTCTGCAAAGCCAGTGACTCTGGGCTCTTAGGCCTTAATGCCTAATGCAGTCATCTGGGTGAGAAGCTAGGATGCAGGGCTGTCTCAGATATGTGAACAGCCAAGATTTGTCCTGTGCATCTTAGGCCTCTGACAGGTTTGCATCTCTTTGTGCCTGTGAGAAAGTTTTGAGCATATAATGCCTTTTGAACTTCCAGAATGTTCTCCTTTCTCTCAATTGGTAAACTTTGCCCCATCCATTCAAAATTTCTCAGAAGAAAAGCAAAGCCAATACATTTGATTGAGTAATAACAATGGCTGACATTTCTGGGCAGTCATTGAGTATTCAGGCAAGCTAAGCTTTATAAACAACATTCCACCAGTTAATGTCCATGAAAGTCCCTTGGAACAGATGTGACTCAATTTCACAGATAGACCCCACTATGGCCCACAGGGTAAAGTAGGCAGCCAAGCCAGAACTTCTCATTATGTTTCATTCTATACCTGAAGATTTAAAAATTAAAGTTTTTATCTTTCATAAATGTCTTTATCCATTACCAAAATGAAAGTGAAATATGAAAACAACTTGTTACAGTTATTCATTATTAGACGACAAATTTTCCCCCAAATTTAATCACTTAACAATTTGCTATTTTCCATGATATTGCTTATTGATAAGAAAGAAGGTGGTTCTCTCTGACACTATGGTGGTTGGCTGGAAGGTCTTAAGTGACCTCACTCGCACACTTAGAGGTTGGTTCTGGTGGCAGGTTTGGTGGTCATTTGGGACTATTGACCAGAGGCTTCAGTGCTCTTCTATGTGGGCTTCTTTGTAGCTGTTTGGGCTTTCTTACAACACAGTGGGTGCTAGTAAGGAACATTCCAGAAAGGTAAAGCCTATTGTGAAAGTGCTCAAGGATCCAGTTGGAATATTCTTATGATTCACTGACCAAAGTTACTCTCATGGCCAAGGGCTGAATTGACAGATTGTGAATCTTGGGAAGTGGTTCACTGAGCACCACCAGAGCAACAGTTTACCACAGGCAGTATGGATGAGATTCTACATGGCTGAGAAACATCCTTCTTTTCCTCTTAGACTCACCGGTTGCACTTTCAAATTGTGCTTATGAATTTTTGCCTAATATTTTCCTTTTCTCCCCAGACAGTCTCATGTTTCCCAGGCTGCCCTTGAGCTTCCTATGTTGCTGAGTTCTGATCCTCTTGCCTCTGCCTCCTAAGGCCTGGGACTATATGTATGTTCCACCATTCTGGTTTTTATGCAGTGCTGGTGATGGGAGCCAGAGCTTCCTGAATGCTAGGTAAACATTTGATCAACTCAGCTGCATTTCTAGGTCGTGCATATACAACATTTGAAACTTGGGTGATATTCAGAATGCTGAACTGATCAGAAAGTGGCTTGCTCATTTGTAAATTTAATGTTCTCTGCTTTCAGTTTAATAAGAAAGATGGATAGCTGCTCTGGTTAGTCTCAACAGTCAACTTGACATGGCCTAGAGTCATCTGAAGGAGTCCCAATTGAGAAATTGCCTAAATCAGATTGATCTATGGCCATGTCTGTGAGGGACTATCTTGATTGATGACTGATGTCAATGGCTCAGCTCACTGTTTGCAGCATCAGGCCCATAGCGGGTGACACTATTAGAAGGTATGGCCTTGTTGGAGAAAGTGTGTCACTGTACAATTGGGCTTTGAGGTCTCACATATGCTCAAGCTATGCCCAAGGTGGAACTCAGTTCACTTCCTGTCACCTGCGGATCAAGATGGAGAACTCTCAGCTCCTTCTCCAGCACCATGTCTGCCTGCACGCTGCCATGCTTCTCACCATGATGATATGGGCTAAACCTCTGAAACTGTAAGCCAGCCCCAATTAAAGGCTTCCTTTACAAGAGTTGCCTTGGCCATGATGTCTCTTTACAGCAACAGAACACCGACTAAGACGTTGTCTTAAGTCGCTTTTTGTCAGAGTGTTTTAATTGCAGCAACAGAATGAAACTAGAATAGTGACTATCCACTGAAGTTAGCCTGCTGGAGAGGACAATCAGAATGTCAGCATGCCCCTGGGGTTTCCACCTCATCACCAGGCTAAAAGGTCTGTCTCTCTGTGGCCTCTTCTTCCTGCCCTGTCATTCACTGACTCCAGACAAGCAACTTAAAGTTCTCTCTCAGACACTTGCTGTCCTTCCTGAGGAACATCCTTGCTCTCCTTCCATGGCCTGCAGGTGGCACATACACTTGACCTTGGCCACTCTTTGGGAGTCAGCACTGGGGTCAGCCTTCGGGGGGACTCTTCTCAGGGGCCCTTGATAAGGTAGGTGCCCCCCATGGGGGGGGTCTTGGCTCCACACATCCTAAGGTCTCCATGTTGCACAGCTTCCACTCTGCATGAAATGGTCAGTTCTGAGACTGTATCCTTTCCATTCTAGAGTTAAGACTTCCCTGCAGGCTGGAGCCACAGTTTGACAATCCTTTTTCCTCCTTTTTTTTTTTTCTTGTTTAATTGTGGTAAACTTATAAAATGGACCACAATAACTTTATTTGGCATAGAACCCAGTGGTATTATTCACATTTACAGTTGTACAACCACTGCCACTTCTAGAAGTTTCCTAATCCCAGGCAGAAAGTCCATCCCTAGTACATAGTATCTCTGTGTTTCGCCTTGTCCCCAGGCTCTGGATACCTCGGTTCTACTTCCTGTGTCTATGAGTTTGCTTGTTGTATAAGTGAGATGATGCAGCACTTGTCTTCTGGGGACTGACGAATTCTCAGTACCATGTCCTCAAAGTTCATGTGTGATTTCAGCCTGTGTCAGAATCCCCATCGTTTTAAAGAAATATCTATTAATACATCTCACATTACCACCCTTCTTCTTGTCAATCTTTGTATTTCCAGGCCCTAGAAAGTGTCAGTCACTGGTGGATGTCACGGTTTGAATGTGAGATGTCCCCCATAGGCACCTGCATTTGAACACTTGGCATGGTGATGCTATTTTGGGAAATTGTGGAACTTTAGGACACAGAGCCTCTTGCAGCTTGTCCCCATTTCCTCTTCACTCTGGGATTCTTTTTTTTTAAGATTTATTTATTTATTATGTATATAACATTCTGCCTCCATATATGCTTGCACGCCAGAAAAGGGCACCATATCTCATTACAGATGGTTGTGAGCCACCATGTGGTTGCTGGGAATTGAACTCAGGACCTCTGGAAGAACAGTCAGTGCTTTAACCTCTGAGCCATCTCTCCAGCCCCACTCTGGGCTTCTTTACTGCAGATGCAGTATGACCAGCCAGAGCCCTCCCCCTGCACCAGTGCCTTCCCTATCATGGTGGAATGTATCCCCTAGAACTATAAGCCAGAAGAACCCTTTCCTTCCTTAAACTTTTTCTTGTCATGTATTTAGTCACAGCAATGAGAAAAGTTTATACGATGGATGAAGGAATGAGTGAGTGATGTACAAAAGCTGAGAGTGCCTGAACTAGGTAAGGTCGACTACTGTTTATGATGTGTTAAAGCCACTGGAGATCAAAATAGCAAAGCAGCCACACTAGTTATCTCTAGGCGGTGGTGGTGGTACATACACACCTTTAATCCCACTACTTGGGAGGTAGAGGCAGACAGATCTCTGTTAGTTCCAGGCCACACTGACTTTAAGAAATTGATCCAGTCCTAAAGAAACAGCTCACACAAAGGTATCTCAGCACCTGGGATCATACCCCTTTAACCCCAGCATTAGGGAGGTAAGACAGGAACAGGATCTCAGAACTGGCCTTCAGTCTGAGAGTTGGTCTTTAGCCATGTTGAGGAGAGCATAGCAGTGTGAGTGAATCTGAGAAGCAGTGAAGTCAGGAGCAGTTTGAGGATCACTCCTTTGGTCTGAGGTAGAGTGAGAGCTAGTGGCCGGCTGCTTTGCTTCTCTGATCTTCAGCTTGAAGCTTGAATCACAGTATCAGTCTCTGGGTCTTTTATTTATCGTGCTACAGTTGATCCAGTTGCCTAAATTACCAACATAAATGCTCAGAGACCCATGTTCAGGTTTCATTTTTCATAAGTGAGAAAATAAACATTTTTTCTCCGATGTTATCAGAAGCATAAATGAATTCCCCATAGTGAAATATGATCTCAAAACCAAAACAAAATGTCTGCATTTCCCCCAAGGCTGTGCTTCAGTCCACTTTGGGGAAACTGGGCAGAAGATGTTTCCAGTCTACAGTAACTCATTGCATGTTGTTGTTTGTTTTGTATTTTTTTTACAAATGTCTCTTCAGGTTCTTTACCAAAGTTACAAACAGTTTATTATAGAGACAGAAAGGCCCAAAAGAAAAGGCTCAAAAGTAAGAATCAAAACCAATGTTAAAAATAAGCTGTGTCCTGCTCTAAGCTACTCTGCTGTATGTGAAATCGTGGCTGTGCTTTGCCTTGAGAGATATTTTACAAGGAGCCTTTTTACTCCATTGAGGAAAGGGAATGGGTGTAGGCCCTGGGTAGAGCCACAAACCACACCATCAGCCAAAAATTTCACTTGTTAGCACAGACTGATAGTTAACACTCCTGGAAGCAGAAAGGCTTCTGGGTGAATTGAGATTATAGGGACACATGGGTGTCAAAATCATATCAGAGAAACCAGGGCCAAGAACTTAACAGACACCAGACAGACAGGAAGGGTGATGGACACCTGACCCTGTGGTGGCGATGCTCCCACCTGTCTTTCACCTCTTGTGTACATCAGAGACTGGAGAGCAGAGGACTGCCAACTGTCCCCGAAGCCTCCCCTTATCTTCTTTACCCTTTTTTTGGCGCAGCTTGGGACTACCTGCCTGTCTAACTTTTTACCCATCTCGACCTGGACCTGACCTCACCATTTCCTGCTCTTGTAGCCTAGTTCAACTTTTCACCTTGAAGCTTCATCCCACAGCTGTGCTCTCAAACTGACTCCAGCAGCTGTTCCCTGACACTAGTCTCCTTGTTATCTTACCTGTGCAGATTCTCTCAGCCCACTTCTGAAACCTTTTCCTCTGATACAGTCACTTTAACTTCCATTTGTCCTGTAAAGCCCATATATACACAGGGATATATTTACTGTGTACTGTGTGCTCTGAGAGTTAATAATTGAGAATTAAAGAACCTGAGTTTACCTCAGCCAGACAACCAGGGTAGGTGTGATTATCTGCCTCATGGCTGCCGCTGACCCCCAGGGGCCAGTAGATGCTGACATTGTGGAAAGACATAAATGTGTTTATGTTTCTGTGTACACACAGCCTTACCCTACTCTCTAACAATCAGACCCTTCACTGTGTGGAGACTGACCCAGTGACTTGTACTGTCCTATGGAGATCATTAAAGCCTAACCTTATGAATCCTGATGTCTTCATTGGCCATTCTTAGGCGAGGTAAAGAGTGTCTAAAATCTACCTCCTGACTCAATACAAATAGCTCAGGAAGCAAGCCAAGGAGCCTCTCTTGTTTGTTTTGTTTTTGTTTTTCAAGACAGGGTTTCTCTGCAGCTTTGGAGCCTGTCCTGAAACTCACTCTGTAGATCAGGCTGGTTTCAAACTCAGAGATCCACCTGTGTCTGCCTCCTGAATGCTGCGATTAAAGTTGTGTGCCACCTTGGCCCGGCTAGGAAACTTCTCTTAACTGCTATAAAAGACCCCATTTCTCCATCAGGGGCACAATTCTTTGTCTGAGAATTCACTTGCTGTGTTTCTATCCTTTATGAAAACCTCAATCCTGATTTGGGGAGAACACTTTTGTCTTGGGCTCATCATTCCTAGTGTAACAGGTATTGCTATTCTTTTCTGCTGTTTAGGTTTGAGTTTTTTAGTGCTTTATACTAAACACCCATCAGCTGAGATGTTCACAAGTAGTCTCTATGGGTTTGTAAGGTGTCTCTTTGCTGCACAGAAGTTTTTGAGTTTGGTGTTTTAGCTTCTGTCTGCGCTTTGAGATCATATCCAAGAAGTCGTTTCCAAGACCCCTGCCACTGAATTTGCCCCTATGTTTTCTATGGTTTTATAACCTCGGGTCTCATGTCAATGCCTTCAATCCACTTGAGTTGATTTTTCTGTATGGTATGGTGGAGTTTGAATCTCATCCTTTTGCATGTGGATATCCTGTTTTCCCAGAATGCTTTACTGAGGATTCCTTTCCCTTTGTGTATCTCAGCATCATTGTGAAGAGTCAACAGATTATAAGTGCTTGGGTTTATTCTTGACCCTGTTCCATGTCATTGATCTTCCAAACTGTCTTATGTTAGTAATGTGACATTCTCATAACTGGAGGCTTATGATAGATTTGGAAATCAAAGAGTGTGATCTTCCAGGTAGTGGTAGAGCATGCCTTTAATCCCAGCACTTGGGAGGAAGAGGCAGGTGGATCTCAGAGTTAAAAGCCAGCCTGGTCTACAGAGTGATTTCCAGGACAGTCAGGGCTACACAGAGAAACCCTGTCTCAAGCAACAACAACAACAACAACAACAAAAACCAAACCAAACCAAAAGTGTTGTCCTTCTGGTTTCATTCTTTGCCTGTTTCGTGGGGTTCTGTTGTTATTGTTATTGTTATTGTTGTGTTGTTGTTGTTGTTGTGTGTGTGGTTTCTTTAAAATGGGAGGATTGTTTTCTTTATTCTTGTTGGATTGTATTTGTGTTTGGATTGGGATTATAATAATTTATAGATAGTTTTGGATTCTAAGAACATTTTTATCAATATAAATTCTTCCAGTCTATGCATATAGAGTATTTTACCATTTGTTTGTGTCTTCTTCAATTCTCCCTCTACCCTTAAAACAAACAGGTTTATTGTGTGTACTTCAAAGGGCAATGTGCAGGGCAGAACAAGACTACTGCCCACATCACTCTTTGGATTCCTCTGAGTAGTTCTTTCACCGCCTTAGTTAAATTTATTCCTAAATATTTTAATTTTGTAGCTATTGTGAAAAAATAAAAATAGTCTTCATCACTTTTGGGGAGGATAGTTTACTGTTTATATGGAGAAATGCAACTGAATTTTCATGTTAGTTTTATATCCTGCAGCTTTCCTGGATTTGCTTATTAGTTCTAACAGTTCTAATGTGTTTCAGGCACTCCATATGTAAGGCCATGTTTGTAGACAGAGGCTCTTGGCATCTTCGCTTGTGGTTTATATACTTACTTGTGTTTCTTTCTCTTGCCTGGTTACTCTGCTTATGGCTGCCACTGCTGCACTGAGCAGAAGTGGGGAGATGAGCACCCTTGTTTTGTTCCTGATAATAGAGAAAAGTTTAATCTTTCACCATCATTTATGATTTTGGTACCTATTTGTACCATTATTAGGGTTAAGCCAGGGGCTCCTGGGGCCACACTCACCTGTAGCAGCCAGTCTCTCTCTCTCTCTCTCTCTCTCTCTCTCTCTCTCTCTCTCTCTCTCTCTCTCTCTCTCTCTCACAGCTGCTGTGAAGGAACCACACTGTACTGTGAATCTGTAGTCTTTACTTCCCCAGAGGGAGTCTGTTGAACACAGACTAGAGGCCACCAGAGGCATATTCTGTGTGATGGTCACATGTTAACTAAAGGGCTGACACTTTCCCTCTCCTCTGCCCACTGGGAATCAAACACAACCTGACTGGAAGCTACTCATCAACTACATGACATGAAACACCCACCTCTGAAACCACGAAGAAGGGACCTCCTAACCGTGTGTGCTTGAGCTCTCCACAGGAACCCTGATACATTGTCTTATTCACCAAAGCTGTCTTCTTTGGTATCGTGAATCCTGGAGCTCATGTCACTACTAGACTCCAGGAAATCTGACATTTTTGCCGAGTGAACAACTGCTTGTTTCTCTACTGTGAGACTGAGAAGGAATTATTTCTCACACAGCACATTTGCTCTCAGTCTAAAGGTTATAGATTTCTTGCAGGGGCTGATTGGGGACTCTGGGTCCCGTGGGCCAGAGAGAAACATGAAACAGTGGCAGGAAGCCCTGATTCTAGGTCTGCGCACAGCCTTCAGATCTTTAAACCCTTCAATCTGGAATTCCCTCTTGAGCTGGGCAAGGTAGCACGCCTTTAATCCCAGCACTCCCGAGGTGGAGACAGGTGGATCTCTGTGAGTTTGAGGCCAGCCTGGTCTACAGAGTGAGTTCCAGGACAGCCACACACACAAAAGGCTGTCTTGAAAAAACAAAAAACAAAACAGAAGACACAATTCTGTTAGATTAAGGGTAAATACTTTTAACCCCGTGTCTTGGGTTCATCATTGCTGGTATAACAGATGTTCCATGTCACTGACTGATGCAGGGGTGGAAGATGGGAGGAGAAAGGTGCTTACAGGAGAGCACACATCTGGGTGAAAGCATGCTGAGGGCAAGCTGGCCTTTGACATGCACCATCTGCAGGGCAGTAGCAGAACCACATGGCATGGTGGACAGAGAAAAGCAGGGCTTTTCCTGGATCACATCCTGATGGAAAATTGTCATACCAGCTTTGCCAAGGGACACAGGAAGGTGCCAGCTCTAGGGCTTCCTGGAATCCCACAAGAGTGCATTGCTGGATCCCTTCACTTCCTACAAAGGCCGTTCCAAATGTCACCAAATGCCAGCCTTAGCAACAGGCAGCCAGGGGTGTAGGTTCAGGGTTCAGGGCAGTACGTGGGAAAAGAGCTCACATTTCTCCAGGCTTTCTTTAGAAGTGCAGGGAGGAAGCATGGCACACTGGTGCAGATGGGAGGCTGAAGCGGATGATGAGGAGTTCAAGGTCATTCTCAGATACACAGCGAGTTCCAGGATCGTCTAAGATACATGAGACCTTGTATCAAAACAAATTAAGCAAAATGGATGGAGGAGTAGGTGCCTTGTAAAATATCTACATGTCTCAATTTAATTTATGGATTAAAAAAAAGAAAAACCTTTCACAAAGCTCTGCTTCTCAAAAGGAAGCAAGATTGCTTGCACCACAATGAGTATCTCAGAGTACTTCCTTTTCCCATTCAGCCCAGGAGCTGAAAAAGAAGTGAGCGAATTTGCCTTGTTTCTTCTTTTTGAAGGACAGCAGATGCAAGTTGCTACTTGGCGTAAACGCCAAACCTAGTGATGAAATAACGAAACCATGTGCAGCTGGCAGACAAATGAATTGGTTTCCTGGCATCCACTCTTCAGCCAGAAAGGTGAGCTGGGATGACCTATTCCCTCTCTAGGACCTGACAGTAACCCCGAACGAACTCTTGGACACAGCCACTTGGTCCATGGTATCAAGAAGACCACACTTTAAAAGAAGTCCAGATCTCATATGAAAAGAAGCGGGTGGGGCTAGGCTGAACAGGGGGCTCTGCCAGAGAGCGAAAGCATTCATTCAAATATCTGATTTGTATCCAAATTCATTCCATCAAAGACCTGACTCCCGCAAGAGTTTGCCAACCAGCTGGAGGCACAGACATTTCTGGTGCCTGTCAAGTGGCCTCAACTTCCCATGCCACCAGAGCCAAAAGCCATAATTGGCTCTGAGGGTTGGGTGTCAGGTTACTGGTCTCAGGATAACACGTGGTCCAGTTCCACTGAAACTGGAGCTGCCCCAAGGCTGCTTTCTGCTGGCTCTGGGCCTGCACTTCCTCAGTCACAGCCAGATGGGGCCTGAGGCTGTGAACTGGACTGGAGCTGGGGATTCTGAAGAACTGGGATCCAGTTGCCTCACTCATCAACACTTCCACCCTGTCATCCTCCCTGTGCCTCTCCTGGCTGTCTGCTGCTCTTTTAGTGTCCTTCAGTGGCAGATTTTCTAGTGTTCCTGCCAGAACCCAAGACAGCCACTGAATAAAAAGCTGCCATGAGCAAATCCATTCTGGCTTGCAACTGTTGTTTTCATTCAGAAATTTTCTAGAATCTTAGCTCCCTTTCAATATCCCCATTAAGTAGTCTTTGCTAGGCTCTTGGACCTCTGAGGCAAGCATGTTGGAATGACTTTAGGCCACTTCCCCACTTGGAAGCACAAAATAGGGGGACCTGAAGGTGGAAGATGGAGTGTTGGTGGCTTCTTCAGGGGAAGGGCAAACACAGGATTATATACTGCCCTACCCTTAGCTATGTGTCTGTGACACAGACATCATCTGTGAAAAGGCAAAGTAGGAACATAAGCAAAACAGTGACACACACTAATCCTACCCAAATGCCTGGCTCGCTGTGGGCCCTGTGTCAGCTGAATAGAACTGCTGGTTGAAACCATTGCCTCACTGGTGTGCAAACTCCTTCACTTTGTTCTGCTTTGAAAGGGTCAAGTTCCTTGTACTGCAGAGCCTGCTCTGGGCAGGACTCCTCTTGATAGGTTACAGACACACACATACACACACACACACACACACACACACACACACACACACACACACATATTCACTCACCCCATACACCATTTTGTTAAGAACATTAGAAACATTTTGTCTCCAGGATTCAAAAACCCACATCAAAGAGGGTAAACATTCTGTGGAAGCTTTTCTTTTTCTCTTTTTATTTATTTATTTTTTGAGATATGATCTTTCTATTACATAGCTTTGCTGTCCTGGAACTCACTGTGTAGATCAGGGTGGCCTTGAACTCAACAGAGATCCACCTACCTTTGCCTTTAATTAAAGGTGTGCAATACCTTTTTAAAACTATTTGCTTCTGTTAAATCATGGTAAAACACACAGCAAGAAATTTATAATCTTACCAGCTTTAAGCATGTAGTTTGCAAGACTAGATATAGTCACAGGGCTGGAGGTGGAGCTCAGGGGTAGAGCACTTGCCTGGCATGTTCAAGGCTCTGGGTTCATCCTTAGGACCACAGAACTGCACAGAGAAGTCTAGTGAAAAACAAAGAAACAAACAAGTGTATATTTGTATGTATGTATATATGTATGTATATGTATGTGCACATGTTTCCAAGGTTGTACAGACATTGCCACCACCTCTAGAACTTTCTAGTCTTCCCAACCTAACCCCTGTATCTATTAACATTGGCACCAGATCCCCAAACCCCCATACCCAATGGCAATGACGGAACAGTCCTGGTCTCTGTAAACATGACTCTTGCATACCTCATGAAGTAGAAGGCATAGTTGCCTTTTTTTTTATTTAGAAAATATTTTACAAATAAAGAGGTAATAATTTCTTGACTTGAAGAATTGACATTTTGGTTAACGGAGTCAGACACAGAAGCTCCTGGTGCCTCCCCCATGACCATGATCAGCTTTTTGGGGGCAGGGGTTCTGAGCAGGTCACCACTCCTGGATGCAAGGTGGAAGATTCCAGCCAACAGGGCCTCCCCTAGGCTTGGGACAGACAAGGGCTCCATCCCTGACTTCCTCACCTTTTCTTCCCTCAAGCCTTGCTTCTCTCACCTCTGAGGAAAGTTTTTGTTTCTATCAGAGGTAGTTGGTCTGGTGAGGACTCATATTTTCTGATTCTTCCCTTTGCACCAGTTAGCCAACTGCATCAGATTGTGAATCTGAGTTCCCACCAGTGGGATGAGGTGTAGTCACAGGTGAAAAAGGAAAGCTATCTTGGCCAAGTGTGCATGCTGTCCTTTTTTTTTCAACATATTGCCGTGCCAAGCTACTTTCCCTTTGTTCTCGTGTTCCTTTGTGTGACACTGAAGACTTTTTCTTTGTTTCTAGCTTTTGACTTGTTCAGCTCTCTCTGATGTTTGGAGTTACCTTCTCCACCCAACTCTTGCCCATTACCCAGCCTGAGTCCCTCCTCTCTCCCTCCCTTTACCTGTCTGTAATCAAATCTACAGGCCAGTTACTGATTAAGACTAGTGTACTCTTCAATTTAGGCTTCATAGAGCTCATTGTCTTTTTATGGTCATAACACAAGTGCCACTAAGAAGCACGAAGGAAGTTTATTCATTGCATGGGAGCCAGTCTGCTGGAACCTTTGAACTTGATTTCAGGAAGCAAAAAGAGACACCAATGATGATAGCAAGGGACACGGGGATGAGAGCAAGGGGGTTGTTACAAATAAAACACTGGCATTGCTTGACTTAGGCTGGGGTTATATCCAAGTATCCAATCATGAGTCACCAATGTGTTTAAGACACCTGACCTTCCAACTCTCTAACGTAGCAGCATACCCTGTGGACACTGGGGTTTCCTTTTGGTTTTCCTAGTCCAAGGGAAAGAACTCATACAAGTAAGGTTTTTGCTGGATGTACATTCCCTTCCCACCATAGTAAAGTTCACACCATCACAAATCAGAGCAACAACTGTTTAGCTTCTTAATAAGTAGGAGGCTCCTAAAACTTGCTGTAAAAAAAAGGAAAAACAACAAATGAGTGGGGAGAGACAGGTCTGTGGTTAAGAGCACTGACTGCTCCTGCAGTGGTCCCTGATTTGGTTGCCAGCACCCATGTGGTGCCTATAGCTCCAGTTCCAGGAGATTTGACTCCCTCTTCTGGCCCTGCAGGCATGTGGTACACACACACACACACACACACACACACACACACACACACACACACACAGAGAGAGAGAGAGAGAGAGAGAGAGAGAGAGAGAGAGAGAGAGAAACTTACAGACACAGAAATTAGATAAATAAATTCACCTAAAAGACTGAAGTGAGCCAAGAATGGTGGCACAGGAGTGTCATCTCAGCTCTTGGAAACACTGTGTGAGTTCTAGGCCAGCTTGGTTTATATAGCAATTCCCAGGGTAGTCAGGGATACGTAGTGAGCCCCTGTCTCAACAACAATATTATAATAATAATATACACATGTCACGGTGCGCTTGCACATTTTCTTGCCAATGGGCATGTAGAACTCTTACGCAGTGATGTTACAGGCCTGCTGGACACAGGAGTGGGAGCTGCCCATCTCTTTGGAAGGCTGAGCTATGCCATGTCATCACCAGCAGTTAAACATTCCGATCCTGGGGTCCACCTCTCTCCAGCAGTCAGCTGGCTGGCCTTTGCTTTTGGTCACCTTGCTCACGAAGGCCTTCTCACCAGCTTGGCTTTTTTTTTTTAACCACCAAAGTCTGATGAAACCAAGGAAGTTTTCGTTTGGATGTTTCCTCTCTCCCCTTCCCACCTCTTTTCTTCTTCCCTTCCTCCCCGCCCCCCATCTCCTTCCTTTACTCCCCCTTCCTCTCATCTTCCTCCCTCCCCTCTTCCCTCCCTTCTGTTGTGAGATTCTCATCAAAGAGATGGGATACCAAGGCTTCTTCAGGAAAACAAATACCCCACCCCACCCCCAACCTTGCATCCTTGGTTTTCTGAGACAGAGTTTCTCTGTGAAGCCCTGGCCATCCTGGAACTCACTCTGTGGTCCAGGTTGGCTTTGAACTCAGAGATCTGCTGGCCTTTGCCTCCCGAGTGCTGGGATTAAAGGTGTGCACCACCACCGCCCGGCATGGTAACTATAATGTTATTGCTTACTTTGAACCCCTAAAATGGGATTGTAAAGATGACCCAGGTTTGGGGAAGGGAGGGCCACTTGGAGGATCACCCAGAGGACACTGGGAAGATGTTTCAAGGGAAGCATTTTGGAAGCGACTAAATTAAATGGTGGTCTTTTCGTCTTTTCTTCAAGGCTTCTGGGGAGGTTATTAAGTAAAGAGAGAATTACGGGAAGAAATGGCGAAGTTCAAGAACGTCCAAGGACATTGCTGGGCCAGCAAGCATGGATATTTTTTGATTTTCTTTTTCCTGGCTCTTTGGGGGGACACTGCACATTTGTACCCTCCTTTCCTCCTTCTCCCCCCACCTTCTTCCTCTCTCCCTCCCTTTCTCTCCTTCCTCCTCTTTCCTCTTTTTCCTTTTCTCTCCTTCCTTTCTCCCTGATTCTTTCCTTTTCATTCCTTTTCTTCTCTCTCCCCTTCCTTCTCCTTTCTCTGCTTCTGTAAAGAACTTATTCTTCTTTCTGAATTAACTTTTTTTGCTATTTATCATGATAAAATATGTGTCACAAAGTCTATCACTTGTACTGCATTCATGCTCACAGTCAGTGGCCCTTGTGTTGTTTTGCAGCTGCCATCCAGACTGGCTTCAGTGTATTGATTTCTTTGGCTCATCTTCCCCTGGTTTTTTTTTTTTTTTCTTAGTAACTTATAACAATTCTTCATTAATTGTAGATTGGAATCCTTGCCTAGTACATAGACTATAAACACATTTTCCCATTTGTGACTCCTGGTTTTGGATCTCAAATGTCCCCCAAAGGCCCCTGTGTTAAAGGCTTGGTGTTATTGTGAGCTGATGTCGGTGGTGGGGCATGAGGTCTTTAGGTCATAGAGGGCATTCCCTTGAAGGAGGTGGTGGCCTTGGCTTCTCTGCCTCTCTTCCTCCCCCAGCATGGAGTCTGCTATCATATGTTGCCTCACCACAGGCCCACAGCAGCAGGCCAGTTAGCATGGACAGGGACTTCTGAACTCAAACTAACACTTCCCTCTTTACAAGTCAATTTACCTGAGGTTTTCTCCCAGTGATGATGGGGATTTCTTAATCTTACTATCATCTAATTTATGAATTTTTCTTTTGGGTTAGTGTCTTCCAAGTCTGCATCTTCCTCCTGTGGAGTTTTTATGTTTTCATAAAAACTTTTTTTTTGGTTTTTCGAGACAGGGTTTCTCTGTGTAGCTTTGGAGCCTATCCTGGCACTCGCTCTGGAGACCAGGCTGGCCTCGAACTCACAGAGATCGCCTGCCTCTTCCTCCCGAGTGCTGGGATTAAAGGCGTGCACCATCAACACCCGGGAGTTTTTATTTAAAAAA
The DNA here is from genome assembly GCF_003668045.3 of Cricetulus griseus. Taxonomy (NCBI): domain Eukaryota; kingdom Metazoa; phylum Chordata; class Mammalia; order Rodentia; family Cricetidae; genus Cricetulus; species Cricetulus griseus. The sequence continues at coordinate 255,613,910 of NC_048596.1, read as the reverse complement.
TTTAGACTGGGAATTGAATTTAGGGCCTTACATTGCTAGGCAGGTACATTAGAGCAATACCTCTCCCCTTTACATTTTACTGTTTTATTTTTTGTTTGGCTTTACTTTTATTAGCATCTAGCAGTTTCACAGAGTAATTAGTTGCCTTGCAGCATTTCCATGCATATGGAATAAGGTCCCTTGATCTAATTTACATCCTCTGTACAGTTTATTTTGAGATAGAATCTTTCTAAGTTGTACGGCTTGAACTCATTGGATAGTCCCAGCTAGGACTTGAATTTGTGATCTTCATGTGTCAGCCTGTGAGTTTCTGGGACAATAGCTCCTCCCTCCCAGGGGGCCAAGGAGCCAATTTACATATTTAAGTTCTCCTAGCATTCCTTAGTCCCTACCTGCTACAGAGTATGGCTGGCATACCCTGTCCTTTTACCCTGAACTCTCCAGCCCAGGGGCTGGACTGCCCTTCCCAGAGATTCTTCCCTATGTAATCCAGACATTTCAGTTACCCCTCTCTTCTTGTATTTTTGGCTTTCTGGCTGCTGCATCTGGTCTTGTCTCTCTCTTCTCCCTTACCTTCCCCCTGTCCCCACATGGCCCAGCTCAGCCTCATCATGTTCACTCTGGACTCTCCCAGATGTCCCTACCTGTGACTATGCTCTCCCACGTATCTACAATAAACTTTTTCCTCCACCATACCTAGGAGCAGTTATGTCCTTTCCTGTCCATTTATTTATTTATTTATTTATTTATATATTTTCATTCACACCCTCCTATAGAAAGTTCCCAAAGCCCCCATCTACCCAGTAAGCACTACTGTTCTGATGCCCATTTTGAGGCACAAAATGAAGCCGGCACATTCACAGACTCTGTTTTCTATTCTGTGTAAAGCCTATACTGTTCACGTCACTTTCCCAGGGTGCATGTGGGATGAGTTCCATGGTTTCCTGACATTTGAACACCAGTCCTGCATTGGAAATAATGGGCTGGAGGCAGGCATGGGGACATTTTCAGTGCTACAAGCATCACAGTGGTGTGGGACCTGAAGAGTGGAGCCCGCACCTTTGGGAAGAACCAGCTCAGATGGGTGGTGATGAGAACAGATGAGAGTATGGAAGAGTCTGCAGCTCCCGCTGCACTGCAGGATGCAGGACAGCGATGATGAGGAAGGCTCCAGGAGCACCCCAGACAGAAGGAGAAGCAGCATGGAAGAGAGGCAGGGGTGTGCCAAACAGTTTCATACACCACGCCTCTGGCACCCACTGTTTAGTGCTGACCACAGGCAGTACAGAACAGACAAGATATGTAAAGAGGGGTGCCACAGAACTTGTGGTGGCAGGTCAATGCTGGCATGTGGGGGCTAGGGCTCCAAGACACTCAAGGTTAGAGCAAGGTGTCCCAAGAAGGAATGTTACCTGTTCTCTCTCCCTACTTCTTCCTCCCTACTCCCCTCCCTCCTTCCCTCCAACCCTGAGTTGAGAATCTGAAGCACAGAAGGAAGCCTCTACCTGTTCAGTCTGGATTGGAGCCCCCCGCCTCCCGTGTATTGTTTGGGGTGGGACAAGGTAGAGATGGCCCAAAGAGAGCGGTGTTCAATAGGCACAGGAAAGCCTTTGGAGGTGACAGACACTCAGAGTGTGTTACTATGTTGGTTATTTCTGGCATCCACATCTGTTGAAACTTGTCAATTGTATACTTTAAATGTGTGTGATGTTATCCTTCAGTGAGGTTGGGTGCTCTTGTCATTTGTCATGAGTTGATTAAAATTTGCAATTAGTGTGTCACTCTCCAAAGCTGCCCGATGGAGGCAGGCTGCAGACATCACTTCAAGTTTGACATTCTTGGATCCATAATATCCCCAAGTGAGGACAGAATCTTCCAGGTGTAGAGCAGCAGAGTCTCTGCTTGATTATGAAGGGGATGCCCCATGTCTGATGGGATTTTATTTTAGTTACATTCTTTTGTGGCATGAAGATTACAGATATTTTTTCCTCTAAACAGTATACTTGTGCAAATTTCTTATTGAAGGAGAGTTTAAAGTGTCATAGAATGTCTCCAGGAGTAAAAAGGAACAAAAAACAGTGGTGACTGTCACAATAGTTTGCTAAGCAAAATTTACAATGAGATATGAAGGCAACAGTCTTCTAGTTTTTCCTTTTATTAAAATACAAACAATGCCTGGTTGGGGTAGCAGTATTCAGTAGTGTAAGTATGAACAGCCATGGCAGGGTGTGCCCAGCCTTTCTGGGAGGTGACTGGAGCCTGTTGTATAAGCAACCTCTTTCTAATTCTCTGCTGTGTTGTTGGAGTCAGTTGGTGGCTGGAGGTCTTTGGTGAGGGATCAGAGGCTGCAAATAGGTTCCCATGCCAGACCACACCTTCTTGGCTCAGCGCTTCAGCCATTAGAAACCACCAGTCTGGCCAGGGAAGGAAAGTTCAGCCAAGCTCGAAGCAGAACATTGCCAGCCTCTTCCCCCTGGAAACAAGAGCTTCATGGGAAAACTCTTTGTTCACTTGATCCATGATGTGGTGGCACACACCTGTAATTGGGCAGCCTAAGCTACATAGCATGAACCTGGATGTCCCTTTAACCACCCTGAAAATGACACAGTGAAACTGCAAATCTTTACATGGAATCAGATTTTAAGTGGTGGCATCCGGCTTCACTGACTCAACCAAGTTGCCCTTTGAGAATCTGATTTATGCTTCCTGAGATAAGAAGGGACCAGAGACACCCAATCAACAGCTACGTGTGACAACAATTTGTTAAACAGTCTGTCAAGTTTAAAACACTACAGCAGTTTATTTCCAAAGTAAAGTTTCTTGTAGTCAAACTCACTAGAGATAAGCAGAAATAATGGAGGCCAGGGCTTGGTGTGTATTCTCTGTACATGGAATGACCTGTCACTCCCCAGCCAACTGTTGGCTTCTGCTTTAGATAATGGAGTCAGTTCAGGAGACTTGGGATTGAGGCATGTGCATCAGATGACTTCCATCCCTCAGCCGAAGACACTGAGTGGCAAGAGTTCACATAAGAAGGAAAAGCTATTTCATTATACTGGAGCCTGGAGCTTGGTTGTAAAAGTTGGGCTAGTGGGCTAGTGAGAGGGTTCAGTGAGGGAGGGAGCTTGCAGCACAAGCCTGGATACCCGAGTTCAATTCCTGGAACCCACGAAAAGGTGGAAGAAGCCAGGTGTTGGTGGAGCATGCCTTTAATCCCAGCACTGGGGAGGTAGAGGCAGGCCGATCTCTGTGAGTTCAAGGGCCAGTCTGCTCTACAGAGTGAGTTCCAGGACAGGCTCCAAAACCATACAGAGAAACCCTGTCTCGAAAAAACCAAAAAAAAAAAAACAAAAAACAAACAAACAAAAAAAAGGTGGAAGAAGAGATCGACAAGATCTGACTCTTGTTCTCAGATTGCCACATAAACATACATCATGGTAAACATGTTCCTCATCATGATCTCTCTCTCACACACACAAATGGGTTGTCACACTAATACATGAGCAAACAAAGGGCTTGTTTTTCCACCTTTGAACTTCCAACTTGTCAGTTTTAGGTGTATGTTTGTAAACAGCATGTATGAATATATTGCAGACATCTAGATATGCATTTTTGTAAATTTCAGGATAATAAAATAACCATTGTTTGGGGACCTGTCAACCTGTTTTCCACAGAAATGTGGGGGATTCTGATTGTCCATGTCTGTATCAATCTTCCTTTTTCTACTCTTCCTTCTAGTCATCCTATTGGGATAAAGTGCTGTCTCAAACATTTTGATTTGCAGTTCCCCCACGATGATAACACGGAGCATCTTTTTATGTGTTTATTGGCCACATGTATACCTTCTCTGAAGCAATCAGTTCATTCTGCCTATTTAAAAAAAAACAAGGTTGTGAGGCTGGAGAGGAGTCAGAGGTTAAACAAAGGAACTCTGAGCTGCCCGCTGTTCTTCCAGAATACACACCACTACCACAGCACTTTACAAAGTATCTACTTTACATATTTTACTGTGCTGAGTTCTGCTGTTTCTATTTTACTTCATTTTATACTATTTCCTTTTTGAATTTTTACCCTTTTAAATGATTTATATGCATTGTTTTGCCTGCATGTATGTCTGCGTGGGAGTCAGATACCCTGAAACTAGCGCTATAGACAGCCGTGAGATACCATGATGATGCTGGGAGTTTGGACCTAGGTCCTCTGAAAGAGTGGCCATGTGCTCTTAACCACTGAGTAATCTTTCCAGCCCCATATTTCATACTATTTTCCAATTACTCTTATGGCTTCTCCTTTGGCTGACTGAGTAAGTTAGGGAGGTGTTGAATTTGCAACGTTTTGGCAATTGAACCCCTCTCATCCTATTGTGAAGGGCGCATTCATGGTCTTTGCCCTGCCTTTGGTTGGGGATCGTGCTAGGTCTATGTTTTAGAATGTGCAAGTCTCCACCCTTGTTAGCTTCTGTCCTAACATGTTTAATACAAGACATGTGTATATTTTTGCCCACTTCTAGAATGCAGTGTGAACTTTACAAAAATAGGACTGTTACAACTTAGTATGATTTTATTTCTACCCCACCCAAAATAACTATGTAGTCCTTGCTGGCATCTCCCTTCCTCTTCTGGACTCCCCCTGGCATGTTATTATGTGAGTCTCTGCTCAGGCACACCTCCCCACACACCTCCTGGGGTACAAACCCAGGGCTGTCACACAAGCTTCAGGTAATTCACACCCTGGGCTAGGTCAAGTTGGCTCTGAAAGAATACCAGGAGAGGCAGGAGGGGCAGTGACAGACCTAGCCAACTGTGGTCCAGGGCCACTATTTTGTAGGTGCTAATTTGGTGAAACAAACCTTTCTTCCTTTGGGGAAGTCACACCACACCATCCATCCATGTGACTGTGAGAAGTAGCAGTGGTCAGTGGGCTGCAGCCCTGAGCCAAACACCAACCTTTAAGCACATTTGTGAACCTCACAGAAAATCCCAGAGAAAAACGCCCTCACAGGAAACCTGGCCAGGGAATAATTCATGGAGAAACACTCCCATGTGTTAAGAAATATTAGTTTTATTTAACCAGTTTTCACAGCTGAATATTTATTCTATAAAAACTTTACAGATTGTACAGTTTATATATAGTTCAAACTACTGAACAAAAGAGTAGGTCCCACAGATGCAAAAATACTGTACCAACCCATCCACGGTAAAGGCAGATTTACACACTGCACAGCGCTCCACACGCTGGGGAGGCGTCAGTTCTGAGTATAAACTTCAAAACTGTACAAAAATAAGGTTTCGATTTTATTTCAATCTTCATACATTCAATATGATTGCAAGCCCAGAAGCCTAACTAGTAATAGGCGCCTGTAGTCAGGAATCAGTCCCCACTCCATGGGGTACTCGTGAACACGATACTGTGCACAGTATACGGCAGACATAAAAGCAGAGACCGCAAACAATAAAGGTCAAATATAAGGTAGTTCTTTTCTGTTTTGAAAGGAGTTTCTGTATTTAATAGTGTGCCAAGAGAATTTTAAATTAAATAAAATATATTCTAAGTGAACCTAAAAATTACACTTTATAAACATAAAAATACTTTTTTTGGTGTAATACATCAATCATATTTGCAGATAGACAGACAAAACTATGCAAAGTAGTATTCCTCACCCAGCCACAAGAAGCACTTACGTAGTTATTTTTTCAAAAGGGTCAGAAAAAACGATTTAAGCCCACCAATGCTAATTCATAACTTAGCAAGTAGCACTCAGGTTATGGAGTGACTCATGAACACTGCCCTATTCGTTTCCCTCTGCAGACATGATTTCTTCATGTTAGCTGGGTAAGAACGGGACGCATTAAGAAAGGGAGAACTGGTGGGCACGACCGCATGGAGCTCAGAGTCCAAGTGGGATTTTTCATCAATGATGCCTTTCCTACAAAGTTGGTTTTCATTTTGATTAGAATTTTTTTTCAGCATCGAGGTACTTGCACCCCCCCATCTCCCCAGATGAAGGAACATGTTTCAGATATTTCTGCATCTGTCTAGGCAGAGGGAGGGGGGTGAGGCTGGCTAGCACTCTTTAGGGTCTGTGATCTAGATTAAAAAAAACCAAATGAGTAAAACAAACATTATTGCAAACTCTTCTGTCATCCAAAATGAAAACATAATTCCTTTTAAAAAAACACAACAAAACCCCCACAACTAGCTTACAAGAAAATTAGAGCTTCTAAGAGCAGCCTGGTGCTCAATTACATTTTTATACTGTGTATACATGAGTATAAAATAAAGACGCTTGGACAAAGAAGCTTTGTAGTTATTTTAAAGTTACAGTACTTAAAAACTCCTCGGTAATAAATAGCTTGGATGCTTCTAGTCCTGCTTCCAAGCATGAGTTACTGTTGAGGATGGCCATGGCAAGTGGGAGCCACTGATGTCCTGCTCAGCCTGCCAATCAAAACTCATCGATTTTCCTCTGCAAGTACTTTAACATGGAGTCCATGCCCTGGGCGGAGCCCCAGATCTTCTTCAGCACTTCACATTCTCTCTCGTTGGCCTGCTCCAGTTCCATCTTCATGTTACAGCGTACCAGGGCTTTGGATTCCTCCAGGACCTGAGACAGTGACAACAAGAAGAGAGGTTGGTTGTTTATAGGCACTAAATCCCTCTTCCCTCTTCCCATGCACAGTAGTAACCACTAAATCTTTACACGCCAGCTCTCTCACAGCTTAGCACAGTTAGCCCTGCACACTTGGGAATGTGAGTTCCATATACCTGGGACTCAATCAACTGGACTGAAAATTACAGAAAAATAAAAGGCATTTACATCGAGTATGCAGACTTTCCTACCTCAAACAGGCACTGTGCATCGTCCACAGAGACGAGCTGCAGTGTATGTATGCAGAGGTGCAAGCAGCGGAAGAGATTTCAGCACTTTTGGGTTCTGGTGTCCACGGCAGAGGGACGGATCATGGGCACAGGATGCGGGGATATTTAACATTGGATACTGAAACCTGAAATGGCTCAAGCTATTTCGAGAGAGGTGGTTTGGTACACTGACCCACACCTACCAACAGACCAGTGAGATTGTAGATGGAATTTTCTAAACAAAACACAGCTCAATTTTAACTCATGCTTGTATATGTGCATGAGTTTAGATTAGAGTTGGATAGATCACTTGAAACATTTCACACACTGCACTACTAAATGCAATGTTGTTAGGAGACTCACTCGTTATTCAGCACATTTACTAAACAAAAACCCCTGGGCCTACATGTATGTGTACCTAAATGTGTGATTAAATGAAAGGACGTTGCAGACAGTCAGACATGGAACACTGCATGGGGTAGCCCTGCACAGGGTATGCAAAGTATTAAGTTTCATGCCGGTATCCATTTGTATAAGGAAGACCAGGCAAATAGATCTGGAACACGGTACAAGTCTAATTTAATTAATCTCTGCGGAGGAAAAGATTTTCTTTATTTAAAAACAAAACAAACAAAAACATAATCAAAAGACCATTTTGACGTACAACTGGGTTACATGAGGCCAGCTCCTTGATGCGAACCATGACTTCCTGGGTGAAGGTCCCTGGCCAAAACACCTGGGAGACCAGGCCCTTGCCACACGCCTCCTGTGCCGTCAGCTTGCGCCCACTGAGCAGCATTTCATTTGCCTAAAAGGAAAAAGAGTTGACACGAGTGAAACACGAGGGGGGCAGGGTGGAGAAGATGTCTTGGAAATTCAACCCTCAGAAATCCAAGCTGAGGATGGACTTTTGAAGATGTCAGAAGCTGCCTCAGATCCGCTATCGGTCACTAAGAACAGACCACGGACAAAACATGACCAAGTGGGTGGATGGAAAAGTATTATCGTGGGCCAGTTACAACAAATACGAGAAAAAGGCTTGCTTCATGATGTCATTGAGATCCACATGGACTTGGATGAACTCCAAATTGGAGGCTATTTTGTGGTAAATTTGAGGTTGCTGGTTAAGTTCCTCTTTTATACGAGTTTCTCTTAATGCTAGCCCTTTCCACACAAGTGAACACATTTAAAATGCAACCTGGGCATAAGAGTCGGAAAGGAACTGAACCCAACATGAAACTACATTTCCCTCTTGACAATGTTCTAAGGCAGTGGCATGTCATTGGTAAGGGGTCACGGTTCAGAAGCCACACTTTTGTCATGCAGATATTAACTATCCAGGAAGGACTGCGTGATTTCAGTACTGCCATCCATCTGAAGAGGTTCTGAGTTACTTTACAAGACTGAGTGGTAAAAACTAATGGAGCTTTGCTTTAAAAACGAGAGACTCGATGCCACTGTTCACATCCTGGCATCAAGTGTATGGAGCACACATCACTAACGACAGGCTCACAGTTGCTATGGCTGACTAAAGAGAAAGTTTGCCCAGCAGACTGCACAGCAGCCAATGAGACCATGTCCTGTCTGTGGTTTGTCTTGCATAGATAATCTTGCTGAGACTCCAATGGTTCTGATGAGAACCAAGTAAATATACTTGAGATGCTCTTTTCTTTAGAGGCAAAAATCACACGGAGGCCTTGCAGTGACCAAATGCAACCCCTGGATCACAGGGAATATTTGAGTCTTGCAGCTCACAGAACACACAATGGAGAGCAAGTGTGCAGCTGACTCACTGCACTTACAACAGGTCAGACACAGTAAACTGTGTGTGTCTCTTATGTGAAGACTCCCCAGTGAGCCTGCAAGGTTTAGAGGGCATCATACAAAGTGTAGATGCCCTCCAAAGCCTTGAGCTCAGTCGTGAACAAGCTCACAAGCCTGGAATATTCCTGAATGAACAGCCCTGCTCAGTGAAGAGATGATCCATAAACATCTATAAGACCCTGATTTGACCTTATTTTGGTAGTAAGTTTCCCCACAGGACTACTCCAGGGAGGTGAGAAAGGGTTAGAGGAGGTCCCTCGATTCATATGCAGTAGGGAGAGCTCTAGAGCACCTGGAATGTTCTTCCTTTGGAGAGGACACCACCAGTCACGTAAGTTAAGTGTCCACTGAGAGCACTTCTTCCCAGGCTTTCCCTTGGGCCCCATATGTCCTTGGTCATCCCCTCTTCCCCACCTGTGAGACACAAACCAGACCAGCCTTGATCTAGCTCCAGCCTCCAAACATGCCCTACTTCATACACGAAGCTTGCCACCTCTGGAAGGCAACTCACAGACCCAGGCAGTGCTTGCTTCCTGTGCCCATCTCTTCTCCTTGTGCTGCTTGTTTGGGTCAGTCACAAGTGCCTTTGTTCTGGCCTACACATTGTCTTGCCATCTCAACCCCCTTCTCTTGGCTTGCCTAGCTCTATATCCATTTGTTACCAGATAGCCTTTTGGTCTGTTCCCCCGCCCCCAACCTTTTCACATGGTTAGGATGTGCAGGACATTGGAAGAATTTTAAATTTTATCCAAGAGTGTAAGACAGAACTGAACCAAGGCTGCACTGTCAGTGAGTCAGTTTAAAACAGAGGCATGAAGAACCAACAAATCACAATAACCTACAACCCAAATCCAGCCAACACCAGCAAACAAGAACCCATTAAGGAAAATCATTTCCTTGGTCAGAGTTTAGACTATTTATAGAATGAACCCCACCCCGCCACTCTGCAGTAGTCTTAAAATAGGAAGTCAGTTAAGAGGTCAGGGAGGAAGGATACCAGTTTGGACTGCTTCAAGATGGAAGAGGATAGTCAAGAAAGCTCTGTGGGTGAACTAGGGGTTAAGAAACCAGTCCTTAGCTTGGCACATCTTCTACGACACACACAAGCAGGACCTGGTAGTGAAAGGTGCACAGATGGGGGGGGGGCTGTGTCTGAGCCTGGACTACCCTTCCTGTTCTCCTTGGCAAAGAGTACCCAAATACTGTACTTGTCCTGAATATTTTTGAGCATACTGTGAAGGGTGTACAGTGCATAGTAGGTACTCTATGGATGCCTGCTGGGGTGGTGATGGTAGACTGCAGAGCAGCAGACTCCCAGGCTAAAGCCACACCCACCAGCAGCTAGCCAGGCAAGTGTCTGGCCCCTATGGGAGACACTGAGGAAGGCTCACAGAGCCTGTCTCATTTTAGGTCATTTTCTTTTGACAATGGTATTTCTTCAGTTTAACCTGCCTTGCAGAATTTTTATACACCTAGTAGGAAAAACCAAACATGCCCCAGGCTTGACTCAGCTGCTGAAAATTCAAATGTACCAAAATGCCACTAAAGAAAGTGTATCCTTTCAGGAGTCACCTTCAACTAGAGCTGTCAACAACACAAGTCAACCTAATAGCATTTGGTTACTTGTTGCATAGGCTTTAGTCAAGCTGCTCACAAGGTAGGAATTTACAGAGCAGAGCACCAGCTCTGGGGGACATCCAGGATCCAGTGAGCGAGTGGCACCACATATGCTATAAGTAACCACAGTGGAGAATAGCTACAGCATCAGATTCCAAGTGGAGACAAAAAGCAATTATTGGTCAGGACTCATCTACCAAGGAAACTACTCACCAAGGAGTAGGTGTCTTTCATATGGACTGATGTCAAGCCATCCTTTGGGATACTTTCCAAGGCCAGTGAATTCTTTAAATTTTGAAATTATATTTGGAGGGGGGGGGGAGACAGACATAGAATATGTATGCTAAAATACATTTGTGGAGAGCAGAGGACAACTTGTAGGAGTTGGCTTTCTACTTCCATTATGTGGATCCCAAGGATCGAACTCAGGCACACCCGCTGAGCCATCTCACTGGCCCAAAGTTAGTGAACTCCTGAAGTCTCCACACTGACAGCATTTAGCTCAAGAGATCCTATTCTAAAAATGTACCTGCTCAGTGGTTTATACATGTCCCAGATCGTTCAGTATCTCCTTCAGAATGGCCCTTTGTGTGCCCCTTAACCTGGCACACATCTATGAAGAGCTTGTAATACAGGAAGAACAAACTACCAGATTTTCAGTTTAGCTTTAATAATGGTTCTCAACCTTCCCAACACTGTGACCCTTTAATACAGCTCCTTATGTTGTGGTGACCCCCCAACTATAAAACTGTTTTTGTTGCTGCTTCATAACTGTAATTTTGCTACTGTTTATGACTCAGAATGTAAATATCTGTGTTTTCTGATGGTCTTAGGTGACCCCTGTGAAAAGAGTCATTGACCAAGAGGTCACAACCCACAGATTGAGAACTGCTGGCTTAGCAGTCTTTACTGCCAGAACTGGAAATAACTGCTGTCAAATAATCTACTTTAGCAAGAACTCACAATGAACCTAAAACCGATTTTATTGGTAATAAATGCCCAATGGTTATTAATCTTGACTGTCAACCTGATGGGATTGAGAATCACCATGGCAACAAATGTCTACAAGGGATTTGTTAGTTTATGTCGAGTAAGGTCACAAGGTCCACCTTAAATGTGGGTGACACTACTGCTTGGGATGGGTCCTGCAGTGAATACAAGTTAGAAAGGAGCTGACAACAGCATTCATCTCTCTCTATGCAATGTGACTGGTACCTTAAGCTCCCCCTGCCACGATGGACTGAACCCCTAACTGTGAACTGAAATAACCCTTCAAGCTGTTTTGTCAGATTACTTTTGTCCCAGTGATACAGAACATTAACCTTTGGGATCAGGAGTGAGTTTGTTACTGAGATAACCCTGATCAGGTGGTTAGACTTTAGGGTTAGAAAATCCCTAGAATGGTGTAGATTGGGCTTAATTAGTTATTCTGGTAGATTTGGAAGACCAGAGTGCTGAAAGAAAACAGGGATAGTGGAAGCCTGGCTCCTGATGTTCCCTTGAGCAAGACTCTATAGGAAACTGGGTGAAAGGCCATTCATGAAATATTCTGGCCAATAGCCTGAATACAGTCAGTCCACTCATGGCCTAAAAACTTGAGTGAGGCTGAATACAGGATGGACTCATGTGTTTGGTAGAGGAAATATGAAGACAGGATAGCACTGTAGTGGGTGGCAATGCCATGTTCTCATTTAGGTCCACAGTGAGAGAGCAGAAACATCATGAAAAAATACATAGTTTAATGAGGAAAAGGACACAATGAGTTTAAAGTCAACAGACAAGGCAGATGCAATTGTTAAAGAAATGAATGCCCTTAGAGAGAAACCTGGCACTCTGCACTGAGACATCGGGAATGGTGTCGTGAAGGAAAGACTCACATGGAAGGCTCTGACTTCTAAGAAGGAAGATTCACTTGAAAGGAGCATCAAGGGAGATGCTGAAGAATGGTCTTCATATTCTAAAACCAATTGCCTTGCAAAGTACTCTTTGTGTATACCATACAGCCAAGGCTCAGAGGCCGCTAGAGCAGCGGTTCTCAACCTGTGGATCATGGCCCCTTTGGCAAACCTGTCTCCAAAAAATATTACAGTACTACTCATAACATACTCATAATTTTCACTACTCATAGTGTAGTGAAATTACACTATGAAGTAGCAACAAAAAATAATTTTATGGTTGGGGTCACCACAACATGAGGAACTGTATTAGAGGATCGCAGCACTGCTCTGGAGCTTTGGTTCATGGGGACCAGTCTCTATCCACCAGGGTTGGTAGCAGAACTTGGTAGCATTGTCCATATGGTACTTAGAAGTTAAAGATGTAAGGTGCAGATGTAGAGATGCAAGATTGACAGGCTCACGGAGTCTCTTCTGTGGTTTCATAGACAATGTTAGGCAAGATCCAAGTCCCTGAAAGGTTACTACATGAATCTAAGAGGAAGTCTAAGTTGTAATGGTGATTCCAGGATGTTGGAGTTGCAGGATTTCCAGACTTTATGTGTTGAAGGCAGCAGAGTTTGGGGGGGGGGGTTAGGTAATCCCCCAATCCTTTTGGAGCCCAGACAATTCTATCATCAGTCCCAGATGACAGATGTGGTGTTTGAGCTACTAAATTTGGTTCAATTATATGCCTCCGTCATTCTCTGTGGATGTGAGTATTCTGTACTATGGTATATCGGAAGTATGTGTCTTTGACTTAATAGTGTAAGATTACTTTGACTTTCAGATTACACTTGGACTTTTAAAGTAGTGGGACTATTAAAAAACTATGAAGACCTACAGTTGGAGTGAATGCATTTTACATGAGATGGCCAGAAGCCATGGGGTAGAAGGGTATAGTTTAAAAGTGATCTTTGCTTGTCAAGTTGGCAAAGAGTAGGCTTATGATGGCTAATGTTGACTGTCAATGGGACTTCGCCATGAAAAAACTCCTGGTTAAGTCTGTGAGGGATATTCTAGATTAGGCTAATCAAGGGCAAACACCACCTTAAATGTGGGTTGCATCATTTCACACCAGGGGAGGGGGGTGTCCTAGAGAGGAAGTGACGAGCAGCACTCATTTTCTCTACTCCCTGATAGCAGGTGCAATGTAACTAGCCGGCTCAACCCCCCTGATGCTATAACTGCCCAATGGTGAGCCAAATTCCTTGTGTGTGTGAAGGCTGCAGAAGACTTGTGACACTGATTTGGGAGTTCTCTTAGGACATAAAAGGAATCTCTGGCAAGTTCTCCAGGGAAAAGCCTTCCTTTGTTCTTTGGATATCTTTAAGGAGGAGAAAGTGGGCCCTGGATGAATGAAGGCGGCAGACCAAGACTGCTAATGGTGACAATGGGAGATGGGACAGGACACTATGTAGGCTTATGGTGAAAGTCAGGAAGGTTGTACTTCAGCCCTGGTGATCTGGACAAGAACAGGCCATTCTTAGCAGCAAAGGATGCATCTAGGGTCTGGGGATATCAAATGATTATAGTGGAAATGTCCACCAGGCCCATATATGAAATGGCCCCAAGCATGGGATGTGCTTGGCCATCTAAGTGGCATAGAAAACAAGACTATGTTAGAGTAATACAGCAGATATGTGGCCTTGATGAATGGCCATGGACCTGAAGATTGGGGACAAGGGTGTGTAGGGTAGGAGTATTCAGAGGAAAGGAGGGATGGATGGGAAAGAATGCAGCCTGCTGTGTCATGTTCATATTCAATAGGGAACGCAATCTTGGAATGGTTACTGAATTGGGTGCAGCTACTAACATCAGCCAGTCTTGGTTGCTTGGCCAGGGTAGCCCTGGCACTATGGTCATATAATCTGAGGGATGGAGCATCTTACCAGTTGACTCCAAAATACCATGTGACTTTGCTATTGTTGCCTGACTGTCCTGCCAGGGGGAGACACCAAAGCTGAGACACTTGCATGAAATCATTCCCAAGGATACCAGCCCGTTAGTTCCCAGTGGTAGCCTGACTGTTCCAGTGAGAACTGTTTGTCTCAGCCCATAGGTCCTCAGGCTTTAACAGGCCTGTGAGTCTGGTGTACCAGGAGACCCTCAGAGCAGAGGATACACAGAGGCGATAAGACCATGAGGCATCTGACGAGCGTGTTTGTGTCTGAGGTACCGTGAGCAGGTGTTGTTTTCTCAATGGTAGTACATACAGTCCGGCAAAGTCCTTTCAGTTGCATCTTCTCTTCAACAGGAACAAGGCACGGCTAGGGAATGGAGTGAAGCAGGAGCTTCTTTTCCATGGCAGTCATTATGCTTTAAGAAGGATGGTGCCTGGGGGCTGCAGCACTTGGGAAAGTGTCCTGGCAGATTGAGCTAGCAAAAGGCGAGCTGTGGGAAGGCATGTGAGGCACTGAGACCAGACAGGCTGGAGACTGGCTTCTTCTACTAGCCTTTGTTTTTCACAATTCACTAAAAAACATTTTAGTACTTGAAATTAAGTTTAGACTTATAGAAAAGTCTCGAAAATTTAGGTAAGAGTTCCCTTCCCCCTACATCTTCCTAAGTTGCATTCTTGAGAGGCTGCACCTTAAAATAAGACCTAGAAAATTACCACTGATTTCCCATTATTTACTAGAGTTATAAACGGTACTGATCTCACCAACTTCCTCACTGATTTTTTTTTTTTCTTCCTGCGACCCAGGAGCCCACGCGGGGCTGTCATGTCCTTTCACCATCTTCTACATCCTGCTGCTTCTGAGGAACATTGTTCAACAAGTACAGTATGGATCTGCCTGAGGTTTTCTTGTGGACTAAAGAATGCTCCTTGGCAGAGGGTCCTCAGTGGGGAGGCTGCAGTGTCTCTGTCTTCTGGAGGTATTCGCAGGTCCATGTGCCTTATTTACAGGTTGGCTGATGTAAGAGGGTATCCACCACGCTCCTCGACTGCAACCAACAAGCAGAGGCAAATAGCCTTTCCCTTCTTTTCTTCTTGGGTGGTTTTGATAGAAACTTCTTTTCGTCTAATGTTCTTCAAAGTTTCTCCCAGGAAGAGGCACTTGGGGATTAGAAGAGATGTCCCCTCCCTCGAATGTGCAAAAGGTGTATCTCAGTGGCATGGGAATGCAGTATGGTGGTCAGAGACAAGCGGTTGCGGTCCCTTCCAAGAGAAGTCTGTTGCCCCATTTGGGAGTGACGCTGTTGGCAGACGGCTAACAGCGCCTCAGGGAAGGCATTAGTTCCATCACCGTGTTAATGGACAACATGCTTCTTGTGAGGTACACACATGGTACTGATGGACATGAAGCTGTCATGCAAGTCCACAGGAGACATTTCAGAGCCAATGTGTGGCCAAGGCTGCATCACAGCCTGATGTCCCCTCTGTCCAGTGTGACTGTTTTACCAGCTCTTCAACAGGTATTCACTGCCTGACTCCTCTTGCCGAAGTCTTGAGTTCTGCCCTTGGAGAACCCCATGTTATTACTTTTTGCTTTAGTTCAAGGACTAAGGAATGAGGTGTCTGTAGTTGCTTGTCAAAACACAAGCTACAATATAAGCATGAACTATTACAGATGGATTTGTTTAAACATTTCTGAAAAACAAAACCACAGAAGCAAGTGTGGAAACCCTTTCTTTTCCTATGCACACTGCCCCATTTTAGTAAAGGATTTGAGGACCAACATGGAGAGTGAATACCAGAGTTAACTATGCAAAGCCGTAAGTTCCAAGGGAATGGTACACAACAGTACATAGTTCATAGCATTCCATGAACCAAACCAAACCAAACTGTATAGTTGGTATGGGAAGTCCCCACATAATGGCACACTATACACACCAAGTATAACAACAACAAGCTAGATCTCCTCAGGATGTCTTCTAGAATGATTTTGTTTTAAATGGTACTCACAGACGCTCCTCCCATAATCTTGGGAAACATAACGGTAGAGCAGCCATCTGGACTCTGTCCGAAGGTGGTATAGGGTGTTTGAAACCAAGCCTTTTCGTTAGCCCAAACCACATCACAAAGAGGCAATATGGATGCTCCTAGTCCAATGGCTGGGCCATTAACTGCTACAATAATAGGCTTCTTAAACTGAATGAAAGTATTCACGAAGTTTCTAAAATGAAAAATAAATGGGGAATTACTGAAAACATTGCATATTTGAGCAGATGAAAAAAGTCTATCATGGAATTCAATTTATCAAGATGTAAACTCTATGGAAATCATTAAGAGATGAGATTTGCTTAAGGTGTTTCTCTCTGAAGTCGTGGCCCGTGGGTTTATTTGCTGTATGTTGTATGGAAAGGCTTAAGGACAGCCTGGCTATTACACTGGGAAAGGTGTTGCCACAAGTTCTATGGCAGTTGTTGGTACTTGGCCTTTCTAGCCAGTACATCTTAGCCCTCAGCTTGTGAAGATCCAGGAGTCCACTCACAACACAGGAATCATGACCAACCAAGGAGTAATCCTGACTAGGTTTGGCTAGTGACAAACCAAGAATGCCTGAAGCTGAGTGAACAAGAGTGTGTTAGGTATCATAGAAAGCACAGGGTCCGATCTAGCCTTGTATGTGACTTCTGACAGCTGTCACCTGGAGACAGTCTGAATTTATGCCAAACTAGACTGAATGATTTCCAGGAGATAGAGACAGGCTGGCTATGACACTGGACTGGCAAACAAGGCCAGTTAGTAGAGGCTTGGCCTAGAGTCTACAAGTGCTGCAGGATCCCACTGCAGCAGGAGCTCAAAGGACATCAATTTGAGAAACAGGGCAGCCCTCACAGGGATAGCCACTGCTACCTGGGGCTTGCTCTGGGGTCAGGCTGAAAAGGTCACTTTTTGGGCTGGGGAAGGTCAGTGTCAGACCACACTGGGGATCCCTCTCTCACACTTGGAAGCCAGCTATGTATTCAGAGATGGCTCCGTGTTATGATTTAATATGGTGGAGCAAAGAGAAAGAGCCAACATATAGACTGGAATCTATCACAGGCAGAATGAGCCCCAGATCAGAATGGGAGTAACTAGAGCTTTTCCTGACTAGTTTCTAAATCTAGGCCTACTCTTTGCACTGAAAAGAGCCAACAACTTGCTTCCCATATTTAAAATGCTGAAGTGATGAGCTTGCATCTCTAAAATAGGTTGTCCCTATTCCCCAAACACCTGCAGAATGGGCCGCAAGACTTCGGGGAGGGGACAGCTTAGTGAGGTGACCAATGAGGACTGCAGAACTAAGCACCTTGTTGGCCAGGCTGAGTATAGGCCTCCAAAGTTTGTAGGATCTGTGACTAGACAACAATCAACTCATCCAAACAAGTGATGGGCATGCACTAAGACTTCCTAAATGAGAAAGCCCAAGGCACCATTACATCACACTGGGGCTCGCTGTACAAAGAGAGCCAGGTTTTGGAAGCAGGCAGTCTTACTGCCTTCTGAGGATTAAGGATCAATAACTTGGGATGGGACTACATATCCTATGCTGTTCCTGATGCCTTTTGGAAAGGTGACTGCTAAAGTGGTGGTCTCCATGACAGGAGCAGATATTCCCAAAGTATGTGCTCTAGGTACCCAAAGTGGCTGGCACAGTACTGAAATCTAGAAACCACAATGGGATGGCAAATTAATGAGAAAAGAATGATAATAATGCTAAAATAATCATTCAGAGAAATAATAAAAAGAATTATTTTATGAAACACTGCTATACCAGTTTATATGTTTGTATAAAACAAAAATCCGTTTTTAAAGTCTTAGGAGAAAAATCAAAACTTGGACTTTATTGTTGTTTGGAGTAACCAGCTGAACTGGTGGCTCTTTCTGGAAAGGGTAAGAATTCTAGTCTGGAACAAAAATCTCCCCTTTCAGGCAGAAACTGACCATTCACTCTGATGTGTGAACCTGGACAACAGATAAAGACAAGGGCCACACAGAAAATCCCCAAACCCTCACAGCATCTTGTCTAGTAGGAAGCACCAGGCCCAGATACAATACGCTCCTTGGGGTAGAGTTACAGACTGTCCCCTTGCCTTAGCCTGGAGCCCAGAAGAGCCAGCATCAGGGGAAGGAGCTGCCTATTGCTTTTGTTGAGAAAGGCTTGGCATTAAGCAAAATTCCTGCTGGAAGAACATTTATTAACTTGGATATCAAAATGTTGGATAATCACATAAAAGGCTAGGGATTGTTTGGGGAAAATGAGGCAATTAGTATCCAGAGCTGTTAGCAGCCAGTTGTCTGCCCTTTCTCAGCTGAGTTAAACAGGACTGAGTGGAAGAGGAGGCCAGGCTTCAGGGGCAGCAGAGGTGCCTGCTGGGAAGAGAGACACCTTCCAAACAGGCCAGTCTAGGCGGCTGCTCTAGTCCTGGTCTATAGACTTTGGAAGCTAAATGCTTCGAATAGATTTTTGGTCCTTATGTCTTTACCATCAATGTCCTGGACATTTTATTATGTCCTGAATCTTCAAAGTGGCTATCACCAGAGGGTCTGATAATGGAACAATCCTAGTATTTAATTCAACCTTCCTTTCTGACTTTCAGAAACTCAAAACAATGAAGTCCCTTTGCCTCAAAGTTGTAAGGGCTTTGAGATGAGGGGTACCACAGAAACAAGCACAAATGAGCAAGAGAACTGAATCTGGTGTGATTTACTGTTTACCTGATCTGCTAAAGTATATCAACATACATTTAAAATATCCTAAAAGGTCAACAGATTAGACTATTCAATCTGTCTTTTTTTTTTTTGGGGGGGGATCCTTTTGTGGTTTCCTAATCCTAGTCTCTGCTGTTGTCCAGAGTAATCCATTACTGAAGGGAGGGGGTAACTCATCACTGGAGGGAAGGGAAAGGAAGGTACCTCAGGAAGATTCACAAGTAGTGCTCAAGGGGAGCAGACCTGGAAAAAGGAGCCAAACTTTTGAGACATTGGCTGGCGAGCCTTATTTTTTAAATTAGTTTTATTTGTTTATTTATTTATTACTAGGCCAGGGCTATCAGAACACATGTAAAGCTGCCATAAGGGGCAGGATGATTTGGATAAAAATGAATCTCAAGTTTCCACCCATCGATCCTGAATGGGGGCAGAGTATGAGGATTGCCTAAGGTTGTCTTGGATGAGAGCCCTGGTGGCACTACTGGTTTACTGTGTAATGCTGCTATAAAGTTTCACAGGTTCTGACAATCTGCCAGGGACTTAGGCACGTTGACCAAGCAATTTAATTTCCAATTGTAAAAGAAGATTGTGCCATATACTACTTTACCACAAGTCTGAAATTATTTAGGAGACCAGAGGTAACAATTCTGAATAATATTTAGTAAGATCGATCATACAACTTAAAAAATCCTGGATTTAAAAAAAAAAAAAAGAAAAAGAAAAACCTATCAAGTATGATCACACTCAGAAAGACACCCAGCAGACACAGTCCACCTTTTGAACATGATACTGTGATATGCAAGTTTCATGCCTCAGAACTATGCAATTAAGTCATCAAACAAAACTCCCCCCCCCACAAAAAACAAGTAAGTAAGCTTATGACTTTGTGTTGGGTTGCATTCATAGTTATCCTTGGCTGTGTGTGGCCCATGGATTGGACACGCTTAGAACAGATGGTGGATAACCTCCCAAATCCAAGTGTCTATTAATTTTGAAAATGATGAAATATGTTGTATGAGGCCAAGGCAACGCCTCACAACTCCAAGGTGTAGGGTTTTAGGGTCTGTAGGCAGCACCCACGAGAGCCACCTGGGGGATCTATCAAAGACATGATCTGCCTGCCATACCTCAGACCCACCAACACAAAAAAACAAACAGAAGCCCATCCCTATCCTGCTGTGTGCCTCCAGATGGCTTATAGGTGACCAGGAAGGCCAGTGCCATAGTTACAATAGTTAGTCCCACCATTTGGAGCCCAGCAACTCTCAGAATCTCAACTCTAGTGCTACAGGGACCTAATAGTTTGGGAGAAGATCCAAACTACTATATTGCACTTGTAAACCTTCAAGGCTTTGGATTTTCAATCTGCTACAAATTAGAAAGGAAAACACAAAAGGGTCCAAAGGGGTCACTTGAGGATAATGCCCTTATAGAGAGGTGGGCAGGAAAAGGTGACTGGCTCTATTTATCTAAAATTCACCTCTGAAAAATGAAGACACTTTTAGTTACACCTGCAGTGACTACTGAAGTAACAGACGTGCCTACAGTGGGATTTGGAGGTTCTAGGGAAGGTGTCTCAACATTAGGAAACTGCAGTGGAAAAAACCAACCAGAGGGGAAATGGCTGTATTTCCAGGTTGGCACTGTTACATGGAGATGGCAAGCTGCCAGTAATAGTATAATTTACCTACTTAACAGAACCAAAAACTATATTTTTATTATATATACATATATTTTAAAATGCTTATATTGAGAAGGGCATGTTGAAAATAACTGAAAACATACTATAGACTTGAAAATTGTTAAGAAAGTAGTTTTCAAGCTGGGCATGGTAGTGGCCAGGATATAAACCCAGGACCTGGAAAGCTGAGGTAGGAGGACTACAAGATCAAGGTCAGACGGTCTATGCAGCAAGACCCTGTCTCAAAAACAGAAAAAAAAGGGCTAGGGGTGGGGGATAGGTTCTCAATGTTCTCACCACAGAAGTGTGAGGGTCAACGTAAGTGATATAGCCAGTTTACAAGTGCATGTCTCAAATTACAGTTTTTAAATCATCTCAAAAATTTAAAAATTTATTTAGAAAAGAATGGGAAGACGGACAAATAAATGGTCTATTTTCTGGGACTGAATGTAAGAAAATAGGACTTTTAACAGCATTATTTATTTCTCAGTGTAGTTAGAAGGAAGTTGGGGCAAACAAACAAGAATGTACCCTACTTACACTCGAAAAAAAGAGAATCCCCCCAAGAACCACACCCATTATGTGACTTCATGGAACTGTCACAAAGCTTAGAGGGAAGAGAATGTACAGCACAAATGTACAGTAGGTTAACACACTACAATGCTCCCAGAATGCTCTCCGCTTAAGCAAGCCCTGAAATCAGTGATCTGCTCAAGGCAAGCAGTAATTTACGCTGGGGCAATGGAGAAGACAGAGGATTTAATTAATCTTACTGCCAGTGCCTTTCAGAGGAAGACGCACACTTTATTCCTGAGGCTTATTCAGGCTTATTCTCTGAAAGACTGGTGCCCTGCAAAACCCCAGAGGCTTAGCTGAAAACCCCCGTTTGTACTTACCTGATAGCATCTGCCATCTTAGTGCTTTCTCTCTTTCTGTCGTCCGTGAGACGCCGTATAAAATAAATAAAGTCCAGACCACAACAGAAGACACTGCCCACAGCGCTGAGCAGCACCAGCTTGCTGTCGTCGGCCGCAGCGGTGCTCAGGGCACTCTGAACTTCTTTCATCACCTGGAAGTCACCATAAGTCCAAGTGGTCAGAATCCTACAAAGCACCTTATAACGGGACAATTTAGGCCTATAAAAAAGGCATCTCCAGTCTGATGTGGTTCACTTCGCCCACCTTTACTGTAAATACTCTGCATGCTTTATATTTTCTATAACCAGAGATTAGCGAGATAGGGATGTAGCAGAAACGTAACTACGTGGTGGGTTATAAACACCGGTGGGAAGGCACGTGAATCTATGTCAGCTGGCTCTTCTATAGCCACTGTGGCTCTCAGCAGACCATACAAGTCACACAGATACCTACAGGAATTTCTAGTGTGGACAGCAGGTGACACATTCAGCCAGTTTCAAGAAATGAGTTAAGTTCTTGGGGTCTGGGCTGTTTAGCATCTGTTTAACAACAGGGCGAGAAGCCTAAATCATTTGCCATATGACGGCATTGAGTGGGGGGCGCACCAGGATAGGAAGGCACACACCACTTGAAACAATCTCCGTGAAGCATCGGAAAGTATCTAATAAAGGAACCCTGCTGTCTAAAAGTGGACCAAGAACCAGCCCTGTTTTGTGACTCTGGTCAGATACCCACTTGCTCAAGATGTACACAATGGCAGACAAGCAACTTAAAACTCTGGTGAGGCACAAGTTCCAACACACTGGATTCTAGAGCCATCATGGAATTGGATTCTAAACTTTGCAAGCACATTACCCCGGGTCACCGAAAGGTCCTTTCTACTAAGTTCTACTGACAAGGACACGTGCTACTAGGATACTAATGGCATGTGTACAGAAGGATGACAGTCACATTCTTTAAAGGGACTAAGACCCAAGCTACTTCTATCTTGTCTGAACAAAGAACCCATCAAGATTCTGATGAACACTAAGGCAAAGCCCGTGTACACACATTTTCATGTGGCTTTAGGGAGGCCACAGGGTCACTGAGCCTTATGATCTACAGATGACTTGGGGGGAGGGTACGAAGAGGGGGAAGGATGCAGCTACCACCCCCACTTCAAAGCCATAGTTCCCACAGCAGAGAATGGAGTGGCTGCTTAGCACCCTCCTCCTGTGAGGTGTCACTGTGGCCACAAGTATGACGTGAAGCTAGGCTGTCACCTCCCCATAGAAAGATCACAAAGAGTGCCACTCAGCAAAGCAGGCCACGACACCAGGGGCACAGAGAAGCATGAAGCCACAGCCTGGGGTGTGTCTCTCACCTCTGGGTTTAGTGAGTTATTCTCTGATGACTTTGTGGATAACAAGATGTGGGTGAAGCCATCTTGCTTCCTGACGACAATATCTCTGTATCTGTAGGCACTCTCTGTCTGCCTCACACTGAAACGCAAGCGCTTGTCAAAAGGTTGGTCTCTTCTGTCGTCAATAAATTTCCTTTTTCCGGCTGTCACTCCTGTAACAGATGTCTGTATGGTGGCTGTTCCATTGGCTGTTAGCGCATCCATGAACGGAGATGTACCTGCCAAGAGTTTGAAATCACAGTGGTCTGTGATGTCCTACCATCAATCAGTTCCCAGTGTCGCCTCCGAATTAGACAAAGATGCCCACTTTGAACCCAGGACTTGGCTATTAAAGGACGTCACAAATTAGAAGCTTGCCCAAGTTTACTTTTACTTTTAAAGAAATCACCTTCTTGCCTATCTAGTGTTCTTTTAAAAAGAAAAATGTTCAGGTACCCACTGAATGGAAGCGCCAAAGTCTGAGCCATGTAAAGAATGGGCCTGGGGCTCAAGGAGAACAAACGCTCTACATTTGAGAATTTAAAAAGGAAAACGAGACTGACTGATGAAGATCTGAAGAGCTATGGCCAACTCCCATCTAAATTCAAGAGAGACCAAGCAAGACAGGGAGATGAAACCACGTGTCTTGGCAGGCCTATAGAGGCTTAAGTGGCCACTATCCCTTATGGACATCACAGACAGCAAGGACTTCCTCCTCCTGCTGCCGCAGGAGATGCCTATGAGGCCTGTCTACTGGACCCATAATGTTTTACCAAGTCATTTTGATGAGACAAGGGTTTACTATGTAGCTCTAGCTGCCCTGGAACTCACTATGTAGATCAAGTTGGCCTTGCACTCACAAAGATCCCCCTGCCTCTGCTTCCCAAGTGCTGTAATTAAAGGCATGTGCCACTATGGCCAGCTTCCATGTCATTCTTTAAATTATCATGGGTTTTGAGCACAGGTCGGGGAGGATCTGTTGGAGACAGCTCTCCTTTCCCCCAGGAGTGTCCCATCATGTACCACTGCCCCCCAGAATCAAGCTGTAGACTGTTTTTAACCAGTCTTGCACGTGATTCCTCAACTTTTCTTTCTCAGCGGGAGAGATCAAGCCCAGGGCCTTATGCATGCTGGGTACATGCTCTACCATTAAGCTACTGTCCGTCCTGCAACATTTTTTATTATAGTAAGGTGGGCAGTAAAATACCCTGACCATCCCAATTTTAATCTTTGCAATAAAAACAAATTTATTCTTTTGACAGATCTAGACAGGATATAAATTCACACGTTTTAAGACTAAAACTAGGGGCTGAAGAGATGGCTTAGTGGTTAAGAACACTTGTTGCTCTGGCAGAGAACCAGAGTTCAGTTCCTAGCACCCACATGGCAGCTCACAACCCTTTGTGACTCCACTTCCAGAGGACCCTATACTCTCTAGACTCTTCATGCATTGCATGTACATGGTACATAGCCATATGTGCCAACTCCTCACACACACATGAAAAATTGAAAAATCTAAAAATAAGCTGAGTGGTGGCACACACTGGCCACCCTGGCATTCAGGAGGCAGAGACAGGCACACCTTGGATCTGAGGACAGTCTAGGCTATAGAGTGAGAGCCTGTGCCAATTCCCCCTCCCCCATCTAAAGCTATAGCAAGAAACATGCTATAAAAAGCCTTCTACTCTGTGGCTGAACTCCAGGCCAGGGTTTCCAAGGTGTCTTTCCAGATTCTTTATATGGAAAGAAATGTTAGTACTTTTCCATCTTCCCTGTTAAAGAACAGATGCTGGAATACTACACATGTGGGGTCTTACAGACATTGTTACTTTTGCTTTTACCTGTGCAGTGGTACCTTGGCATTCATTCTCTATCATGGGAATCGCCGTGAGCCAATTAGAATTTATTTCCCTAATTTAATTCACACTGGAATAACCACTAATGTTCAATGGGTTAAGTCTACGACTCCCCATGCAGGCAAATCCAGACGGCATGATTCTAGAAGATTTGTGACCTGAGGTTTTTCATTCCTGAAAAGAACACCCAGTGGCACCTGCCAGGCAGGATGCTGTCGTACCGCTCTGAAAGCTTTTAAGCTTCATTTTCTTTGCTGTCAGATCTTCCCCAACTGGTGCTCAGAACCTGTACCTCAGCTGCTGCCCAAAGCTCTCTTCACTGTTTTTTTTCAGCATCATTGTCACGGGCAGCACAGCTTCCCTGGTCTTCACTAGCGCCACTTCTTCCTTGGCTCTCCATTCCCTGACTCACTTCAATTCAGAGTCAACCTGGCCAGGTAGTTCCTTGAGTCTGGAGAAATGGACCATGCATGATGCTGAACTACTGTGCTCAAGTGAGCAGGATAGAGGGCATTCACACGCGGAACTGAGAGCTAGAGACACCGGCTTTACCCAAGGTGAACAAGTCACGGAAATAACGTTACATCGCTCACAAGAGGGGCTGGGGCCTCCAGGCTTGGAGATCAGTATACGGGAAGTAAAGTCCAGAGATACTGATACTGATAATGCAGGCAGTCCCTCCATAGGGAAGAGCAACAGTCTATAGCAAGATTGGAAAAAATGCAGTGGGTTAATATGACTGAGTGTGTCACATGCATGTATAACAATGCCATAATGAAACCTGCTACTTTCTACAATTGGTATACACTACTCATTTAAGCATAATCCTTAAAGCTAAAAATGTAAAAAATCACTGAAGGTTGTAAAAATACAATCAACTTTCTGGACATGGTAGAGCAGGCCTTTAATCCCAGCATTAGAAGGCAGAGGCAGGAAGATTCCTGGGAGCTCAAGCCAGCCAGGGCTACATAGTGAGGCCCTGTTTTAACAAATAAACAATCAGTAACTGCTGGCTCACTGTGCTAAGGGACCCTGAGCTGTGTGGCTGCCTCAAGCAGTGTAGTGAAGCCCAGAACATGGCTGTCCTGAGGACATTTAGGGCGGACTTTCTGGTGATGCAGTTGCTCCTGTAATAACCCTATCAACTCCCTGGGCTTTCTTAGTCTTGGTGGGTGGAAGCCTCATGTCGCTTCTCTGTTCACAGCTCCCAGTAAAACCACACAACTAATCAACTGCCAAATGACTGAAGGCCCAGGAAGAACTATTCTTTACACCATGAACAGGAGATTCTGGACACACAGGGTAGCACTTATGAAAACACAGGAGCCAAAGTTGCCCCTGAGGATTAATGGCTGACACTTCTGACCACCAGTGTGACTCATCCCATGAGTCAATAGCATAAAATTTGTCAAGGACAGAAACATACTTCTTTTCGAATATTTGGTTTTTCTTTTACTGACTGAAGAATAAAGATACTTTAAAACATAACCTGCTTAATAGTTTGGCTTTAAAGGGGCAGGTTTCTAAGAATGACTGGAATCTGTTTCCAACATAGAAAGGTGCTGTGCTTTCTTGTCTCTGGTAGTGACTAGTGTTGTGACCTGAATTAAACAATGCCCCCCACCCCCCAGTGGACATGTTTTTGAGCACTGGGTGACTGTGGATTCTTCAGGAGGTGAAGCCATGCACCAGAATGGGTGGTAGGACACTTGGCCAGGCCTTATTAGGTTGTACCCACCCCTGAGTTCTGGGAAGTTCTCTCAGTTTTTTTGGCTCCTCTTGCCACCATGAACTGAGTTGTTTCCACCTTCTATTATGATGACTGAAATCCCTCTGAAACTGTGAGCCAAGCCTCTCCACCCTTGTTAAGCTGTATGGACTACAGCTATACAAAGGCAACCAGAACTAGCAACTAATACAATATGCAAGTATCTATCTCCAGATGCTGGGTAGCAGGCAGGGAGGGCAGCATAATGGGGTAACAGTTTCCTGCCCAAGGATAGGCAAAGGAAAACAGCACTGTGCATTCAGATGTTGTGAGGCAGCACAGGGGGAAAGAAAGTTCTAGGACTTGTTTGGGATTCCTTTGAGTCTTGGTCCAATACAAGTCTGGATATACATAGGGGAAATTTATATTAAGTCTGGCAGGGAACAACTTTTGAGGAAAGATCAACTCCTAGAGACCTAAACAGAGTAATCTTTAGAGTGTACACAAGGCTGGGAGTCCTCAGAAGGTCTGATGAGATGTTACTTGTAGACCAAGACACAGGCACACATCGGCAGTGAACCTACACTGGTCTATGATAAAAGATGCTTGGGACTTCATAAAACTTACAGCAAGCTGTGACAAGCTAACACTTCTAAAAATATATCTAATGGGACTGGAGAGATGGCTCTGTGGCTAAGGTGGCATATGGCTCTTGCAGAGGATCTGGGTTTTGTTCCCAGCATGTTAGGTGGCTCACAACTGCCTGGAACTCCAGCTCTAGGTGACCTGAAGCCTCTAGACTCCACTGGCACCTGCATTCCCATTTACACACTTACACACATACATGTAATTTAAAAACCAAACACAATCTTTAAGTATATAATAAAACCCAACATCCTAAATTGTAAAAGCCACAATATCCTGAAAGCAACCCAAGGCTGACAGAGTAGAATAACAAGACTGATGGCCAAGATTAAATCACTGAATAGGAAGTGATGAGAATTGATGAGATTAACAGAAAAAGACATTTCAAAACTAATTACCATCCTCATGTAAAGACTAAGAGTAGAACAATGACCTATAAGGGGGAAAACTCAGATATGCAAGTTGATGGCCCATGGAGTGCTAGTCAGTCTCTAAGCACCCCAGGCAGGCAATGCTAATAGACTACAACCTAATTACCCCCAAGGGGGGGGGATGCAGTGAAGTCTTGCTCAGCACAGCACTCCAGGACTATTCAACAAGGGCCCACACAAAAACAAGTCAAAATGTTTTTGTTTCTAAATCCTAGACATGCCACAGTTGGCCTGTCAACTTGACATACCTGGGAAGAGGGAACCTCACTTGTGGCATTACCTACACTGGTCAGGCCTCTATGTATGTCGGGGGTGGGGTGGGGAGGCAGATTTTCTGGACTGCTGGTTTACTATGTACCAGGGCTCTGGCTGTGTAAGAAAGGCAGCTAAGCAAACCAGGAGGCGGCGGCGGCTAGTAAGGGGCATTTCTCTGTGGTCTCTGCTTCAGTTCCTGCTTCCAGATTTCTCTGCCTTGGATGCTGATGCTGGCTTTCTTGGTGATGTGAGCTGTAAGCCAAAGGCACCCACACCAAGATGCTTTTGGTTATGGGGCTCATCACAATGGCAGAAACCAAACTAGGACAATGCAGTTGTCAAAATACACTTCTTCTTATGCCTATTTCTTACAGAGGTACATCTAAAAGAGAAAAACACTGTGTTTTCAAAAGAAAGATCGGAAAACTTCATTAAAAAAAAAAAAAATCAGGTATCTGACGCTCAGGACAGACGTACGTATATACTTGAGAATAGCATGTGTTTCAAGAAAGCCAGACTGAAGCCCACAGACAACGTTTAACAAAGATTAGCCAGGATGCAAGTGCATTACTCATGCAGACACAGGCAAATCATAACTGTGAAGACCTGGGGGTGGGGATTCACCACAGACAGAATGACTCTACTTGTCTTTAGAAGTTTAGGAGAGAGAACAGGAATGGTGTCTTTAACTAAAGCAGAAAACAGTAACCTCTTGGACTCATCACAAGAAAAAAACTACCTCCCCATTACTTTCATATCAACACAAAATGAATATATCATTTAGAATATACTGGAAATAAGAATAGCCAAAAGGTGTAGTGTTTGGAAAAAAGACTATTTCTCAAGACAGATATTGTCATTTGAACACGTTAGGCAGCCTTGGATGATTGGTATCTATTTTATAACAATACAAAGGATACAAAAGGCCCCTCTGCTCCTATTACTTCAATTACAAGTTCCATCTAGAGGGGCCTGAGTTTCCCAGTGAAAATGCTCCTCAGTCATTTACAAGGCAAGCCACTGCTGGTACAACTGTCTGGAGAGCCTTCATGAATGAACAGCACCCAGCTGAACTTAGCTCCTGGGGAACACTAAGATCAAACATGCTAAATAAACCCACTCCCTGCCACTGCCTATTTCCAGAGCTTGGCTATTAATGTAGATGACAACCTCTGCTCCAGCAAAGCATTCCAGGCACTCAGGGTTCTGGATACATACCAATAACATAGGGGCAGCACAGAGAGCAGAGGGACCAGACTGACTGTGGTGAGCATCACTACACAGCTGCCAGGCCAGATACTCAAGACTGGAATACCTTTCTTGCTCTACTTGGTAGTTGCTGGTTTTCATACTGGGGCAAGGCTAGGAGGAGTTAGTTCTTTTAGCCACCACTGCAGTGTGGATACCAGGTGACAGATACTGGATTTTCTCCCCTTGCTCCACACATCAGTACTTTTGGGATGCAAAGGCAGTTTCGTTTCATGGCCAGTTAGTATCTGTTCCAGACAGGACTGTTAGAAACCAGAGATCACAGCAAATCCATATAATGAGTGGTGTGTCCTTCACAGTGGGCCATGCTGGGGAGGTCTGAACATGCTGCTCCAGTACCAGCACCCACATGTTAAGTCTATCTCTCAAGAGGCTCCAGCTGTGTTCCTAGGCAGCATCACCCAAATCATCTGGGTCTCTACCTCAAGGGCTCTCAGTCTATGGGCTGCCACCCCTTCAGGAGTTGCATATCAGACATCTTGCATATAGGATTACTTACATGACAGTTGGTTAACAGTAGCAAATCTACAGCTATGAAGTAGCTATGGTTGGGGGTCAGCACAACGTGAGGAATTGTATTAAAGGGTCACAGTGTTGGGAAGGTTGAGAACCACCTCTCTGATACATTTGACAGATCCACAGACCTGAGGTTCAAGCTTACCATTCCAGCCCATGTCTGGTTCCTGAACAGTGGTGGTCTGCATGAGGATGGCTTCTAGAGGAGCATGTATTTGAATGGTTAGTCCTTAGCTGGTGAACTGTTTGAGAAGGGTTAGAAGGATTAGGGGGTGTGGCAATGCTAGAGGAGGTGTGAACTTCTTACAGGAAGTATGCCACTCTGGGCTTTGAGGTTTCAAAAGCCCACACCAGGCCCAGGAGCCAGCTCCCTGTGGATTTGGATGTACCTCTAAACTCTTCTCCAGCACTATGGCTGCCTGCACGCCACCATGCTCCCTATCATGACAATAAAGGACTAGCCCTCTGAAACTGTATGCACCCACAGTTAAAGGCTTAGTTTTTACAAGTGTTCCCTTGGTCATGATGCTTTTTCACAGCAATACAATAGTGACCAAAACAGTCTCCCTGCTCCTTGCCATCCTTCGAGACAGGTGGCTGGTTGGGCAGAATGCCAGGTCTCTGTCTTGACTCTACTACCAACCACGCAGGAGGTCACAGGCCTTTGCTGTGGAAAGGGATGGGCCCCACACCAGCCCCTGCTCTTCACACATGCAATCTCTGTTCCCTCTTTTGTCCTGCTTGCCTTGTTCTGATCTTCTTGACTCTCAAGCATCATCACTCTTTGAACCACTTTTATCTGACTGCATAATGACACCATCAAGTTCCCTTGGCCTCCGAAACCTTTTCCAAATCTTACTATCTTCTTAAAATATTATTATTTATTTATGTGCTTATGTGTGTGTTTCTAGGAAATCCAGAGGGTTGTAGATTCCCCAGAGCTGGAGTTACAGGAAGTTGTGAACTGCCTGAGTGAGTTCTGGGGGTGGAACTTGGGTCCTCTGCAGGAACAATATGCACTCTTGGTCAAGAACAATGGCACTACTGGGCCATCTCTCTAGCTGCCTCCTTAAACTTCCATTCAGCAATTTTCTCTACAAATTAAGAACCAATACATAAACATTACCAAACTTAAACTTAGTTGACTTGTGCAGGATTTCTGTAACATGGTCTCATATCTGAGACTCAGTTTCAAGCCATGAGCACATGTGTACCCAACTCTCCAAGGAGAACTGGGGCTGTCATAAGGCCGGAGAGGGGGCCAGGATGAGTCAGCAGTTGCTATTCTTTACAGAGCAAAGGGAACCAAGTGGCAAATGTTTAAGCACCATTTTAGTTCACAAAACACCCAAATAATTCGTTACAGCCGCAAAATAACTCAGGGATGTCAGAAACAGACAAAAAGTATAGATGAATGGAAAATTCTGAGTGAAAACATTAAAACCAACAGCACACAGCTTAGGAACCATAAAAGCTGCATTTCTTCAATTAAAGTGATTTGCTTTAATAGCTAACTTTTCAGTGAGAACTAATCTAAAAATATTAAGAACGCAAAGCAGTAAGGAGAGTTGCTGTGTTGAAAATACTATGTTGAGACAAAAAAGAACTACCAATTAATGAGAGACTATGTAACTTTATATCAACTCCAAATGGTTAATTATACCTTCCTAAACCTAAGACCTAGCTAATTAATTAAATCGAGGGACACACAATAATGATGTATTTGACATGGTGGGTGTGGTGTGCTGCTGCCAGGAGCAGGGCTTCTCAGCCTGACTCACCAGACTCGCAGGGAGCTAGCTCTTTCAAAGTGCTTTAGGGCCACACTGTCAGCCACCTGTAGTTCCTGGGGTAGAACACAGACCCTTGCAAAGGTGACGTGGAAAAGCACCACTCAAGAGTTGATACATCTGATACCTACCAGGGATGGAGAATACTCAAGGTGTAACACAGCCCCAAACGTAAAATATACGGGGCAGAAGGAAAGTTACAGCAGCCATGACGTTTCCTTTGCACCAGAGGAGGAATCCTAAATTCCCAACAATTCAAGTGAAGTAACAGAGCAAACAGGGAGACAGCTGCCCGGGGTCTTAGAAACCAGCAGGCGCTGTGCAGTACGGGACGATCACCTGCTTCCCTCATTCCCTCAGGAGACAAATGACTGGTTCTTTGTTGGCTCCCAAGGCAGAGACAGTGGATTGGTTGGTTGTGGCATGGTTTCACATTTAGGCAACGAAATGTTCCTATTTGGATCTTCCCTCTAATGGACTATTCATTCAGTCATAATTATAACTCTTTACAACTTATCTGTCACCATATCCAAGAGCAAGTGTGGTTTCTTGGAGTAAAATGAAGACAGGTAGCTGGACGGAGCAAAGGTTGGCTCCTAAGGCTGAGTGACGGCCCTGTCAATGCTAAGGTCTATTGTGCTTACTTTGCCACCTGAGATCATCCATGGGTATTAAGCTCATGTCACACCTAGCAGCCTCCCATAGTGGCAAACACACACACATCAAGAAAAACAAACGAGCAAAAGGTAAATGCTGGGAAAAGAATTAATGGATGAGAAATCTTCAGAGTTAGGAACATCTCCAAATAGTTTTGGGTTGAGACTTGAAGGGATTGCGATTTCAATGGCTCCTGGGTGCTTTGCATACTGTAGGTACTCAAAGGATAACTGCAGACGGCAACTGTTTTAATAATAAACAGAATCTGGTACATTAGGGTACTGTGCCAATTAGCAAAGAAATGGAATGTCTAGATATGCCAGATTCAGGGGACACAAAGAGAGAGAGCTTACTACAAATAGCCAGGATGGAAAAGAACAGATTGGAACCAGCCTTCTGAGGGTTAAACAGCACATTAAATAATTATAGGCATAACAGTGGAGGGATTAAATGATCAACAACTCACCCACCTGCCAGCAACAACTGACAACCGAGCCCAGGGAGACTGGAATGCTTGAGATCATCCAGGGAACGGGAAATATGTTCTAGCCAGTTAGAAAAGCCCTGAGGGTTGATGTAACTCCCAACACATGTCTCATAGCTTATTAAAATTTAAGGGCTCCATACTAGGGTTGTTTTTATTACCTCTGTCATTGACCTGAGTGAAGAGCCAAGGGGACTGCTTTTTACAAATGGGAGAAAACCACTGTTGGGCTGTGTATCCAGTGAGATGGGTAGAAATGACTGATTGTCAGGCATGCTTAGATTTCCCTTCCTTGGTTGACAGTTTGAGAGGAAACACACTGAGGCTGCATGGCAGTGGTCTCTCCTTGTGCTTAAAACACTCCCCTCCCAGCTTTGCTTGTCCTAAATAAAGGACTATTATTCATCAGCAGGGCCTTCACACAACAAAACAAGCAGGACCACTGCTATTCAGGGAACAGCTTATGATAGGAGATTACTGAAAAATATAAACACACACAGAATTCTAACATGAGTTAGGGAGATGCCTCGGTGGGCAAAACGACTGCTGTGCAAGCATGAGAACCTGAGTTTGAATCCCCAGTACCCATTTAAATGGCAGACAATTATGGTGGCCCAACTGTAAGCATAGCACTTAGAAGGTAGAGACAGGATCCCTAAGCAAGCAGGCTAGTTGGATTAGCTAGCTGGTGAGCTCTGGATTTAAATGAGAGAACATGCCTCAATACATATGAGGTCAATAATACCTCAAATGTAAGGTGGAAAGTAACCAAGAAAGACACTTGATGTCAACCTTTGGCCTTTACACATGCATGAACACCTGCATAAACGTGTGCCCATACAAGTGCGAGCACGCATGCACACATACAATGCCCCATTCACACCAGAGACGAACACAATTAATATGCTGTTCTGATGGTCACTCTCACAGTTCCCACCTTCGTCTTCTCACACTCTCTGCATGGAGTTTCTGTTGTGCCATGAAAAACTTCCCTGCAGTGTATACCAGTGTTTGCAGGGACACCTAGGATCAAGCAGCAGCGCCCTCGCTCAGTCATCTATAGATTCTGTCCTTGGTGCAAAGATAGTCCAGATAGCTTGAGTCCCCAATAAAGAGTAGCAAACTGGGCTCTATTACAGCATTAGAGTTTGCTGGCTGTTTCTAAGTGTACGGTAGTTCAGTGGCATCAAGTACATTTACAGTGGCATGCACCATCCCAGATAAACACTAACTTCTCTGTCCCAGCTCCTCCGTGCTCATGGATTTGGCTACTTTGGGGACTCCTCCTGAAAGGAGAAGCGTATATGTGTCCTGTGTGACTGCCTTGCTTACTCAGAAAAATGACCTTAAGGCACAGCCCTGATGTAGCACAGAAAGGACTTCTTTCTTTCAGGCCCACTGACCCTGTTGTGTGGACAGACCACAGTTCGTGTATTTGTCCACCAGCCAATGGGCTGCTGCTGGTTTTCACCTTTTGGCTTTCACTAGCAATCTCTCTTCCAGACTGCTTTTCACCCTCCAAACATACTCCTAGAAATGAAATTGCTGGATCTTATGGTAAATCTATGTTAAAGTTTTTGAAGTTATACTTAATGTTTTCCTATATTATCCCAGAATGTGTTTAATGAATAGCTATAGCCACGTTCCTGGGGGGAATGGTTAAATTAGGGACTGTGCTCACTTTCATTTCTTTGTTAAATGTCTTCACTTTAGTATACTTGGGATGGGCAAGGAGGGGAGACAAGGCCGCAAAAGTCAAGGGAATAAAGGGTAACAGCAACTAAAATACACAAGAAGCCATGCAATTCTGAGGCTGTCCTAGTCTACAGACAAGGAAGTTCTTTGTTTATCTGTTTCTGGCCAGGTGCCGCTGTCTTCCGAGCCAGTCCTGGAGTGCTGACACACACGGAGGCGGCATACACACCTCAGTATTCTGCCTTACTAAGCTTGGGCCTCTGGTCCTGAGCCAGTTTCAAGACATTCAAGAGCTTGCTGAATGGCCTTTAACCATATGATTTCATCATGCAAAGTTCTTAGCATAAGGACAGCCAAGAGCCCTTGCCTATGTGTTCATGTTTTGTGGCTCTGTGGATTACCATGTGCCTAAGAACCCTCTGCCAGCTTTTGTCTTCACAGAGTTTGCTGAGCTCCTCGGAGAGCATTAATCCCTAAAGGGATTTGGATCCCTAAATCTAGAAACGGGGTCTTTAGTAGCTAGCACAAAGGAAGTCTGAAATCCCACATTTACTGAGTCCTTCACAACATACACTCCATGGAGCAAGTACAAAGCTTAAGGCTATAATCAACAGTCTGGAGTCAAAGTGTAGATAGAACACTAAGGGATCCTTACATGGGAATCATATTTGAAAGTCAAAGGGAACTATTCGAGTCAGAATGGTCTTTAATGACAAATGCAAAGGCCCTGGAGGAAGTTCAGTTTTGCTCTCTGGAAAATGGAAACAAGAAGACAGACCATTACTAGTAACAGAGACAGACCCTCCAGTGCAAGTGGACCATGCTAGTTTCTAAAGTAAAACTCATAAGGTAGGTGCGGCTGTGAGTGTATTTTATTTCACTCTGATAGTCTTACAACAGTCCCATATTGGAAGTGGGGAAAGGGCACAGCAACCTGTAGACTGCAATGTCACCCTAAGGTACTCTAAAATGAGCAGAACACCAAAAGACAAACCATTCCCTTCAGTGTGGGCAACAAAGAGTAAAAGGAGAAGCCAAGGCAAATGAAACCTAAGAATGTTAACAGGAAGCTAGAGGTGTAGCTCAGAGTTTGGTGGTTTGAGCAGGAATGGCCCCCCACAGGCCCATGCATTTGAATGCTTAGTCATTAGTGAGGGGCACTACTGACAGGAATTAGGAGGCATGGCGCGGTTGTCACTGGGGGTGGGCTTTGGTGTTTTAAAATTCTCAAGCCAGGACCCCTGTCTCTCTTTCCTCTCTTCTCTCTCTCCCCCTGCCTGGAACTCTCAGCTCTTCCAGCACGGTATCTGCCTGTGTACCACCATGCTTCCTGCCACGTCGATAATGGACTAAACCTCTGAACCTGTCAATCAGCCCCAATTAAAAGCTTTTGTTGATAAGAGTTGCTGTGGTCATGGTGTCTCTTCACAGCCCAGGAACATGGTGGTAGGACGGTAACAGGAAGAAGGAAATGGTGTAGTTTTGCATCAGTTGGGTCTTACGACTTACCATATCTATGAAAGGTTTATTTCTGCACAATGACTCTACTTCTACTTGCCCATGAGATCCATTTCTCAACACTTAACATTCATTTTTACTTTTAAAATTAACCAGCTTTTGCCACTACAATTTTAGCAGCAACCCCATTTCCCTAGTTCATTAGTAGTACATGCCATTAATTTCAAATCCTACCTATTACAAGGAGGTGCCATCTTTCGTTTTTAAAGACAGCTAATTTACAATATATACTTACTGTATCCAGTCTATTCTAGGCTAACATGTTCAGAATTCATTTTCCACCTGTACTGCAAAGACAACCTTACAGAGCCAAAACTTCAAACTCCTTTGAAAAGTATATGATTATCCAGTCACACCAGTCAGGTAGCTTGCTGAGGTTCACACTGAAGTTTATCAGCCTTCCACCTACAAGGGCAGTAGCAGGCTGAGTGAAAACCATCATCTTTTCTGAGTGAGAACATTTTGGCAACTCCTCTAGAAGTCAAACAGAGCACACCACAGGACAGTATTAGCCTTTCCCTCAGAACTCATCCCCTCTCTAAATGAGAAATATTTAAACTGGAGTGGTGTCTACATTAATCTTGACCATGTTCTCAAATAGCTCTGTAGTAGCATTTTATAAATCCTGAAGGGTGAAAGATGCCATTAAAGCCACAAAGGCTATATACAGGGGTATGTACAGCAATTTCATTTTTTTTTCTTTAAAGACTCTTAAGATAAGAATTCTATGACTTAAGGCAAGGTGGTACTTCTAAAATCTAAGAAAAGCCTCTCCCAAGGTTCCTGAAAGACAAAATCAACACACCCACCCACCCACCCACTCAAGTACAAAAAACAAAACAAAACAAAACAAAACAAAAAACAAAAGTATAAAAACCGGCTTCTACCTGACATGATAGGTCAAATGCAACAGATGCTCCAAAGCACAAGAAGGTGGAAGCTTCCTTCATATTTCCCAAACCCACAGGGATAGTTGTGTGTCCTGTCATGTCCCCCCAACCCCAAATAATCAAAACCTCAAATACCAAGTGTTCTTGGTGATAGGTCCCTGCTAGAAAGGGATACTGCACTGTGTTAATGGCTGAGAAAGCAAATTCTTTCTGTTTGTGAAGTAAGACTTGCATTTAGTATGAAACAGGCCGTGAGGGGAAGAGAGCACCCTCAATGGACCCAGTCAATCTCCAGAGTTGCTGAAGGGGCCAGGAGGCCTGGAGAACACCTTTAGGATATCCTACCTTTCAAGCAGCTTCCAGACCACAGGTCTAGTCCATCTGATCCACAAGGAACGGTTTCAGAGCATTTTGTGGCATTCAGCCCATTTTTAATTTTAGCGTTTCCAATCAGTATTTCTCTTCATGACTACTTAGAAGGAAACTGCTCCCAGGAACACAGATTTTATAAAAAGAATACCCTTAAAGTAAAAAAAAAAAAAAAAAAAAAAAAAAAAAATCTGGTGTGAAAACAAACACCCATGATCCCAGCGACCTGGGAAGTAGGCAGGAGACTTGCAAGTTTGAGGCCTACCTTAGCACTTAGAAAGACCCTACCTCACACCAAAACTTAAAAGGCCTGGAGAAGTAGCTCAGTGGTAAAGCACTTGCCTATCCCTGGGATTAACTCCCAGAATGGTGGTGGTGGTGTAATGGATTGGCATGAAGTATTATTTCCTCAGAAAGGCAGTAAGTGCAGATAGTCTGTAAACAAATAGCGGTCACTCGAGACCTATCTGCAGCATTGTTTGCTTACTAATATTTACGGTTCATTTCTGCCCATTGAAAATGCAAAACAAACTAATTATTACAACATTCAAGGGAACATGCAAGTTTAGCAAACCTTTGATATGAGGCCATCTAACACCAGAGCTTTTAAAAGTGTGCACATCCAAAAGCAGAGTGGCCAAATGCTTTTGGAGGGTGGCTGGAGAACCTGTGTCAGATATCCAACAAAAGACACCACAAACCTCGTCATCTAGGGTTTATCCCAAAGATTTCCATGAAGATGTAACAGAAGGATGTGCCCTGTGGTGTATGTCTGAGCAGAGGAGCAGCTGCTGTAATTACAGACTATGCAGTTATGCCTAACGAAACAGAGCCAGCCACTTGTGCCCAGAAGCCCCAGTGTGTGATGGGGTTCTCAGACAAAAGCACAGGGAGATCAGCAGCAGTTTGAGGATGGGGACCAGCACCAGACCACCCAGACTTTCCACACCTAAAAACTGGTGGCCATGTTCTCTCACCCATCCTCACTTGCAGATCCATTCTTGACCTGTGGTGTGGTCTACCTATTGCCTGCCTGCTTCTCCGCCAACCCCTCGCCCCTCACTCCCCCCCATCCATCATCTACCAACCACTTACGATCCATCTCTGTGTGTTTACAAATGCATGTAGAGTATGGTGTATGTGTGGAGTTCAGAGGGAATGGTATGGGGATGGTTCTCTCCTATCTTCATGTGGAATCTGGGGACCAAACTGGGGCCATCAGGCTTGTTTTGATGTTGGGTAGCAAGCCCAATTCTTGCATACTGTGGTAACTTAGGGTAGCTACCAGGCTTTTCCCCACAGTACTAACAAACACTCATGCCCCTGGGCACAAGTACTATGTAGGAGAGTCTGAGGGACACTGGCAAGGTGGTACCAAACCCAGGATCCAGAGCTGACATCAAAGGGATGCCATTCAGGACTGTTAGGAGAAACCTCCAGTTCCAAACCTGATCAGCAAATGCTGTACTTACTGCAAAAGAGATGGACAGTGCAGAATGAGCAGCAGACCTGCCATGGCAGAAGCACTGGATAAACTACAAACTACAACAGGATATTTGCACGAGCAGATGGAGAATTCCAGCAACAATAAATGTATAAGAAGGGGCCAAATACTAAGGGCAGAAAACCATCCAGGGCTGGGCAGTGGCGGCACACACCTTTAATCCCAGTACTTCGGAGGCAGAGGCAGGTGGCTCTCTGTAAGTTTGAGGCCAGCCTGGTCTACTAAGCTAATTCCAAAACGGCCAGGGCTGTTACATGGAGAAACCCTGTTTACAGGGAGACAACAACAAAAAACCATATGGAGGAGAAAATGTATCAGCGATCGTATCCAACTGAGAATACTACAAACTACATAACCCACCAGGCGAGACATACCCACTGGTGCAATAGTGGCAGAACTATGATGAGGGCAACTGAGTGGCCCTTGGTTGCTTCTGAGGGCTATTCTACCAAAAAAAAACAAAAACAACAACAAAAAAAAAAACAAAACAAAAAAACTGTATTTTGTACTGTAAATCTGGTCAAAAACCCATGGCTGAGGAGAGGAGTCTGACACTAGGTGGGTAATTCATTCTTGTTGTTTAGCTAAACTAACAGGTGCCAACTGCTTCTAAAGACTTGTATTTGTACCCACAAACAAATGCTGCTCAGTCTCAATCAGAGACACTTTGCAACAGAATGCAGTAAATGTAGAGAGTCATGGCTGCTCAAAATACTGAGCATAAGTGATGGCTGACTGTTCGGCCCTCAAGAGGACATTCATGCTCTACCCCCAAGGCTCAGAGAACAACATGGAGGAAGAGTGTTAAGAATGCTAGAGTTAGAAGACAGAGAAGCTGGTAAATGCTGTCTTGTGGGTATCACAGTGTCAGCGCAATCAGTTGGATACACAGGCAGTTGAAGTGGTTAAACTCAGTAAGTCAAAAACAAACAAACGAAAAAACATGAATGAGGAAAAGGGAGCTGTGTCTGTACACATGAGGCGGGAGATGACACGGGAAGGGAAGGGTGACGGTAGCAGAAGGTACTATATATACATGTGCCAAAGTACTGAAAGAGCAGAGCAAACAACAAGCAAAAATCAGTGTCATAGATCACCAATAAATAAATAAATAAATAAATAAATAAAAATCCACAGCTGACCAAAGCTCCCCTGCTCTCCAACCCTGCAAAAAACAAAACTAGAAACAGAAAGAAAACAAGAGAGGATATAAGGGACTTGGGGAACTCTTAAGAATTTAAAAAAAAAAATTACTCTTAGACAATTCAATTTTAAATTTGTAAAAATTCAGACTAGACTAAAAAAAGAAAACACACATTACACAGAGACTGTCTACCAAATTTCTCCTCAGAAACAACTCAGAAGATGGAGTAGCATCTTAAAATACTGAGAACAGTCATCTGAATAATCCACAGGTAGTAAATAGGGATTTCAAACACAAAGACACAATTAAGACATCTTCAGATGGGAAGGGCTTCGAGAATTCACTCAGCAAAGACACAAAAGATTTGAGTGACTAGGTATCCACTCGTCTTAACTGATTATGGGAAGAATGCTGCTGTAACAAGTGCAGCCTGCTAAGTGTTCAGAAATGCAACATACCTATGGAAAATTATAGTCAAAACCAAAACACAAATACAGAGCAATAATAAAAATGCAGATCAAAACTTGGAGGACTCGAAGCTTTGCTACAGGGGAAATCCATAGCATTAAACACATATTTTAAAAGGCTATCACATGGAATAGTCATAGAACTTGGGAGATAGAGGCAGTGGTGTAAGCCAGCCTGGGCTACATGGCATCCTATCTAAAATAAAAACCCCAAACTGCTAAAACTCAGAAATATAAACAGCCATCATAGTAAGTCAGTGTGGTGCTTTGAGTAAGAAAAGGCCCTCGCTCACTCGCTCACATATTTGAATGCTTAGTCACCGAGGAGTGGGCACTATCTGGAAGGATTGATTGAGTGGCCCTGATGGATAAAGTGTGTCACTGTAGCTGGGTGGGTTTGAGATTTGAAAAGCCCATGCCAGGCCCAGTCCCTCTCTTCCTGAGGCCTGTGGGTCAGGATGTAGCTCTCAGCTACTGTTCCAGTTCCATGCCTGCAGCCATGCTCCCTGCCACGAAGATAATGGACTGCACCTCTGAAACTGTAAGCCAGCCCCAATTAAATGCTTCCTTGCTGCTGTGGTCATGATGTCTCTTCCCAGCAACACAACACTAAGACAATCAGAAACAGCTTAGTCTCAACAGAATACAGGAAGTAAGCATGCAGGTAATGGTATTAAGGAACCCTGTAAAATCAACGACAGAAAGTATCTTAGAAAAATCTGACAAAGAGTAGGCAATACCCTGAAACAGACGGATAAAGAAGGGAATGAAAAAGTAGCCAAACCAACAGAGACAGGCAAACTAGAAATGGCAAACAATTCCTAGGAACCCCACTGCCACTGGCCCGCACAGAAATACAGGGTCTGAATGGGTGACGACACTGAAAACAATAATGACCTTTGAAAATCCTTTCATATACTCAGTGAGAATATTACCAAAACCAAAAGGGAATGAAGAAACATGAGGCCTAGAAAGGGCTGGAGAAGTAACACACTAACACATGCATCATAGGAATTCCAGAACAGGGACAAGGAGACAGAAGTAACATCTGAAGAGAAAATGGCTCCAACTTCCAAAATCAGGTAAAAAAAAAATATTAACTTATATATCCAAGAAACTTAAAACTTCAAGTAAAATAAACCCAGAGATTGTCTGGGGACGTGCCAACTTGTTAAAAGCTAGAGACGGAACCTTCAAAGGAGCAAGAACGAGGTAGAAGTGATTCCCGGGCTCAAGGGTCCTCCACAGATTGCAGCTCACTTCTCAACAGAAAGCAGAGGACGAACTGCAGGATGGAAAGAGCGCTCAGGAAACTAAAGTGCAAGACGGATGAGTGCTACAGGAGGACTGTGAACCACAGGGTTCACACTGAGCATAACCATCTTTCAACAACACGGGGGAAAATTAAATCATCCCTAGAAAGATACAAGTAAGATAATTCACCATGGACTGAAATGCTTTGCAACTGAAAACTAAAGAGACACTTTTTTTTGGGGGGGGGGTTGAAATGAGGACATTGGATAGCACCTAAAGTCGGACGGATGAAATGAGGGACTCTGATGAAGAAACTGTAAAATGCAGGACAAATGTATTCTGTCTTGCAGTTCTTCTCAGAGCTGATTTAAAAGACATCTAATACAAAGCAATAATTACACATCTGGACCAGGCATATAATTTGTATGACAGTAGCTGTAAAAGGAGGGAGGACAGAATGGAGTTATATAGGAACAAAGCTATTTTTAAAAGTATTATTGAATGTAAATTGGTATTAATTCAAACTATACTTTCATCAATTAGCATTTAACTAAAACCTCCAGGGGAATTAAATGAAAACTGCTGAAACTATACAGTGTATGTAGTACAGAAATAAATGGAGAGTACAAGTGATAACATCATAAGATATTTAACACAAAAGACAGTAATGGAAGAGTAGGGGTGGGGCCTAAATATAGAAACAGCTTTCCATAAATATAATAAGTGATTTGTATTCCATACATCCAGGCTGTATGGATCAGCCTATACTTTCTAGACTCTAAACCTCAACAGTGTGTTACAGTGAGTACCTGTGTCTCTGAACACATCTATGGGCCTGGAGTATGGCTCAGTAGTTGAACACTTGACTGACTTGTGACGCTCTGGGTTGTCTTTAACAATACAAATAAACATGTCCAAAAACACTTAAAAGGCACGCACGCACACATGCAAAACAAAAAACCTGGTCCACTTCCTTAGGGCACTTAAGCACAAATGGAGCTGGTGAGACCAGAAGCTGGTCCAGGTGAGTTAGTGAGTGGTACAAAAGCTTGGGGTATTCAAGTCCTTGCATTCTAGTGGACTTCACACACTGTACAGCCAGGCTATACTATATATATATATATATATATATATATATATATATATATATATCTTTAATCTATAAATTACTCTTTAGCTTATTATCAACACCTTTTAAAATGTTTATATGTTTAGATTAAAATGAAACCTATTTATAGTGACCCTGTCTAGTTAGTCAACTAGCTAACTGTCAACTTGTCTCAAGTGAGAGATTACTCACACCAGACGAGCCTATGGGGTATCTGTTGGGAGGATTATCTCAATTGTTAATTGATGTGGAAGAGACCAGCCCATTATGGGCAGCACCATTCCCCAAGCAAGTGGTTCTGGTCTGGAGAAGAAAGCTAAGTATTTCTGGGCCCACAAGTGGTCCAGGCTGTACTGTTTGGCTGGAATTATCAATGTTGTGCAGAATAGCAAGCAGGACTGCTTGAGTTCCTGGCCTGACCTCCTTCAACAATGGACTTATGCCATCCCTTGGTCACGTGGCTTTTGGTCAGGGTATTTGTCACAGAAACAAAATGAAACTTATAAAACAC
The DNA here is from genome assembly GCF_003668045.3 of Cricetulus griseus. NCBI lineage: Eukaryota > Metazoa > Chordata > Mammalia > Rodentia > Cricetidae > Cricetulus > Cricetulus griseus. Next base: position 255,570,984 of record NC_048596.1, on the reverse strand, counting down.
CTCTATCTTAAAATGCAAATTCATAATAAGCAATGAAAATTTTTTTGATCTATTATAATTGATGGGGCCATTGTTACTGATGTGGGCTCATCAGTGACTCAACATTGTCATGTGTCTGCATAATGAACCTACTTTTGGTGTAATGAAATAGTAGATACTCCATTTAAATGTCAAGAGATTGATAAAAGGAATGAAAAAGCATGAGACTAGTATAGACTGTAAACAGAACAATGAAAAAACGACATAGTAATAGCCAGACTGGAGTTGGAATAAAACAAAAGGCTGGTGAGGAGGCTCAGCAGGGAAAATGCTCACGGTTGTACCAGGACAGTAGTGCAGATCCCTGTACCTACTTAAAACCCAGGGGAGTGTGCCAGGCAGCCTGCTTGCAAGTTTAAGGCAGGAATGGTATCTTGGGAGAAAGCTGGCTAGCCAGACAGCTGAAATGGTAAGTTCCAGGTTCAGAGATCCTGCCTCAGTATGTAAAGTGAAGGGTGACAGGGGATGACACTGAGGTCAATCTTAGGCCTCATATATGCCATGTGCATGAAAACAGAAGTACAAGAAAAATTGCTACTAGAGGGAGAAAAGAGGAATGGGGGGGGGAGAAGGGGAGGAAGGGAGCTAGAACACTTGCCTAGTAACACGTGATGCTTTGGGTTTAATTCCCAGCACTTAAACAAATATAGGTGGGAAGGGGAGGAAAGGAGGACATAACATTTTGTTACCAAAGGTTAATAAACAAAGAAGTGACAACAAAATTACATGTCCAAGTAACTACAGAGCCCTAAAATGGATTAACACCAGATGAAGGAGAGGAAGAAACAGACAACCCAATTCTAGTAATTGCAGATTTCCATATGGACACTCCAGATGGAAGGAACAGAGTCAGACAGAAGATAAGTCTAATGAGGGTCAAGCAGACCTAGCAGAGCACTACAGAGAAATCCAGCCCAAACAACAAGACACTCCTATCCTAGGGCACAAGAAAGACTGGGCGAAGAACGAATAAGGCCATAAAGTGTGACCAAACTTCAGAGGGCTCGAGAAGACACGGAGCATGAATTCTGAACAGTGAGTTAAATCAGAATCAGTTAACAAAAGGAAATCTGGAAACGATTTTTTTTATTGCTTTTTGGAGACAGGTTCTCACTCTGCAGCCTGGCTGGCCTAAAAGTTACCCACTAACCTCTGCCTCCCCAGTGTGAGATCAAGTGTGTGCCACCACACCAATCCACCTGAAAATTGTGTTATAACTACCAGCCAAGGCATCTAAGAAGTAAGACTAAGTAAAACAAAGTTGACAAACTTTTATCTGAACTTGACCAAGAGAAAAAGAGCATTCATAAATATTAGAATCAGGAATGAGGGAGGGACACCATCAGCAACCTCACAGAATAAAAGAACCACTGTGAGAATACTGCTCTTCTGAACAAGGCAACTTGACACAATGGGACACTCCTAGGAAGATATAAAACACCAACACTGAGTACAGAACAAACAGAAATGTGAATACCCCATGACAAGAGATTACATTAGCAATCAAAAAATTTCCCACCAAGAAGAGCCAGGATTACATGGATTCCCCAACATTAAAGACAACACTAGCCCTTCAAACACTCTTAGGAGAAACAGAAAAGGAAACACTTCTACATCCATCCCATGGGGCCAACATGCTTTGATACCAAAATCAAAGCGTTTCATAAACCACGGTCCATTACAAACATCACTCATTATGAACACAGATCCAAAATCCTCCACAAACCACAGCAAATTGAATGCAGCAACTAGCAAAAATGATTATATACCTTCAACAACTTAATCTGTTTTAGGAATGCAAGACTGGCTTAACATACACTAATAAATGCAGCAATATTTATGGCCAGCAACTAAAACTACACAATTATACTAATATTTAATTAGTACAAAAGTAATTGTGGTTTTCACATTGCTAAAATTTTCCATTTGTGATTGGATTGCATTCTTAATAAATTAGCTTATGTTATACTTCATTTGATTTGTACTTGATGCTTTATGTTTTTTGCTAATGACTTATTACTTGTTTATTTTACACGATGGAGATGTTAGACAAAAAGCAAATCAGAGAAATTTTCTTATCTGAGTTCAAAATGGGTCCTGAAGCAGCAGAGACAAGTGCAATGCGAAGGATGCGTCTGGCCCAGGGATTGCTGATGAGCCAGGGCAGTGTGGCTCCAAGGGCTTTAGTAAGAGGTGGAGAGCCTGGAAGATGGGGAGCAATCACTAGGGCTAGTCCTCCTCCTACTACACAGGAAGCTACAAAGAATTCAACATGGGTGACTTCTTTAATCTGCACTTAGGAGCAAATTAAAAAGGTGAAAGGCTTGAGTGTCTCCTAAGAGGACTGAAAAAAAAAAAATCAAGAGAATAATTCTGAATTGTCTTCCTTTCATTGGATGAAAAACCATTTCTTAGTCAGACCATGTGACCCCAAAAAGGGATTCTATTTGACAGCTAGTAATAGTCTACTTAGAAGTTAGATTAAGGAGTGCCAACGCCATTTCCCAAAGCCAAACTTGTATAAAAAAAACGAAACAACAAAAGATAGTCCTACACCAGTCTCCTTTACTTTATTTCTGAATCCTGGCACAACCATTACACCAGAGGAGTACGCTCAACAAAGTCATGGAATGCACCAAGACCTGCATCACCATAGCAGGCACTTGTCAGAAGGGAGCACTGGACCCCCTCCATTAAGTTATGGGTGGTTGTGAACCACCATACAGGTGCTGGGAACCAAACCTCAGTCCTGCACAAGAGCAGCAAGTGCTTCTAACTTCTGAGCCACCTATCCCACTCTGGAGGCTATTTAAGAACAAAACCATAAAGTAGACTCTAAAGATGGGGTCTTGGTAAATAGCTCAGGCTGGCTGGGAACCCTCCCTCACTCTACCCTGGCTTTATAGGTGTGGAGATCACGGGTATGTACCACTGCACCAAACTCCACATACGTTCAATAGCTTTTGCAGTGTTAGGTAGGCAATAAATTCTCCTTGCTTTTACCCAATCTCTCCATGCCATCAAGGGACCACATAGAGGAACTTACGGCATCAAGGCTTATGTGAAAAGCTCCAGAGTATTCACACAATGGCAAGTTGCCTATGTATTTCTCAGGACATACCTGCTGGTGATGCCTGTATTACTACTGCTCTTCAGTTCAGCAGGTAACTCACTCATAGGTAAGCTGACATCATAGTATATGTGTAGGGCTGGGTATAGATAGAGTCCTTGCTACAGACATACCTCAGTCTCTCTCAGTTTTCAATCAACTGAGGAATCCTTTTTAAACTGTCCTACTTTTCATTCATCTAAACAACCACCACCACCTCAGCCCAGGCTCCCCGTTGCTACACTTTCTATTCCATCTGATACTTTAAAGTGACTATGATTGAAAACAAGGGAAAACAATGGTAATTTTAGACTGAGAAAAATGCATTGTGAACACTATGTAATTTAGACTCTGATCTCATCAACATGAATGTTGCATGTGGCTGTTTTCTACAAACTTAAAACAACAACAAAGCCCCATGGTTCACAGGGCGGGGCTGCAAGGGCAATTTTCAGAGCTGAATGTGTTCTCCTGTGACTTCCCACCCTGCTCTGCTGTCTGCCGGGAACTGAACATTTCTGTACTCTCAAGGACAATGAGGACCACAACCCCCCCACCCCAATGTGCCCATAAACTTGCCCTTTTCCCACACTGCATCTGTCCTCACAGTTCCCGCACTGTATGTGTCCTTTCCAACAATCTTTTTGTACACAGTACTGCTTCAAGTACTTTCTGTGCACACAGAGATGTAAGAGAAACCAAATCAGCACTTGCCATCTCTTTGAAGAAAGAGGCACTTCCTCATCTGTGAAGATGTAGATCCAGAGCCTGAGAAAACCCCAAGTGTCCTGTGCCCAGGGATATAAGCAAGGCTTGTCCACAAAGACACAAAGTAACTCACCGGGGCAACAAAAGTCCTTTGATTACCTTTTTTTGTTTTTAAAACAATTCTCAAGCATTTCTATCTTTGACTGTGAGATATAAAATGCTAACATAGGCTATACATTTTCATAGAAGATATTTTCATTGAAAGCCCAACTTTCAAGTTACTTCCAGCCCACCCCACCTTTCAGCCCAAAAGTAGGTATAGCAGACAAGCAAACACTTATTTACGTTCCAATGGCTCACTCCCAGCTTCTCCTCCCAAAGGATAATTTCCCATTTTATATCTAAACCTCTAGAGTTGTTTCATTTCTATGATACAGTTCTCCTAAAAATAATGTAGGACTTAAAGATTGAGTCATGAAACTAACCAAAGTTTTACACACACACACACACACACACACACACACACACGAACACAGGTGCTCACACACAGACCAGACACTGGACAGGATGCAGAAAGGTCTGATACTTAGAAAATCAAGACTAGGCTTGGCTGCCCCCACCCTACTTCTCATTCATACAGGACTGGGGCCTGGCTGTACTGAAATGTACCACCTCTGATTTTCCTTGTGTTTGTTTTTTTAACCCATTGGCTCTTACACTTCAAGGCCTGCTCCATCAGGCTGACCTTGGGAAGCCCCAGCCTCTGGCCTCCCAATCTTACTTGTCCCATGATAACATGATACTGTCAGCTGCTCCTCTCCTGGGTATAAGGCTCCAGTGATTTTCTAGGGACCAGCAGACACTGTCTCAGGGAACACCAAAACCCCTCTGCCCTTTCTCTAAGGTTGTTCCTTCCATGTATCTGCCTTTCTCCTTCGTTACCTGGAGGCAGGCAGACACATGGCTGTCCTCCTCCTCCATCTAAGGGGTATGGCAGGTACAGGCAGTGTCCTGCCAATAGTGCTTTCTTTCTTCCAGGGAGTAGCTGCCAATAGCCCTATAATCAGAAGAGCTCCATGCAGCCAGCCCCTTCCCACTTGCTACAAACACAACGAAATGGTTTTGGGAATGTTCTCCGAGCACTGCCCAACCACACTATCTAATCCAATTACCTTTCCATGCAGGGTTCTATGAACAGTCTAAGTCTAAAATGGTCACTGCATGTAGCCCACCCATTCATCCTTCACTCACAGAAATGAAACCATGAGATCTGCTCAAAGAACTTAAGTGGCAGGAAGTACAAGTAAAGAAAATTGGCACCATAGTTTATTGTCCCTATTTAGCCAATCATGGCTGTCACTGTCCAAATGCTGACCCTACTTAGGGCTGAATTAACACACAAGGTTCCCAGTGTCCCACAACACAGATGAATAAACAGATGCTGTGTAGTTGCACAGTTTACATGGTAGACGACAGGAGGCTGGGAGACTAGAGGAAGCTTCCAGAGGGCCAGCCAGGCTGAGACCAAGAGCATATGGAGTCAAACAGATTAAAAAGGAAGGAAGAAAAAGGGAACACACACATAAATCCACTGAGAGAGAATGGGCCAGTTTCAGATGGAGGAAGCAAGACAGGCCAGCTCCATGTTGTGCAGCCCGCACTGTGGATCCCCAGTGATTCAGAAAGTCAGGAGCCTAAAGCAAGACAGCGATTCACGAAGGCCATCTTCCAGTGGCCAGATGAAACACCATTTGGAAAAGGCAATCCCAAAGATGCCAACTGCTTGGCCTGGGTGGTGAAAATGGTGAGAGGCTACATCAGCACAGGTCCGGTGATAGACTGGATGCCAAGGAAGTGGGGAAAGGGAAGGGTGGCTCTTGGCACCTACTGAAACGGGATGGCTGGATCTACCTGACAGAGCGGGTCAGCAATTAACTTCCTCAATTATTTTGTTTACAGTGCCTATGCTGAAATAAATACTTAGATGTTAGAACAACTTCTCTCCTACCCCTGTCACTGGATATTCACAGATGCACTGAAGAGGACACATCTTACGAGCACAACCACCTGCTTGTGCAGACACTGGCTTAATTCTGTGTGACAGCATAGTGCTTCTCAAGCCCTGTCTACGTATACACAAAACCTGTAGTGTACATTGAAAGACCTGGGTCAAACTACATACATGCTACAAGTTGGTCCAAAGAAAAGCAAAGTTATATGTGCTGTTCACACTGACTACGAGAGAAACCTCGAAACCTCTGCAGTTGTGCAATGCTGTCCTTCAGGAAAGGACATGTGCTGAGAGCCACCAGAAAGGGTCATCACAATGCTACCTGAGAGCCAGCTTACTCTACAAAACTAAAGCCTGAAATGAAATATTTCTTGTGCCCATTTTAAAAGCACACACTGAGCTTAGTCTACATAATGTTTCTCATCTAGGGTCCCTAATCATGCCACACAAGTCCAAGAAGTTAAGACCACTGCTTAAACTGCACCCAGACCCAGGTCACGCCTGCAAAGGCTGCACGGTCTCCCTCCGGCTGCTCAGGCTCTTTTCCTGGCATCACACAGGGAGTTGCCAAGAACCTGCAGCTGTGACCCTTACCCAGCACCACTGGCAACTGCTAGGGAGGGATCAACAGACTGCCTCACTAAGGACAAAAGAAACTCAGAAACCAAGTCGGAAAACAGATTCCTGAATCAGACACAGAACATAAAAACCTGAAAGCCACATTCCCCAGACCTCACGCACAACTAAGCAGTACACACAATTTAGAAATCCAGTTTTGAGATTAGTTTTAACCACTTAAAAACTGTGCCAGAGCCAAGTGCCAACAGTCAGCTTTTCTTCTTTCTTTTTGACGGTTCTTCTGTTTATTTTAAAATGCCAGCCCTTGTAGAAATTAGTTCTTATCTTGGTTTCCTTTGCAGTGACTGTGACAAGATGTCCATGCCAAAAGCACTCTAGAGAAAGGTTTATTTGGCTCACAATTCCAGATAACAGTCTATTATCACAATAGAGAAGTCAATGCAGCCATACCACCCTGAATGCATCCCATCTCCTGGGTTTTTCTTTCAATTCTTTCATGGACCAAGGAAATGTTAAGCTGCAGCAGAATGGCTCACCCACCTACCCTGCTCTCTGCAAAAGACACTGTGGGGGAGGCGACACCCAGTGCTTGCACTAACCCAGCCCTCCAGCCTTTCCAATGCACTCACCTGGCTTCAAAGACAAGAAGTTCTAACATGGTTGTTTTAAACAGTGACACTGAGCTTTCAAGATTGTGGAAAATGGCCAGGCTAGGCTGTCACAGCAGCCCAAAGACTAGAAGCAGGAAAACCCAATGTGTAACTGCTTACGAAGTACACCCGAGGATCCCTTTGTGAAAATCGGGGTGTGCAAGAATTAGGTCACATGCTATGGTCCTTCCAAATGGCCAGAACTGTCTTCTGAAAAACTGTATCATGAAGTATGTTTAGACCACCAAAATGTGGCATGGAAAATCCCTTTCCCTACATTAAACCAAACCAACCCAAAACTCAAGAGTGTTTTAAGTTCCTCTTCTTCCTTGTTACAAGGCTGCTGTAGGCAACCCTGAGAATAGCTTCCTCTAACTATAAGGCTTTTTGTTCCAGTTAAAAAGTCTAGTTTAAGACACAGAAAGGAGGAAACTGTTTTCTACTTTACCTTTGGGTATACAAAACAAACAAAAAACAACAAACAAACAAAAAAACAGGCTCAAATCTGGGATCTACAGACAGATGTCCAGTTTTGTACTCCATGGAAAGCATTACTGTGTAGCTGTCACACTGCATTGTCACAAGACAGACACAAAGAGGCAGCCCGTGGAGCACAGGTGATTAAACAGCTTGATCTTCCTTATCCAGTGGAGAGTGCTCACATTACATTTTCATAGCATTGCCACAAAACCAAAATGGCATTTAACTTCCAGAGTTCCAAGTATGGAAGTAACTACCACGCTTTGCTGAAGTACCATCCAAAGAAGAAAACACTCTCAGTTAGTGCTATCAAGGGATACATCATTCAAGCACCAGCAAGACGAAAAATAATCTCTATCTAGTTCATTATGAGTTTCAGGCAATAATGCATGTTACAGCCAATAAAAGTCACAGCACCCATCCTTGGGATAGGCACGTCCTTACCAGACAAAACACACTCCTCCCTTTACTAATACAATACTTAATTAAAACCGTAGGCACCTGCCCATAAACCATACAGTCTTACTATATAATTTTAAGATTTTACTAGGACTAAGTCATTTTCTTTCAAGGCTCTAATGGCTATAGCAACCCAGGAGTTTCCACTGGACTGGAGCCAACGATGGGATTGGACTATAAAAATGGACTCTAGGGGCTGCAGAGATGGCTCAGTAGTGAAGAGCACTTATTGCTCTTCCAGAGATGTGACACTGGTCCCCTGCACCCACCTAAGGTGGCTCAAAACCACCAGCTCCAGGGGATCCAATATCCACATTTGCCTTCCCCAGGCAGCCTCATGAATTAAGAAAGAAAGAAAGAAAGAAAGAAAGAAAGAAAGAAAGAAGTTATAACAAATGCCTGAAGGCAGATAACTTTACAATGAGGGTCCCTTAGTTCAAAGTTCTGCAGGTTCAAGTGCTTGATGCCCTGGAGAGGACCCATAGCAGGAGTATGAAGAAGAGAGGGATACTCTCCCCCTCCATCTCCATCTCCCCATGGTCTTGCTCGGGTACCACAAGCACTATGCTCATCTTTCAGGGGCAGCCCCCATACCTAATCACCTTCCACATCACAACTCTGAAAGCTAAGCTTCTAGCAGACTGAGCCTTTAGGGCACAAACAAGTTGTACCTGAACCATAACACAAAGATAAAAGATCTAAACTATAAGCTATCTGATGCATAAGCAGCAGTTCTGGGGTGGTTTCTACATGGGTCCTTTGATTATAATTCAGATGGAATAGACCAATTACCCGGTGGGGAGTCTAACTCACACGGAACTGCCTGCTTGGAGTAGAGTCTAACTCACATGGAATAGACTGCTTAGCTGGCATAATTAATACTCCAAAACAAACTTTACAGTGGACTCCCCTTTTATTACCACAAAAAAGCACAGCTTCTCACACGCTGTTTCTCACACATTTCTTCTGAACACGCCAATCAATCCTCTAAAGTAGTAACCTACCACTTCAGAAAAAATGCCGTGTGGCCTCTCTGGTGATAGAATATTTTCTCCAATTGGAAGCAGTATACACTACAGTGCAGGTGTGTCAAGGGAACAGAGGCCAGCTTCATAAGAATGGCATCTATTTGAATGGTCAAGCTTGATCCTGCCAGGTGGGCTAACTGAGTTGTCCCTCTATTTCAGTATGGTCTGCTTTGGGGATCTAATATTCTTACTAATGTAGGGGGTAGCTAAGAGCACTTGCCAGCTTATTTGGCAGCAAACTATTATTTGCCAGGTTCAGTGATTCTGCAATATACAATCATTTCAATCCCATGCTACTACTTACTGTATCAGTCAGAATTTTTTAGTTTAGAACATGCTAGATAAGGGGAACAACCAGGCTGGCCTTTTTACAGAGGAGGAGCTTACAATATTTTATCTCCATCTCCAGGGGACCTAATGTCTTCTTCTGGCCTCCATTGTCACCCATATACATGGCCTGCCCGCGTGTACACTCACACACACACTTTTAAAAATTACATATAATAGCTTAGATACCACAGTGGGGGATGGACCAGATAATAAATGAACCTGATTATACAGCATTGCTTTCCCAGAGAGAGCAGAGGAGGAGGTGTGATGAATGGAAGATGGGATGTTATCCCATGTGTAAGCTCAGGAAAAAAACCAAACAAAACTAAGGTAACAAATAAGTTGGAGGTTAGCTTTACAATCTTTCTAAACATCTATTCTGAATGCAACATGGAGCCCTATTTATGGCCTTAAATGGGGTAGTCAGACCTGTGTCACTGGGGAAGATGGACACTTCTTCATAGAGCTAGTTTACCTCACTAGATGTCACCACTCTGGCAAGCGCTGATCTGTGCGGGGTTCATTCATGACAATCTCTTTAACAATGGTCCAACATGCTTCTCTTGCCTTAAGTTCACAACTCTTACCCACATCTGCAGAATTTTACTTTCAGTACCACTGAGGGGATGCTTCTGGTCAGCACAGTGTGGATGTATCAACCACACAGCCAGTGAAGGGGTTCCTGCCTGCAGAAGATACTGCCTGTGTGCTGAACACCAAGAACTCCTAGAAGCTGGGGCATGACTTCCGAGCTATGAATCCAGCACACAGCAGAGTGGGCACATGGTGGCTGGTGTGTACACTGGAGGAGCTCAGAGCTTCAGGAAACTCTGTCGCTGTCTGGCATGCAGCACGATCAATTTAAAATTTAGAAGTCACAAAAAATGGCTAACGGGAACCTAAAAGAGAGCTAAACCCAAGCACAAGGCCAGAGCCACCATGAGCATGAGCAAGAGGAAGGCCAGTGTTCTGCTAGGACCACAGCCTCCCGGGGAGGAAACAGCAGTCTCCCTTCAAGAGCATCAGTGGCAGGAGATGGGCAAGAAAGATGTCAAGACTCATGGCCAGATGGTGGCTCTATATAATTCCATCTGTTTAAATTCAATGAATCTTTTACCTAGATTTTACCCACATATAACAATACAGTACTAATTTTCAGAACAGGGCAAATAAAAACACTCTGAAGGGTGAACACTGAAAGAAAACACTTCATTCACTTCAAACATGTGTGGCTCCTGCCCCTGGTTATTCCTATTAGGAGGTTCTGACACACTGGGGACAGCTATAAGAAGAGTATATTAACTTTGTTTAAAAGACACAAGTAAGGGTGGTGGTGGTGGGAGCATGGCTGCAGGCCCAGCACACTGGAGGCAGAAGGACTATAAGTTCAAGGCCAGCCTGAGGTATGAAGTAAGTTTGTGCTCTCCCCACCCCAATAATAAGGGATGGATGTATAATTAGAAAGAGGTTCCCGATATTTAAGGCAAGGTTGTGGGTGATCTGGGGCAAACTGAACCCCACAAGGATGGCCTGGCTCCCAATGGATGCTGTTAGTGTCCTTTTCAAGGTCCAATATACCCAACAGCCACCTTCTGCGTAAGGATGCCATAACAAGCAGTGTTACACTAACAGGTAACAGGTGGGACAGCTCACAAGCCAGGAGAGGAGAAACAGCTAGGGAGGTAAAAGATAAAGAGTTGGTGAGAAAGTGGAGAAATGGGAGCCCCTACGATGGTACAGCTGATAAGGAAACTAGTAGGGAGAGGACCCCAATCTTCCATAAAATCGGCAATTCTACTTTTGCTATTTATCCAAAAGAAGCAAAAGCAGGGACATTTGCAACAGCTGGAAAGCAGAAACAACTCAAGAACTATGGATACCCGGAGGAAAAACAAGGCAGGGTTGTACAGTGGGGCACTCAGCTTAGTAAGAAAGGAAATGGAGACATACTGTGAAATGGAGGAGCCTTGAGGACACTGTGTTGAGTGAAACAAGCCAGTTTCAAAAGGATACTTATTAGGGATTGAACCGTTAAAAACTCAGACACAGAAAGTCAAAGGGGCCCTCCAGAGGCTATGTGTGATGGGGGACAGACGGGATGTTGTTATGTACTGGGGACAGAGCCTCTCCTTTGTGACAGGAAGACTTCATGTAAAACCATGTAACTTCATGTAACACTACTGAACTGTGAACTTAGTAATGTACAATGCAAAGTTAACACTGTGTTCTTTTACACCAGATTTTCCAAGATCATTTCCTATCAGATTTATTTTTTTTCAGATTCCTCTTGGAAACCCAATCTCATTCAAGCCCTCAACCCAAGTATTAAGCTACTCTAATTGGGGATTTACTCTCTAGCATCTTCCTTCTAGGGATTTCTGACACTATATTTCAATACCCTTTATGTATGTAAAGCCAGTGTATCCAAGGTCATATGTAGATGGAAGTAAAGGCAGAGTATATCCTCCACAGATGGGACAAGAACAGTCAACATGTATCCAAATATAGTGAATGAATGGACAGAGCATGGTCTTCTAGGAACAGAGTCCAGAGCACAGCCATATCGGGAGGACTAGGCTGTATGAGTCAGCTGGCTAAACACTGAAATATGACATAACTTGAAAGTATGATTAATTCTTCACCACATGATAATCTCAGCCCCTGGAAAATACCGTATTTAAATGTACTTGGTGATTTTAATTGTGTCAAGACTATTCACTGCTACAGTTCAGGTGCGCCTGTTTCTAGCTCTGGACTCCCTTGGAAACCATCCTAGCCCTTTGCTAGGTCAGACAATTTCTGTTGAAGTTAGTTGTCCTCTTGGAGCTCTGGGGGAAGAAAAGTTTTTCTTGACTTGTTTACTTCAAAAGGTCAGGGCACCAACCACTGTATGTACCCTGGTGGCTCCTTCCTTGTGGGAGAGCAGGGTTTGTCTGAATGAGGCAAACAGCTCAGAGAGGCCAGCTGAGGCCTGGCAGCTCTTCTGGCCCTGTGTTCAGATGAGGTGGATCTGACTACATGTTTTGAGTAGTTACACTTACTTGACTAATATAATATCTACTGGTAGCATGAGTTAGGCTTATAAAACTTGAATGTCACTCATTTGACACAACAGAGTGAGCTAGAGTAGGTTCTAATGTAGACATTACTTTCCTACCAACTGTGAGGAGTCACTTCAATCAAATCACCTTGTTTCCACACTTAGTTCCTCCTGTAACAGGAAGACAATGTGAGCCAGGAAGCACAATGTTGGAGGAATTTTAGCAGAACAATGGCAACAGAGTTGCATGCTGGACAGCTGGTACAGTCATCCCCACCCTGAGACAGAATGCCATGGGAGGAGGGCTGCAGCAAGACTCAGCACATGCTGCAGACGGCAGACAAAAATGGGAAGACACAAGATTCAAATGGGACTGAGGACAGGTGTTCAGCTTGCATTTTCTAAGAGCAAATAATAAAGCATCAAGAAAATACTATAGATAAGGGAAGTTAACTTGAAAACACACCCTGCCCTCTTTCCCTGTGCCATCCAAAATTCAAAAGGCAAAAACTAAAGTTACATTTTTACATCTGATTCAAAGAAACCCGTATTTCTTTTACATTAAACCTTGTGAAACTTTAAACTAATCTTAAGACGCTCTGGTATATTCAAAATGAGAAGGAAGTATCTCATTAATGCAAATGAATCTGAGGGTTTTCTACCCCTTAAGGACGGGGCCATATCCTGCTATGGACAAGCCAGCCCAGAAGTGGGCTGCAAGAAGCAGGAACAAGCATACCCTCTGCACAGCACTACAGCTTGAGCACACAGAAGAGACAGCGTGACTCCTGAGGAAGGTTGTGCATGTGCCTGAAACCACCAATAGGAAAATGGTGAAGATAAGGTGAAGAACAGAAAAAACAAAACCCAAATAGTCATACTTCTCCCACTTTAAAATTCAAACCATGAGATGCTGTTTTCTGCCCCCCACCCCACAACTACCTCGAAGTGGATTAAAATGTCCCTTAAGAACAGGTAAACGAGCGGTCACAATCCTGACAGCTTTTTCAGACAGCATTTTGGCAACATCAAATTCCTCAATTGGCCCCACTGTTTACAGCAGTAAGTTGCCAGCTCACAGACAGCTGAAGAAATCTGCCTGCACACATTAATTATATACAACCACAGACGTAAGAAAAGGCAAGAGAATAAAACAAGGCAAGGTATGAACTGGGCAATCTGGATAAAGAGTGCGCAGGCATTTCCTACACTGGTCTAGCAACTATGACATTCAAGTTATATCGTTTAAAACTTCTGAACACAGAAAGTCCTTCATTACACATAATAATACCTAACAGTTGTGTGACTCAGCAGTTAAGAGCATTGGCTATTATTTTAGAGAACCCAGGGTTGACTCCCAGCACCCACATGGCAGCTCAGAACTATCTGTAAATTCCAGTTCCAGGGGATCTAATTTCTTCTTCTGGCCGTGGAGGGTACCAGGCACATACATGGCACACATCCATAAATGTAGGCAAATACCCATACACACAAATATAATAAAATAAAAATGAAAAGCAGCTCACATCTGGTCAGTTTCTAGACTGGCAACAAGAGTACTGAAGGTGGATCACTGGGAAAGCACTGCCCAGTGTCCTAAGGATCCCTGAAGATACTAGAATACATTCACAAGGCAGGAGGGAGACACCCCCTCCTAGAGCCTGCTTCTCTGAGCAGCAGGAGGGGGTCAGCAGTCTGGCCTGGCATGCCATCTGGTCTGGGGAGTGCCTGAAAGGAATCAGAATACGGCCCTGCCCTCAACTGTGAATCCATGCATGGCACATTCCTACCATGCTCCGCCTTTTTGGTACCAAGAAGCAACAGTCAGCACAGGAGAGAAGGAACCCAAGCATGTGTGCACCCACAAACCTTACCACAGCAGCCTCACTCTGCTCACATGTGCCTGTCTACCTCCTCACACCTTTGCCACCACCCCTAGAAGCTCATTTTTTCCCTGTGTCACCTTCTCCACAATTTGCTGTCCTCTGTTAAAAGGGCACATAAGTTCTCACATCTAATTCTTTCTTGGGCTACTTCCTTGTTTCTGTGGCATGTGCATAAAATTAGTTAAGGGCCCTACATACCTTTTTCTTCAGTTCACTTGTCTCACAGGCTCAACTAAAGAGACTAAGAGTATATAGGGACACATAACTACTAGTTCAGTTAGCCTAACACACATAGAAGAGAAAAAAACAAGTGACTTCAAAAAGTATCATTTAATACTTCAAAACTATAGCACATACTTTGGGAAGATTTAGCTAAATATGCCAGTCCAACTAGATGTGAGGAAATGAGCATATAAAGAAAAAATAAGCAAACCAAAGCCTAGGAATATGCTAATGTATATTCTTGGCTTACTATAAAGAAATCCAAACCAGATGAAATAGTGATACAATATCGTGTGTTTTTCAAGAAACAGCCCTCCATTCACATTCAAAGGCTTTCACTCTTCCAAGTAGCTAACGGAATTCTCCTCTTTGTGTATGCATACATGCCTGGTAGGGACCAAGCCCAGGCAGTGGCTTGCTCAAGCAAGGCAAATGCTCTGCAGTGAGCTATATCCAAGTACCCTCTTTCCTAAGGTGAGCTACACATCACTGATTGGCAAAAACCTACATATTTGTAAGTTTTAAAACAAAGTGATTCTACTTACATACTTTGAAGACTTCTTGGGGATAACCAAATTTTTATAATGGCTAGAGCTGGTCTTCGAATTCTAAAGCACACTAAACTCATCACAAGGAACAAAGGGCCCCATCTGCTACTGAGCATCCCATGTCCTGTTTGAGAGAGTCAATTATCAGGAGGTTGTGAGCTGTTCAAGTACTTGCTGTAATGTCTGCTTGCTGTGTTCTAACTTCTGTAACCCATCTCCGTGTTAAATAGCTGTTTTTGTGAGGAGTAAGTCAGAGAAAGCATCAGGACATAAAGTTATACCGGAGGCTAACAAGTGCCTACCTGGTGTACGCGCGCTTGCTCACGCACACACAATCGCGCGCACGCACGCGCGCACACACACACACACACATTGAGGGGCACAAGCATGGATTCAAAGTCGGGTTCTCACACTTGTGTGACAGGCATTTTAACCAACAAAACTCTTTTAATAAATAAGCCATTGCCCCAGCCCTCAACCTGACTTTATAAGGCAGGGTTCCATTGAATCCAGCACTCAATTCATGCATGTGCAGCAACCCAATTACAGACTGAGCCATCTCTCTGGCCCCTACAAGTAATCTTTTCTTAAAAATCCAATTTATTGTTATGTATATGTGTTTGTCTGCTTGTCTATATGTATACCATGTGCATACAGGTGCCCACAGAGGTTAGAAAATGTCTGAACCCATGGAACTGGAATTACACAGCTGAAAATCATCCAATGTGGGTGCTGGGAACTCCATGGTCCTCTGGAAGAGTAGCAAGTGCTTTTACCAAGAGTTACCTCTCCAGCTCCCCGATCAATCAAATGATTACACATGCATTTTCACTTATATGCTACTTATCATTTCAGTTTTTCTGGTTTTACTCTGTAGCACTCCATGCCCCTGAACTTACTATGTAGCCCAGGCTAGCGTCAAGTTCACAGCAATCCTCCCACCCCCCAGCATCTTGGGTGCTAGGATTATGGGCATGTACCATTACACCCTGCCCAATGCCCCTTCTTTTCAAGCAGTGGTCTTGCGACTTCATCTTCCCTGCATCATTAGCCCTATGGGACTAAAGAGGAGCTGTTCACATGACACTGAACACTTTCTTGAAAGTAAGAGGAAGGCAAACCAAGCCACAAGTCCACATCCTTGGGGAGATGAAGGCAGGCAAGATAAAGGCTCCCAGTCACTTTTCCAGGACAGTGGTTGGCTTTGACCTGCATAACAGCTAGTTCCATGTGCTAACAATTATAGGGTTTATTTGGGTTTTTGTGTATGTATGTGTGTTAGTTTCCTGATAATAGTTTCATATTTCCTACTTGTGGAATTATGGGACAATTACATATTTGAATTTGTGAACAGAAAAAAAAAGTTACAACAGCTTCTAATAGCAATTGTTACTTTTGTAAAATTAATTCACTAGGTAATTAGAGCAAGGAATAACCTCTGACCTCCTAGTGGAGGAGTAGGAAAACACCTTCCCTATATTAATGAGAAGCTATAAATCTACCTTCTAAACCTTTGTTTTTATCTTTAAAAATAGTTAAAAACCAAATATGCATATGGTTATTTATAAAGGTATTTGGTATTAAAATGGCCCAAAGCCTTCATTCTGAGTCAGATACTTTAAGCTGTTTTCAGTGGTAAATGCATCCCTTGAACACATGATTAATGTTTTGAACAGAAAGATGGTTCATTTCCCAACGACTCAACCAGTATCTGCTTCAATTAGTTTTAGAAAAACAAAATCTGTTTTCTTACACAGCTCTAAAATTAATCTGCAAAGTAAAAACAAACAACTGCTTAAAAGATCTATGCGTGTGGACCAATAGCTGAGCAGAGTGTCAGTCTCATGGCTCATCACTGCAGAGACAGAATGCATGGCTCTCAGGAAGGTTTGTCCCATTCTCTCCTGGGCCAGAAAGGCCACCTTCTGTGAGCATGTGTTCTACTGGACTCCATCCACAAGCTTTTCTCAGAACCAGAACAGTGGGCGCCCCTGTGCCCACCGGCCTCCACGCTAGTGCAGTGGACAGGAAAAACACCTCTCTGCCCCAGGAGGAGGGCATACTGGCTGCTTTGGCATCTCAGAAAGTGACTTGCTAATGGGGTGGAGGCCCTAGGTGGGAGGTACTCACTTTTATTAATCTACAAATCTAGACTTGACATAGGCTGGAAGAGATCAGTCCCCACTGTCCATGTTCCCAGGAAAGTATGTTCTCAGCAGTATTCCTGCACAGCGCTCTACTTGATCAACAAGCAGAAAGGCGAGCGTGGACTGTGAAGGGAACGGGCTAAGAAGTCAGTCTCGGGGTGTTACTCTCACATCAATACCCCGAGCTCCACAGCAAGATTGAAAGCTGAAGATCTCAGCTCACATGACCTTTGCAGCCAGTGTGAAAACTTTTTAAGAATGGGAAGCCACCAAACCTGAAACTGGAGCTAGGACTCTCCTCACACAAGGACCAGCGGCTTTGGCTGAGGGCGGGTTTTTGCAGATTGTGGAAATGTTAAAAGAAGGGTGCTGTTCATGTTGGTTTCACATGAGGGAGCAAGAGCAAGACTGTGCTGAACCTACCAAAGCTGGCCTTCTGGGCTTAGAGAAGCTTGTTGGCGTTCTCAGCTTTGCTGAGTCCAAGTTTTGAATAAGTTCCCTCCACTAACGATACAGAGAAAGGATATAGGTCTTCTGAAGTCTTTATGTTCTGCTCAAAAGTTAAAAGCAAAGGCCTAAAAAAATGACGACTTCCTGTTGCAGGGACCAGCAAACTTTAAGCCACGGGGGCCCTATAGGGACTCAGCTTTGTCCCTGTAGCAGACACAACCATGGACAGTCCATACACAGATGAACTCAACTGTGTTCCGGTCAGATTTTACATATAGACACACAATGTCACTCTGCGGTATTTTCACACAACCAGTCGCCTTGGTTTCTAAGTCATTAGGAAAAGTGAAGCCCATTCTTAGCTTGCATGCCATATAAAACCAGGTGGTGTGTGGGGTCTGCCTCACAGGCTGGCACTTCGCCAACCACTGTGCTTGTCCTTATCTGTGTCCAGAGTTGAGAACAGTGCCTGGCCTGAAGTCATCAATACACAACAGATGCCCCTGACTGGTAGAGGCACTATGGGGACAACACAGGAGATGAACTGAGACATTTGTTTTGATTCCTTTGGTGTCTCTGGCTTTTTCTATGAACTTTCGCTTTCTCTGGATTTGGATTCCCTACATGGGAAACAGAGCTCACAGCAAGTAATTAACAGTCTCCTCCACCCGTGAATGCCTGTGATCTTCCTGGCTATGGAATGTCATCATGCTTGTAAGTGAGCACCCATCCCATGTGAGGCTGACGTGCAGCCAGCAGAGCAGGAACTAGGGTCTGGTATGTGTCTGGGAAATGCTGCGGTATCATACAAGGGCCACGGCCAAGACAAAAACTTGCTGCGCATACCATGACAGACAGGCTTGACAGTGATGCTCATGTGATTCTTACCTGTGGAGCTAAGTAGCTCCCCAAGAAACTGGAGTTGGGGACACACAGTGACCACTGTAAGAAGGCCAGGAGAAGGGATCCAGGAGGTGGAGCCTGCAATCAAGCGAAGCTCAGGAGGCGGATGAGAAAGAGAGTCCAGGGTGTGCTGTCATGGTGCCTGCACAGGTTGCGCAGTGGCCTAGGCGCATTCAGAAGTGTTCTTGCTACTTAAGTAAGTGAGAAGACTCATGAGCTTGGACTGAGGGTACCATTCTGGCCAATTATGTGAAATGGATGGGAGGTGTCAAAAGGCAAGAAGCAGGAGAGCTTTGGAAAGCTATGGAGGAGATAGAACTGTGTCGCGATACTAAGGCAGCACCTCTATGGTTAGCATGAGGCTCTGGGCTTCACCGGCAGTCCTTCATATAGAATCAATTCTGAGAAAGCTGTGGCACGAAGACAGGCTCAAGACCTAAAGGCCAGAATGGCCAGTGGGGTCTGGATGAGTAACCCTGAAAAACAGGCAGCCAGTAAGATGTGTATTATCCAGGGAAGGAGCCCCTGGAAGGCTATCTTAGGAAATGGGCAGGTCATGGCTGAGTGGAAGCAAGGAGATGGTACCAGACTGGCACTGTGCTGAGAGAGCTCCTACCCCAAACAAGAAGCAAGAGCATCTGACCACCGTACATCAAGAAAGATGTAACTCCTGAAGACGCCCTCACTGGAAGCATTTCTGGGGATTCACATGGCAAAGAGTATGGTCTCTAAATCTATGGTGGCTGCATGAGAAATCACAGGGAGTCTTAACAAACTGTATGTAAGAGATGCAGAAAGGTAGGTGGCTTCACAAAGCTTGTCATAAAAAACAAACAAACCAATCACAGACTGTCTAGGGAGAGACACTGTACAGAGCAGTGCGGAATGATGACACAGTTGCAGGCAGTAAAGGGAGAGTCAGTGTTGATGCCAGATGAATGCCAAAGGCTTTGGGGAAAGAGAAGTTGTCAAGATCCCCCAAAGGCCTGGGAGACAGCCCCTCAGGAGGACGTGAGAAGGACCCTTTTAGAGAAGGCGCATGGCCCCTAGGGTCATTTGAGCAAAGGCCATCACAGCCCACCCAGACACTCACCTTTTCCATTAACAGCTAAGCCCGTGGCCATGGCAGCAGTCACGGGGCCAGAAACCTGAGGCACTAGTGGATGTATTCGGGGCCTGCTCCCCATCCTGGCTCGTTCTGCACCAGGGCCCAGCAAAGCTCCAACGGGCTTCTCTGCAGTCACCTCTGGTGCTGTGGTGTCCTCGGGACCTTGCTCTATAGGGTCCAGCTTCTCAGGGCTCTCCCCCTGAAAGCCGTCCACCGAGGTCCTGCCCTTTACGGGGCTCTTAGGCACGAGAATCTTGATCCCTGACTTGGCGAGGTCCATGTTCTTGCGGTTTGCAAGAGATGGGGCTGTGTTTTTCCTGAACTTCTGGCTGGTAGCCAATAGCTGGCTGTTTTTGGACTCATGGTCTTTGCCTACTACAAGTGCTTTGGGTGTAGTCTTGGAGAGGTTGCTGTGTGTGGACCTGGAGATCTGCTTCCGGGCGTTGCTGGGGGAGGATCTGTTGGCCCGGGCCAGGCTACCTTCCTTCTGCCTCTCGCTGTGGCGTCGATTGAAGTCATGGATGTATTCCTCACAGTTCACCAGGTGCTGCTCTGGCTCCCACGTGTCATCCTCACTCTCATAGCCTTTCCAACGCACAAGATACTCTGTCTTTCCTTTCTTGTTTTTCCTTTTGTCAACAATTCTTTCCACCTATGGGTGAGAGAAAGGTTAAAAAACAAACCTCATTACTTGAGAAAGCTACAAGTTTAACAAGGAAACATTCCTTATCATCACTATGACCATCACCACTACCATAGGCCATAAAGTTGATCTTTTTTTCCCTGCTCCAGCTGGGGCAGAGGAGAGGACACGTGATGGGGACAGAGCAGCAACATCCTTGCCATGAGCTCAAACTACATGCTTATATTTTATACTCAAAATGTATAAATAGTATATAAAATGTTATGTGGCACCCTATTAACATGTGATGGGGTATTTGTTTATTTTAACATCTTATGATGTTAAGATCAGTTATTCTTTAAAACACACACACACACACACACACACACACACACACACACACACACACACACTTAAAATAGAACTAAATATAGCCTTCCAAAAACCAGGGCTAAGGCAGAAGAACTGTTGCCATTTCAAGGCCAGTCAGGGTGTCAGGGCTATTCAGGAGAACCCTGCCTTAAAACACCAGTTGTGTTTTAACCACAAGAAGTATTGGTAATTTCAGAAATGTATCTTCATTTTAGGTATAAACTGGAAATATACTTGTAGCTATCAAAATAAAAATATATCAACAGATGTGCATGAGGGAGTTTCTTTATGATTCAGAGGGGCTTTTAATTTTGACACTCAGCCCCACCACATGAATTGGATATTCTAATCACAGCTGGGGCAGTGTGAGCCACCTGCAGTCAGTGCTGGCCACCTTTAGGTGACCAGGAGCAAGCAGGAAGCAAGGGCTTTCTGTGGTGTGCAGCTGATGCAACCAAAGGACCGTTCCTCTTAATGAAATGCTCTAGTTAGGCTATTTCCCCTCAAATCGTGGTTTTAATTTTTATGCTAGCATCTTTAAAAGAAAGTGAGGTTTATCTTTTAGTGATGATTGATATGTGGTGTATCAGATTTACATACACCCCTTGTTCTGTATGCATCTATTATTGTAATGTATTCTATTACTTTGACATTCTAAGTATAAAAGGCAGACTTACAATTCAGACGAAGGAAAATATTTGACATTAATGGCCACATGTTATTGCAGAAATTCCATAATCTGTTGCGACACCCACACTTAATGTAAAAGCCACCAGACTGTTCCACAGCAGCCAGGTGTGATTTTGTGTCATGTCTGGCAGGCAGAGGCTCATATCAGCTAACAGCTCTTTAATTAAGGCCACAAAGGTCTAAGCTCATCAGCTCTCAAAACATCAGTTTGTTGCTTGCAAAGCTACAGGTTAGAAGACCTGGTGCATATCAAGTTCTCTAATACTCCAAATTAGTGTTAGTGATGTTGACTGACTGGAGCTGAAAGGGAAGTGGAAATAGCCTACCTTTATCTTAAAGCATATTCTTTATTCTTAAAAAAAAAAAAAGGCAAATTCTCCAACATATCTATTTAAGATACAGAGAGAATTAAAGGCCTTAACTGTAGAACAGCTTCAACCTAAACATTCATTACTGCTTCTATGTGAGGAGGATAAAGACCAGAAAGACTTGTTTCAACAGGTGGCAAATTGCACAACCAACAACAGTGAAGAATTGTTGTCAGGAAGGTGTGAGCTGGTCTGCACAGCTGGTAACACAGAAAGGAGAGCTCTATAAGGGTACTGTCACGCTCCTTGGTGAGAGCCTTTAAATGGAAATCAAAGACCCATTTCTAGAAAATTCCACAAATATCAATTTCATGGCAGCTGTAGTTCAAAAGTTTTAAATGTGCACAGGACAGAGATTATGTCTTAAAGGGAAACTACTTTTTATGCTGTTCTTGTTCCCCTAAATCTATTTCCACCCCAGAAGTGTGCACTCAACCAGAGCACCACCTTTTCCTCACTTCCATGCTCTGAAAGCTGAGGTGAGGGTGTGGGGACACAGAATGGTTTCTTTCTCTCCTTTATTCTAAATGCTGGCTCCTCTCCTCTGGGGCCCCAGGATCTTGCACCTTTCTTTGCCAAAGGAGATGCAGTACGGGAAGCAGCCTCAGCAGTTACCTGGGTACCATGTGAGCTTCTCAAATGCTCAGGACTGACTGTTCAGCGATGCCAAAAGAAGGCAATACTAAGACAGTGGGCACCTTATGGGCACTGCTAGAGAACAGATGTTTTAAATGCCAGGGCCACATGCTCTCCCTACCACTTAACTCTTCTCAGTGGCAAGGAAGCAGAATCAAAATCACTGAAGTCTAAAAAACAGAGAATCTTGTAGTTTCCTGTGCTATAAAAATTTCTTTATTTATTAGGTTATTTAAAATATAAAACCCATTGTTTGAGTCCACCATAATCTATGGTTGCTAACCCCTCAGACTGCAAGGAGCAATCAGACACTCGGGTGCACACTTGCAACTAAATTTTGCGATGGATTCAGCATGCAAGCTGACACAACCTAGTGACCAGGAGACAGTAAACCTGTAGGTGGAGAGGTCAAGTTACAGGAGACTCTTTATAGACTGCACACAAAGTACCAAATACAAACCACACAACTGAGGACCTGAGTGTGTTCCTGTCCCCACTAGCAGACATTGTCTCCTTTGATACTGGAAACTGCTATGGGCTGAGCAGCTAACATTAATTCATCTGCAAACAGGCATCACTTAAATTCAACAGTGTTGGAACAATAAGCCCTAAAATCATTTCCCAAGTCCTTTCACAGTGGCAAGGGGGAAAAAAAAAAAGGCACAGATGAGCACAAAAACTCTTCTCTCTCTAAGCCTCAGACTCTTTCTGAACATCTACACCCCCAGATAACTGTTCCTAAAATTTCTCAGGACATGCCTTCCTCATAGTATGCATAGAGGCACAGGCAGGTCTAGTGACATAAGGTCAATGCCAAGAATTTCATACAATATAATTGTCTGTGGAAGGAGCTAATGTGCAGGCAGGCCCACAGAATAGCTTTAAGGTTATTATGCCACCACTCAGTGAAGGAAGAAGGCATGAAAATCCCACCCAAATCACTATCTTTAATAATGTTACCCAGAGTCACATGTGAAATGAAAATTTAAATATGAAATTCAAACCCTATGCCCTTATTTGTCTATACAGTAAGTCAACTGATGTTCTTTGAGTTAGAATTTTCTTCTAAAACTCAATCTAAAAGCTAAAGACGTTGAGACAAGTAAAATCCAACCTTCTGTAATATTACAGACCACTGCTGATTTGCAAAGCTATGGAATTAATTGCCAAGGAAAGGAACAGCTGAACACCCATGCCATCTCTTTTCAACCACGGTCTGGCATCCCCAGAATGGAACACTTGGCAGAAAGGCTTGGTAAGGATGCAAGCAAAGAAGACTTAACTCCATTACTGCTGCAGTTTAAGAAAAACCAGCCCAAAGCATGCAAAATGTCTCTCTGCCAGTTACAAAGCTGGGACAGCACAACTCTGGCACATCGGATCACTGTCCACACCACCCCTGTGGCAATGTTTGCCCAGGAGTATGAGGGGGTTCCTTGGACCAACCAGTATGAAGCCACAAACAACGCCGAGTGGAAAGAATAGTATATTAAAACACTACTTTACAGAAAAGGAACTTTGGTAACCTGTAAGATGCAAACGGTGAAGACAACAAATTGGCCACTGAAAAAAGCTGTCCTGACTGTGACGACAAGAAAAGCTGCCTCACATTTTAAGGATAGTTTTTATGTAACAGTCTGACACTCTATCCTGGCATGAAAGCAATAAGGACTCCATAGAAACTGTACTTCAAACTTGGAAACCCTGACCTTCTAGGCTAGTGGGAACACAGCTGGACCCTGATGTGCTGCACAGCTATAGCACCCGCCAGTCACCAGGGGAAACAGCTGACTCTCAATGGGGTGAGGAGCCGCTGAGTGCTCCTTGGGTATTTCTAACAGGTTTACTGAGAGGTAATCCCATCAGAAGTGGAGCATCTATATTACAAAAATAGAGCGTTCCACAGCCGAAATGAGGAAGAATTTAAACACAAACTATCTGAAGCCACTATAAAGAAACCCCAAAAGAAAGCGGAGGAGATTACAGTCTTGGAACAGGGAAGCACGCCACATCATGGTTTAGCTGGCAGGACCCAGACAGAAAGCACAGTCAGAGGATAAGCCTGGGTTGAAAGTAAAGGAGAACTCTAGGTAGGTGGCAGACAGGACCTAGCTCAGAAGCATGAGGACCAAACTCCAGACACACTTCTGAGCATGTCTCAGGGCCCCTGAAATCACAGTCAGTGACTCACCAATGGCTATGGCTTGTTACAGAGGAAGGACACTGTGACAATCAGCAAGATAAAGGTACATGGGTGACGTGTGCATGGTGCTGGGCAGGACACACACTTGCATAACCGTAAGCAAAGAGCTGCCTTCTCAGCGCCTGGATCTGAAAATGCCTCAAAAACAAAGGAGCTCACTTCTGGGGTGGTGAGCAAAGGGCCCAGCAGACACCTCACCTAAAGTAGTGGTTTTGTTTGCTTGTTTTTAAGCTCCCGTTAATATAGTGAGAATGTGAATCCCTGATGAGAAGAAGCAAAAGATCAAGGGATTCCTCCAGCCCGCCCAATACACAGGGGGCTCTATCCATGGTTCCAGGCAGTGCTGGGCCTGGACTCACGCATGGGGCAGGTGGAATGAGCTGCGAAGGTCAGAGGTTACACCTGAGTAGTGGGGTTCAGATGTCTTTGTCCCGGGAGAGTCACTCTGTTAGACACCCCCCCCCCCAAAGGTGCCCTT
Source organism: Cricetulus griseus (assembly GCF_003668045.3). NCBI lineage: Eukaryota > Metazoa > Chordata > Mammalia > Rodentia > Cricetidae > Cricetulus > Cricetulus griseus. Next base: position 255,545,918 of record NC_048596.1, on the reverse strand, counting down.
CAAAACAAGAACAGAAGGCTAAGTCAGAAGACACCTGGCTCAGTAGAGTGAACCAGGGGGAGAATGACTGAGCAAGCCCTTATGGGTTCAGTATAAATGTTGAAGACTGGCTTCAAACACCACCCCAGCCTAGATTTAATGGGATCAGACTTGTGAGCAATTTGCACACCAGGCACTCTCAAAAGCAATGGTGTAGACAGCCAGTATATAGTATGTAAGAGCCAAGTGTAACACCAATGGAAACAACAGCCTAGCAGAGAGCAGGGAAACACTGTCAGTGGCCCATCAGACTGGGGCTGTGTCACTTCCACCCCCATCTCCCTGGAAGAGCACTGGGACTGTGGGTGTGTTTGACCACATCCAGATTTATGTGAGTTTTGCATACTCAAGTTCAAGCTCTTACCCTTGTGTAGCAAGTGCTTTGTTTACTGAGCCACCTCCCTAGTCGAGTTTTCTTTATGGGTAGCGTATGCAACCAGTAAATGTTACAAATTACAAGTGGGATGATTCCACAGATACATACAGTTCTAATACCACAAATAAAGAGAAATGACTCCTGTAGACAGAATTCCAGTAAGACTCATGACAGAGTCCTCATCAGGAATAACGGACATCAGAAGAAAAGTGGTACAACACATTCAAGGTTAACCCTGTCAGTCTTCCAGACAGTGAACAACACACCTTCTATTTATACCTTAGTCGGGTCCTCAGTCTGTCACTTGGTGGTGTCACTTTTCCTGCCATGTTTTGTTGTTTTAGGGTGAGATGTTATTGTGGGCTTCACATATTACATTGCTTTATTTATGAACACATTGACTGTAACATGCTACACTCGTGTGTACCATAGACTTAGTAATACAATTACACATAAAAGACTATATTTATTGTATGAGTCCAGAAATAAAAAGTTCTGTAATAGGCAGAGCTACCGAAACAGGGGAAAGGTCAGTGTATGTCAGTATCAGCGGGGATGAACTAATAAAGAAGCTCAGTGACCGTTCTGTATGATACCATATACTGTCTGACAGAACGCTGCCCTCAGCTGTGGGCCGTCTGAATGCACAGCTATCACTTTCAACAACATACCACTTTGGGGCATTCTGTTGATACAGGAGGCGGCTAAAGGTCCCTTTCCAAGCCCATCTCTACTTCTCTCCCCAAAACAACTGTCTGTACTTCTTGTGAACGTAAGGCTGTGCTAGCTAAATATTTCCAGATAAAGTCAGACTCTGTTAACGGGGATCTTCTCTACAAGATACATTGAGGAGTTTCTTCAGACTGGAAGAACCCAAATGAAAATCTGACTCCACCCCAAAAACACACCTCTTAATTGGGACTGATGGGCTGCAGAGAAATGTCAAATATCAGGAAGATGGAATTCACCCAGCTGACCTTTATCTTTTTTTGGCTGAGCCATTAATAACTGTAACTGGCTGTTTTAGCTCAGCAAGGACCCTGTTGTGGCCTGAATGAGGAAATACAGAGCGTTTTGTCATTCATAAAACCCTGGCTAGTGAGTCAAGGTTGACAGAGTGTCTTCCAGAGCCAAGGTAATTTCAAAACGAGTACAGGATGAAGATCCTGCCACTCTGTCCATGGCTCATGCAGGGTAAGGGGCCCATAGGGGGCAAACGAACAGCCAAGTCAATGATCCCTCCAGAGCTGAGCCAATAATCGATGGAATTTCATTTTGGAGAGATTTCCACTGTATCATGAAGGCTACACGATCTTCTGATAACTTCTCTGTGAGCACCCGAGGCTCTAGCCTCAACTGTCAAATCATCACATTTCTGGGAGGGAAATGAGCTAACACCTGGCCTTCATCCAAGATACAGTGCCAACTGTACACACTGGCTCTGAAAGGCACTGTGTCACTGAGACCCAGGCTGACTGTCCCCAACAGGGCTTCTGCATAGCTTATGTTTAAGATAAATGGTTTAGTTTGAATTATGGAAGCTTGTCTCTTTTTCTGGAGAGCCTGCCTGGAATAGTTCAGGACTAGCCAGGTGGCACCATCCTTTCTCTGAGGTGACTAAATGTTAGTTGTAAATGGAGGGTATTTCCAGGTGTCCACAGTCAGTTCTGTGTAGTGGGGGCAGAAGCATGGAGAACTGTGAGGATTCTGGCCTTCTGACCAAGAGCAGAACAGCCACGTTCCATTTGTATTCGATGGCTGTGATGGCTGTTCTTAGTTGTCAACTTGACTATATCTAGAATGAAGTACAATCCAGAAATGGAGGCCACACTTGTGGTCTGGCTCTTGAGACAGGAAGACACAGGCCTTTAATCCAGACCTTGAGGTAGGAAGAGGCATCTTTAATCTGGGCTACACCTTCTGCTGGAAGCCTAAGGACATGGAAGAAGGAAAGTTTTATTCTTTGCTTGCCCTTGGCTTACCAGCACATACAGCGTATACAGAAGACTGGCTGAGACATCCACTGAGCAAATACTAGATTCTTAGACTTTGCATTCACAGCTATAGCTGGTCACTGTTGGCTTAATTGGATTGTAGCCTATAAATCATTCTAATAAATTTATATATAACTTATATCTATCTATCTATCTATCTATCTATCTATCTATCTATCTATCTATCTACCTATGTATCTATCTATCTATCTATCTGAGTGTGTGTGCAAGCTTCATTCCATAAGTTCTGTAACGGTAGAAAATCTTGACTAATACAATGGCTATGAAGCTGCAGAGAAGCAGCTAGGGAACACCAGCTAGCAGTTTATTTAAACCATTGGCAACCTAGGCCAGGGCACTGTGGATTGAGCCACCCACTCCCCTGCCACACACCAGCAGCTCTGCTTAGGTGTGCCACTTTGTCACATAAAAAAACCAGGATGCTACTAGGGCCAGCCACCCAGGTCTTCAGTTTGGCACTTCCAATGAGCCTCAGAGGCTTCCCTACACTCTTTCCATCTGAATCATCCATTCCAAACTGGCTACTCCAGAGAGGTAAGAGCAGGTCTGAGGATCACAAAAACCTGGGACATTTGGGATAAAGAGACAAGAATGTCATGCAAACAGGTAGCTGGGTAATAACAGCTATCCTGCCAAAGAAGTGTGGTGTGCAGCGTCGGTCAGTGAAATGCGAGGGTATCTTGAAAGACACCCTTCCATGCAGACATGTACTGAGTCTGCTTATTTTAAAGGCCTTCATAACCCACTTGATCAAGTTTTCATGACAAATGGTACTGGGAGACCTGGGAACAAAGCTTAGTTGGTACAGTGCTTGCTAGCATGCAAGGAGCCCTGGATTTGATCCTCAGCCACCACAAAAAGCAGGCCTGTTATGCTGGAACCCAGGAGAAAAGGACAAGAGAGTCAGAAGTTCAACTTGGCTTTAAGTTACAGATTTTGTTCTTCCAAGATCAATCTGGGCTACATGAGACCCTGTCACCACAAAATGAAGATACCAGAACAGTGGGTACTCATTTGCTAAAAAATAAAATGGAATCACAAACCTTGCTATCAAGTTAATTCAAAATATATTACAGGCCAGTAATAAAATCTAAAAACACGAGACATCATCCTTATGGTGTGGGAAGAGACACAAAAAGCATAGTCATGAAAGGAAGAAGAAAACCGGTAGACCAGACTTCATCAAAATTTCAAAATCTCCCCAGGCCATGGAGTGGGAGGAACAGATGTAAAACACTGAGCTCAATACCAATCTGTGTCTGCCTGTTGGGGCTGCTTACACTATGAACAACAGAAATCTACTGCTCACAGCCAAGGTGCCAGGAGGCTGAAGTGGCCAACGGGGAGCAATCCTCCCAGATGGTAATGTTTGTGTGATCTCACACAGTAGAAGGAACCAACAAACTCTGGGGCCTTTTATAAAGTCACCAGTCACCTGGTAGAGCCCTCATAGCCCCCAATACTGGCTAACACTACTGCAATGGAGATTGTGTTTCAATGTTTTGGGGCGGGGTGGGGTGCACATACAGAACGGGGGATACACACAGTATTAAACCACTGGACCCCTCTGAGAAATGTCAATGTTAAACAAGACAAAGTCAGTTCTGTCTTTGTAAAGAAATCTGTAAAGGCAACATTTGGCAGAACCCTCACTCCCACCCCACCCCTGTTAGCATCTGGCTAAGATCAAAGTACATGCTTGAGGTTTCACTGTGCTCAAAGCTCCCCCCCTTCTAGGCTTGGTCTCCTGATAGTGGGAGGAAGTTAAGTCATTGAGAGGGTGTCCTTGAAAAACAGAGTATCTTTAGCCAGGTGGTGGTGGTGCTCACCTTCAATCCCAGACAGAGGCAGGCGGAGTTCAAGGCCAGCCTGGCCTACAAATTGAGTTCCAGGACAGGCTCCAAAGCTACAGAAAAACCCTATCTCGACCTCCCCCTAAAAAAGGGGGGGGGGGAGAACACATTGGGAACCCCAGCCTATTTCTATCTGCTTCCAGGATGGATACGATGAGGTAAGCAGCTTCCTCCACCACAAGCTCAAAGGCAACAGAGTCAAGAAACACAGGTTGAAATCTCTGAAACCTTTAACCAAAATAAATCTTTCTTCTTTGTAAGTTGATTTATCATGGGTGTTTTTTAGAGCAAAGGACTACTACTGATTCACATGACAAGAATGAAACTCAAACTTGCATGCTTCAGCAGTGAAATGCTACACGGCACAGTTGTTGTGAACGAAGTTTGCGTGTGGCAGACACAATGAAAGGGACACAACTGAACTTTATGGGTGAAGATGGTCTCTGTGTCTAGCAGACGGTAGTTATGCAAGTGCCTACATCTGTAAGATTCTCTACATTTAAGATCCATTCAATTCTGACTGTATCTCACATAGCCTACTACACAGCAGAAGATCACCTACATGGTTCTTGGCATGAGAAGAGCTTCTGGACAACAATATCTGAAATAACCACTGGGGGAGCAGCAGTCCCATCTATGCAACAGGGATTCTTCCCATGTGGAAGTCAGCATAACAGTCCCAAAGGCCTAAGTGGTGGAGAAGCAGGCTCTGCCGATCCCAAGCCAACACTGAACATGTGTGTACATACACAAAGTAAGAGCCACCACTAAACCAGACAGACATGCTGTGCAGAAGAAGAAATGCATGATTTATCTTCCAAATCAATAAGGCCAGGGCTACAAACTGAGTGGGGGGGGGGCAAATTCTAAGCAATTTGTGAAAGAAAACAAGCCGGAAGTAAACCCATTTCATGTTAGTCACCCAGGGTAAGGCTTACAAGGGTGTGAGGGAACATCTTTGGCTGTGGAGGCTGTCTGAGAGCTGCAGCCTTAAAGTGAGCACGGAAGGCTTTAAAGCAGCCTTCTTGTGGGGGGAGGGGGCACAGCTAAGGAAGTAACTGGAGACACGCGCACAGACTCAGACAGGCGGGAGAGCAGAAGAGTGAGCACGGAGGTGACAGGACTCTACATGGCTGTGCTACAGGTGACGGCATCCCTGTCTGTGCTCCCATTCAACTGCTGAACCAGACTCTTAGGAGCACAGCACAACACTCCTCATCTGTTACTTCCTTCAACAACACAATTCTGTATCGCTGTATTCACCCAGTTTATTTTTAAAAGTGGGTCAGTAGAATTAAGGCAGAAGTTTAATCGCCATATTTTCCAAAGGGCTAAATATTAAGTTAGCTTTCAAAACAAGGACAATGGAGAAAGGTGTAAGTTGTTAGCACGTGTGAACTTCCATCCACCTCCAGAAACTGCACAGCACAGTGCTGTCATAACCATGTCTGCCCTGTCATGTTGACAGCTAGATGTACAGCAATAAAATGACACTCAGAACATACATAAGAGGGCATGAGGACAATTACATATATTGCAACTCTCTCCACCTCCAATCAATAATTCTCTATGAATACAATGACTAGATGGATCTTTCTTGCTAAAGCTGACACTTGTTATATTATCTACCCATTTTAAAAATAAGCTTGGTTGTCAGAGTTGGCATCAAATGAGTTCACCCACTGAGCTATCTGGGCAGCCCTATTCACTTTTTTCTTAAGGGGCTTTGCCCAAATCAAGATGAATTTTAAAAAGTTTAAGGGCAATGTTGCTGAAAAGAAGTTGCTAATAAGCTATTTTCCAGGGGTTTTTGTTCTGAATACGCACAGAACTGTACAAATAAACGTGTGTGCTGCTTGTATAGTCTAGCGAGCACCAACTGAATCAAATCTGTATGTGTGTACTGCATACATGGGTGAAAGAGAACTCCCCCACACAGAGCCACAACTGCAAGAACAACTCTGCAAACTCATTTCACAACTGTACTCTTCAGATGTCTCAGAGCAGAATAAAGAAAGCATTTGCTATTTCTCACGGGCCACAAGCATAGGACGCTAAATGGGAAGCTTGGAGAAGTCATATAAAGAAATTGCTGTTGTGACACTGAATGACTGGTACTATGCTGTACAGCCTGGCTTCATTAAATGGATAGAGACAGAGATGCAACTGTGGGGGTGCTAAAAATAGACAGCTAGGAATTCTGAGGCTGGGAATTTTCTGCTTAGTTCTATTTTTCATAAGACCACAGAAAAGTTAGGAACTACAGTTTATCTAAATTTGCCTTAGGTTTGTTAAACTCTTACCAAAATAATCACTTTTAAACCCCATGTTCCATGAGCAAGACATCCAGCCCCGGAATGACTTGGACATAAAGTGTTTGAACCAGCTGTGGCACTGTTTGGACGAGGTCTTGGAACCTTCAGAGGGACTTACTTAGCTGGAGAAGCTGGTGGCTGAGAGGGGTCAGCTCTGTGGCTTATACCCAACCACTACTTCCTGAACTGCAGAGCTGTGAGCAGGCTCCCTGTGCCACAACAGTAAGCAGCTCCCAGCTCTGTCTGCTGTCGAGACTGTGTTCTATTAAACTGTGAGCCCCCCAAACAGCAAAGACTATAATACACAAGCATATCCAAATCACAGTACAGAATGTACCAGGCACAACGTAGGGTCTTCACAGAAGAAACATTTGTAGATCTCACCAATTGGGTTTAATTAAAAATGTTCTCATCAATTATAAGCTGTTACTTTGTTGCTAAAAACCCAATCTTCTTCCAACATGAATGAGCACATCCACCAGAGGAATATCATCCACCTGTGTGAAATACAGCAAGGCTGTTCCACAGTCCACAAAGCACAAGTGGGCACTACTTGCACTTGTAAGATTATTGACAGACAAGGCCATCAAGGAGATAGAATGACTACACTGGCAGAAATCAAAATTTCCACAACTTCTGCACAAATGTTCCAGATACCAGCAGGGAAGCAAAAGCATCCCTCAGCATCAGCATCATAAGGCCGACTCCTGTCAGGCTGCCTCTCAAAGATCCGCTCTGTGTGCTCACTCAGTGGCAGGCTCCCCTTGTACTTCCGGATGCTTTTCCGGTCAGCTGCTGCCCATTTCCACTGTTCTTCCCTAAGTTTTTACATCCATTTTTACAAATCATATTCCTTGATCTAACACTGTCTCCACTGCCACTCATTCCTTCTCTGTAGCTCCTACTAAGTCTCCCTTCTTGTCCTCTTTAAATGTGTGAATTTGGTACAGCCCGTCTTCAGGTGTTGTCACCAGATTTTGTTTTGCCGTGGTGGTGAGCCATAGCTTCCAGCCAGCAAGGTAACAAGAGAAAGCAAGCAGGAAGGTAGATGGCTAGCTCTCCACCACACATTTACAGAGCTTGGTGGGTGGTACCCAGTGGTGGTAGCTACTCTTGACTTTAGGGTATTTTTAATTTACAATAGGTTAGTTGAAACACAGCTCCACTGTAAGCTAAAAAATCATCTGAAGAACTAACAGATTTTGCTTAAAAAAAAAAAAAGTCAAACCACAAATTAAACTACTAAGAAAAGCTGTGAGATCACAGATGAAATACAAATGACAAAGTATGTAACTGTTCAATTTGTGATTAAAAAATTTTTATGAATCTGAAAATGGAAGAGAAATTAAATCGAAGGTGAAATCTGGGTGATTCATTCTTTTGAATGAGGAGGAGATACCAGTGAACTCTGTGGGTCTGGAACACGGGTGTGCAGATGTGGGGGTCCTGTCCATGAACCAGCTCCATGATGCTCTGTTCTGCTCTCCTTCCTCTTGAGTCAGTCTGGGCAAACACTGCAACGTCCACTTTGATAGAGACAGACATGAACTCCTTTTCATTCCCAATGTTTAGCCCAACCCTTTCGCCCTCAACTTCTTTTTTAAAGGGGCAAGTTTTTGTTTGTATCTTCTCAACTAAATGCATGTTTTTCTTTCCTATTATTATTTTCTCTTATTTTTAGCATCCATTTTTTTCTTTGACTTTCCCAAAGTTCTTCCTATAATTTGTAATTCAAATACAAGGTTAACAATGACTCAGTTCTAGGTGTTCTCTTAATTCCTGTGTGAGTTCCTCAACAGCTTACGAGATAATGAGTTTAAATTTCCAATATGCTTAATTAAACATTCAGTTTCTAATCTAGGAACTAACAATCAGAGAACATGGTATAAGTTTAGTCTTTCTTGGAGTTTGCTGCTTTATGGCTTAGTACAAGGACAAATTAAGAATGCATTTGTCAGTTATGTTGCCACACACCTTTAATTCCAGCACGTAGGAGGAAGAGGCAGGTGTTTCTCTGTGAGTTCAAGGCCAGGAAGGACTACATAGTGAGACCCCCATCTCAAGAAGGAGAAAGAAAAAAAAAAGGAGAGGAGGGAGGAGATCTAGAAAATCTACCTATTCAAGGTAGAGCTCTTTATATACCCTAGCTCTGACAAACTGTAGCTATGCCAACTGTCTACACTTCTTACTGATCAATGTTCTAAATACTTAAGAAGTCCTTGAACATTTCCCAGCAACTATAGAACTGAACTTTTGTCAACCTTGCTTTATGTATTTTGAAGCAATGCTGCTGGGGCAAACAAGTTTAAAATAACCTCATCTTCATGAAGAAATGTGCTTACGCCCACTAAACAACAGCACCTTTTGTCTTTTTGCCTTTAAAATTCTATTTCATGTATCTGATACTCTGGCACTTTAGTTATCTGAATTTACTTTGATAACTTCACTCCATTTATTCTTGTTTTGTATATTTCTCCCTTTTCATAGCTATATGCTTTTAAGTGATTGTCCTTATATCATGTAATAGGCTTGTGACAGTTAATCTCAGTTGTCAAGTTGATGAGATGGAGAATCATCCAGGAAGCTGGCCTCTGAGTATGCCTGTAGCTGATTATCTTGATTAGGTTCACTCAGGTAGGAAGATCTGTCCACTGTGGGTGGCACCATTCCCTGGGCTAGGATCCTCAACTTTATGAAAAAGAGAAAGTAAGCTAGGCATAAGCACTCACTGCTCTTTGCTTCTTAATTATGGGTGCAATGTGAACAGGTGCTTCCGGCTCCCACTGCCTGGATATCCTTGCCATGATGGACTGCAACCTGAGATTGAGCCACAATAAACCTTCTTGTAGCCTTTGCAACAGCAACAGAAAAGTAACTAAGATGATGCTTGTCTGCTAATTATATCTAAAAGTACTTCCTCCTATCCAAATAAAAGGAAAGGAAGATTATTCTTGAGATTCTTCCTGATACTACAAAACTTATTTTCACTTGATTTTTATTCTTCCCAAATCCATCAACAATAATGTTGGCTGTTCTGTGTAGCTAAGGACATTTCTGCCACCTCTTCCTTGGCTTACCCAGTCACCAGTCATCCTTTACATGTCACCATCTTTCTGGCTCTGGTTTCTTCTTTTTCCTTTCTCTCCTCCCCCTCTCCTTCTCTCTCTAATACCCTTTGATGATCTGGTTTTCAGTATGCATTAGTAAAGACTCCCAGTGCCTGTTTGAAGGAACCTATATTACCTGGATCCCACCAGTTCCCAGCTAACTCTCCCATCAGGAAGGTGTCAGAAGGACAGGTATTTTCTCAGCTCCAGCTTCTTACTTCTAATTGCTGCTGAGACCCACACTCAGTGCCACTGTTGGTCCTTCTCAGGAGGTTCTCCATCTGGGCTGCCAAGATCTTCTAACTCAGCTTTGATATTCTGTGCCTTGTAGTAATAGCATTAGAGTTCAGACTAAATTGGTTTGGGTTTCAGTATACTTCAATTTGAGAATATTAAAACAAAGAAACAAAAAATGCACTTAGCCACTGTCATTTCCAAATCTTTTCACTGGGTCCTGTCTTCTAGAACTCTTCAGAAATACACAAGCAAGCTGTCCCTTCTTGTGCCTTAGCAAATGGGTCTCAAAGCCAACAAGAAGCAGCACTAAGGAAGGTCAGTTTCTGTCCCGAGTACCCGTTTTACAGATCTGCAAAAATCTCAGAAAGGTGGCCTATTTTCTTGATTGCTTTTGATACCCTTGTGAAAAACAGATGCTTTCTTGGAGAATCTTTACATCACTCAGCCTCATGGGAAACACCATGCTGCAATAGGAACTAAGTGCATCTAAGTGGAGGTGGCTTTGATGAGTGAGACCAAATGCAAATGACAGGGAAGCCTCCTGGCTGGTTGGTGAGGCCTGTGAGAAGTCCTCTGCTTGAGCATAAGAGGACCTCATTTTTGCTCCAAAGAACAAGAAACCATGTACTGCTTTTCTATTTTAATCATGAAGTAGGGCAGATGTTTCTCCTGCAAAGACATGCCCTGTTTGATCAGCCAAAGAGTAGCCAGGAAGGAACTGCCCAGTCTTCAGAACCACGGTAAACTGATGAGAGCTTGTCCCACACAAGCTCAAGAATAAATGCTATCTCTTTAGGGTATTTATGAGGAAATGGCTTTGGAGTTAGAAACTAGAGATGAACAAATTAAAGGGTTATCATAATATTTTTCTGTCATCACAGCAAACATAGCTCACACTGGTATCCACAGCAGGCCTTTACATTTACTAAATAAGCTGCCCCAAAGTTGTAAGTTTGAGATCAATTTGCTTCCTTGTTAGATCAGTGTAGTCATTTCACAGGGCAGCTGTAAAGAATATTGTTTTCACATAACACTAAGGGTTGTAAGTATAGGCAAGGATGACTTTTAGGGGGAAAAAAGAAACAGGAGGAGTCACTTCTCACCAGCTGGTACCCTATTCATAGACTTAAACCCCACTTTATAGCCTCGAACCAGACAGTAACAAAACAGCAGAGCTAAAACCTTCGTTCAGGCTGGATGCCAGGTGGAGGGTTTCTTAGTTTGCATCCTGAAGAGTTCTGTTTGTCCACACGAGCTATTAGAAAAATAAAGTCAGTGCCTTCAAATGCAGCCACATTAACTCAAGAAAAGGGAACCAATACTCTTGATAGCTATCTTGTTTCTGGATCCCAGAGAGCAGGGCTGGGGATCTCTTTAAATTCATGACCAAGGTTACATAGTTTGTGTTGGAAGCTGGTTTTTAAGGACATTACCCATGGATCTTTTACAACCTGTCCAAAATCAGGCCCTTGTAACCAAGGAATTCCAGGTACATTGAGTAAAACTGCAGAGACAAAGCAGTTTGTACCCAGCTGCATTAAAGACATGGGTTAGAACAGTACTAGGGTGAAGGTAGTTTCCAGGGGCACCAATAAGCGAATCTTTAATTTACTCCACTAAAGAGCAACCTCCTCATAACACCTTCACACAGTTGACACAGTGGCAGCTTTACTATGGAAACTGATCCTCAGACACCATATAATGTATCAGGAGGCGTGGCAACTTTCTAAGAAGCCCAGGCTGGCCTGGAACTCTCAATTCCCATGGCCTCAGCATCCTAAGTGTTAGGATTGCACAGGTCTCTGCCACCAGGCCTGATGCATGCTAATTTTCCAAGAGGTGATTGTCATTTTAAGTGCTGTTTTCTCTACCTCCAAAGACAGGCAGGCACCACTCACTTACTGCTCACACGATCTGCCAGAAGCAGATGCAAACCTGGCCAAGGCTCTATCTCCTCCAGCATGGCTATTTACATGACAACAGCTCTATCCACAGCCCACCAGAGGCTGCACTTGGTTGTCTTTGAGGCCCAAGTGGCTATCCTAGAGGGCTAATCTAGGTGTCACCAAATGAACCATAAACATACATAGCTGGAAAAAGCACTCTGTGAACAAATTTTGAGAATACCTTGCTCTCAGTGCTACACTTTTCAATGACATTTTGATTGTGCTACATCTCCAAGCTTTCTCTGCATGAGAGAAATAAATGATCTAAATTAATTAATACCACCTTCTATATTGTTCTTACTGTACTAAACTCCTAGTCAGAGAGTTAGCATCCAAATGCTAACACCGTGGTGGTTGTTACAGTACCACCGTCATTAACAGGGGAACTCCAAGACAGGGCTGGTGGGTGGACAGAGTGAAGAGGGCGTGGATGGCAAGCATAGTGATAACTTTAAGCATATACAAGTGGAATGCAACACTCAAGCCACAATTTTAAACAGGTGAAAACAACCTTGATCTTAACAACAGTGTGTTCCCAAAAGTCAAACCACTGGCCCAACCACGCAACCACTATACCGGTGGCACAACGGTGCTCCTTGACATACCAACACCTAAGATTGCCAAAAATGTCCTGTAAAAGTAAATGGTAAGTAATTATCTAATGCTGAAACTCATGGTAAAGATGGTCTTTTGTGTAGTATAAAGGTCCAGGAACCAACCTGGGATCTTCTAGGGGAAAAACACTGCCATTGGGTAATCAGCTCAAGGCTGAAGAAGTTGAATGAAGAATCCAACATCAAACAACGTACCCAGGCGTAAGGGTCTGTTAAAGCCAGTGGCAAGTAGTGTGTAGTAACCAGTACTGGGGGAAAAGGCCAGGGAGACACACACAGCTGACAAACAGGAGCTCCCCTTGAATTAAAGTCCCTGCTGCTGTAATCAAAGGATAGATTTGTCCACAGAACACAGAAGTCACATGTTTCACTGGAAACCTCACAGACTAGAAACTATTCCAGAAAGCTTACTAGGGACTGCCAGCTCCAAAACAACAGAAAAACCTTACAGTGAACAAAAACAAATGGGTGGGAAATGTGCACAAGCCTGATTCCAGCACTAAATGAATCAGTCATGAACAGGCCCCAAATGAACAAAGGACACAGCAGGTACCTGACATTTAACACGGCTGATTAACACTTTGAGAGCTTATTTGGCAATCACTGTTTTGAGTTCTTTATGTATTAACTCATTTTAATTCCTGCAAAACCCTCGGTGACAAATCTTATCTGTCCTTCCCTTTCTACAGAGGAAGTCAGATAGGGAAGGTTAAAGCCTTTGACAAAGGAGTCGTTATTGGAAGGGCTAGAATTCAACCTGGCAATTCTAATTTTAAAAGTCCACTCTTCTCTGTGTCGGCAGTCTTGGATACTAATACACACGAAGGCATGGAGAATTGAAAAACAAAAGACAAAGGCAGGTAACGAGAAATGTGTGTGATGAGGTTGGGAAGCAGGAGGGCTAAGTATTGCCTGAGTTCACACCTGCCTGGTCTGACAGGGCTCCATAAAGTCTGGGTTGTTCATCTGTGTAACTAGGCAACACTGGTACAAAGTGAATACCCTTTACTAAAAGGCTTGGGGACCAGAGGTGCATAAGGCAAACAGCCAGGGGCTTGGCACTCAGTATGGCTGCATTTATGTAAACCACTACAACACATGAAGAAGGAGACGGCTCGGCAGAATGACTGCTTAGACTCCACAGGAGTTTCCATAGCCTTGATGCAATTCACATTACAGCTTGATTTCTTTCTTTCTAGGTATGATTGTATTGCTTAAATATAGAGCTATTTTTACTTGAGGGAGGAAGGAGAGATAAAATCCTTACTTGGACAAAATGCATACTTAAAATAGATAAAAGAAAGCAAATGAATGAGGTTTCTATTGGGGAACCCCTGTCTTCTGAGATAGAGATTTGAAGGATAAGGGAATTAGGAGGAAGAGAAGGGCCCGGAGCTGGTGCAATAAATACATAAGAACAAGTGGAAGGAGATGGTTTGTGAGGTTGAAAAGCCGTAGACCGAATGGCAGGTCCATCTCTGATTCAGGCTCCTTCAGTAGAGGGTGCTCTCTCCTTGCTGGCAACGATGGGAAACAAGGAACTTTGGAAAATTCAAGAGAAGCATCAAATGTGGGACAATTCCCTTAAAGCCGGATGAGGCCTCAGGACAAGTTTTACTTGGTCAGGGCTGTTGAGACAGGGTCTCAAGTAGCCAGGACAACAAGCCTCTAACTCCCAAAGCCCAGTAGAACCCGGCCTCTTGTCTCTGGAACCCCTCTGCTGTCTCACACCGGGGCCTCTACACATCCTGCTTCTTCTGCAGTGCAGCCCTTGCCCTTCCTCCACAATCCCACAGCCAACTCCCTCCCTTCCTTCAGGCTTTATCCAAAGGCCTTTCCCAGGCAATCCAGCACCCCACGACCTCACCCAAGGCATTAAAAGCATTATTCTGGAACTTCAGGTCCCTTCCACTTTTTCTCCTGAGCACTATGGACAACTCACATACCACATGTCATCCTGTTTATTGTCTTCTCCACTGCCACATGCTAAAGTGCTTAACACACCTGTGTGCTGGGACCAAAGATGGCATTTTTATTAAGCCAGTAAGCGCCCCTGTGGTAGTTTGAATGTATTCAGCCCCCTTCATAGCGAGTGGCCTATGGAGGTGTGGCTTTGAGGTCTCATATATGCTCAAGGCATGTCTATTGTCTCAGTTCACTTCCTGTTGCCCTCGGATCAAAGATGTAGAATTCTCAGCTCCTTCTCCAGCACCATGCCTGCCTGCATGCCGCCATGCACCACCATGATAATGGACTGAACCTCTTAACTGTAAGCCACACCAATTAGAAGTTTTCCTTTATAAGAGCTGACATGGTCATGACTTCTGTTCACAGCAATAGAAACCCTAACAAGACAACCCCATATAGAACGGTGAACATTGTCGGTGAGATCTCAGCAGTTTAATGTACCAGAAATTAAATCAAGTCTCTCTGACTGCCGGAGGTTGAACATACAGTCAGGTCTAAGCTGCCCTTCTTAGCAAGCAACAGAAAACAAACCTAAGAATCACGTCTGGATATCAGACACTGCATGACCACGATAAAAGCAAGGCTCAAAAAGCTGGCTCCTTTGCACCAAGAATTACCCATCTAGCTCCAGGTACAGACCCTTAAGTGCTGTGGTCTTTCATAACAGAACCAGAGCAGAGCATTCTGCACAGCAAGGCTGGTGTTCATGGACCATAGTTCTGTACAGTGGGGCTGGGACATATACAATTCAACTTCTATGTTCTAAAGTATGCCCCTTGCCCAACTTTCCTCTTTTTAAAAGCAGAGCCCACAAAGAACTCACGGGTTAAAAACTGCAGGCGGATCTCTCAGTTCGAGACCAGCCTGGTCTACAAGAGCTAGTTCCAGGACAGCCTCTAAAGCCACAGAGAAACCCTGCCTCAAACCCCCTCCCCCCTAAAAACAACAACAACAACAACTAACAACTACTAACACAAGAGGACCAGTCTTTTCACTTCAAGTCAGAGTCCAAGCCTGGGCATCCCCTCGAGACTACAACAGATGTGTGAATTCCCATAAGCCACAGTCATTCTAACACCCTACAGCCACTCTCTGCGAAACAGCTTTTTCCTTTTACCCTACAGCAGCTTCAGATAGACAGAGACAGATCTAGAGCCGCAGCAACTGGCGACTAAGCTCCCATGTACCTTCCTCACACACCTCATCAAACAGGCAGCTAGATCTGATGGAGCCTAGCCTTCACCCTGACTCTCACTATAGTCCTAGCTGACAGCCACCAGGGAGACATTATCTCAGCTAATGTAACATCTCTGTACAAGTGCTGCCCAACCCAAAGTTGGCTTGGGGTAATTTAGGGCCCCTGGCCACATCCCTGGGATGATCAGAACTAAGCGTCTTGTAAACTGCCACAGTTGGCTGGCACTTGCCTATGAGGTACAACGCTCCCTGCACTGGCAGTTTTAGAACCATGCATCTAGGCCATGAGGGTCATTTCCGTATTTTATCCACTTGCTGTACAGAAGATATGGCACAGAACACTTCTAAAAGGACACAGACATGGACAGGTAGATGGAGACAGACACACAGCTACCAGGTGACCAAAGATCATGCCACTCCACCCACCAAATGGGTCACTAGAGCTTTCATTGCATGTAGACTTTTGGTGGTGGATAAATCCCAAATTCTAACTCTGACCTGCTGGGAACAAATCCATGACTAAATGTGAATTATTTTTTGTCAATGTGGTAGACTCTTCAGAAACCTAGGCTGAGGAAGAATGTCCTAAAGATGAGCTGAGCTTCCTTGTAAGATGCTCATGGATATTAAACTCTGAGCCCAAGTGATGGGCCTGCCCAAGTGCATCCTGATGGCTAATAATCCACACCTGTGTAGACTGAGAGGCCCGCAGCAAAGCTAGGTGAAGGCACACATACGAAATGTACTCTACTCCAAGAGACATGTGCACATGGAATCTGCACTTCGGCAGGCTCACCAGAAATGGGAACACTTTTGCCTGGAGAGCCAGACAAAACAATCCCCAGAGATGCCGGAAGCCTGAGTGCTGGAGAAACTGAAATGTTAACAGTGGAGAGACAGGAGAAGAAGAAGGCATGCGAGGAGCCGGTGTCATGCAAGCTATCCTGGATTGCTGCACAGGTGGGATTGAAGACATTGTCACACGGGGCTGGCTCCATTCTGTGCACAGAACTGAAAAGCTCCTTCTGGCTAGAGTGTTCATAGGGAAAGAAGGACAAGAGGGAGAGACCTAATCTACTAGAGGGGCCAGCAGGTCAGGCAAGAAGGCGGTGCTGCTGTAAGAGGATTTTGCGCTATCCTTGGTACTAAACAAGAGATGGAGGGTGGGGCAGGGAGATGGGTTGCTGTGAACTATGTGATCAGCACCCCAGAGAGCTTGGGAGCTATGACTGAACTATTTCTGAGTCCGAGTTTCTTCCTACCTCTATTCCCTATCCCCAAAATGCACTTAACAGCTTGGCTTTCTCTAGCTTTTCCCAAGCTTTGTCAGCTTTGTTTTACACTGGAAATCGGAAGTTTCCATTCTCAGGGTTAGGATGAGGACTGTCCTAGTTTGTTTCTGTTGCTGTGACCAAAACCAACTTGAGGGAAGAAGGGCTTATTTTATCTTAGTTTACAAACCACCATAAGAGTCAGCCAGGACAGAAACTCAAGCAGACACCGTGAGGAATGCTGCTTACCAGCTTGCTCCTTGTGTCTTATTTATAAAGCCCAGGACCACCCGCCCAGGGCTGCCACTGTTTACAGTCAACAGGGCTGGGCCCTTCCACATTAACTATCGAAAATGCCCCCACAGATTTCCCTACCTGCCAATCTGACAGTGTCACCTCAACTGAAGTTTCCCTTTCCAGGAAACTTTCTAGCTTGTTTCTAGTTGAAAGAAATGCTAGCAGTGTAAGGACCACAGGGGGTAAACACCCTCTGTGGACCACTCACCCTCATTAAGCACAAACAGGCATCTACACACTTACACACTCACTGATGGCCAGACAGATACTACTTCCATCAGCTGCGAAGGGGAGCACCCTCTTAAATGATGGGTGATGTCAGAAGGATGAAAGACCCCACAGAAGGTTCCTACAGCTAAATGCTCAATGACAACAAAGAGCAGATCTGCAACACCCGGAACAGCATAAGCCCACAGTGGTGCACATGGAGAAATTTAAATCCTTATTCACCGATTAACTTCTTGTGAATTTAAAACTGGGTTAAAAGTAGCCCTGTGTGCTTGGGAAGAACCATAGAGGACCTCAGTTGTTGAGAGAAACTTCATTACAAAATAATTTTCCTACTAAACATAGAGTACAAACACAGAAAATCATCACATCCCAACAGCCACTGGAGACACCTTCGGGGGGAAACAAGATTTCTGTCCTGTGCCCAAGTGTCACTCAAGGGGAACACAACCCTTCACCACAGACTTCACCTGCCAGTAAAATAATCTGCCTCTGGGTCCGGCAGCAGTGCCACCTCATGCTGAAAGGTCAACATGAGTCAAGCCTTTAAACTCAATTCTCAGAAATACAAAAGACAGAGAATAAATTTCACAACACTGTTAATCAGGAGACGATCAGATGAGCCCAGGCGATGAGACACAGGCCTAGAAACTGTCCCAGCCAGGGAAAATCAATGAGAATGAATGAATGAATGAAGCAACCACTGCAGAAAAGGGAGCGAGGTGCTGCACAGTGACCAGCACACTGGTACCGCCCGCAGCTTGTTTGAATCTGATCTCTTAAGTGTTCCACATGCCACAGCTCACTACTCACTGACTGAAGACACATACTGGAAGCCATGTACTTCCACTGACTTAAGGCTTGGTAGAGCCTGAATGCATGGCTGAGGCACACATGGCTGCAGTGATTCTGGCTACCCAGAGGCAGGTGGGTGCAAGCTACCAGCAGACCTACAGGAAGGTGGCACTGAGCTCCGTTTCCAGCTCCTCTGCCTGGATCCATTTGACAGCTCCCCCACAAATGGGAAGAAGAGATGGGGGCGGGCTTATTTCCTTTCTGAAAGCACTTTTAACTATAGACAATGTTCAGGCTCCACTTCCTGATCATCCAGGAACAGCTAGACGAGCATTCCCAACACAAAAACTCTCTAGTACAGCAAGAGGTGCTCACATATTTGTGAGAACAGACCTCGATGATCTCTGTCCAGGCTCTGGGCTAAGGGCTAACACACCTCACAGCTATATCTCACCACCATGGTCACCATTCACATCCCAGACAGAAAACTAAAGTAATTAGCCTATGGTTGCAGAATGATCGAGACAACTAAACATGGCTCAGGCTGTTTCTAAACAAGTGAGTCTCTGGCTTTGAAGGGGTAGTGAGGCCCAGCTGTAAAGACTAGTCTGTCTCGCCAAGAAGGTGCTGATGTCGAACCCACCATTGTTCCCGAAAAAATAAATGATGATCCAATCAATGGACAGTGCTAGCTGTCACAGGATAAACCACAGCCTTGACGCTCAATGCTCAGTGCCAGCCACTGTAGTCCCCTGGATACCTGCCCTTCCAAATCAAGAGTTTTTTTTAAAAACATGAATTTTTTTCACTTAGCAGTTCAAGTATTGGCTCTATCAGTTTACAGAGCACACCCCGCCCCCAAACTTTAATCCTTAACAGTTTAGAAAAGCCTTTACTGTGTGGCAGGGAGATGTGCACCCCATGGTGTGGTGTGTGAAGGTCTGAGGATGAGTCTGAGGAGTTGAACTCAGGCCATCATGTTTGCAAAGCACGACTGAACCATCTTGCCAGGCCTCCCTCTTACTCTAAGTAGAGAATAATTTATCCCATCATTAATTCAGCATCACTGTTAACGTAGCTCAATTCCAGCATGTGGTTTTCACTACTGTACTCAATGACCGCAATGGCACATTTTCTTCCTGTCTCCTAATATACACTAACACCACAAAGTTTATTATACTCAGTGTTCTTAGTGAGAGCACCATTATAAATGTGAGGGCGATTGTACAACTCTTAGTAGGAAAGGAACTCCACCGTTTCAAATTTAAGACGCTTATGGAATGAAAAAGGTTGCTCTTTTAAATAGTTCTGAGAGTAAGGAGTGGGAAAACCACACATTACAAACTTTAATAAAATATAAACCTTTCCGGCTAACTGCCAAAAGCCACAAAAATCGAACCATTTAATACAATACATAAAAAAAAAAACGCCAATGATATGAATCACAGCTCCATCAGAGTGAAGAGATCCCTGTCTGTTTATAACCTTGTTGTAATCCCAGAGACTACCACCTTTGTGCTCAATAAATATTGGCTGAATTTGTCAAGGAATGACCGGCACATTTGGCCACTGGCTTGGAGCTTTATGGTGGAGCTTCAGCAAACTAGCCCCCGGTAAAGATGAGCTATTAGCATTATCTGCATGTGGAACAACCTTTTACCAATACTCTCTCTTACCTACACAGCCCATTTTAATTTTTACCTGTGTATTCAGGAGACAATGGATCCTAATGGTGAATGACTGACTTGAAGTCATTCAGCTAACACACCAAGTGTAGTGGCAGCACAGGGATGGCCTCTTCTATTCCTTGCCTAGGCTACTACTTCTGTTTTGACTCTATTGTCGTATATTTGTGGCAGTTAAGCTTCACTGTCAATTTGACTGGGTTTGGAATCATTGGTAGAGACACCCATGAGCATGTCTGTGAGGGTGTTCCCAGAGGTTTATCTGAGGACAGAAGACCCACCCTGAATGTCCTGGGCTGAAAATAAAAGAGAAAGTGCATGAGAAGCAGCATTCCTCTGCCTGCTTCCTGACGGCTGCCCCCCTTCCCCCGACCAGCCACCTCTTGTTCCTTGCCCATGCCTTCTGCTACTGGACTGCATCCCCTTCAAATTGGTTAGACTGGATTCTCTCAAATTGTCAAGTACTTGTCACAACAAAAAGTAACTAATGCAATAGTTTCCAGCCAGGTGGTGGTGGCGCACACCTTTAATCCCAGTACTTAGGAGGCAGAGGCAGGTGGATCTTTATGAATTTGAGGCCAGCCTGGTCTACAGAGTGAGTTCCAGGACCCAGAGAAACCCTGTCTCAGAAAAAGAAAAACAACAACAAACCCAATAGTTTCCATATATTATGAGGCCCATGAGTGCAGGCTTTGCTTTCTTCCCATCCACTGAACCTGGGTCTAGCAGTAACAGGCACAGAAGTGTAAGAATTACTTAACTCAGGTAACCAGGACTGTGGAGTCAAATACTGGCTTAGTTTTTTTTTTTTTTTTCAGTCTAGGAGATCTTTGTTAAAAATGAAAAGGACAACATTTTTCAAACATCGATGTTTAAACACAAAAGCAGCAAAGAAAGACAATTAAGAACAGCTTTAAATAACAATCCCCAATTAATTCCTAACAAAGCACACAGAATAGAACACTTCCGATTATTAGGAATCTTGGAAGAAAGCACACCATATAAACACATTATTCGCTATTGACAGTCGTGTCTGCAGCTTCCTGCTCCTAATTCTTTTAACCTCAAAAGCACTTGTACTTGGCAGGTAGTTGCTGATGTATGCTGCCACAATGATGCACTGTGCCAAATCAGTATTATCTGTTTTTGTAACTGGCTTTTCACTCCATAGTTTCAACAGGCGTCCACATTACGAAATCCCTGTGCCACAGAATGGCACTTCACAATCTTAATGCCATTATTTTATAATCCTTGCCTTTGAGAGCTTAAAAGGCAAGAAGACAATAAGACAAGAGTTTCACTGGCGAGGCCCCCACAAAATCAGAATGCTCTGGAACAGGCCACCATTAAGTCAAACAGGATTAATCCTACACTTGATTAATAATAACAGTCTCAGCACTGACAACTGGTACCCAGTGTATTACAGCTCTCTTTTAAAGTTTGCTTTGGTCCTCAATGGTGGATGTTTAAGGAAACTGCTCAAGTCTTTTCAACAGGGTAAAGAGAAGCTTCCAGTATCTGGGACATACAATGAGTGACCTTTAACCCCCTGACTCTCGGCCTCATAGAGCCCAAGGTGGCTACCGTACGAGTCTCAGTTGGCTGCAGAGAAACCACGAACAGCTACCACAGGCATCTAGGTGGAGCTTTCCACATGACTCAGGTGTAAGTCCCTCAACACTTAGTAGGTCCTAAACCCAGATAGGGGGTAAGCACAGGCAGAACAGTCAGGTGCTAACAGTCCCTAGAACAAGTTCTTTCCCTGGCCAAGCAGCTTGCTTTTCATTGCGCTAGATGTTTAGGGCAGGTGGTCACAATGCAATGTGACTCTTGCCTGTGCAGACTTTGCCGCTGACACTCCAAATGAGCTGTGTGGTGTTCTCATGTGACTGCTTGTTTGTGCATTTGTCAAAAACGGGCATTCCCACTCTGTGAAGAGAGGCATGGCTGACTCTGGTACAAAGCAACTACTTTCAAGCTGATTAGTGCTGGAGGTGCCATTATCAGTGATCCTGACTATTTTTTAATTGTCATAACAGAACCCTCCAATTTCTGTGAAATTTCATTATGCAATAACAATTTAAATCACTAAAAAGTAGAATTACTGTCCTGGAAGCTTTGCCATATTGGATCATTTGTTCTTCTGATGAGCACTGTCAGATCCTATTCATCAGGCACTGTTGCAGAGTTCAGGATAGGAAACAAGAAATAATCCCCCACCCCCGCCAAAGCCTCATAGAGCCAACCTGTCTGTTCCTGACTGTCTGTCTACCCTGAAGTGCTGGACGCTTGATTTGAGGTGCTCTACCATCTCTTTAGAGACAAAGAAAGAGGCACTTGCTTGGTTTTAAAATACAACTGAACCTGTTAATATTTAGAGGGCATTTGAGAGGCCTTTTCTCCCCCTGGTCAGATGCAAATTTGAAATGAAAAGTCTCCATATCTGCTGCCTCCAGAGCTAGAGCTGTCCAGAGTGCGCCACACCAACTCAGATAACCTGGCACGAGTCCCAGCTAGTGAGCCGAGGGGCAATGGGAAGACTTCTGCCTCGAGCGCCACAGGTGATCCTCAGTCAACACTCAATCAACACCCACAAGTTTCAGGGAGAGTGTAAAGAACACAGACATGATCTGAGAATAGACCCTGCTATATCACACGAAGCCCAGAGAGAAACAGAATCAAGACAGCAAACACTGTTTCAATAGGAAGGTGCAGAGTAACCATTAAGCTGAAGGACAGATGTGGTGAAAACTCAGATAAATCCACTTGACAACAGTGGGGGTCACAGCTGCTGCATGGAGAACACTGGAGGAGAACCGTGGACAATCAGATAAAGACACAGGAGGAGTGGTGCTGGAGCAATGGCGCAGGGGTTAAGAATGCTTGCTGCTCTTTCAGGGAACCCAGCTCAATTTCCATCATCTATATTGGGTGGCTTAAAACTACCTGTAACTCTAGCCAGCTCCAGGGGGTCCATCTGATGCTTTTTTTTTTCCTGGCCTCTTGCACATGGGACACACACACACACACACCTAGCTGAATTTCTGATGTGCCAGCATTTACAGAACCTAAGTCTGAGACAGGAACCAGAAACTCACAGTCCTCTCACATGCCAAGGATACTGGTGCAGCAAGCAGGTGAAAACCCTTTACTGACACCCATGGACAGTCCATGCTGGGTTTTAAATCTGGAAGACTCAATTGTACCTGTGTCTTAGTGGCTTAAACTGCAAGGTGGCACAGGTGCACTGTGTGCACCATGCTAGGCAGAGCATGCTAATGGGATCTGAGACTGTTGCAGAAACCAGATTATTTTGCTGACCAAATTCAAACAGGAGAAGAAACTATTCAAGCTACAGGAGAGCTTGGTATTATGGATTTAAATAGGCTAACCATATGTCTTGGTTTGCTGAGAATAGTCCTGGCTTACACCTGTTGTCTTATCCAAACTGGTTTGGCCTTTGTAGTTTTCCATTTCAAATTACATATTAAGATTCATTGTTGCAGTAATGTAAACTAGTGTGGATTTAGTCCATGCCTAGTTTGTCTCGTTTCTATCACAACCTCATGTGTGGCATGTTTCACACGTGCAGTGAACAGAGTTTCAACATGCTATTTCTGGGCATTTCCAGGCCCCACATGACTCAGGCACGTGGGCACTCACTTTCCAGCATAAAGGAAGCATGTGACAGCAGACTCTTGTTCAGGGATCACTGGGGAATAGAGACTGGACTCCCCTGTCTCCTGTATATGGTCTAAACTCAGTCTTTGTTTTGATTACTTTTGTTTTGTAATGGGCTACTGTATTAGCAATGAACTAAAAAGTTAAATACAGGCTTAATAAGATCATTGCTCAAGGAAATTAACGATGACTGTGTAATCTGCTCATCTGTCCATATGTGCCAAGGTGAACCCAGGAGAGCCAGACTCTAAACTAGCATCAATACCCACTTTTTAAGAAGGGAATTCTCAAAAATAATCAAGTACAGTTGTCAGGAAGTGTACATCTTTACAGCCACAGCATTGTGCATTCTTGTGAAATCCAACTTTCTATTTACTCCAATGAGTTTTCTTATTAACTGTGTTTGTTTCCTCCAGAAGTATTCTGCCATTATTTAATGGCCCTTACACATAGAAGATATCAGTTAGATTGCTCCAGTTTTCTAAGAGAAAATGAACTGCATTACTGAGCCCACATTTTTCACCTAACTTAACAGGACAAGGGTCCATAAAAGTAACCTGTGAGCCAAATTCACCTGCCTCCTGCTTTGGTACAGCCCACTGGTAAGACTGCTTTATACCAGCTTTCAGTGGCTGGAAAAGGAGCAAAAATAGAAATTGTAATTTGTTATGCATAGAGATTATTTAAAAATTTACATCTTGTTGTCAGAAAAGGAATGTTTACCTTTCCTCAGAGCACAGTCCACAAGTTTATTTGCACATTGTCAATAGCTACCTTTGGGCTACCATAAAGGACCAGTACATGTAACACAGAGCATAACACATCAATGGCCCTTGAGAGAAGGTTTGTTGAATCCTGCCCTGCAAGGTAAAAGTCTCAAAGTATTAAATGTTCACTCAGGGGGGCAGAAACAAGTGGATCTCTGAGTTTGAGGCCAGCTGGTTCTGAGTTCCAGAACAGCCAAGGCTACACAGAGAGACCCTATCTTGGAAAACAAAAACAAACACAAAAGGTTCAATGTTTCAATGTAGAACATTATTGGTTTTTGTGATTTTCACACTAACACAAATTTTCTCAAATATACATATTAGGTAGACAGAAAAGACAGGTAGGTAGGTGTGTATTGTATGTATGTGTGTGAGAATTAAGGACAACTTCAAGTTAAAAGTACTCCATCTGAACAGTATATAGTCTCTTCATGCTGCATCCCCAGGTAGACCTTCAAAAAGACTGCTATGAAAAATCAATTCAAGTATCATAAAATTACTTGGACCCTTTCAAATTAGATGTTTAAAAAACTGGACTGGTTTTTATTCAAAGCAGTGGGAAATCCATCAATAGTTTCAACAAAGATTTTCAAAGTCAATTACTAGAATGTGCACAGTCACAGGCACACACCCCACTTGTACTTTTTGAAGTTTGTGCAAATGGACAATTACTGAAATCAAAGTTTATAAGTAACTTCAGGCACAAATTAACAGAAAACCAAATGATGAACTGAAGAAATGAATTTTAAGGCTCCTGAAAGCCAGAGTGTGCTTTGAAACACTTCAAGCTGTGGAAAGAACTGTTTTTGAGCTCCTATTTTTAATTGGAGAAAGGCTAAATTTTACAGCATCTAAATATAGCCAAACATTCAAAAGGATGAAAGAGGCAATTTATTTGACAACATTTTGTCTTGTTAAGTTATCTGTTGAACAAAGGTATTCTAAATGGAGGTTAAAAAAAAAAAACAGTTCTTGTGAAAATATTTGCACTGAACCAGGCCATATTGCAATATTGCAATTAAGACAAAAAAATATAGCGAAAATATTTTCCCTTTGCTAGAAATTCCTCAGAACATACTACTTATCAAGAAAGTATTTTTTTTCCCCAAAGGGAAGTATGAGGTGTAGAGATGAAACTCAAAATGTATTGACTGGAAAAACTTTAAAGATACACACAGACAACTAACTTAAGGGGGACATCAGGCACAAAGCCACATTCTCTACAGCAACCCAGTGTCACAAGACACACAATAAAGCAGTGAACGAAGCAAGAATAACCAAATGCTTCCATCTAAATGATAAATTAAGCTCCCAGCTTACAGCAGTTTGACCTATAATTTTCCCCATGGTATTATGATACAGTTATCAGGTATTAAATAATTTTTAACCCACAGTGGGCTTATGGGGATGCAACACTCCTGTGAAGCCCAAGATGAAGGGCATAGAGCCACTAAAAGCTGTGCCTATAAGATCATACTCTGACAAACCCACTGCACATAGCATGTAACACCTCTAATCTATTCACAACATAGTTGGCCTCACCTACTTGAAATGCAGTAAGAACCTGTCTTTGAGCAAAACCACAAGTCTACTCTATAAAGTCCCAAATATCCCACTGCTTCACTGAATACAGAATAGTGTATAGTACTGCTCATTACCCCTTATGACCAAAGCTCAATATTCTAAGTATAGTTTCCACCAACAATGAATTGCTTTCATACCATCATGAAGTCATTAGAGACTATTTGTAGTTTCAACACCCAATGAAGAATGTGTATTGATTCAAATTGGAAAATTAAAACCAACTGATTACTAATAACACACTTACCCAGTACTGTGTCTCAAAGAATGGCATCCTAGCTTATCTTAAATTTACTCATTCAGTGAGGGAAGTGTATCTGCTACTTACAAAGCCTTGGAATTGGAACACAGAAGAGAATGAACCACACACCATCCCTGCCTCATTCTTTTAGGACACATCAACCACAAAGATGAGGAAATAACACATGCCTGCAACCCACACCCACTATTCCATCCCAGAGATACATACTGTGAAAAAACTACTCTCTTAGTACATCCAGGACAATGGTCACAGGACCATCTCTAGTAGGGCACTAGACACAGACATGGATTAAACCATTTTGTGACAGTCAATCTCCATGTCAACTTGGCTGGATTAAGAGATGCCTAAGACTAATGAGGCACACATCTGGGTGTTGTCTGCAAAGGTGTTTCTACAAAGGACTGACATGTACAACCACTGCCAGGGGGATAGTACTATTCTGAAATGTAGGCAGCATCACACAGTAGGCTTGAGGCCTAGAGGAAAGCAAGTGGAAGATGAAACCAGTTGGCAAAGCAAGCTCTGTTCTTCCTGCATGCACCTAATGCTGCATAGACAGTGGGCTCTAGCTTCGTCAGCCTTCAATGTGGTCTTTTATCATCTGCTCTCCAGGGAGCTAATACATCTCAGTCATGGATAGACTGTACCATTGGTCCTTTTGTTCAAAGGCTTCTAACTTCTTACACAGGTATTGGGTTCTCTTCCTCTCCAGACTACACAGACTATCCAACCTGATTATGTAATCCAACCACACACCCACACACACCCACACACACCCACACCCACCCACCCACCCACACACACACACACACACCCTTTTATACTTTTGGGTTGTGGAGTCCCTACAAGTGTGGCTGTTACAATATGCCTAACAAGGTAGTCTGGCCTGAAAGAAGAAGTAGGAAAGGCAAAGTGGGCCTGAAGGAAGCTTAAGGATGGAGAAAAGACAGGAGTGGATTCCCCAATCTGGGAACTTGTAATGGAGCCAAGAGTTGGTTCTTTCAAAAACTCACTAATGAGTACACTTTTAGTAAAACAAAAGGCACAAGTCATTAAAACCAGAAGTAAAAATAAAAACATTACTATCAACCTTGCACACAAGTGATTTGAAGAAATTACTATGAATGTACACCAATGAACTTAATAGCTTAGATGGAATGGATTAATTCCTAGAAACCCATCAAAAAACTAAATTCAAGAGAGGGGGAAAAAAAAATCAAGCAATTTGTGATTAATAGATTACCTTCCTCTCCAATTCAAAGACCATGTGGTTTCACTGAATTCTACCAAATATCTGTCAGAATTAACACCTAATCATCTCAAACCCTTTAAGAAAAACAGAAGAACAAAGATTTTCTAACACAGTCTCTACAGCCAGCATCATGCTGAAGATGTAGGGAGAAAAGGAAGTCAATGGGTTTTTGTTTGTTTGGTTCCTGTTCTCGTTAGACAGGGCTTGGGTAGCCTGAAACTCTCTACATAGACCAGGTTGACGTCAGAAGAGTCAAAGAGATCCACCTGCCTGTCTTTCAAGTGCTTGGATTAAGGACATGTACCATCCCACCTGACTAGGAAATTAACATTAAATTAACTGTGTGTAATTGAATTATTAAAACTTTAATTCTGAAGTCAATTCTTTATATTTACATTATTTTATGAAGTCACTAATGACATTGAGTTAATAAATACTAAACCACTAATAGTACATTAAACATAGAATATAAATTCAAAATCCTGGAGTCAGGGCTGGAGAGATGGCTCAGAGGTTAAGAGCACTGGCTGTTCTTCCAGAGGTCCTGAGTTCAATTCCCAGCAACCACATGGTCACAACCATCTAGAATGAGATATCTGGTGCCCCCTTCTGGTGAGCAGGCATACATGCAGGTAGAACATTACACACATAATAAATCTTAAAAAAAAAAAAAAAAAATCCTGGAGTCAACCAATCTTGTAATATTGCATTTATTTTACAAATGAGAATGGTCTCAGAATTCTAAATGCCTTGTCTGAGACTGCCCCACCAACAAATGTCAAAGTTGGGATCCAGCCTCATAAATGGACCCTGAGCCTATAGTACCTCATAGTATAGTACCTATAGTACTGATCTACTCTGTGATCTTTGTATGAAAAAGCTGAATGAGGCAATGCGTGGCTACCATCTACTTCAGCCAGAAAAATACCTGTCAGGTGATTAAAACTTCCTCACCTAAGCACATCACAAATGGCCACAGAGCACCAGGATTCATTCAGGCAGTACATACATACTTTAGCAGGCAGGTAAGTTTTTACACATAGAATCACAAAACATAATGGTTGATCATATCAACAGGATTAATATTGCATGGAGTACTGACAATATTGTATGCCATGACCAAACAGAATTTATTCCAACAATATAAAGCTGGTTTGATGCTGAAAAAAAAAAAAAAAAAAAAAGAGCTGGAAGGTGGTGGCACACACCTTTAATCCCAGCAATGCAGGCCAGTGTTTCTCTGAGTTGGAGGCCATCCAAGGCAGCCAGGACAACACATAGAAACGCTATCTCAAAAAAAAAAAGAACAAAAAAGCAACATATTACATATAAGTAATGCATTAGGAGAATAAAGAGAAAAATCTTATGATCACATCAATTAATGTAGAAAAGTGATAACGCCAGGTATGGTTGTCCACACTTTTTACTTTTTATCTCAGCACTAGGGAGACAGAGGCAGGTAGATATCTACAGGGTTTGAGGCAAACTTGGTCTATAGGTAGAGTTCCAGGTCAGCCAAACCCTGTCTCAAGGCCAGTCTGGTTTAGACAGCAAGTTCCACCCCAGACAAGGCTACACAGTGAGACCCTGTCTCAATAGCCTTTCACCCCAAAAGACATCGATGTAATCTCAACATTAAACAAACAAAATAACACCCATTCAAACAAAGAAGGAGGAACTTAACAACAAAAGGATTATTTGTGAAATACCTTTAACTCACATTTTAACTATGGAAACTTAAATTTTCAAGGATACCTGCTTTCAGCGCTGGTGTTAACATTGTATTGGGAGTTACAGCCAAAGCAATTAGGCAAGAAAAAGAAATAAAAGGAATTCAAATTGCAAAGGAAGTAAAGCTATCACTTTTTATTCACATAATGACAGGATCTTATATATACAAGATTCTAAATAATTCACAAGAAAGCTATTAGGGCTAATGAATCCAGTGAGGTTACAGGACACACAATTAACACACCAAAGTAAGTATTCTTCTCTAAACTGGTCATGAATACTACTGAAAGTGATATGCAAATTTGATACAATAACTATTACAACTGAAATAGCCTTTTTGCATAAACAGAAGTGCCTCTCCTTAAATGCAAACCAACATCACAGTGACCTATCATTTTACACTGATTAGGGCAATTATTATCATAAAAAAATGAAAATAAGTGCTGATGTTTGCTACTGCAAATGCAGAATGGTATCCACTAAGTAAAACAGGTAAGCAATTCTCCATAAAGTCTTCTTAATACAGCACTCAGCCCATTGTGGGCACACCACTGCATCTACCTGCTGTGTCTGTAGGGTTGAAGAACTGTTTCTATTCATTCAAGTAGGATCTCTGAGACATCCGTGGACATTGTTTTCAACACTTCCCAACACACTCACCCAACACACTGACCCCATCTCCTTTACACAGCTCTGCAAAGTGTCCGTGTCTATCATGTCTTTTCTTAAATACATGAGGAACCAAAATAGATAGGGACCCATTTCCCCTCAGAGAAGTGGCTGGATGGTGTTACATATTGTTAAAATAAGCATTTCTTATGATGCTTACCCCCCCCC
This sequence comes from Cricetulus griseus, assembly GCF_003668045.3. NCBI lineage: Eukaryota > Metazoa > Chordata > Mammalia > Rodentia > Cricetidae > Cricetulus > Cricetulus griseus. Next base: position 255,515,864 of record NC_048596.1, on the reverse strand, counting down.
CCTCTCTCTCTCTCTCTCTCTCTCTCTCTCTATATATATATATATATATATATATATATATATATATATATATGCATAACATGTCAGAGGGTGGGGCAACTGGGCTCTCCAATTGATAGCTATGAGACACTTTCATGGTGTTCTGGCTTTCTTGGCTGTCAGTCAAGCAGCACCTTCAATTTTGACTCTCCCAAAGACACCTACAGGAAACTGCACGGCCACTTGCTTTAACTCCTGATAGTGCAGCTCCAGCCACAACTGTTTCCAGCAGTTTGCACCAGCCTTTGTGCTCTGGCCCTTGAGGGGGAGCATTCTCCTGCTGGCCTAGCAGACTACTGTGACTGGTGCAAAAAGGACAATGACAAGATTGGTGTAAAAACAAACATTCATTTACATGAAAGGTTTGCTGCAACTGGTGCAAGCATCCCTTCTCTGGCTGTGTAAGCAGGCTGTTCTCACCATAAAGTAGGTGAAGGGAAGACACCCTCCTTTGCTTTTTCTGTTTCAACATCAGGACCAATATAAAGGATTCTCTCCAGTGGCCTCTTCCTCTAATGAAGCGAGCAGCAGTAAGAGTAGAGCTGAACCACAGCCAGCTATTGAAAGCTCAACAAGGCAGAGCTGGGGCCAGTAGTGTCGTCCCAGAGAATGAGCTAGGATGATGGCAGCTCTGATGGATGGCAGACAGAGCTGTGGAAGCCATGCAGCCTTGACAGCAATAAGAGGTGGAGCTGCTATGACAGACCGTGGTGACAGCAGTGACAATCAGGACAGTGGTACAAAGGACCTTAAGGGCTGATATTTAAGTATGTACCACTAGAGGGTGCTACCTGCTGCTCCTGCCTGCCTGCTGTCAAGAGTTCAGGCATACAAAAGCACTGAAGATTCTCCTTGGCCACCCACAACTTGAATTTGTGTAGACAGAGGAACAGAACACTGCTCAAAGAGTGGCCAGTGTGGTGAGCAGGGGCTACTCTACCGAAGACACCAGACAAGGTCTACTGGAACCCTGAAGAATTTGATACAAAGAACAGAACCACACTATAGCAGGGGACTCATGGCATAGCCTGGTTCAGTGGGCTACTAATAACTAAGCCCGATGAACAGCACACACAAACAGCACCAAAATGTGGAAGTTAAAACCAAACAAGACACCCACTTTTTGGTGAAACTTTATTCTTATTTTTTAAGAAACTTTATTTTTAACATCTTTTGTTTGGCCCTACAAAAGTAAATAGGGTATACGGGTATTTTCAGTAACCACTTTCTCAAGTCACAGAAATGTACTCAGAGCCCTGAAACACAGAAATGCTACAAAGAAAGATATGATACAGCTGCTGAGACCACACATGTCTATCTGTCTACTGGAGTACTTATTGTTTGCTTTCTCCTGGAAAATCCAGATCTCTCCATGGTTAGCTGTGGTTTGCGAAAAAAAGATCTGTTTGTCTATGTGGCCCAAGGACCAATCACCATAGATGACACAGAAAAGAGAAATCTACAATCTACATCACCATTCTAAGATGGTGTACATGTGACGCACCATGACTCTGGAATGGAAAGCAAACTCCAAGTCACCAGCAGACAAATGAGAACAATGAACAATGTCGTGATACATGGTCCAAGAGATGCTACCAAAGGACACTCTCTACACTATTACTCTCACTGAAGCCCCTTCTCTCAGTCTGACTTTACACAGGCACAGTAGCAGGACAATAAACCCCACAACTTCAACCTCTACTAGTTACAAGTGAGTGACTTACACAGTCTTTCCAGGGCTGGAGAAATGGCTCAGTGGTAAAAGCACTTGGTGTTCTTGCAGAAGATTGGGGTTTGGTTCCTAGGACCCACATGGTGGCTCACCATCTGTAACTCCAGTTCCAGTGCCCTTTTCTGACCTTCAAGGGTACCAGCTACACATCCATACATGCAGGCAAACACACACACACACACACACACACACACACACACACACACACACACACACACACACAAATAAAACAAACAAGTCTTTAAAAAAAATCAATGAACTCAAAAACCATTGTTTATAAAATGTTTCATAAAAGTCACTCCAATATTTTTAGGAAACATTTTTTCCTCTATAGTTTGCTAGAATGTAGAAGTTAAAAATAACTGCAATTTTATTTGCAACACAAAATATGTCAACAAATCTGTTTACTATGAGTCTGAGAAAGCAGCTCTGGAAATTTTCTACCAAAAACATACCAGAAACAAGCAATAAGACTCTAATAACCGCCAATAAAACAAAACCAGAACAGTGCAGAAATACACACACACACACACACACACACACACACACAAACACATGGGTCAATCTCGTAACAGCAGAAAGTTGAACTTCAGAACAAATAGTGTAGCAAAGTGAATCCATTGGTGACCAAAAAAGTAAACAGTGCCTCAGTACACAAAGCATCCCAGGCACACCTTCGAGATGCAGTTCTAGGAAATCTATCACCTCCTTAATGTCAGATATTTAGATAACCTAACCCAGAAGGGAATGGCAAACACATACCATCTGAGTGAAACCCACTCATCCCTCTCCAGGCAGCACCGACCTCTTCACCATCAAGTATGGACATAAGAGTGTCTGGCAGGCATTTGAAAGATACTCACACTAAATTGTGAAACGTTAGAACAGTCCCAGTACCTATGTGAAGGCTGCAATGTTGTCTACTAAGCCTATCTGAACAGCCCTTCCTGGAAATCCCCAGCCCAGCAAACAAGATGCAGTGGATTTAAAATTCCAAGGAAGAAGGTGTTAACAGAAAGTAGATGAAAGCACAACACGATATACACACGTGTAAACATTATGTTCCTATGCTCCTAGCTACAAAATGTCACCAAAGGGCTTAAAAACAAGTTCAGAGACACACACCATCTGTGTTTGGGAATGAGTATGAGGAACTCAGTAGTCAAACAAGACTGTTCACTCAAAATGATGCAGAAATTCAACACAATCTCCTGCCATGAAAACCCCAGAAGGTTCCACAGAGCCCAGCAGGGTGAGCTTACAGCATTCCTACACGAGAACACACTTCCTGAAAAGCCAAAAGAACTTTTATAGCAGGGAGAGTTAGACAATTGGAGACGAAAACTTACAAAGCTGCACTAATTAAGCCAATGTTATAAATAACATAAACAATAAAGAACATATAATCATACTCACTAAAATAATTGTAACACTCAAACTGATCTCACACTTGGGCAGGCTCTTTAACGCACACCCTTCCACCTGACTACTTCCTGGTACTTGTCCATCTGATACACCCTGTGAGTTTAATGCACATGGGCCTGTAAGAGGGGAGGGGGTGGGGCAGAGGGAACAATAAGGAAGATGAGCCATGTCTACACACAGCACATAAAGAGCATCTGGCTGGTGGGGAGAGTTGCAGTATTGGGCCCCTCGTGTGAAATTTAAACACAGTCGCAGTTTTTGTGTGTGTGAGCGCAAGTGCAAACACACAGGCATATTCAAGTATGTTGTAGCCAAAGAACAACCTTGGCTATTGGTTGTGAAATATCCCCACCCTACTCCCCTCCTCATACTTCCTGGACATTCCCCTTCCTCAACTAACCAATCACATCACGTTGTGAAGTGAAGCTCCCATCAACCGGATGAGACAAAGTCATCACTTACATCAGCAATGAAAGAAGGAAGTCATGTTGGCCCTGGTGTGCTTCTAGACTGGTCTGGATCTGGGACACAGTTTTTACAAAAAGAATTACCTTGCCAAGTACTTTTACCGTGTTTGTGTTTCTTTATTCAACACCAAAATGGTTTATTCTTTGTTTCTAGCAGTTTTCAAGGGTTTATCTGTTTCCTTTTGCATCAGACAGCGTCTCCCAGTGGCCTTGAACTCAGCAGGCTAGGCTGGCTTACACTGAACCCCAGGGACCACCAGCAACAGAATTACAGGCATGCTCCATGTCCTACTTTGCTATTTGTTTTAAAAATATGGGCACACGAGTCCTTCTTGGGATGGGGTGTACACAGGTTCTTGTACTTGACAGACTGAGCACTCTCTATGTATAAATGATTTGTCGACTAAGCATGCTAACATGAATCTTGCTAACACATACATTCCAATTCAATAGGTCTGGGTGATGCCTGAGACTCTGCCCAGCATCTTGTCACCTCTATGGGTCACCACACATAGCACACATGCTAAATGTGTTCTTGAAAACTCTACAGGAGACCAACAGCAAGAGTGACTCAAGTGGGAGCAGTGTGGCAGGAAAGTGAAGTCACAGGCAGGTGCCAAAAGTGGTGTTAGGCTTATTTTTGCTTTATTTTCCAAGACTAATATAATTGAATACTTATGTAGTGAAAAGATAGTCTTTAAAAACTCAGAAAACTTAAGAATATAGTTATTAAAATCTAAGACTTTCATAATACTGAGAAGTACAAAGAGGGGGCCAATTAATGCTGGCTTCGGTTGTTCCTTAATCAAGAATCAGCAAGTGGACCAGAGAAGAATAGTAGTGGCGGGGAATGAATCCATAGGCTTCTGGTAACCAACCATTGTAGAGGTACTTAAAAACAACAACAAAAAGCCCGCCGATTTAAGTTAAATGCCCTATTTTTATTCAAATTGATTGAATCAACCAAGTTTTTTGTATTTGTTTTGCCTATTAGTTCTACCATAGTAGCATGTGTAACTGTTAATCTTAACTGTCAATTTGATGGACTTTAGAAAAGACCAAGGAAATACCTACATCCCAGAAGTTGTCTGTGAGGGTGTTTCCAGAAAGACCCACCCTGAATGTGAGTGTCACCATCCATGGGGCTGGGGTCCAGGGCTAAATAAAAAGGAGATTGCAGGATCTGCAGAGACAGCTCAATCATTGAGAGCACTTGCTCTTCTAAAGGACCTGAGTTCGGTTCCCAGCACCCAAATCAGGTGGCTCACACTCCTATAAATCCAACTCCAGATCTGACACCCTCTTCTAGCCTCCATGATTGTGCACCTACAAACATGCAAGCACCCCCACACACAAGTAACAAACAGAATAAATCTGAAAGAATGAGAGAGTCCGCATGTAAGCTGAGCACAGACATGCATCTTTCTCCACTTCCTGACTGTGGACTCCCGATGCCATGCTTTCCCCACCCTGGACTAGATGCCCTTTGAAATTCGAGCCAACACAACCCTCTCTTCTCTTATGTTGCTTGTCGTGCACTTGATCATAGCAAGTTGACCATAGCTAGAAGAAAAGTAATACACTTTGTAACAGGAATGTTTTTACATATCCACTGTTTCATTTCCTTCATATTCTTTAATTACTCTTTCTAGAAGAAATTCAGGCCTCAGAAGTGTCTCTTGGATGATGCCAACTACTAAAAAGTCTCCAGGGCTGGCCCTTGAGTGAGGGCACCTAACTTGAAGCAGTATCGGCCTCCATTGTGCAGGTCTCTTTATGGGTAGCCAGCCATAAGGCATGCACTCGCTCCCCTTTTATTTCACTAAGTACAAAGAGGCACCAGCAGCAACTGAATGGGCTTGAATGGCCACTTTCTGTGGTCAGAATGTTGCCTACCAAATTTCCCACAATGAAACTTAATCTCGAATATGATAGCATTAGAACGTGAGGCCTTTCAAAGTAATTAGGTCAGGAAACTCCACCCTTGTGAAAGAGACTCCTGCAATCATTATGGAGACCCCTGAGAGCTGGCAGGCCCTGTGAGAGAAGGCACTCACAGACACCAAGCCCACTGGTGCCAGGAACTTAGAACTCTAGTCCCTAGTTCTATGAGGCAATAAACTTCTGCTATTTATAAGCCACTCAGCTGATGCAATTCTATTATTACAGCCCACATGAACGAGGATACCACTCAAGTTAGCACTGGAATGTATAGGCTTTATCGGTATGCTGGATGAAACGGATTCATAAAATCCATGTCTCAGGCCCAATGATGCATCTGTGCATACAGACACCGGAACTGATGAAATCTGAAACTCATTATTAAATGGTACAAGCCATACTATCACCGGTAGTCAGTCATTACAGGGTACATGCATATCAAACAACTTTTAAAAGCAGCACCTTCTAAGAAGTTAATTAGAGGCATTTACTTCTGTCTAGTTGGGAAATCCTTTGGGAACTGCCCTTAGAGGCGAGTCTTGCTCAGTGGGAGCTGGAAGGCACAATGCACATAGAAAGAGAGTGTGTAAGCAGGCTACAGTTAAAGAAACACAGCTTGGGGTGTGCTCAGGGAGGCAAGGAGAGGTAGTAAGGCAAAATTGACACACAGCACAGTCAAATTCAGAGTCAACACAAAGAATCAGGAGTGGTAAACTGCAATCACGGCACTTGAGAGGCAGAGGCAGGAGCATCAGAAGTTTAGCTGTCTACTACGACCTAGTGAGGTGAGAGCTAGCCTGAGCTACAGGAGACCCCATCTGAAAAAATAATAAAGTCATCCTGGAAAAAAAACATGAGCAAGAAATACCACCAAGAAGCTGAAGAATGTGAAGGCTGATAGTGAATGGGAAAAGTGTAAAAGCTGAAGCCAACAACTAATATTCAAAAAATAACAAAATTATAGAATACCAAATATGAAAACCTGTTGAATCTTACTGCTAAAAAAAATTACCAGTCAAGATTACGGAGATAAAATTATGGTGAGATGTGTTACTAAGACTAGAGAAACAGGCTCACGACCATGTGGTGACAAGCCAAACTCCAGTGGCCCACCCTTCTGGAGACAGATATGACAATACACAATTATACTTGCATTTACATTTTCTCCCAGCAATCCCATGAAAGACAAATTCTGCAGACATGCCTCCAACAGTATAGAACTGCACGCGCGCGCGCACACACACACACACACACACACACACACACACACACACACACACACAGAGTTTTTCATGGCAGCACTGTTTATAGTCATGGAACATGACAAACTTTCTAAATACCAGATCTAGAAGGAAAGCTGAACAAACTGTGGAGCTGTCACAAGGATGATCACTAAGAGCTGAGTGACTTCCAAGACAGACTGCTACAGGACAAATGCAAATCGCCAAAGAGTACAGTCTGCGATGCGGCTCTTTACAGTGACACTTAGTAGCTCTGTACACATGCATTTGCTGACCTGTCCAAGATACAAGGAGATGACAGGAGCGGTGGGTGGCAAGAGGGAGGGGCAGGAAGGAGCAGGGAGCACTAATTCCAGTATGCCTTTTTAAATGGTTCTATCCCGGATCCAAAACTGTTTCACAGACTCCATAATACTTAATTCCAATCAACTAGGGTATATTGTAGGGAAGCCCTACAATGGAATACAAGGACTAGTGAGTGCGCCCAATTGTACAGATGAGCACAATTACCACTGAAGGAAACAGAACAAAAAGTAAACTGGAAAACATTATCTGACTCAGTGAAGCTAAAAACAGATGTCATAAAAAAAAAAAATCTATCCTCAGAAGGGTTGTGAGCAAGCTCACTCTGTGATAGGGAGAATTTTCAGTTTTAGAGCCATCCACTCTCTGCAAGAACTTGACTTGATCATTGTACTAAAAGCAACCATAGACAAAACATAAACAGATGGGCAGGCTCTGTTCCAAAAAACTGTCTACAAAACCAGGAAGCACACTGGATTTGGTCCATGGGCTATCATTCATTAAAACTTGATCTAGTTAATAAGGTTGCTCCTCGTAAGAACATGGGTTGACAAACTTGAAACAAGCATTGGGCAAATGGGAAAACAGTCTATCTAGTGGAGAACAAGTGCTTCACTGTGAGAGAAAGACATCCCAACCAAGTGAAGAAAAGTTAGAATAAACACTGTGCTAGCCTGGAACAGATCAGTATGAACTCTAGTCCATATGAAAAGGATCGCACACACACACACACACACACACACACACACACACACACACACACACACACTCCATAGCTTTGTGCTGGGAGTGGCTGAGAAGCAATAACACCTCAGTAGCATCAAGCATACCCTTCACCCTAATTTGGGGTTCTATGTACCATTCTCCAATAAAACAAAAAAGGATCCTCAGAGAATCACAGGGAGGGCTTCAGATGAGCCCTGGGCATTCTGAAGGGCTGGCTGTAAGTAGGGGTGGGGATGGAGAGGCATACAGGAACCACACTGAAGGGAAGAGGCGGTGACCAAATTTGGAACCGAGTAACAGAGGAATATTAGGTTGTAATATGAATAATTAAAATAATCGACATTTACACATGCATACACATTGGATGGATGGACAAAGTAGTATACACAAGGAAGGGTCAGAACACCATTTGACAAATGTAGAAGAAACAAAGAGAACAGATAATCAACAGAAATGACCACTGCAGGCAAAATCTGCCAATGGAGTACTCAAATTACTGCCCAAAAGTTTAAGGAGAAACACTGTATGACATTTTTGGAAAGCCAAGAGCCTAATGCTGGTGGCTCTGAGAGCCACTGTCTCCTATGATTCCCACTTATTCGGGGAGCAAGAATTCAACCTGTTAAGCCCTTCTGCCCTAAATGGACCCTCAGACAAAACAATGCTACCTGCAGCTGTGAGAATGATCTTGCCTAATGTCTGCTCACCTCTACTGCTAATCTCTATCTGGGATGGATGATTTTAAAAACACACTCACAAATATCCTTTCCCAAATGTCTGGGAATCCCTTGGCCCCATCAAGCTAACAGGCAAAATTAACTATCAGTGTGGGCAAGAGAAGTGTGAATGTATCCATGAGTGGCAGCGGCAGGAAGCAAGTGATAAAGAAAGGGCAGCCTGCCCAAAGCTGTGGCTGCAGCCTTGAAGGAAAAAGGTGTGTGTGTGGGGAGGTATGCCAAGAAAATCAAGCCCTACTAGCACTGAGATGAACAGCAGGTGTACACACAGGCCTGCTGCCTGGCCCCTGGACCACCACACAGCAAAGGAAAGGAAAAGGGACACTTCCATACAGTGTCCCTTCAGCAGCCTCTGTTGACCTACTGTAAAGCCAAGGGAGCTGTGAATGCAGAAATGTCATGGGACTGGGCAGAAATTGGAATGGAGAAAGTTAATCCATCATGCTGGGACCAGGTATGTTTCTAAATTGGAAAAAAAGGAAGAAAAGCAATTTCTGCATTTCCTATCAAAATATTTTAATGGCTCTCAACATTTAAAAAAACAAAACTTTTCATGGGTTGAAGAGACAGCACAAGAGGCCAATACTTGCCTTTCTTGCAGAGAATGCAGATTGAGGTCTCAGCACTTACACCGGGCAGCTCACAACTGCCCTCTTCTGGCCCCTGTGCACACCAAGCACTCATGAGGTATACATGCATACATGCGTGCATGCATTCATACACACATGAAGGCTAAACACTCTATACATAAAAGTAAAACACAATCTTTCATTTTAAAGTCCTTTTCTAGTACTTAACTAATTTTATTTTTAAAATCTTTTATAAACATTATTTTAAAAACTTGCAAATAGCTGGGCAGTGATGGTGTAAACATTTAATTCCAGCACTTGGGAGGCAGAGACAGGCAGATCTCTGAGTTTGCAGCCAGCCTGTTCTACATACAGAGTGAGTTCCAGGACAGCCAGGGCTATACAGAAAAACCCTGTCTTGAAAAAACAAACAACAAAAACCAACTTGCAAATAAATAAGGTGTTTTTTTTTTTTTTTAAATAAGGTCTTTTTTACCCCTTAACTTCTTAACATCACCCATAGTCATGGCAGTCACCAAACCTGGATCTTCACTGGAGTTCATTCCATAGACTTTACTCAAATTTCACCATTTTCCTTTCAATGTCCCTTTCTGTTCTGCGATTTGCATTGTGTTAATTTCATTCCTCTTCACTCTCTGTAGCAATTCCTGTCTTTTTTTTTTTTTTTATCATGACTTCCATAGTTTTGAGAAATGTTTTCCACTTATTTTGCAGACTGTCCCCTAAGTTTGGGTCTACAATTTTTTTTTTTTAGCAAGAACTGGCATTCTACAGGGGTTTGCCAAGGGCGCCATAACAAAACACACAGGCTGGAGGCCTAAACAACAGGGATGTGCTTTCTGGGAGCACTGAGGACAGATGTCCCATGCAGAGGTGACTTTGTGGGAGGACTTTCTTCCCTCAGGCTGTCCTTCACATGGGACCTTCCTGATGGAGCATGGCCCTCAGTCTGTTTCATTCTGCCATGTAGCTTAAACTGGACTTAAATACAATCTTCCTGCCTCAGTGCACACATGCGCACAAGACAAATTATAATGTAATAAAACCACGTATTTAAAAAGATTAACATTAGTAATGTTTGTTTCTTAAGGTTTCTAAAAGAAAAGCAAATTTAATGCTCAGGGGAAGAAACTAATTGTCAGTTAGCACTTTTGTAGTGTGCTTAAGATCACAGCAGTTCAAATATCTCATTATTATTCAGATACAATGTCTAGTTCTCTTTTGGGGAGGGATTTGAATTTTGACTCAAACCTTTATGTAACAAAACTCACTGTTAACTACTGGCTCTATAGTTGTCTCTCTGTGTCTCTGACTGTCTTTCACTATCTCTGTCTCTGCTGCCTGGCTGGGACCCTGCAGCTGTCCCTGGTGTGCACTGGTCTTGGCCTAGACTGGGCCTGGGTCACGGTCAGTCTCTATATGTCTCTCTCTGTCTCTGTCCCTGTGTCTCTCCCTGTCTCTCCGAAACAAATACAACCTTGAACACACACATAGAGAAATGGGACAGAAACCAGTGCTAAATGGAGCCAATGGTTCCACGCAATTGACCAATTTTGTGTTTTCATTTTAAGAGATGAGTTTACACAAATTTAACTATTCCTCTGGCAGTGTGCCACCGAAGGACATTTTCTCAAAGACCTTCAAGTGTTTATCACCAGCCATGGGGTAGAGTAAATGGGGGGGGGGGTGCATATGAGAATCAGCAGTTTTCATACTAGTAAGAGAAACTTTATTAATCTAGAAACCCAGAGAAGGACAGACTTTGGTGTCACAGAGGGTGGGACAAGAGGGCTCCTCCTCTTCAGCTCTGAAGGAGGGGACTAACACCTTCCTCACCAGGAGTACAGGGTTCGTTCTTGTGTTTGGCCATGTGTGGTCATTCCATTCTCTTGCACTGAGCCTTGAGAAAGATGGAGTCATGGGGTGGGGTGAGGGGAGCAGTTTTCAAGAATGAGAAATGAAGTTTTCATCTCCTCCAATGTGGTAAACAGGACATCTTTTTTAGAACAATAAATGCACCCACAGTTGAATAAAATACCTTTTGAAGCCAAGTATGGTGGCACATGCTTTTAATTCCAGCACTCAGAGACAGAGGCAGGGGGATCTCAATGAGTCTGAGGTCACTGTGGTTTATATGGCAAATTCCAGACCACTGGGATTACATAGTAAGGCCCTTCTCAAACAAACAATAAAACCTTTTAAATACTGCACAACAACCATCATTCTCAAGCTGGCCCAAAGGGGTATTTTCAGAAATATAAAGATGAAAAACTTAAAAAAAAAAAATCAAGGCAGCTATTCCCCCAAAGTTGTTGGTACCTGTGATGTACAGTGGGGACAGAGGACTGTGAGCCTGATGAGGTGGGAGGCCAGATCAAAGTCTCCTCAGGCAGGCAAAGCCCAGGTCAAATGGGGAATGGACAGCAAGCAAACCGACCTCCCAGTCTTGGTTCTATGGCAGACCCTGCCCTCACTCCAGCCTTCAAAGAAGGCTCCAGCCTCCCTGACCTCCAGGAGGCAGAAGTTCGAGAGAATGGGGAGAGCAAAGGCAGCTTTCATCTCTCTGCTCGCCTTAATAAAAGTAAAATCTTCAGACAACAGCCACATGTAAGCCACAAGCTATGGTGCTCCAGAGGCAGGGAAAATGAGCAGAGGCTAAGGCACAGATGGAGTGGCTCTGTGCAGGCAGAAGAGGGTCACAACTATCTGACGGAGGGTATAGAAGTGCCAAAGCATGACCGATGGGTAACTGCACAGCAAATGGACCAGCATGGGAACGGCAGTCTAGACTTCAAGGGGCTTCTGTTCACTACACCCAACTGCAGGTGAGCTGTACAAGGGACTCAGGCAGGTAGAAGGCTTATGGGCTCTTGGAGAACTGGCCATTATAGAGCACTGCTGGGGACAGCAAGTAGCCAGGAACAGGAGACCCAGGAGCAGGGAAATGGAAGGAACCATCCAAATGAAAGGGGCGGGAGGGGGGGGGGATAAGAGGAAAGACAGAACCTGGGGCTCAACAATCCGGGGGCACCTTTCAAGTGGCAGCTGTGAACAGAAGAGGGCGCTCTAGAGCTGTGGCTTCAGAAAACCTTACTGACCCCTCCCATGGAGAAATGCAGGAAGAGGAATTTCAAATTAACAGAAAGGATCACCTTGATTTAAACACGGACACAGAATAATGACCACAGGAACAATGACAGTTCAACAGGAAGCTATGCTCATGAAACAAACTACCCTGTTATTTCCAGAAAAAGAAAAAAACATTAACAATCCACTTTTTCTAACAGCAGAATACTGAAGAAGCTACTTACTCCAACACCCACAAACATGTGTGAAAACCAAACTAAAAAGAATGGCGAGCTTGTGTTTTCTGGCTTAAGGTTCTACCCAATCCCCACAGCTGTGGCTGTAAACCAGAGGTAGTAAGAGCTCCTCTTTCCTGATAGTACCGTTGTTCTTAGGAGTCTAATGCTGCAATCCTGTTAACACAGTTCTTCACGTTGTGGTGGACCTCAACAACAAAGTTATTTTGTTGCTGCTTTGTAACTGTAATTTTGCTACTATTATGAATTGTAATATAAATATCTGTTTTCTGATGATCTTATGCAACCCCTGTGAAAGGGTGGCGACCCACAGGTTGAGAACTGCTGTAGTAATGGTTTCCCAAACCACAACACCCGAGCTGGAGATGCAGGGTATTCTGACATCACCAATTGAAGGCATAACAAGGGCTGAACATGAAACGCCCCACCTTAAGTCTCGTGTGCACCGGGTAGACCACAAGCAGCAGGACAAGAAGGAAATCAGGACCAGAAAAGTCCAAGAGTCAACACACAGGCAAATCTATGAACCCTCTTTTCCAAGCATGCCCAGCTTGGGCAGCAGGAAGTTCAAGTGTGGGGTGTGCAGAGCTCTCAGCTGGCACAGCAGGAATCCCAAGAAAGAAACCAGAGGCATCAAGAACATCTTAGATCCCAGCACACTTCCAGCACTACAGCAACACAAGCCCCAGGGGAGTGGGCCACAGACCAGAGGACAACGAGCTTTCAAAGCACAGGGAAAGCAGTCCTTGGCCTCTATGTAACTCTATCGTCTGCTACAATAAAACCCAGGAATCCTCACGTAAAAGGATTGAGTCCCTATAGCACACATTTCAAGAGAAAAAAGCATCAAGGTGCAGCCAATACACAAGCAAAACCTGTAAAACCTGATGGCAAGGGATTTCTAAGTAATAAATATTTCCAATAATCTTTAAATGTTCAAGAAATTAATGAAAAACATGCTAACAATGAGTGAGCAGATAAAGCAATCTCAAAAGAAAACTGAGATCAGAAAAATGAAAATTCTAGAGCTAAACAAAGTATTTTTTTTAATTAATTAAATTTGGGGGAGATCAGAGGACAACTTCAGGTGTGCCGGAAGGTACCTTCTACCTGCCTATTCTTCCTATTCCATCAATGCTGGGAGTAGACAAGCACCACCAGCTCTTATTTTTTTTTAAGAGTCTCTCTATGTGTCTGTCCTTGGTTGGCCTGGAGCTCAGGCAGTTGGGAGTGTCTCCCCCCAAGTGCTGCTGCACACCCAGCTCACCACCAGGCTTTTTACACCAGAGTGCAGGGAATACAAACACAGATCCTCACACTTACAAAGCAAGTAATTTACTTACTGAGCCATCTCCTCAGCCCCAAACAAAACATTTATCAAAACTATACCTGTTTGGCAAGCGATGGGTGCTTTCTTTCTCCCATCATCTGAAAAAACTAAAACCAAAAAGCAAGTAAACAAAATAAAAAGTATAAAACAACAACAACAAAAAGCAGAAAGAGATGTGTTGAAAAATGAGAATTCAAAGACTTGCATGATAATAGGGAAGAGTACACTATTGGGGAAACTAGGAGTGAACAAAAGCTTTCAGATGTAACATCTGAAAACCTCCACAACAGCTCAGGGAACCTCAAACAAACACAAATCGTCCCCCAGACAGAGCTTAACAGAATGAAAGTTAGGGAATGAATACCTTGAAGGTGGCCAGAGAAAATGTATGTTGTGGGCAGGAAAGCAATAGCAACATAAGAACAAGGGATAACCTCACCCTAGATTCTACTGGCATATTCAGCCTTTCAGCAAAGAATTCTAGCACCTAACAAAATCATCACTTCAAAAAGAAGATTCTTGCTATAAAACAATACTAGAGAGGCTGGAAAGATGGCTCAACTACAAAAAGCACACATTGCAATTCCCAGCACCCACATTAGGCAGCCCTTGCACTCAAATGCACCTTACCTACTCAAATCACCTACCCATACATACACATTACCAAAAATAAAAATAAATGTAAATGGTACAAATTCTGTTCAAAAGAAATAGATTGAACCTTTTTTAAAAAGGCAACACACACACACACACACACACACACACACACACACACACACACACACTCTACCTACAACTTATTTTCTAAAGAGTACTTTAAATACAAATATGAAACAAACTAACAATACTACCATGGACAAAGAAACACCAAGACTAGAATGGCTTGTACAAAATAAAGTCAACTTCAAAGGGTTTTATTAGGAAGAGAATCCACAGTGATTTTAAAGTCAGCCTAGGACAATGTATCAATGTTAAAAATGCATATTCATCTAATGACAGCTTCAAAATACATGAAACAAAGGGAGAAGTGAATGTTGGAGATTCTAACAATGTACAATAATAAAAATGAACAAAACCTAGAGCAGACACAGGAAATAAATGACAGCATCAACCTTGTCAGCAGACAGCTAGGAGACACTCAACCAAGAATGAAAGAATCTACAATACTTCCAAATATACATAGAAAGTTCACGAAGGCAGACCATATGAGTGTTCAAAAGATGTTTTTCAGTTGCAATAAAATGAAAAAAAAATCTGGAAGAAATTCAAGTATCTAAAATGGGTTGAAAGACAGCACAAGCAATGTGTGAGGTTTGCTACTGCCAAAGCTATTTGGGAGGCTGAAGTAAACAAGACAGCATGAGTCCAGTAGTTCAAGACCAGTCCAGGACATATATCACGACTGTCTAAATAGATAAATCAAAATTTAACTTTAGATGAAGTAAATTTCTTTAAAAATACAACTCAGACCAAAGTTGAAAGTCTACATAGCCTTATCTATTTAAAACCAGATCGACAATCTAAAAACGAATTACCAAGACATTCTCAGGTTTCACTAATGAGTTCTAATATGTAAGAGAACCAAAATCAATGTTAACACAACCAATTTCAGAAAACAAACAGGGAGAGAAGGCCGCCTTTCATGAGAGTAGTGTTCACTGTACTATGAATCAGGGGAAAGACATTAGGAACCTAAATAACTCCTCGAAGGCATCAACATCCTCATCCCTTACATTCAGACCAAAGGATCATTATCTACTTAGAACCACTGCAATAAAATGACACAACTACTGAGCACAAGAATAAAACTTGACACTCAAATGAGAAACTAAAGTAGAGAAGTTGTCTCTAGCTTTAAGGCTAACCAAAACTGTAAACCCATAAATTTATACCCAGCTAAACAGTCACTAGTATTGCTCTCAGTGAAGCTGTCAATTGACACACAATAGCAATTTCATTACCCACAATCTTCTTCTCATCTCTAAAATAATTAGATCCTAAGTATAAACTCATACGTTCACACAAATCTTCTACCTTTTATATTCAAAATAACATGAATAAACAAATCAAATATCCTAAACTGATGATCCAGTAAACAAAATGGAGGACAGACACACAAAAAGTATTAGGTAATAAAGTTTGCAGCACTGAAGAATTTCACAACACGAATGAACCTTGACAACATGATACTAAGCAAAAGAAGCTGGAGATGAAGTGCTGGGTGTTGCATGGTTCTATTATACAGAATACCCAGAACAGACAAATCCAAAGAGATAAAACACAGACTAATGTTGGGGGAAGGATGGGATACAGGGTTCACTCAGCAGTGACAATGCCCTAGATAGGAATGATGGTTATAAAACTTTGTGGAAAATGACAAAAATGTCAACTGTACACTTCAAAAGGGACAATTCTATGTTATTTAAATTGTAACTCAGGAAAGAAAAAGATGCAGTTCAAGAAGAAAAATTAGCATACAAAGAAGAAAATAGGTAGGAGAACACAATAAACACTCAAATGTAATCCTGGAAAACTGAATCCAATTCATCAAAAAATAACATACCAAATGAAATGCATCCTTTAAAATGGTATAGACGTAACACTGAGCTTGGTGATACATACTCAGGACTTGGAGGCAAGACAATCAGACCAAGGCAATCCTCAGCCAGAGGTAGTCCAAGGCAGCCAGGCTAGAGACCCTGCCTCAAAACACCCAAAGCTGCATAAAGATTCCCAGGGATCTTCACCTAGTCAAGAAGCTAGAGGTGGAGAGAGCAATGAACAAGTTTCCTTGCCATCCTTTCTAGGAAGATAAGACAGAGCAAACTTGCTAAACACACACTTAATTGTTGGTATACTGAAAAGAATATAAAACTCTGGGTGAATATAAAAGAGAGATGATGCATGCAAACAGTGAAGAATTCTCACATCCTCTGAGATTCCAAAAGAGATCACTGAATGACCTGATCATCACTGAGTGAGTAAGCAGAATGTAAAGAAACTAAGGGCAACCACAGGGTCAGACATACAGTTTTACCCCAAGTCTGCATCAAAATACCTCGGACAAAAGAAAGCTGAATGGGTAGTACCATTCAGTAAGTGCTATCTATGGGCTCCAGTGTAGGATGCTCACCTTCCCTACACAGGGCCCTGGGTTGGGCTCCCAATGCTCTTTTAAAAAATTCCCCAAAGAGAAAAACAACAAAGAAAAGTGGTAATGGGAAACACTAAGAACCATTTCAATAATGATAATAAGTATTAGATTCAGAAATCATACTGCATTCGTAAGAATAAATTACAGTTCATCTTCAGTAGGAAGTGCACAGAGTCAGTAAAGAATCACAGATAAGCAGGAGGCGCTGGGCCCCTCTCCTCCCTAGCAGTGGCTTGTCTCAGAATTCCGAGAGCTGGAAAGCTGCCTGCAGTCTGTGCCCAGGATCAGCAACAGCCAATCTCAAGTCCCAGGAATTCCTAAGATAAGAATTGCATACTGAACCAATAGGATGGAGGATTTGGATGGGGGACTATGCTAGAAAAGGGCAAAGTTTGTAACTCTCTAGAGTACCCATTAATGGGAAGAGAAGGCAGGGATTTCTCATATTTGAGAACTTTAAAACCTATAGCACGGACCTATCAAGGTAGCTCAGAAGTTCAGCTGCTCTTGGAGAAGACCTGGGTTCTATTCCCTGCACCCACATTGCAGCTCACAACTATCTGTAACCTCAGTTCTAGGATATCTATGCCCTCTTCTGGGGGCTGCAGGCATACTGTCTAGCAACAAATAGGCACACCAGCCATTTTTAACTCTAGACCAGTGTCCTTTCCTGCAGAATCAAATACTAAAATTCTTTTGCCTTCACCAGTCTCTTAAATTTGTTGTTACAGGCTGGAGAGATGGCTCAGCGGTTAAGAGCACTACTGGCTGCTTTTCCAAAGGTCCTGAGTTCAATTCCCAGCAACCACATGGTGGCTCACAACTATCCATATTGAGATCTGATGCTCTCTTCTGGCCTGCAGGCATACATGCTGCATATATAATAAATAAACCTTTTATTTAATGTTGTTACAGAGTGAGGGTCGCTTCTTGTATTTAAGGTTGTTTGTTTGGATTACGGCTGTATATTGCTTGTAGTTCTCAACAAAACAGAGGAAATCAGGCTTCCTTTCCTGACCATGTCTTTTACTTTGAAGTGTGATCTCATTATGCTGCTCAGGGCCTTGAATTTCAGGGCTCAACAGATCCTCCTGCCTGAGCCTCCCAGGTCATCGGGATTGTAAAGGTGTGCATCCTCATCTAAAGATGCACACCTTTAATGCAAAAGGAA
Source organism: Cricetulus griseus (assembly GCF_003668045.3). Classification (NCBI taxonomy): domain Eukaryota; kingdom Metazoa; phylum Chordata; class Mammalia; order Rodentia; family Cricetidae; genus Cricetulus; species Cricetulus griseus. Next base: position 255,497,685 of record NC_048596.1, on the reverse strand, counting down.
AAAAAATATGACGAGCAGATGCTCCCCAAAGCTAGTTGGCACAGCCACATATACAATATATATCTTCAATGGAAAAATACAATAAGCAAATTTGGTTAGATCTAAAGCATGGGTTCAATATGCACAACATTCACACACACACACACACACACACACACACACACACACACACACACACACACACACACACACACACATGATGGACAAATACATAATCTTGAGAAATCAGCTCACCTGTGTCAGCTCATTAAAAGATCAGGCATGAGAGAATGAAAGACCCAATCAATACTAACCAACGGATGTTAAGTCTGACGAGTATATTCTTGTTGCTATGACAAAAGACCCGACCAAAGCTGCATAAGCTACTCTCTACTTGGGCCACAGTTTGAAAGGATACAGAAGGGAAGCCATGGAGGCAGAAGGGAGTTAAGTCTCACTCACAGTCAGGAAGCACAGAGAGATGAATAAATGCCAGCGCTGGCTTTTGCCTTTCTGCTCAGCTGGGGATCCTGGCACATGGAACGCTGCTGTCCAGTTAAGGTGCCCCTCCTACCTTAATTAACCTAATCTAAAAACTACGTCAGACATGTCAGATACTGGCCAACTCATAATCCGTATCAACTACTGCAATACATGTCTATATAATAGCTGAACCCTGATCAAAACAAATGCAAACTCTATTTCCCAAGTAAAATGCTTTAGAAGATCGCAAGAAACCTCCACGAGTAACTTTCAGGAAAAGATTGTCACAATGCAAGGATGGCTTCACATCAGAAAACAGAAGACACACTTATAACATAAGAAAGCTAAAATGCTTGGGGCTAAAAGGATCATCTCCAATAAATGTTAAGCCACTGAAACGAAAGGTTCTCAGTACAGCTACCCGTAAGATCCTAGCTAAATGTTTTCCTTTTTACTCTAACCCCCCTATAGTTCTCTGCCTATCTCGAGACACACCGACCCATACTGACCTTGAATCCACAGATCCACTGTGTCAGCCTCCCACATGTTGGGATTAAAGGTATTGTAAGTGCTGCCATACACTGCTAGAAAAGATTTTTTAAACAAACAAAATTAAGGGAAAAAAATTGGGTGGCCCACATCTTTAATCCTAGCGCACAAGCAGCAGAGGCAAGCCAATATCTGTGAGTTCAAGGCCAGCCTGGTTTATGTAATAAGTTACAGGACAGCCTAGAAAAATCCACAATTCACCATGTCAACACACTTAATCGCAGCATCAGAAGGCAAAGGAGAAATCTGAGTTTGAGGATAGCCTGGTCTACACAGCTCAAGTCCAAAACTAGCTGCTTTTAAGAGGTAACCTATTTCACAGATGCACTCTTCCACCTGCATTTATGCAGAGAAACATGGAATAATGGTCTCCATGGTGATAGTACTTAGTGTTCAGTCCTGGGAGAGTGGACAAGGAAGTTCTCGTCCACCCTTTCTTGAACTGGCATACATAGAGCCTTTGCCACAAACCACAACTAAGGGGGTGAGATTCGATCTGCATGTCCGGTGAGTGTCAGCTGGCTTACACAGTAACCGAAGACAGACAAATCATAGTTCGGAGAGACTGTGGACAACAAAACACCTTCTCAGGACCCTATCCTCTCCCACATCCTCAGACAGTCTTTTCAATACCCTCCATAGTGCACAATCTTCCTTCCAACAATGAGAAATGAATTTTGGAATAAGCAAAAGCAGCTTATTATGAGTTAGCTGATTGTGCAAATCCAAAATGGTTTACACCAGTGATGAGGAAAGCTGGCACCCTACCTCAGATGTGTTCCTCTGCATTTCTATGACTGACTGCCCAAGCTGGCTGATTCTCACACACTAAATACATGACCTACAGAACAATTTTATAATCAACAATACCCCCTAGTCTTTTACTCTAATTTTATGGGCTGTAGAGATGGTTCAGGGGTTAGAAGCACTTACTGCTCTTGCAGAGAACCTGGGTCAGTTCCTGTCACCCATTTCAGGGGCCTCACAAACACCTATTTCAATGGTGTGGCTTCCTCTTCTGGCAGCTACACTTATGTGCCCACACAGGCAAAAAGGCACACACACTAACAACAACAAAAACTTTTAAAAATTAAAATATTTATGTGCATGTGTGCATATATTCTCATGTGTACATGTACCCATGGAGGCCAGAAGAGGGCACTGGACCCTTAGAAGCTGGAGTTGAAGGCAGCTGTGAGCCACCCCACATGGGTGCTCAGAATTGAACTTGGATTCCCTTAATAAAAAAAAAAAAAAAAAAGCACTCTTTCCAGCTGAGCCATTGCTCCAGCCCCATCAATCAATCTGTGATGCTGGTACTGGACAAGTCTTCTCTAAGTTTCCAAACCCTGTTGCTCTGGTTGTTTAAACCAGCATCTCATAAAGGGCTGAACTAAAGTCTAACAAAACAAAAATAAACAAATCTCCCCCCCCCCCACACACACACCCCAAAAGCACCCCATGGCCTGGAGAAATGGCTCCATCAGCAGTGGACGCTGACACAACAGCAAGAGTGAGGAGCCAGTTGAGATCTCCAGAGCCCAGAAAGGAGGATATGGTGACTCACCCAGAATCCCAACCCTCAGAGGCCAGAGACGCGAATCTGCAGAGTGCACTGGCAAGCTGGTCTAGGGGTAGTACCAAGCTCTGGTTCAGCTGAGAGGCCATGCCTCAGTGAGTAATGTGGAGCACAACTGAGGAAGACTCGGTCCTCAACCGCAAGCCTCACCCACCCAAGCACACTGCAAACCCCACATTTACACATAAAAATATAAAATGCCACCACACATGTCAAACCATGGCTTAACATTCATTATCTTTGTAGACACTTAAATTTTATTTAAAAGAAACCTGGTGATTCCTCTCAGACAAAATTTTCAATCAACTTGCCTGAGCAAATGCAATCTCTGATTTTTTTTGTATTCTAGACATCTTAAATTTAAGTCAGTCAAAGACTGTTCTCCAAGATGATTCATTGAGTTCATTTTCCTTGCATATTACCTTCATCTTATATAAAGTTTATTAATTTTCTACCCCATCATTAGTCACTCCTTTTTGTCCACACAAAAGATTTCCATGATGCAATGCACAGGAAACCTACTGGCTGGGTGTGAAATACCTAGGAATTAGTCAAGCCTTATTTAGCTTCCACAGCACTGTTAGAAAATGTCTTCCTTTAGTCAGGTCTTGTGCATTTTACTTAAGAGACCCCCCAGAGATGGCCACAATGAAAGAAAAGACAGGGAGAGATAGAAGCAAAAGTTCAAGGTCATCATAGAAAGCTCTAAAACCAGACAAATAAATTCCAGGCCGGAGAAGGCAAAGTGAGTACAAAGTCCCACCTCAACCAAGAAGCTGTTTGGACCCAATAGATAGTGGGGGAGGGAAAAATTGGTTCTCTTCAAAGAGTGGCATGGATATATTAAGCACACCCGAAAGGCAGTCTGAATGGGCAGGAATAGTTGGCCAACAGAAAATAGATGGACTCTATGTGATTTTGTGTGTGTGTATTCTGAAGTTTTTGAGAAAAAGACCATGAGTTGTGGGGGTGAAGGGAACCTGGGAGAAGATGGAGGTGGAAGAATATGACCAAAATATATTATATGAAATTTTATTAAAAACAATGAAGTGCAAGTATCAGAGCCCCCTTTAGCCCAAGATTGGGACTCAAGAGGCTGCTACTTTCTGGGCCTGGAGATACCAATCACCAGCTACCTTCTCTCTAAGTATGATATCAAGAGTGCTAGGGGTACATCACAGAACTTTGGGAACAACTCTAGGCTCTAAAGCTGATCCTTCAAGGACAGCAGATTCTTAATACACACTGGTTGGTACACTGGCCCTCTAAAACTCATGGCACATCCAGACCTCTTTTCTTTCGAAACAGATCTCCCTATTCCTGGAAGGACATGCCCCCAATGACCTGAAGACCTCCCATTAGACCCCACACTTCTTAGAGGCTGTAACGCCTCCCAATAGCACCAAGGACCTTTAACATTTAACACATGGGTCTTTGGGAGTCACTGTAGAGCCAAACAGCATGGATAGCACAGCACAGAGAAGAATCAAAACTATCCATTGTTTTAGGAATCAAACCACGGATGCTATTGGTATATATTCCCTGCATTCTATTACATTCTGAGGAAAAGCACAACAAACCATATGTTAATGACCATCTTCTTCAAGAGTGCACACACACACACACACTCCTCTTCTTTAACATCTGTACATCTGAGGACTCAGAGTTGCTTACACTCTCTTTCAGGTGTCCGCACTATAAGAAAAACAATCTCCTAAAGCACAGACACAAACTTAGCTAAATAAAGTAGGTAACTAGGCCCCTGTGCCTTGCTGTGTAAGGCAACAAGTGCAGAACCAAAGTCAAGAGTTGGAGCACTAAGTCTGGTGGGGAATAAAGTCAAGTTTGAGACTGGACACAGGAACAAGGAAACTGGGAAGAAGAACCCTGCCAATACCCAAGGCAGACAACTGAGGTGGACGGAAACATTTAGGGGCTCCATTTGGGGCCTGAGACGAGAAAGCATGCCATGGCAGTGAGAGTTAGTGAGGTACAACTAGCTGTTCACTTCATGGTGGCTGAAAAGCAGAGAAAAAGGGGGTGGCCAGAATCCCAACAGTTCCTTCAAAGATAGCCCCCCTGTGATAAGAGTTTCCTCCAACTATGCCATACCCCAACCCCACACCCCATTCTAAAGGATCTGTCACTTTTCAATAAAGCCACAGGTTCATGATCTATCAAGCCTTTACAGCAGTCCTTTGGAGGACATGCCTCACCCAAGCTACAGCACCCTGAAAGACAGGGCGCAACAGCAGCACTCTTTAAACAGGAGGCTGAGCTGCAACACATTCTGAGTGGCCAGCAGAAAGATGACCCGACTGAAAGCAGTCCCTTTAAACTTCCCCGAAAAAGTTACTGAAAAAAGATGGTTTGACCATGATAAAACTCATCTACAATCACCAAATCAGCTTATACTTCTTTCATTTAAGGGTTGTTCTAGAAGAACGAGCTTGCATGGGCGCGCACATGCTCGAGCACGCGAGAACACACACACACACACACACACACACACACACACACACACACACACACACACACACACACACACAGCAGGAGACCATGGGCTCCATGGAGCCACTATCATGGCTCATCTCCCTGGAACATTTTAAAATGTCTCATAGCAGCCCCCCCCCCAGGTCTATGGAGTACACAGCAATAATCTCTTCACAGTTCTAGAGTAACATAAGATGTAAACAGGTCAGGCCAGCTGAAACCACTCACCCCTCCATGCCATCTCAGTTTCCTAGGAGAATGTTTGTTCATTTTGCCACTGCCGGAACCAGAGGGCATGGGTGAAAACTATAAAACACATACCATTAAAAATGACCTTAAGTTTACCACTTATATGCCAACATTAAGAAAAAAAAAAAAGAGTTCTGGGTGTTGATGGTGCATGCCTTTAATCCCAGCACTCGGGAGGCAGAGACAGGCGGATCTCTGTGAGTTTGAGGCCAGCCTGGTCTCCAAGAGCTAGTTCCAGGATAGGCGCCAAAGCTACACAGAGAAACCCTGTCTCGAAAAACCAAAAAAATAAAGTAAAAATTTTAAAAAAGCTCTTCTAGACAGTTCTTTCTAACACATAACTTTGCATAAACATGTCACACCTTATGCTCTCTCCAGGACTTATGACCTCCAAAACTATGACCCCAAGACCAAGAAGTGCCACCACTTTAGCTCATTTCACGAGCTAGCCTTAATGTCATTTACCTGCCTTGGCAGATCTGCGTTCCTTCCTAGCTGCACTTGTACATCATGCCGTGGAAGCCAGTGAAGTCCAAGCACACCTTGCCTAATATGAACTTCAGCAGTACCCATGGCGTTCCAGAGTTGAGCAACACACGTGTCCTACTTTTACAAGCAAAGAATGGGGAGGAGTGTCCCCTCATTTTCTCAGGTGATAAGCTGAACCCTTCAGAGGGTTACATGGTAAATTAGGAAATGCCCCTATGTGCACTTACTTGATGTCCTGAAATTCTAACTGCAAATTACTGACAAAAAGAAAGGTACACTTTAACTAAAGAATGTTGGTAGCCTGCACTCAACAGTGCTGGGTTCTACCAAACAAATGATGGGAAAGCACCATCTTCCAGAAAACTGCAGGCAGCAGAAACCATCACAGATGGAAGGCACACAAACTAAGGCACTTTGCAGACACTAGGGACGACCAGCTATGTGACACCAGTGTTAGAAGAAAGCCTTCCCTCTCACACATGCCACTTTCACAAATGAAAAACATAAAATCCATTTTAAAGATTTTTTTTTTTTTCGGGGCTGGAGAGATGGCTCAGCGGTTAAGAGCGCTGACTGTTCTTCCAAAGGTCCTGAGTTCAATTCCCAGCAACCACATGGTGGCTCACAACCACCTTGAATGAGATCCAGTGCCTTCTGCTGGCATGCAGGCAGAAGACTGTATAGACTGTATTCATAATAAATAAATAAAATCTTTTAAAAAAACGATTTATTTTTTAATTTTATGTGTGCCTGAGTGTATGTATGTGCACTAGATTCGTGCAGGTACCCACAAAGGCCAGAAGAGGGCATGGAATTACCTGGGAACAGATTCCCAGCAGTTGTGAGCCACTGAACCGGGTCCCTCTGAAAAAGCACTAAGTATCCTTTATTGTTGAGCCACCTCTCCAGCTCCACATTTCATTTTAATAATAACAATGCAATCTGTCTTTCTAGAAGAAATCTTTCCTCCCTTCAAGTAATTTGTGCAAAATTCAGGTTCTGGTTTTCCTCTAAAATGCCTGGTAAGATTTGTCCCAAAGGAGACACTCAGGGCCCATTATCACCAGTAATATCAGCAATCATTGATTGTCTACCACATTCATGTCCCCAGATATCACACTACAGTATCCAAAAACAGGCATGTATCCATCATTCCAGAAGAAAACACACACAACATACCCATGACAAAACAATATCCAAGAAGGTGATAAGTGGTAACTACAGTGTAAGCAAAATGGTCCCACACTTTAAAGAGGGGGTGCTGATGAAGTGTGGCTCTTGATCTGTTTCAAGACTCTATGGAATAAGGACCTTACCTATGCTAGGCAGGTTGGATGAAGGTGGACACTTGAGATGGTAAGCTAAGAGCAAGCCAGCCTTGGCTAAAGAAAAGTTAGAGAAGATATACTCCCAAAGCAAATTAGGCAGGAAAAACTACTAACTCCAGTTCCATACGCAGTCCCTAGGAAATCCAGTTTACACTTTATTTGCATTTTCAATACCACCAGGTAAATACAGCATTGGCTCAAAACCTCCACCTGGTCATGCTAACTACAAGTTCCAAATCCAGGGGTGTGGGGGTGGGGTCTTCAGATGCAGGAACCACGGCAAATGAGAGTTCTGAGGATCCCCACCACCACCACCACTACCACAAATAACCAGATGATTCTTCAGGCTTTATTGGGCTTGTAGGATGCAAGGAAAACCTCAGGCACACCTCCAATTCAATTCCAGAGAATGAGTAAATCATAAAAATAGATCAACACCATGCAGCTGATACTGATGATCCAAACTGACAGGAATCAACAAGAAGACACCTCTAAGCGAGGGCATTTCTAGATTAGGTTAGCTCGAGAGGGAAGACCCTAGTTAGTTGTTGCTGGCAATATTCCTTGGGCTAGAGTTCTAGATGAGCAAAAAGGAGAAAGCCAACTGGGTACCAGTATTCATTCCCCTGCAGCCTTGTTTATAGACACAACTTGAGAGCCACCTCACTCCTGAGTTCCTGAGTGACTCCTGCTTGCCCTAACCTCTACCACCCACCACACCATGATTAAAAACATCAAAAGGCCAAGGGGAGGAAGACCAGGGCACAACAACAACAGTAACTCAGTCACCCAGAATATTTAGAAGCAGAAACTGTCAAAATACTAAATAGGTGAATTAAAACTTTTCCACTTTCAACCCTTTCATCAAGAAATTAACTCCTAGTACACAAGTATAGAAAATTACTATAAAACTCAGACAGTTGTTGATATAAATCTTAATTTAAAACATTACGAGGTATGCATATGACTTAACTATTTACTACAGATGAGAGCAAATTTAGCACTTTTTCTTTTACATAAAGAATGACACAGCACCTTCCATGTCTGTCAGAGTTAAATGATCATATTGACTGTTTAACTGCCAAAGCTGAGCTCAACACTTCACCTACATGCATAGTACAAGATGAGAGAATTACAGAGCCATTTTGGAAAGTGCTAGAAGTTCTGTCCTAATCTCAAGCAAAATTTTGTGTTTTTATGAAACTCAAGTCAACTTCACCATTTTAAAATCAAATATTCTAACACATACAATCCAAAGACATACTAATTTTATTTTTACATGTTAAAGAATGAGGATAGACAACTATTAAGTCTTTGTTTTCCATAATTAAACCACTGGGCTTCTAAAAGACTAGGAAACTTGTATGTACAACACAAACACTACAGTGCTAATACCACTGCAATCAGATTTGAGCCAGTACTTCAGGCAGCAATAGCTGGCATTATGTGGCATTATGTGTGGTGATAGTATTCACCGCAAAGTGCAACTGGCTTTTTTGGTGGTGGTGGCACACGACTTTAATCCCAGCACACGGGAGGCAGAGGCAGGTGCATCTATGTGAGTTCAAGGCCTGCCTGGTCTACTGAGTGAGTTCCAATGCTACACAGAGAAACCATGTTTCAAAAGATGAAAAAAACAAAACACCAGACTGTAGCTATAGTGAAGTCACCCAGAGCAACACAGGTGTGCACTGCCAACACCTTGAGTTCATTATGCATTTGTTTTTGATTTCTACACATTCAAAAGCCATTTATGTTGCCAAATTTGTCACAACATTCCACATTCAGTTAGGTGACCCACTGAACTGAAATTGCCAAATTAAACTCAGTTCAAATGAACTAGAAGCTAGGGTCAAGAAAATACAAGGTTATCTCACAAAAAAAAGATAACAAATTTTCATATATGAATAGAAAAGGGAAGTTAAAGAATGAAACAAAATCACGGAGATGGAAATGAGAGGCCAATCAATAGAGACACTAAGATGATGCAATAAATAACTACGTGAAACCCCGGGAGAGTAGAAGAGTTTCCTGATGCACACCAGCACTGAGGAGGCTGAGGGCAAGAGAATGCCAGTGCAAAGAGACCGGGCTACACAGCAAGAACTCAACAAAGGAAGAGCAAGAATAGATATAGAGAACAGTATTTGCAGACAGAATGGCCCAATAAGATACAAACTCACAAAAGCAGTATAACATATACCAAGCTTATTTGCAATAGAAGTATCATACAACATACAAGGTAGTAGAACTCCAAAAGAGCAAAGTCAAAGAAATGATCTCCAAGGCAACCAAAAAGACACTGGTTTCCAATAATGGAACTAGATTCAGACACAGACAAGCTCCTCAAGAATGCCGAGAAAGCACATGATGGGATCACACCTTGGAAATACCGCCAGAAAACAACCAATTTAAAAACAAAGAGAAAAAGAACCAATGAACTTGTTGTCTTTTAAATCACACCCCCACCCCCACCTGGGCTCAGGGACCTTAACATGGCCAAAGAGAGGTTGAAAAAAATCATAAGAGGCAGAGATCCAGAAGGACCAGAGTGAAACCTCCTCCTCTGGCCATGACAGGACAGATGCACTCAACTCACAGCAGCCGTTGTCTGTACAAGACCTGCACAAGAACATGCCAACTAAGCTTTTGGCATGTAGTTTCAAGAGGTTCAAGAGACCCCACCCACAGCTGAAGAGTTGATGACAGTTGATGGCTTCTGCATGTGGGAGAGTCAGTTTTCTTTAAGGGTGTGGCTCTGCAACTATGAGTGTGTGTGCATGTGTGTATATGGGCAGCCAAAAATTGGATTTAGTGGATTGTTTAAAATAAAATAGAGTAATGGGTAAGAAAGTAGGGAGTGGACCAGGCGTTGGTGGCGCACACCTTTAATCCCAGCACTCGGGAGGCAGAAGCAGTCGGATCTCTGTGAGTTCGAGGCCAGCCTGGTCTCTAGAGCAAGTGTAGCCAGGACAGGCTCCAAAGCTACACAGAGAAACCCTGTCTTGAAAAAAGAAAAAGAAAGAAAGAAAGAAAGAAAGAAAGAAAGAAAGAAAGAAAGAAAGAAAGGAAGGAAGGAAGGAAGGAAGGAAGGAAGGAAGGAAGGAAGGAAGGAGTGATTCTATAGAGTTAGGGGAGGGAGGTGAATATGTTCAAAACATACTGCATGAAATTCTTAAAAGAATTAATAAAAACAATATACTAAAATATGTTATTAGTTGAGAATAATCTGCTAGAACTATGGCATATTTTTTGGTAAACCCAATGGTAACCACAAAGCAAAGCATACAAAATTAGCATTAGGAAGAAGATGCATGTCCTAGTTTGCTTTCTATTGCCCCGATACACACCATTACCAAAAGCAACTTGGAGGGCCCAGAGACCCCAGCAGGAACTGACCTGATAGCCTCCTCCTTGAGGACTAGCTTTCATGATATAAGAAGAGCCAAGCAAGCTTCCAAAGGAGAGAAACAAGTAATAAATAGTCCCACCCTATGACATCTACCATTCTCAACAACAATCAGCATGGCACAATCACCCATCTGGGCAGTAGTGGCATGCATTCCTTGACAGTAACCAACAGTTCTCTATTTGGACTTAAAACCCACTCAACAAAAGGAAACTCAGGCCTGTTATTGAAAACTTAGCAACCACCCAGGGTTAGCTAAGTCATAGATCTTAGAGGAGAATCTACAACCTCCACTTTACTAAACCAGCATCATCCCTTGCTACATTCTAAGTATTTCACCCCTCAACAAGGAAACTTCTCTTTGTACCAGATGGAGTCATTACAGAAAACCACAATCGATCAAAATGCAGATTTGTGGAGCCCAGTCTCACCCAACTGATACATCTACAAAATGACTCCCAAACATAAGGCTCAGAACTGGGGCATGGGGGTAAGAACCAGGCGACCAGGGGTAGAAATGTCAGAAGTTACACCCATAAAGTCTCATCAGTAGGACTGACTAAACATGAGCTGAACAATAACAACACATATGGTAAAGTAGACAGGGAAAAGTTACCAGGCATCAACACTACACAGAAAACTACAAGCAACTAAGGGATACTGAGAAGAGAGAAATACCCTTCCCCAGGGAAGGGCACAACTGGTTATCTGGTTACCAGTGATTAGCCCTAAAAACATACATAAAAGTAATCGTATACAAACTAATCAGGTTGTATTTCTGTAATTTATATAATTGTATATCGTTGATTATAAAAAAGGAGGTCAAGGGTTTGAAAAAGACTTACTAATCCACCAGGGTAAAAAGTGTGATTCACAATAGGATGTTAGGACGGTTGAACACAAATACACATTAACAGAATAGAGAACAGAAACTATGATCATTTCAACAGATGCTGAAAAAGCATTTGATAAAACAACATTCCTCCAGGATAAAAACCCTCACAAACCAGGTAATGATCCCAATAAAGGGTATTGATGACAATACCATGGATAGCATTGTACTGGACAGGCAAAAGTTACATACTTTCCCTCTAAGATCTGGAGTTAAACACAGATACTCACTCATCACTTCTATTCAACACACTGAATGTCCTAGGCAGAGCAGAAGTAGCACACTGAAAAGAAATTCAGCTATCCCTGTTTGCATACAGTAACATTTCATATATAGAAAACTCCAACATTCCACCAAAACCTTTTGTGGAATACAAAATCAACATATAAAAATCAGCAGTGTTCTTCTATACTAACAGCAAAGAATCTGAAAAAACCAAGTAAGTCATCACATTTATAACTTATAACTGTAATAAAATAAAGTGAAAGACTCAAGAATGAACTCAGCTTTATCAGGGCAGGTGTACCTCATTGTACTGTCTATCATGCCCAAGATCCTAGGCTGGATCCTAACAACACACACACACACACACACACACACACACACACACACACACACACACGCGCGCGCGCGCGCGCAGGTGACTGCAAAACATTGACGAAAGACACAAAGGTAAAGATATATATACCATGTTCATGGATTAGAATCAACAATATGGTTAAAATGTCCATAATACAAAGAGTGATCTGAAGATAAATATGATTACCATCAAATACCAATGACATTCTTTCTTATAAGATCAGGACAAAGTCTAAAATTCATACGCAAAAATAAAAGGTTCCCAGACAAATAAAGCAATTTTGAGTAAGAACAAAAAACTTAAGAGGCATCATACTGACTTCAAACTATACTACAAAGTTATCATAAATAAAAGTGCTCAGTATGACATAGAAACAGACTTACAGAAGACAAGCAATGGTGATGCACACTTTTAATTTCAGCACCTGGAGGCAGAAGCAGGCAGATAGATCTCTGTATGTCTGAGGCCAGGCTGGTATACAGAGGGAGCTCCACAACTACACAGAGAAACCCTGTCTTGAATAAAAACTGACACAAATGGCCAATTGGAACATTAAAAATATTGAATATCAATAATGAGAAAAAATGTAAAGCAAAACCAATCAGCAAAGTGAGTCAGTGGGTAAATACACTCCCACAAAGGCATGGGGATATGAATTCAATCCCTGGAAGAAGAGGATGGATGCCGCTGAGTTTTACACACACACACACACACACACACACACACACACACACACACACACACACACACACGTATGCCATATACAGAATAATAAACCCTTAAAAACTACAATCAAGTACCTTCTGTTAGAATGACTTTATGAAAAACACAAAAGATAAGCAGTGGTAAGAGCACAGAGAAAAGGTAAATTCTGCACACTGATGGTGGGAGTGTGAACTGGTACCAGCACTGAAATAAAACTGTACAAGGTCCTCAAAATGAGAACGAGATCTTCCAGACGATCCAAAGGAAATAAAGCCAATATGCTGAAGAGGCATCTACACTCTGTTTACTGCAGCACTGTTCACAATCAACCAGATATGGAGAGGGCTTGAGCTCATCAACAGACGAATAAAGAATATCGAATAAAATAGTAGAATACCATTCTACCAATAAAAAGAAGTTTCCGTCGTTTGGCATGTTGGAAAAAAATGGAAGATATTATGCTAAGTGAAAGAAGAAGCCAAGGACAGAAAGATAAACACACCATGAACTTATTTGTAGGAAGGAATACACTCAAGAGTCTTCTGTATAGCAATGGGGACTTGCTTAATGAGGATATACTGTGTTACTGAAAATGTTCACTTGTGTACTGTTTTCATCGCAAAGATAACTCTGTGAGGCACTGTGTGTCAACTAGCCACATCTGAGGGATTGCACAACATACACACACTTTAACACAATAGCTTGTACATAATTGCATAGAAATGCATAGCAATGTTTTTAATGCAAATTTAAAAACCTTTAAAACAAAAGATGTTTGGTCTTTTACAAAAACCTATGTTCTTATTTATGCCTAATCAAAAATACGTTTTAGGGGCACCCAAGTTTAATGTCAGGAACCTTTGGCTAGAAAGATAGAAGGAGACTCCAAAGTTGTTCTCTAACTTCTGCTCACTCAGCATAAAGGTGTGTGAGTACAGCTGGACAGGGGTGCATGCATGCTGTGCACACACAAGCATGCTTTGGCTCAGTCCTAGCTGCTGGAGATTCAGAGTTAAGTCTATTCTATCCTGCAACTAGCAGGAGCTCTTTGGCCTCTGGAAGACTAATGTCCTACCCTTTTGCAGATTGTTCCTTTGCTTTTCATTCACAAAACAAGAGGTCCAATAGTCACTTAGTCACACATACTAAGGATCTACTACTATATACAAGATTCCATGTTAAGTGTTAGAGACATAAATGAAATAACTCCTCCCACATAGTGAGTGATAAAACAACTCACTACTGCTCAGGAAGCTAAGACCCACCCTCTTATCAAGGCAGATACTTAAGGGCAAGACTTTTCAGTACTCCCATCTGTAGAGCCTCAGGTCAAAACCATAACATTTCAATTTAGGGACAACCAGGAAAAAAAATGGCAAAACCACTGTCCCTTGACCTGGCCTTTGAAGCACATGCTGTTCTGCCCAGCCAGCCACAGATCACAGTGCTCATCTAAAGTTGGTCATCACTTCTGCTGCACAAATAATACCCTGTGAACAAACTGTATCTTTTTAAACAAAAATGGGACTAGGGCATTTTAAATCGGCTACAGGACACCACTGAGTACCCCTTTCTACACGCCTGTTGTAGAGGTGGGCTTTGTGTATTTTCTCACACAAACTTCACAGCTCTACAAGAGATGCATTGATCCCAACTTCACAGATGAGGAAACAGTTTTCAAGGCTAATTTACTCAACTTGACAGCTGGAACTCAGTAACAAGCTATTTGACTGCACACCGGGACTCTCCACCACTATACAAAACTTCAAATACAATTTTCTCTACCCCCACCCCCTTTAAAGTACTTATTTTATGTGTGTTTATTTGTGTGGGCACCAAGTGACAGTCCTCAGAAATCACAGTTCTCTTCCATAGATGACACTGGCCAAACATTGGTAGTGAGGTTTGGTAGCATGAGCCTTCACCTGCTGACCCCTCTCACTGACTGGCCCTTTTGTTTGTTTGAGACATGGGCTCACTATGCAAGCCCAGACTGTCCTGATCCTCCTGCCTCAGCCTCGGTCCTGAGATTACAAGTGTACTACTTCAACATCAACTTTTCATTGTAATATAGTCACAATGTTTCCACCCACTAAAGAAGTTAGAAGGACGCCTGAAAGATACTAACCAGGACACACCTACATTGGCTTTCATCACTTCAAATCATATCTCTATGTTACCTTTTCCCTCAAAACAAACTAACAAAAAACCCGGCCTCTCCCTTTGCACAGGTGGACGCATCTGTTCCCCAAGAGGTGCTTTTTCAGAGCACTGTCCAACACATACCTCCATCTCTCCCTATGAAATCTCTATACCAAGGCACTCAAAAACACCCTAAATAATCACAAACATTAGTTCTATTTATAAATGACATCTGTCAGAAAGAATGGTGAATAGGAAACAGGAGGCTATAGGATAAACAGGGAAAGTAACTTTACTAATTCACAACACAACAGTGATCAGTGTGTCATCATCCCCTTTACTCACCAAGGATACAACTTATGTATAATGTGCGCCTCTTGCCCAAACACTCACACAACAGTGAACACTCAAGACTAAGCACCAAAGCAATGATCTCATGTGGAAGTAAACCCCCACCTTGCTCACACTCAGGACTTTCTGTACTTTCCACGCCTTGGCCAGTAAGACATCTTGCCTACCTCCTAGACTCTACTGCGCCGATTCCCAACTAAGATGTGTTCATTCCTGGAAGCAAAGCTTCTTGGGAATGGAGAGTTTTCTCTTTATATCCCCCAGTGACCTAAGACAGCATACAGTGAATACACTGAGGCACTGCTAATATGTAAAATGGTTGAAAGGCAGAGGCAATTTTCAGTGATAGGTACAACATACTGAAGAAGAACAAATCAAGGGCAGGCAACAACCTTCCCCTTAAGTCTACAGAAGGCAGCCTCCTTCTAAGGACTTTTGTAAACATTTGTTTTTTAAAGGCAAGAAACAAACAAAAAACTTGCTCTCACTGCTGTCAACAAAGCTTCAGACTATGCCAAAAGCAGTAATACACACAGAAGGAAGCACACCTTGGAAGGCTCACACAGGGCTGTGAGCTTATTTCAATCCCTGAACACCAGGTCCCTAAAGGCATCATAAAGGTTGAGTCTGGATAGAATCTGGAAAGTTTTAAGTCTCTTAAAAGGATGTATTTATACATATGTGAAATCAGAGAACCACTTAGTCCAAAGGCACACAGCCTTTACCCTTCTGTACTCCCAGGAAGTCTACTTTGAAATACGTCAAGAAGTTACGTGGAGACATTCAGAATTCGTCCAAGATCCAGACCGATAACTCTCAAACTTGAAGTTAAAGCTGGCAGACCCGTCACCCATAACTCATCGTCTCGACTCTTAAGTACCCTTTCCTACTCCCAAGGCTGCGACGACAGCGCATCGGCGTTTAAGTTCAATTTCCTGGCTCCGGCCACAATGCTAACCTAATTAAAGCATGTGGTCAACGTTCAGCATTTTCGGTGCGATATTTTGCATCCCTCTGGCTAGTACCCGAGTGGAGACAGTCTCACGAGCCCCCCGCGAGGCGACACCCGGTCCACCAAGCTCTAGCAAACGGGCAGGAAAAGCACCCCCGCGCCTCCCACGGACCCTGCCCCGCGCAGGCACGGGCTCCCCTCGCCAGCAGCACTTTGGGCTGAGTCTGAGCAAGTCGCTCGTGTCAGCGCCACTTCCCCCCAGCCCGGCAACTCCGGCGCCCCCGCCCGCCGCTCGCTCGGGGGGCTGGCGCACGCTTCCCGTCCAGCAAGCGGGGCACCGAGGCCCGCGGGCCGGGGGCGCCGCCGGGGGGAGGGGAGTACCTCGTACAGCTCCTCGGAGGCCATGGTGGGCGGCGCAGGGGCGCGGCGGGGTCGGGGCGCGGCACCCGGCGGCAGACACTTTGTTCCAGTTGGGTCCCTGCGTGGCCTGCGCTTCCTGATCCGCGGCCGGCGCCGGGCGCAGTGCACGGACCAGCCTCTCGCTCCGGGCGGCCGGTGCGGGCCGGCGGCAGCGGGGTTGTGCGCAGGAGCAGCTGCGCAACGCGCCCTGGGCGCCCGCGCTCAGTGCCCGGAGGGCCGGCTGAGGCTCAGGCGCGGGCTCATCACGCCCGCTAGGGGCCGGACGGACTGGGGCGGGCGCGGCGGCGAAGCGGGCGGTGCGGCGGGATCCGTGGCTCCCGGTCTCCGGTGTAGTGCAAAAAGCTTCCTACTTGCGACCGAAAAACCTGCCCCGGCTACTGAGCATGCCCAGTGCTGCCGCCCGGCCCGGCGGAGCAGTACTCCCGCGCTCCGGGTTTTCGGGCCGCCCTCGCGGGAGGGGCGGGAGGCGGCGGGGCGGGGCGGCCGAGGGGAGCACCGACTCCGTTCCGGGCCTGGGCGCGGGCGGCGGGCTGCAGGGAGCGAGCCAGCAGGAAGGGGAGGAGTTGGGTGGGGTGGGCGGAGCCGTGGAGGGTGGTGGGCGGAGCCAGCTGTTGTGGGCGGGGCTCCGAGTTGCCCAAGTCCGGCTCCCCGGGGTCCTCTTGGCCACGGCACCGCCCACCGGCCCTGCCTGGACGTGGGCGCTAGTTGCCCGGCAGAGGGCGGGACCGGGCGGCGCAAGAGGGTCGTGGAAGAGGTTGACTGTGCGGGCTAGGGCAGGTAACCCAGCCCGAAGTTGAGCCAAAAGGGACCTGGCGGGCTGGTGGGCTCGCGCCTGGAGTCGCGACCCGACGGCGGTGGCCGTGCTGTTAGCGCCTGTGGCCGGGAGAGCGCAGTGGCTGCCTCCGTGCGCCCGCAGCGGGCGCCGGACAGGGACAGCGCCAGCAAGCTAGGGGCCAGCGGTGTGGCCAGGTGGAGGCTCCCGCCCTGCCACGTGCCCGCCGCCCCTACGGCCGCAGCCAAGACCCGGAGCCAGGACCGCGCGCCCCGCCGCGTGTCGCCAGCTGGGCCTCCTACCGGGGTGGGATCTGGGCGCGGGGGAAGGCGGCGCGAGGGCGCGGCCGTCTAGCTCTGCCCGCAGCTTCCCCACGCCAGGCCTCGGGTTCCTCCTGAAGTGTCCACCTTCCCTTAAGGGGAACGGAGAGGAGTGCTCCGAATGTGGACTCCCGGAGGTCTGCGTTCTAAAAGGACCAAAGCTGTCAATGGTGACGCGTCTTGTGGGCACCGGGTGGACAACACTCCCTCTCCGTCTGCTGCAATTGGCTGGCCTTTCCTCTTGTTATAGGTGAGATGGATAGAGTGGGCCCGGTCTGCACGGCTCATCTACCAGGAAACTGGACGTTTTTCTGTCGTTGGCCAAAGAGGCTACCGGACCAGCTTCCCCAAACAGTCAGCAACACAATGGAACGTCCCCTCGGGGCACTACAGATACTTTCTCCTTCTATGCCGTACCATCACTTCCCTCTACTCCCAATGCTTCCTCTCGGGCGCCACCCCTGCCCTCAAAGATCCTAACCGACCTCCTAGACGTTGGGCTCATCATACCAGTTTTCTTCTTAAAACCCAACTGGTTTGTGTACAACAGCATTCTAACTGCCACAGACGTCTAGAAGTTCCCCGCCTTGCCCATACCCAGATTAAAAAACAACAACACGCCAGCTCCTTGAGTGCGTGGCATTACAATCCCCAGTTCTTCAATAAGGTACCCATGCTTGTGACTGCCATGACTGCAAAGCCCCCTTAGACTCCTACCACCATCACGTCGAAAGCCTGCTCTTCCGGACTTCCCTCGGGGGATTCCCAAGGCACTCAGTGCGTGCTCCATGGTAGCGTTATTTCCTATATTTTAGTGTTTATCCACTCATCTTCAAATTTGAGTTTCCTGCCCCAAACACTACCCTGTACACATGAAATAAGTTGATATTCAATCAGCAGGGATTCCAAGTGGCCAAAGAAAGACCAATTAAATTCCTAAACAAGAACCACAAATTAAGGAGTCCTACTCATCAACTATTTAAGGCGCCACAAGCTCCGCCTTTCCCAGGTGGCTCAGCCAATGCTGTCCCCACCTCCAAACAGGCCTCCTCACTTAGCAGTTTCTTTGTTTGCTACATAGGAGGTTCATCTCAAGTCCTATTAATTCATCAGCATACTTGTTAAACTCCTCGAAGCTAAGAATTAGGACTTTACCCAAAAGCATCTCAAAGCCAGTGGCGCACCATGTTAAGTGCTCAAGGGATGACCCAACACCATACAAGCAAACTGAAAAAAATATATATAAACAAAACAAAGCAGGCATCCTCGACATTCAATGAGCAGATTAACATCTCACATTCAAACCCATGTACAAGAGTGGATACCAAAATAAGTATAAACATTGCTATTTCCACCAAGCTCACACTCATCACTGCTACTTTCTAAACAGAATGTATTAACTATTCTCAAGGTATTGCGCCGTGTTATCGCTAAAGAGCCTTCAGTGCTATCCCTGCTGCCCTTCCAGAAGGAGAAAAGTGGCTGGAGATACAGACACAGAGACCACAATCAGACGCTAGGCTAGTATATAGAGAATAATCCTTCCCCGTGGTAGAAAAAACAGCCTGGGGTTAGGGATGGGAGGGTTAAGAGCCTTAGTAAAGTCACCCAGAAAAGTTCACATTTTAACAACATCGAAGACCTAAATTATGACTAGCCACAATTAGTCCTCTATGTAGAAGGTGTAGCTCCTAAGCAGACTCTGCCCAAGCATTAGCAAACCATTCTTCTAGAAACTCAGCACCAATTGCCTCTCCTCCAATGAGATGGCTTTCACGGCAGGAGACCTGTACTCAGTTTCTCAATTAGTGATCCGAAAATCTAACCACACTTTCAGCTGTCCATTTGCCTCCTCTTCCCTGACCTTCTTGCTTCCCTTCATTTAAAAAAACCACTGGATTATCAAATGCTATTTTTCCTATGTTTTTTACATCATCCGTTGGTTGAATTTACCTTACTTTCAAATGCTGCTTTCCTCCCTCACTTTTTAATATAAACATTTTATCAGTACTTATAACAAAAGTAAATATGCTCAAGATCACTTTGTGGCTTTGAATTCATAGCATCTTTATGAAATAGTGCAGTTTTTACCAGAGTTACCAAGACCACGTGTGTGGGTGTACAAGTACTTTGTGGATTAAGAAATCAATTTCCCAAATGCTTCCAGAAGACTGTACCAAAAATACAAAGCACACAGTAGTATCTTACAAGGTCCACAGTACACAAGTGCACACAGTACAAATCTTAAAAGGTTATGGAAGTTGTCGACACCAGACAATGGACACACGTGACTACAGCACACGTCTGTGACACTAAGCTTGAGCTCTTACCTGACTGGAAGCAGTGGGGGAGATTCAGTCCATTTTACTCCTTCTTCAGAAACTCACAAGCCAATACTACTCAAGTACAACTCTTCGACCAGCCACCATAGCTATTTTCCATCTCTGGAGAGCAATGACTGAAAACAAAATTTGAGGTCTCTTCTTTCTCCCGTCCTTCTCCTACAGCCAACGCAGCCAACTGCTGGTCCTATTCTTCCAATAATCTGCATGCCATCTACATTTGAATCCCAAGGCATGCTGGAGGAGATGGGGGATGGGACTTTAAAGACAAAAGAAGCCAAAATCAAGCACCAAAAGCTCTCTAAGCCAAAGGCATTTTCAGGATGGGTAGCTGTGAAAGGCTACAGATCAAGCAATTCTGTACCCCAAAAGCATACTCCATCTTGGCTACTGCCTCTAAAGCTCAGAATTTAATTATGGATCTTATGAAGAAGGGACCTAAAGTTGATTTGTTTAAACATAATGGGGCTAAAAGGAAATTAAATACCATTCTTGTTATAGGCTATCCATTCCACAAAACTAAGTGGAATTCCCATCTCTATCACCTGCAGAGAGAGAGAGGAAAAACTCAAAATTAGGAAGAAAGCAAGAGCAAGAGGAATGGGAAGTCAGGTACTGTGTTCTCTGCACTTAGAGGCAACCATTCTTTCCTGAAAGCTTAAATTGTATATACTAGTGCCTCTTCAAGCCAGCTAGTATCTGACTGCTAGTTTCACCCCCATTTCCTTCCCTGGTTGAACAGTCAATCTCCTATTTCAGCCTCTCCTTCCCACTCAAGACAGGACCTATGTGATATCTTTCCCAAGCCATTATTGCTTCCTGTCCAAGCACCACCATTTAGTTTTTTGCTCTAGAGAGGTCAGCTCTGAGACTTCTTTGCATTTGATTTCAACAATTTCTTCTTAAACTGAGGAACCACTACCGCTCAGCCGGGCAATTTGCAGTTAAAGGTCCCTTCCTTCCTTCCTTCCTTTCTTCCTTCCAGTACTAGGAACTGACACATTCTAGGCTAGCATTGGACAACTGAGCTACATCCCCAGCAAGGGTCATTTTTTTTTTTCCAACTAATACTCTGCTTTCGACTTTTCCCTGTTTTGTTTCTTTAGTTTGGATTTCGGTTTTTCCAGACAGGGTCTCTCTGTGTTGCCCTTACTGTCCTGGAACTCACTCTGTAGCCCAGGCTGGACAAAGATCCACCTGCCTCTGCCTTCCAAGTGCAGATTAAAGATGTGTGCCACCATCAGCCAGCAACTTTCCCTTTTTTATTTAGCTCATGGTGATTCACCAAAATAACCTCTATATTTTATTAAATTATTCTAATCAAACAGAAGCAAGGAAGTTTTTTTTTAATTAATAAGGGTGTACAATATCCCAACTTCTGAAAAGAGAAAAGACCAAAAATTATAGAGAGAGCAAATAGCCACAGGTATCCCCATGGATCTCTGGTTGACTTTATGCCAGAGTTAGCTCATTTTAGATCCTTGAAAAAGCAGCAAGTAACTTTCCCTTGAATTATTGTGATAATTAATTACATTTATTACTCAGCTGAGACCACCCAGCAATCTCTAACCCTCAGAGAGGAGATGCCAGGGGATATTTTGGCTAATAAGGAAATTAAGAACAACAAGGTGGCCAAAAGCAACCAGAACCCAGACTTAGCCCAGGACCTGGGCGAGAATCAAAGAGAATGAAATCTAATGAAAAGAGTAAGTGAATTTGGAGGCCAGACAGGAATATGAAAACACAAGGTAGTACTTGGTTTTGTTTGCTTTATGTCACTCTTATTCTCCAGACCACCACCAGCAGCAGCAACAGAAGCACCTTTGAACTTGTTAGAAGTGTACATTCTCTGGGCTAGAGCTTTAGTTCCATAATAAAACACTTGCCTAGTAAGTGCAGGGCCATGGGTTCAGTTCCTAGATCCTCATACCAAGAGAAAAGTATAAATGCATTTACCCAGCAATCTATTCAGCTCAGAAGGCCCATGGAATGATTCTAATGCAAGCTAATGTGTGAGATGCAATGGTTTAGATCAATGTATAATATGTATATATATAAAACTAAGCTACAGGCTTCAAGCCATTAGTGGATCATTAAATCATTTTAGATCTTAAGTAGCATCTTTTAAATGACAGAATGGAATGCACAGAATGGAATACACCTGGAGAAAGAACTAAGTGCATCTGTCACTTTGTCAAGAGTCACTATTGTGTAGTAGACTTCTGTTTATATAACACACACACACACACACACACACACACACACACACACACACACACACACACATATATATTCATGCTAAATATGTGTGGATATACATATATACCCATGTGCATATGTATTCACATGTACTAAATCATAATATTTGTGTATATATGTGTGTGTATGCATATGTTTTGTTTTAGTTTCATTTTTGTTTTTGAGACAGGAACTCACTATGTAGAACTGTCAGGCCTCAAATTCATAGATATCTGTCTGCCTGAGTGCTGGGATGAATGATGAGAGCCACCACACCTGGCTACAAAATACGTTTTTACATTTTGAGCTATGTCAAGATTTTTGAAAAATAATATTTGAAAAGATCAGTAACACTTGCAAAATTAGGTGGTCAATTATATATGCATTGTATTGTTGAAGTGCTTTAAAAATCAGTCTCTTAAATGATCCTTTTAAGTAAGGCATTTTTGCCAGCATGGTGGTGCATGCCTTTAGTCCTAGCACTCAGACACCAAAGGCAGGTAGATATCTATGAGTTCAAGGACAGCCTGGTCTACGTTAGAGAGCTCCAGGGTAGCTAAGACTATATAATGAAATGTTGTCTCAATATATTGATTTCTTATGGGATTTATGTGTGGTCATACACGCCATGGCACATATGTGGAGGTCAGAGGACAACTTTATGAAGTCAGTTCTCTCCTTCCTCCTTTACATAGGTTTCAGAAATAGAACTCGGGTCCTCAGGCTTTGAGTGGAAAGTGCCTTTACGCAATGTGTCATCTCACTACCACCCTTCTGCCCTGCAATTTTTAAGTTAAATTCCTTTTTTTTAAACTCTTAGCATGTATTTACTTATTGTGTGTATGTGTCTACTCATACCACAGGGCATGCATGGAGGTCAGAGGACAATATGCAGGAATTGGTTCTCTCCTTCTACCACACAGAATCTGGGAACCAAACCCAGGCTATCAGATCCAGCAGCCCTGAATCATCCTTTTTTGTGTGTAGTATACATTATCGATTTTTAAAAAAATGATCAGATTAGGTTCCCTTCTGAACTACCCATACCATGTCAATCTCATTGGACTAGTGAGAATGTATTATATGTATAACATAACGAGTATATTCATACAAGTGAGCCTGTGCACGTGTGCAAAAGAAGCTAAATATCTTCAGTTACTCTCCACCTTGTTTGTTGTTTGTTTGTTCAAGGCATGCTCTCTTCCCAAACCTGAAGTTCATTTATTTAGCTAGGCCAGCTATCTAGTGAGTTTTCAGAGTTTCTTCCCGTCTCCCCTACCCATCACCGCCCTTCCAAGCACTGGGGTTACAGCTGTGCACCACCACACTCAGATCCTCATGCTTGCTTGCAAGGATTTTACCAGCAGAGCCAATTCTCCAGCCCCAATTTTATATTACATATCTTGAGCCTTTCCTTCTAGAGAATCTAACAAATTAAACAACATGGATGAAAATTTAATTTGGTCAATAGAAATACTGAGAGAGAGGAAGAGAGACAGACAGACAGGCACAGAGAGAGACACAGAGAGGAGAGAGGGAGGAGAAAAGAAGGAAGGAAGGAATGAAGAAGAAGAAAGAGAAAATGAACACAAAAGCCCTTGGCCTGTAGTGGGAACTGTTCTAAAATCCTTACAAATATTAAGCTCTTTAATTCAACAAACACCTAATGAAACTATAGCTAACATTTACAGAGATCTCTAAGCAAGCACATCCATCCACAGAGCACCTTTAGGGACGGACGCACAATGCTACTGCCTGTATGCCAGTTCATGAGGAAAGTTCAATCCATGCTCAGGTCCATGCAAATTTAAGACCTGAAAGGCTGAATCACTAAGTTGTAGCACAAATTCTAATAGGTCTTATCAATAAAAACCCTGAGTCAGATATCGGGGTAAAGGCTGAACTGTCAGAGAAGTAAAGGAACCAGCCACAAGAGAGACCTCGAGCTTCTCCTGAATCCTCAGACCAAAGGGCGATCCCATCCCTGTGATTCCTCAGACTGACTGCTGTTCACACTGCCTTGCACTCCTGTCTACCTCCACCTTATATTCTTCTCTCTGCCCAGCCATATCACTCCTGTCTCCATCTTCCTAGTGCTGGGATTAAAGACATGTGATCCCAAGTGCTGAGATCACCTTTGTGTGAGTTGTTTCTCTTTTACACAGATTCAATCTTGTGTAGCCCAGGGTGGCCTTGAACTCACAGAGATTCACCTATCTCTGCCTCCCAAATGCTGGGATTAAAAGCATGAGTCACAATGCCCAGCTTGCTAACGTTTTCTTATTTTAACGGATTTAGAAAAATTGTGAATTTAGCTCAGTCCCCACATACTCTGTACTCAGGCTCCCCCGTGATTAATGTCTTCTGATACTCTTGTATTTGTCACAACTAATGAAGCAAGACTGATACTTTTTGTGTATGTGGTGATGGGAACTCAGCTCAAGACTATATGCCCGCTAGGTGCACACTCCACCCCTGGGCCAACCCCTGGTTCATCACATTAGCTAAGTCTGTATTTTATTCAGAAACCCTTAGTGTTTTGCTTTCGTTTTTTGGTTTTTGGTGGGGGGTGGGCATTGGTTTAGTTTGGGGGGGTTGGTCTTGGGGTTTAGGGTTTCTTTCTTTTTTCTTTTTTTTTTTTTTTTTTTTTTTTTTTTTTTTTTTGCTTTAGTTTGGGATGAGGATTCAAGACAGGGTTTCTCTGTGTAACAGTCCTGGCTGCCCTGGAACTTGCTTTGAAGACCAGGCAGGTCTCTAACTCTCAGAGATCCTCTGGCCTCTGCCTCCCAAGTACTGGGATTAAAGGTGTGCCTCACCATCACCCACCTGAAACCCTTAGTTTTTACCCTTCCTTTCCTTAGGCCGGCGTGCCAGGTGGGTACCACCTGGTTGCTTTGGCTGATCATGACTGTGACAATTTCTTCCACCTCCCTTCTATTTAATGACCTTCTCAGTTTTGAAGCATATGGCTCATTTGCTCCAGGAGGCCATTTGCAGACTCCCCATGCTGGATTGTGTCTGATGGTGGAGTCTTCTTTCATTAGACTAGGGTTTATGTTTGGGGAGAGTGACAGTGTAGGTTCTTACCTATTCTTTTTTTTTTTAAGATTTTATTTACTTATTATGTATTTACAACATTCTGCTTGCATGTATATCTGCACACCAGAAGAAGGCACCAGATCTCATAACAGATGTTTGTTAGCCACCTTGTGGTTGCTGGGAATTGAACTCAGGACCTCTGGAAAAGCAGTCAGTGCTCTTAACCTCTGAGCCATCTCTCCAGCCCCAAATACCATTCTTATCACTTCTCATCCTACTCAGGGTACATCCACCCAACATTGCTTGTTGACATTTGTTATCACTTGACTGCAGTGCTTGTCAGGTTCCTTACCCCATCTTGCCCTCCTTTTCCTGTTTCGTGCTGTGCTCTTGGGTAGGGAGTCAAAATACGTAGCCCTTCTTGGGGAGCAGGACATCTAGAAAGGTATTTGGAATTCATGCAAATAAGAATTTGCTTCTCCTCCTCTACTCATTAATTCATTAATCACTAATTTCCATCAGTCCAGCCCCCTGGATGTTGGTCATATACTTTAGATAGTAGTCCAACTGCTTTACCTCTGGGCAGCAGGGTTTTCTGTTGACTCTTTTGACTCACTCTCCCCAGCACAGGGATTGTGTGTTTTGAGCATTTCCATTTTTTCTGGCACTATAAGATGTTCCAAGATCATCTTGAATATTTTCCTAGAACCAGCCACTAGAGAAGCATACTAGGAAGCAAGATCTGGCTACTGAGTGTGCGCAACTGCTAGTGGTGATTTTTAGGGTTTTGACTGGATTATACTTAAACTGCTGAGCTTAAAAACTAAAAGAATGATGAACTCAGAAGGTAAGGTTCGGAAAAGGCCCCGTGTAAAGACTTGGGTGTGAAACATGATATCTCTGAGGATCTAAAGAAGCTGGAATGCAGAGACCAGGGAGAGGGACTTAAGATGGAGTGTAGAGGCAGATGAGGCAGGTGAGCCTAGTGGTCATATAAATGTCCTAAACAATAATCTGGCATTACTTTTTTAAAAAGATTCGCTTATGTGTATGTGTATCTGTGAGTATATGCCATGCATGTGTGGGTCCCCATGGAGGCCAGAAGAGGGTATTGGATCCCCTAGAGCTGGTTGTAGACAGTTGTGAGCTGCGCAATGTGGGTGAAGGGAACTGAACTATGGTTCTCTTAAAAGAGTACCAAGTGCTTTAACTGCAGAGTCATTTTTCCAGCCCACTGATCCATATTCTTAAAAAGCTTAGCTTTTACAGGGTATGATGACACATGCTTGTAATGCCAGCAAATGGGAGGAGGGAGATGGAAACAACTGCAATTCACTTGGCTGAGTACTGAGTTTGAGGCTAGCCTACATAACGTGCTGTGTCTACAAACAGGACTGGGTGTGGTGGTCCTTTAATCCAAGGGCTCACACTGAGATAAGACAAGTAGACAGTTATCTGTGAGTTCAAGGCCAACTTGGTCTACAGAGAGTTTCAGGCCAACCAGTGAGACCCTGCCTCAAACAAATAACCACCAACCAAACAAATAAAATCTTGAATCTAAGATATAGAATCAGTGATAGACCCACAAATAACTTAATGGAAAAAAACAAAAAAAAAAAAACCAAAAAAAACCCCAAAAACCCTGTGGCATATATATATATATATATATATATATATATATTATATATATATATATGAATTTTATTCATAAAGAATAAACCATGGTGGCTCATATCTGTAATCCCAGCACATAGGAGGCTAAGGAGGGAAGAGTGACGTAAGTTCAAGGCCATCCTGGCCTACAGAGTGCATACTGCTCTTTCTGAGGACCCAAGTAAAGTCCTAGTACCCACCTCAGGCAGCTCATAACTGCTGTAACTCCAGCTCCAGAGGATCTGACACCCTCTTCTGGAGCTGCACTCACATGTGCACATCCCCGCCCTCTCCCCCATATATATACCCAATTAAAAATAAAATGATCCTGCCGGGCGTTGGCAGCGTAGGCCTTTAATCCCTGCACTCTCGAGGCAGAGGCAGTCAGATCTCTGTGAGTTCGAGACCAGCCTGATGTGTAAGAGCTAGTTCCAGGTCAGCCTCCAAAGCCACAGAGAAACTCTGTCTCAAAAAAACCAACAAAAAAATTATTAATCAAAAAGTAAATAAAATGATTCTTTAAAAAAAAAAGTTACTTGCAGGAAAATGGATGGAACTGAAGCTCATCCTGTTGAGTGAAATAAGCCAACTAAGAAAGACAAATACCAGAATTCTCTTGTATACAGACTCTATATGTGACATGAAAGAAAAAGAGGGACTATTTGAGGGGAGGAAGGTGGGAAAGTGGACAATAAGAGAGGATAATGGGGTGAATGTGTATCTGAGAAGATGGCATAATAAAACCCATTATTCTGTATGCTACTTTAAAAAAATCCAAGCAAATACAAAAGAAAAAAATGGCTCTACGAAGAGTAGGCATTTTTTTATGCCTGAGTGAGGCACAGAAAGAGCAGTTTATTCTGATTATTCCACTAAATTTGATGTGCTGTACTTGTTTTAGTGTGTGTGTGTGTGTGTGTGTGTGTGTGTGTGTGTGTGTGTTTGTGTGTATGTGTGTGTGATTGTCTATTTAAAAATACTTAATTATTTCAACATAAATTTTTGATGCCTTTCATTTGCTGATGCCCACAGTAACCAAGCATCACATTGAGGTCATCCTATGCAACAATAAATAAAAGTGACAATACTGGATATTTAATTTCACTTTTTATTACAAACGAAAAACTTTCACCACGAGGAATGGTGCCTGCTAAGGAGATTTTGTAGGCATCTTCAGTCAGTGTAACACAGTTTTTCTTTCTTTTCTTTCTTTCTCTCTCTCTCTTTCTTTCTTTCCTTTTCAAGATTTATTTATTTCATGTGTATGAGTGTTTCATCTACATGTGTGCCTGAAGGCCAGAAGAGGACATAAGATCCCATTACGGATGGTTGTGAGCCACCATGTAGTCACTGGGAATTGAACTCAGGACCTCTGGAAGAGCAGTCAGAGCTCTTAACCGCCTAGCCACCTCTCTAGCCCCATAGTTGCTTTCTAAACCTAGTTTAAAGAAAGTTTTGCAGGGAATAGTGACCAATAGCTTTAGTACCAGCACTGTGGAGACTGAAGCCAGCAGATCTCTGAGTTCAAGGCCAGCCTATAGTGATTTCAAGGTCAGCTAGGACTACACAGGGAGACCCAGTCTCAGAAACAAACAAAGCAAATACAGAAACTT
This sequence comes from Cricetulus griseus, assembly GCF_003668045.3. Taxonomy (NCBI): domain Eukaryota; kingdom Metazoa; phylum Chordata; class Mammalia; order Rodentia; family Cricetidae; genus Cricetulus; species Cricetulus griseus. Next base: position 255,469,108 of record NC_048596.1, on the reverse strand, counting down.
TAGAAACTAAATCATGAATGCATATCAGATTTTGATATCCACAAAAGTGATCATTATATTTTATTTTCATTTAAAATTTTTTTTGTTTTGTTTCATTTTTTGAGACAAGGTTTCTCTATGTAATAGCTCTGGTTGTCCTAGAACTCACTCTGTAGACCAGGCTGGCCTTGAACTTACAGAGATCCAGCAGCCTCTGCCTCTCAAATGCTGGGATTAAAGGCATGTGTCACCACTGGCCAGCTTATTTTTTCTTTTTTAAAATGTATTAACATATAAAAAAAAGTGTCAACTTTTGGTGTTGGGATTTGCTTAATAAGGTTTTGGTATATTTAACATTTTATTACTTACTTTTGTGTGTTAATAATGTGTCTAGGGTTATGAATCAATGTTCATGAGGAAAGTTGGCCTGAAATTTTTCTTTCTTATGTCTTTGTCAGGCTCTAATATGACAGTTACACAGGTCCTCAGAGGCTGGTATCTTATCCATTAGGCTGCTGGTCACAGTGACTGTACAGATCTCATAGAAGGTGGCAAATGCTTCCTTTTCCAATGTTTAGTCTGTGTATCAATGCCACTATTTCTTTTTTCAGTGATTGTATGCATTTGCTTTCTAAAATTCTCAGGTGTTAGAGCATTTTTGTTATAAATTACCAAGATAAATATTCAAACTTTGCTTTTTTTTTTCTTTGATTTTTTGAGACAGGGTTTCTCTATGTAGCTTTGGAGCCTATCCGGGCACTTGCTCTGGAGACCAGGCTGGCCTCGAACTCACAGATATCCGCCTGCCTCTGCCTCCTGAGTGCTGGGATTAAAGGTGTGCACCATCAATGACTGGCCTCAAACTTTTTCTTAAAAAAAGATTTTCTTTATTTTTTATAAAGATTTTATTCAGTTAAAAATAAAATAAAAAATTTAATACAATTTTTAATTTTATTTATAAATAAAATCTTATTTACATAATATTATTTTATCAACCATATAGTTTTATATTATATGCATAGGTGTTTTGTCTGGAAATATGCCTGTGTTTCATGTGCATGCAGTGCCTGAAAAGACCAGAAAAGGGCATCAAATCCACTGGAACTGGAATTACAGACAGTTGTGAGTCATGGATGTTAAGACTCATGGATGGGTTCTCTACAAGAGTAGCCAGTGATCTTAACTGCTGTTCTCCAGCCCCAAGATTCATATTATTTAAGAAGGGTTCAAATCTCCTGTTTATTCCTGTAAAATTTCAAGTTCAGCAACAAGAAGTCCCACCAAAAATCTAGGATTGCAGGGTCTATAGTAACGCCTCATTCTAATTCATCATTTTTTTTTTAATGTGGGTTAGTGTCATACCTGCATATCTGTGTGTGTACCACATGCATTCTTGATGTCCAAGCTGGCCAGAAGAGGACATTGGATCCCTTAGAACTGAAATTATAGGTAGTTATGAGCCACCATGTGGGTGTTGAGAACCAAATCTATGTCTTCTGTACGAGCAGTGGATGGATGGCTCTTAACTGCAGCTCCTTAAATTTCAACTTTTTTTTTGAAATTTAAAAGTTCACATGTCACAAATGTCCACAAATTTTATAAATACTCTATAATACTTGAAAAAACCCCCTCCATATTCTGCAGCTGTACACAATGTTCCCTGTCTGTCTGTCTAGATTGATATGTATACAAACTAGTATTTATGTTGATCAAGTCTTTCAATTACTGGGACAGGTATATTAAACCTTGCCAATATGTTGTGAATTTATCTATTATGTCTTTGGTTCAGGTTTTGCTTTATATATTTGTTTAAGCCGTGTTGTTTGGCACACATATTTACAATTGCCATATTTGGCTGGTAAAGGAAGAGCTTTTTTAGTGTAATGACACCAATAAGGCTTTTGAGTTTAAGTCTACATTTTGAAATCAAGGCATCCATAACCAGAGCCAGTGAGATGACTTAGGGAGTAAAAGTACATGCCCCAAGTCTGACTACCTGAGTTTAATTCTCAGGACTCATGCAAAACAAGAAAACCAACTCCTGCAAATTGTTTTCTGACCACCACATATGCATCATGTCACATGCACACACACACACACACACACACACACACACACACACACACACACACAAATAAATAGAACGTCTTGAAAATATGGAGGTGATGGGTATGGTGGTACATGTAGGTGGATCTCTGTGAATTTAAGTCAGCCTGGTCTACAAAGCAAGTTCCAGGTCAGTCAGAGATACCATGTAAGACCCTGTCTCAAAAAAAAAAAAAATTCTACAATCAATGAATAATAGAATAAAATTAAAAATTGTGAAAAATTTTCAACAACTAGATTTCCTTTGATTTGTGTTTATGTGATAGAAATGTCTCCATCTTTGCATTTTTAGTGTGTTGGATCCTGACATTTTACCTATGTTCCTTATTACTAAACATTTCATTTTTAAATTCACCTTGACAAGCTTTGCTCATTCATTGGTTTGTTTACACTAAGGGGAATTACTGATCTGTGCAGTTTTTATTCCATCTGTCTCAGTTGGGGTTACTATAGCTATAACGAAACACCATGGCCAAAGATACTTGGGAAGGAAAGAAAGGGTTTATTCAGCTTTGTTTCCTCATGGCAGTACATCATCACATCGTATTAGAACAGGAATTCAAGCAGACAAGGGACCTGGAGCCAGGAGGGATACAGAGGCCATGGATGAGTGCTGCTTACTGGCTTGCTCCCCATGGCTTGCTCAGCCTGCTTTCCTGTGGAACTCAGGGCCACCAGCCCAGGGGTAGCACCACCCACCATGGGATGGGCCCTCCCCCATCAATCACTAAGAAAATGCCTTACAACTGGATCTCATGGAGGCATTTCTTCAAGTAAGGCTCCTTCCTTTCAGATGACTCTAGCTTGTGTCAAGTTGACATAAAACTAGCCAGGACACCATGTCACCCCCCCCATTTATTTTTTCATTGTGCAAGCATGTGTCAGTCAGAGGACAACTTGTGAAAGTCTTTTGACCATGTGGGTTCTGGTGATTAAACTCAGCATCAGGATTGCAAGGCAAATACCTTTATTCACTATGCCATCTCACTGGCCCTGATTCCACCAAACTATGCTATTTTGTGTTTTTGTATTTATCCACCCCTTCTGGATTTCTCTTTCTTTCTTTCATTTGTTAGTTTCAGGTAGATTAAGAAGTTTAAAACAAATGTTTTTCTACCTTAAAGTCAGGTTTCTATTCAATATATGGAGATAAACTTTTCTTTTTATTAAGTATGTTAATACTTTCATCTTTTTTCCTGAGCACCATGAGACACACTACTTGATACAGCTCATTTTACACCTCATCCTTATTTCTGTTTCTTTGTTTTTTAGTTAATTAATTTACTTATTTGTGTGTGTGCGTGCGTGTGTGTGTGTGTGTGTGTGTGTGTGTGTGTGTGTGTGTGTGTGTGTGTGTTCCATATACCATGGCATGTGTTTGGAGGCCAGAGGCCAACACTGTAAAGTTGATTCTCTTCTCGTATCTTTGTATAGGTTCCAGGGATCAAACTCAGGTCCTTAGGCTTGCTGGGTGTAATGGTTAGTGTTGTCAGTTTGATAGAAGTTAAAAATCAACGATGAAATGGGCCTCTGGGCATGCTCATGGGAGAGATTATTTTCTTTGAGTTAATTGGAGTGGGAAAACCTGTTCACTGTGGATGGCACCATTCCCTAGGTAGTAGTTCCAGGATTGAGTAAGAGTGGACAAATCCAACTGAGCACTAGCATGTATACAGTCTTTGCTCAGCTGCTCCTGCCACTGTGGCTTCCTGCCCATGATGAACTGTGACCTGGTCCTGTGAGCAACAGAAAAAGAAACTGAGGTATGAGCCAAGCTGAGTCATCTTGCCAGCCCTGGTGTTTTGTATATGAAGTCATTTATTAGCTTATATTATCTTGCAATTTTTCAACACACCTCTATCTGAAATCATTTTCTATCCACTTGTTGGACAACTAGTATTTCCTTTAGTGTAGATCAGTGATAATGTTTGCCTGAAAAGGTCTCTGTTTTACCTTTTTATGTAAGGCTATTCCACTCAGTATAGAATTCCAGGTTAGCAATTTTCTCTTGATACATTCAACAAAGGTTATTGTATTCTACTTTCTTTTCATTGTTTCTTCTGAGAAATACTAAAATTTCTTCTTATCTCTCTCCCTGTCTCTCACAAAAAAAAAAACACAAAAACACTGTGGGTGGTGTGTGTGTGTGTGTACGTACATATGTGTACAGATCAAAGAACAACTTGTGGAACTCTCTTCTCTCCTTCCGTCATGTGGGGCTTGATCAAGGACTGGACTGAGTTCGTCAAGCTTAGTGGAAAGCTCCTTTACCCATTAAGCAATCTCACTAGCCCAATTTGCACCCCCTTGTTCTAAGGTTTTTCCCTTTGTCTTTTGTTTTCTGCTTATTCTGCTTGGTGATTTTGAAGTTGATATTTCAAGCTCCCGCATCTGGAGTATTTGTGGGTCTGTTTCTAATGTCTGCTATTTTCACTGATTTCATTCAAATTGTTTTGTGTATTGTGTCCTTTTATTCCTGTGCATCAGATTGTATTATGTGCCTGACACTGTATTTGTAACATTGTAGAAATGTCTGGGTTCTGAGGTGGTATCTTTCTCCAAAGAGGATTAAATTTCCTTCTGCCATTTTTTGAGATGTTCATATATTCAAAAGTCATCGAAGGCTAAGGTCATGGGTTGAAATGTCTCTAGAAATACTTCCTTCTGATTTTAATCTGTGTGAGAAAAGTTTATTCACCACAGCTGCCACCCTAGGATGGGCCTTGGACACTAATCTCTGACACCTTAGTCTTTTATGATTTTCAGAACCACATTTTGGCTGGCCTTTTGAGCTCTGGCTCTTTGGGTTTCTCATAAAAGAAAAGCATATCAAAATCAGAGGCTTTCCTCCTAAGGCCCCCACACTTTCCTCCTCAGGTTTAGTTTTTCATTATTTGGTTTTCCTGTGTACCAGAATCTTACAAATGTTGGCCCATAAGCTTTTCTATTCATCCGAAGTAGGAAAGTTAGCCTGGCTTATTTTATCTGCCATTCCCAGAAGCCATATCTAACCTCTACCACCACTCTGTAGAACAGGGATATCATTTGCATATTAAAGAGAGGAAACAGGTCAAAGATGACTGAAGAATGGGGCTAGCCCTAGATACAATAAAAACACTGTTTATGGTGCATATAGAGTAGGTGGCCTGGAGATTCTCAGCTGTGGCTGTTTAAGTAGTCCCCTTTAAAACCACAAGGGAAGTGCCTTTGCATCAGAACCAGGTCTGCAAACAGAGCCACGGGGGAACTTTCAAGCTCATGCATTGGACTATTTCTTGAGTTACAACTTTGAAAAGATCTATCTAACAAGTGTAACTGAGAAGTGCTAGTCTGGGTTGTCATCTGCCCTTAAGAGCACATCTCAAATTAGCTCCGAAACAGTTTAAGGACATGCATGAAATGGCTGGGAGCAAACACTAATTTTCTCATAGTTACTTTGAACATTTCTGTGAAAGAATCTTCACTTAATATGATAATGTAGTTGCAAAGATAGCGAGAGGCTGTGCTGGGTTATGTAACAGTAACAATAGATCTCAGGATGAGGACATGTTGAATTTCCATAGCCAGAAATGAAACAAAGCCAGCAGAGGGTCTAAGAGGCAGGATGGGGCTGGGAGTTGGGTTAGGTTGTCTCACTAGTTGTCTGCTTTCTGAAAGTTAAAGCTCTCCTGTCCCCCACAGTTCCATCTACACTATGCTAATGTTTCTCATTCTTTTTCTACAGATTTTCCAACCAAGTAGCGTCCTTTCTTGTTGGGATTCTTCTTTGTCCCTTTATGGGGACTTCCTTCTAGCTTTGGCCCAGATTTCTCCCTCGGAATAGCTCAGTTTCACATCTACCTTCCTCTGACTCAGAAATAGGCTCTCTCCTGCTTCGATGAAGTTTTTGCTCCTCTCTGTTCACTGCCAACCCCGAGAATATTCTTGTCAGTGAGGCAAACTTTTCCCCACCAGTTTACAGAGAACTGAAGCCTTTAGCACTCCACACTCAGCCAGCAACACTGCACAGCTCCCTGTGAAAGCCACATACACATTTATTTATTCTGGAGCATGTTTTCTACTTGGTTTGTCATTACTTTTTTTTTTTTTTTTTTTTTTTTTTTGTCCTTGTACGTGTTTGAATGCTTCAGAGAGTGGCTTCCTGGTGAGTCTTATATGATAATACTTTGAACCCACCAGCTCCCAGGACACAAGAGAGTCCTCAACGATTAGGAGGCCAAATGCCATCCTTTCTGCCCCATATTCCTACAATAAGTGCTTATGGAACACAGAGCAGGGAAGCTCTTTCTTGTGGATGAGAAGATGTGACTGCATCCAATTGAGGTCAGTTCATGGGAGGAAAGACTGTTTCCACCCTAGGTTGGCTGTCTAGCTTCAGCAGAACAATAGACTTGCTTTGGGAGCAGGCATGAAAAGAAGGAATAGCAATCTGTTCAAAGACAGCTGTTGAGACTGTCCTAAACTTTCCCCAAATAAAAAGATGAAGGTGCTCTTTCAGTCAAAGCACAGAATATGTGATGTTACTAATATATATATATATATATATATATATATATAATTATATATAAACAGTTTAAAGATCTGATAGATATACATGACTGAACAATGATATACCTATATAATAAAATATTAGGAGCCCTTAGAAAGGTGGTTTTAAGATTTTTTTAAAGATAGGAAAATGGATGTGCTTTGCATGATAAGCCACAAAGCCTGAACACATATGTAAAATATCTATAGAAGGATATAATATGACAAAAAATGTAAATTGGAAATAATCATTTTCATTATGGATGAATGGTGATGCCTTGAGGCAAAAGGTCAGAAGGTTGTTCCTGCTACACCTGGTTTGTCCTTTCTGAGCTTCCAAACATTTAAATTTAACTTCTTATTTAATACTCAGACTTATAATGAAAAATAAGGAAATGCAAAGGCACATCAGTATATTTTCAAGTGTGCAAAAATATATCCAGCAAGAATGAACTTAATATATCAGTTGCTATTTTTTCCAGAGATATTAGGTTTTTACTCCTTTTTGAATTTTTGTATTTTCCAGAGGTTTTATATATCCAAAGCTTTTTCCCACTTCCTCATTTTTAAAAAACTGAGTCCAAGGTCTTTAGCTCAGACGGGCTTCTAACTCCCTGGGTGACCTTGAACTTCTGAGCCTCTGGGATCCACACACTCAGTTTATATGGTGTTGAGGATCAAATCTCGGGCCTTGTGAGTGCTAGACTAGCATTCTACCAACTGAGCCACACCCCCAGCCCCCAAAATTATTTTTAATAAAATACATTTCATTTAAAAATGAGTGGAAAAAGAAAGTAAATAATTTGGAAAGCATATGTTTAGAAACATTTAAAGCAACATAGTTTATGTCTTAGTTTCTTTTCCTGTTGCTGTGGTAAAACACCTTGACAAAAGTAACTTAAGAAGATTTATTCCAGTTTCCACTTCAGCAACAGTGCACCACAGTGAGGAAGTCAAATCCCAAGGAACTTGAAGAAGCTGGTTACATTACCTCAGTCGGGAAAGAGCAATGAAAGCTTGTCTGTTTGCTGCTCAGTAGCTCTTCTCTGTCTATGCAGCCCAGAGAAATGGAGCCACCCACAGTGAGCTGGTCTCCCCACCTCAATAAATGAAATCAAGAAAATGCCCTAGAGGCATGCCCAGAGTCCTTCCAGGCCATGCTAGAACCTGTCAAATTTCCAACACAGACCATTAAAGCTTGTATTACAATTTTTCTCATTTAGAGATAAAGCCATCCTTCAGGGTGATTTTAGTATGTTATTAATAAATAAAATTATACAACAACCTTTCTTCAAATGTCATATGGAGAATAGATTCTTGAGAATAGATTCTTCTTCCTATTCACAGTAAGGATGGTTTTTCATTTAAAATACGAGCACGGAGAGCGAACAGAGCCAACTGATAACGAATCGTGTGATCTTGGAAAAGTCATTTAACTTCTGAATGTCTAGTCACCCTCAACTCCAAAGTAGAGAGCTTGAGTTAGGTTTCCAAGCATGTGTAGTAATGTGGACTTGTGCCGCTTTCAAAGCTATCCTGGGAATCAATACCATAAAATACTCTATTTCAGAGCCATTTCAGTTACAACAAAAATCACAGCCATTGTCCTCTACCTATTGCCTTCACAAACCAGGTGGTTTTACCCATGTGAAAAGGTAGGAGAATCCTAATCACAAAATACAGGCCAATCCTTTGAATTTTACTATTTATTTTTGTTTTGTTTTTCCAGACAGGGTTTCTCTCTATAGCTTTGGAGTCTGTCCCATAACTCTCTCTGTAGATTAGGCTGGCCTCGAACTCATAGAGTTCTGCCTGTGCCTCTGGAATGCTGGGATTAAAGGCTTGCATCACCACCATCTGTGCTAGTTTTATTTTTTAAAAATTATTGCCAGGTGGTGGGGGGGCACACCTCTAATCCCAGCACATGGGAGGCAGAGGCAGGTGGATCTCTGTGAGTTTGAGGCCAGCCTGGTCTACAGAACAAGTTCTAGGCTAGTCAGGGCTGTTACATAGAGAATCCCGGTCTCAAATATATAATATATATATATATATATATATATATATATATATATATATAAAATTATTATTTTGAGAAAGGATTCACTATGTAGCCCTATCTGTCCTGGAACTCACCTTGAAGAGCAGGCTGGCCTTAAACTCACAGAGACCCACCTGCTTCTGCCTCCCAAGTGCTAGGATTAAAGGTGTGTGATACCACTGCTCAGCTAGAGTTTTTATTTTTGTGTAGACATGTTTTTGGGAATCATTAGTTTAGATGATACCATTTCAATATTAAACATAGATACATATATGCATATCTATATCTAGGTACATTTTGAGATGAGGTTTCACTATGTAGCCCATGCTGGCCTCAATTTTGTGATATTCTTGCTTCACTCAGCCTACTGAGGGCTGGAATTATAGGCTAGTGTCACCATGGCCAGTTGTAATTACATATATATGAATTAATAATCTGTACATTTATTTATATCAATCAGTTGTGGATATAATTTTGGCCCATACTTTATACTTACACTGGGTCTAAAGAGAGAATAACACCTTTTGGTCATTAAATAATCATAGCATTGCTAAGAGTTGCAGTTTTCAGTGGTCCTGGGAGCCTGGAGGGGCCAAGTGTTCTCTTAACAACTCATGAACAATAAGCCACGAGGTGACAAAAATATCCACATATTACGTAATGGTTGAAATTGTCTGAATTCTAGCCGGGTGGTGGTGGCACATGCCTTTAATCCCAGCACTGGGGAGGCTGGGGAGGCAGAGGTAGGTGAATCTTTGTAAGTTCGAGACCAGCCTGGTCTACAAGAGCTAGTTTCAGGACAGCCTCCAAAGCCATAGAGAAACTCTGTCTCAAAAAACAAAACAAAACAAAACAAAACAAATTTCTGAATTTACAAAGTGAGTGGACTTGAATTCAGTTGCTCTAGGACTGGGTTCAGTCTCCATAAATCAGGGGGTGGTGGAAGCATGAGAAACAGAAGGTTTTTGTTTTGTTTCTTGAGACAGGGTTTGTTTTTCTATGTAACAGTCCTGGCTGTCCTGGAACTCATTTTGTAGACCAGGTGTGTTTCAAACTGGCTGAGATCCACGTAACTGTGACTCCTGAGTGCTAGGGACCAAAAGGTGTGCCACTACTGCCTGGCTCCAGAAACAGAAGTTTAAGGCCAGCCTGGGCTATATAGTAAGCTCAAAGCCAGCATGGGATATAGGAGAGCCTATCAGAAAAAGAGGTGAGGAGGAGGTGGGGACTGGAAAGAAAAGAGAGAAATTGGAGGGATATTGGAGGAGTTAGAAATGTGTTCTTGCTCTCCAGGAACTTAAAATCTGACTAATGGCAGGAAAAAGTAAGGGCGCTTACTACCCAAGCATGAGAACCTGCGTTTGCATTTGGAGCCCAGTACTCATGTAAAAAGGCTTGGTAGCAAGTGACTTTACCTGTTGAGTCTATTCAATGACTCTTAACATTTACTTATTTTGTGTATTTGGGGTGGTGTATGCAAGCATTTTCTCCTGTCATGTATGTTCTGGGAATCTAAGTCAGGTCAGTAGTTTTGGAGGCAACCACTATTGCTCAACCTGTTGAGCCACTGCACTGGCTGGAGATCTATCTTTGATTTTTTGGGGGTTTTGTTTGTTTGTGTGTGTTGGTTTATTCTTTCTTTCCTTTCTTCTTTTCTCTTCATTCCTTCCTTTTTCTTCTTTCTTTTCTTTCTTCTCTCTCTCTCTCTTTCTCTCTCTCTCTCTCTCTCTCTCTCTCTCTCTCTCTCTCTTTCTTTCTTTCTTGCTGTGATGTGCAGCTCTGGCTGACCAGGAATTTAATATGTAGACTAGCCTGACCTGGAATTTATAGAGATCTGCTTGCCTCGGCCTCCTAAATTCTGGAATCAAAAGGCATATGCTACTATAGAAGATCTGATGTAACACACACACACACACACACACACACACACACACACACACACACACACACACACACGGAAAAACAAACAAAAAACCAAAACCATCACAAATAAGGCATCTTTTTGTTAGTGCTAAGTCTTATGTTAATACCTAACAGGATGTATTCGAGCTGTCAGTTGGAATTATCTGGTAGGTAATCTGAGATTGGAGGTTGGAATTCAAATGAATATTCAGACAATAGAGTCAGGTGTTGAGGGTTATCAGTGATGCAAAGAAACAATGCAGCAAGTATGAGGGGAGAAGTGGCCAGGCCTGGTGATGAATTTGGCAGCCCCCTCGACTTAGGAAAAGGGAGAGGGAAGAAAATATTTAACAAGACCAACTGCTTAGACTTGGTAGCAAGTGCTTTTACCTACTGAGTCAGCTCAATGGCTCATAACATTTGTTTATTTTGTATGTTTGGGGTGAGCAAAAAAAAATGAAAGAATGCAACAGTACAGAATTCAAGAGAGATGATTTCATCTAAGAAATAAGTAAACAATATTTCAAAATGTTGCAGAAAAGACACACCAGGAATTGTTTAAATTTCAGAGAAGCTTAAAGAATTTGGAGTGATATTCAAGACATATGAGTAAATGATTTAATTAATAGATATTTTCCAGGTGTGCATATTTGTCATCATCAAAGACTGACTTCCTTAGAAACTAGAGTAATCAAATGTGAAGTTAAAAAATGGGGCTTGCAGTCAACACATCAATGTATCTATCTGATAAAATAATTTGCAGAGATAAAGAAGGCACTACATACCAATGAAGGAAGCAATCCCTCAGGAAAGACTCAGCTGTAAATATATGTGTTTTGAGTGTTGGGGCACCTAGTTTCATAAAATGAACAGCAATAGGCACAGCAGTTCAGACAGCTCCTGTTACAGTGACAGTGGTGACTTCAATACCTCATCTTTAGACAGGTTATCCAAACAGAACTCTTGAAAGACACTTCAGAGGTAGCCTGCATCAAAGATGGGATGGGCTTAGTAGATATCTATAGAATATTCCATGGAGCCTTCTCTAAAACAGACCACATTCTAGGTCATAAAGTCTTAATAAATACAAAAGAATTTAAATAATTTCTTGCACCTTATCAGATAAAAGTGAAACAATACAAATAGCTGGAGACTGACTAATACATTCTTTAAAAAAAGAAAAGAAAAGAAAAGAAAAGAAAAAAAGAACAAGCCAAACTCAAAAGCACTAGGAGGAGAGAACTAGAGACCAAGTTAGAAATTAATATATGGAGGTTAAAGAATGGTACATACACTCAACCAAACCAAGTGATTGAGAAGATAAACAAGAATGGAAAACCTTGTCAAAGAACCAAAAGAAAAAGACAATATCCAAATTAATAAAATTAAATGTGTGAAAAGTGAAGTTTACAGCACACTGCACTGGAAACCAGAAGACCAAAGGAAATAATTTGAAAATACATATTTCCCCCCCAAACAGAACATCTAGAAGAAATGAGCAAGTTTCTAGAGACATGATCTACTGTGGTGGTTTAAATAAGATGTCCCTCATAATCTCAGGCATTTGAATACTTGGTCCTTGCTGGAGGAAGTATGTCATTGGTGTCAGGCTTTGAGGTTTCAAAGGCCTATTCCTCTCCTCAATTTACTTTCTCTGTTTCCTGCTTGTAGACTGAGATATGAGCTCTCAGCTGGTCCTGCAGCTATGCCTGGTGTTTGCTATCATTTATCCTCCACATCCTCTACCCCCCCAGCCCTGTGATAGTGATGGAATCATATCCCTCTAAAACCCTAAGCCCCAAATTATCCATCTGGAACCCTAAGCCCCAAATAAGCCCTTTCTAAGTTGTCTTGGTCATGGTGTTTTATCACAGCAATAGAAAAATAACTAATAGCACCTACAGAAACAAAGTCAGGAAGATATAAACAAGCAGATTCATAACAAGGACCAAAGGGACATGCTTCAACATGACAAAGAGAAAGCTGAAAGCATTTCCTCAAAAATCAAGAATGAGGCAAAGGTTCCTAGGTTCATTGCTTTATGTCTTAGCTAGAGTGATAAGACAAGAGAATAAAAGAAAAAGAACAAAACAGGAAAGCAGGAAGCCACAGTGTTCCTATTTACAGTTGATGCCATTCTGTACTTACAAGACTTTAATGGGGCTGGAAAGATGGCTCTGTGGCTAAGAGCACTGGCTGCTCCTGCAGAGAACCTGGCTTGCATTTGCAGCACCTGAATGGCAGCTCACAACTATATGTGACTCCACTTCCAGAGAATCTGATACCTTCTTTTGGCTTCCTAGGGCACTGTGGACACATGTGGTGCACATATCTACACTCAAGCAAAACAAAATCTTATCTAAAAAGAACTTACTGGCAACCAGAAGACCTGGATCTGATAAAATACTTTTGGGGAAATATCAGGAGACAAAAATCAACATAGAGAAATTGGTAGCTTTTCTATATACCAAGAACAAACTTTCTGAGAAAGAAATCAGGAAAAAGAATCTCATTCACAGTATCTGAAAAATTAAGTAGACCTAACCAAGGAGGTAAAATACCTCTACAATGAAAACTTTGATACTGAATAAATAAATCAAAGAAGACACCAGAAGATTGAAAGACAACCCAGGCTTAAAGATTGCCAGAAGCAGTGTTGTAAAATTGTCTATGTTACCAAAAATGATCTATGGATGCAACACTATGCCCATTGAAGTTATAATTGAATTCTTCAAAGAAATAGACAATGCTAAAATTCATATGAAAGCACACAAAAGGTCCTGAAAAGCCAAAGCAAAGTAAGTCAAAAAGATAAGCAAGCATCACTGTATGTGATCTCAGAGTATCCTGCACAACCACAGTACTCATGAAGCAGACTGTTGGCACAAACACAGACGTGTGCTGTAATTTAAGAAAAGTGCCACACGAAAGAAAGAAGCCATGCGACACGGTTCAAGTAGAGGGTTTTGTTTTGTTTTAATTAGGGAGATGGATCATAAAAGGGGGAGAGGGAAGCACGGAGATTGGCTTCTGGAGACAGGAGAGAGGAGAAAGGAAAGAGGGAGAGAGAGAGGGGGAGAGAGAGAAGAGAGAGACAAAGGAGAACAGAGAGAGGGGGGGAAAGAAAGAGAAGGATGGGAGGTAGGCAGGGCTCCTTTAAAAGGGAATGTAGTGAATGTGCACAGGCAGTGCTCTTAGTGGCTGCAGCTGAGGTTGTATCCTGTCAGAACCCCACAGACAGGCCAGTACAGATGCCTGAATACTAACAATGAGAACCAATAGAATAGGACTGATAGATTCCCATAGCTACAGCCACTTAATTATAGACAAAAATGGATGTTTAAGAAAAGGCAATCTCTAACAAAGCTCCTGAGAAAACTGGATAGTTAGCCTTATCGAGAAGAATGAGACATAACCCACATATCTCAGCTTACCAAAATTGTTAATTCAAAGAGGACCAATGGCATGAAATTTTGAAATACTAGAGGAAAGCATAGACACAATACTTTAAGATGTAAGCACTGACAAGGGCTTTTCAAAAAAGACTCCAATACTGCAGAAAAGAATTCCAAGAACTGACAAATGAAATTATGTAAAAGTAAAAGTCTCCTGTACAGCAAATGAACGTATCAACAGAGTGAAGAGATGGTTTGCAGGATGTAAAGATTTTGCCAACTACATATCAGATATGGTATTCATTTTTCAAACTACAGAACTTAAGCACTAAATCCCCTAAACAAACAAATCAGCAAATGGACTAATGAACTGAATAGACAGTTCTGAAAAGAGGAAATACAAATGGCCAATACATACTTGAAAATGTTGGAGTTGGAGATGGCTCTGCAGTTAAAGTGTGTACACTGCTCTTACAGAGGACCTGCAGCTCCGTTCCCAGCACACACATCCAGCAGCTCACAAACCATGTGTAACTCCAGCTCCAGAGCATCCAGTGTCCTCCTCTGACTTCCGTGGACACTTGTGCTCAGATACACACACTCCACACAGACACACATAGACACATATTTAAAAATAAAATAAAGAAAACTGCTCAGCATCTTTAGCCATCAGGGAAATGCAAATTAAGACTTCTTTAGGGTGACATCTCAAGGACCAGGATTTCTACCATGAAAAAAGACAACAAAGCACGTTGCTTTGAAGTACTCGAGGAGCAGAGGCAGGCAGAGTTGTGAGTTTGGGGACAGGCTGGTCTACATAGTTAGTTCCAGGCCAATCAAAGCTACAGCTGTCTCAAAATAAAAGAGAGTAAGTGATATCTAATTCCGGATTCTAAGTCCACATATCAGAGAGACACTACTTCATGGTTTTGTTTATTTAGTTTAGTTTTTTTGGTTTGTTTGTTTGGTTTTTTGTTTTGTTTCTTTTTTTGAGACAGGGTTTCTCTGTGTAACAGCCCCAGCTGTCCTGGAACCAGCTCTGTACCCAGGCTGGCCTCAAACTCACAGAGATCCACCTGCCTCTGCCTCTCGAGTGCTGGGATTAAAGGCTTGCACCACCACCGCCCAGCTACACTTCATGCTTTTGGCTGCATTACTCACAGCAGCTGAGAAATGAACCAGCCTACATATTCATCAGTGGGTGAGTGGGTAAGGGCAGCATGCTACATACACACAGTGAAATTTCCTTTAGCCTTCAGGGAAAATTAAGCTGGGCTGGTAAGATGGCTCCAGAGGTAAACTTGTTTTCAGTATAGGCCTGAGACCTGAATCGGATTCCTAGAATCCATGTAAAAGGTCAGATGTGAGGGCTTGTGTCTGTAATCTCAGCACTCCTATGATGAGATGGGAGACAGAGACAGAAGAATCGGCTGGAATTTTGTGTAAGCAGTACACTGACAGAAACAAGAAAGACTCTGCTTCAAAAACAAGGTGGAAGGAGATAGTGAACTTCAGAAAAATCATTTCTGACCTCTTCATGCATGCTGTGGCACACATGTGCTCCTCCTCCACAAGTGTGTGCATGTGTGCACGAACGCACAAAACAAATAAGTAAATCTTTTAAAAACGGAAAAGTAAAATCATGACATTGTAGGAAAATGGATGGAACTGGAGATCATTACATTAAACCAGACTCAGAAAGACCAGAACTAAGTTATGTATTAAAGATAATCTTTTTTTTTCTTTTTTTATCAGCTTGATACAAGTTAGAGTTATCTGGGAAGAGAGAACCTTAGGTGGGGATTGCCTCCATCATGTTGGCCTGTGGGAAAGTCTGTGGGGGGTATTTTTTCTTGATTAACATCGATGTTGGAGGGTTCAGCCTACAGCAGGAAGTGCCTTCTCTCGGCAGGAGGTCCTGGGTGGTATAAGAGAGCAGGTTGAGCAAGCCAGAGGAGCAAGCCAGTAAGAAGTGTTTCTAGTTGGCCTCTGCTTCAGTTCCTGCCTCCAGGTTCCTTGCCTTGAATTCTTCCCTGAGTTCCCTTCATGATGAGATGCAAGCTATGTACTGAACCCTTCCCAAAGAAAAGTAAGACATATTGTACAAACAGTAAAAAGTTTGGGGGAAGGAGCGCTTTAGTATTCGACTATGTTTTCTTATATTCTAAATTGTTTATTATGCTCAGAGTAAGTTTCAACACTTCTTTGTCCAAAATGTCACAAAAAATCTAAAATGATTTAAGTCTCCTGTTTTACATTGTGATGGCACCAAGAACTAGAAACTGAAAGGCCAAATGCTAATGTCTGACTGTGAGTTTAAGAAAGTTAGGAAATTCCTTGTTTCTTTTTTTTTCTTTTGTTGGTTTTTCAAGACAGGGTTTCTCTGTGTAACCCTGGCTATCCTGGAACTCTCTCTGCAGACCAGGCTGGCCTCAAACTCACAGATATCCTCCTGCCTCTACCTCCTGAGTGCTGGGACTAAAGGCGTGCACCACTGCCTGGCTCCTTGTTTCTTTTTAAATTGTATTTTTTTTTAATCTAATTCTGTGTGATAGTTAGATAGGATAAACAAGAAACTTCAAATCAGAAATTTGTTAGAAAAGAAATAGAGATTAAATCTACCCATATATTTGCTTCAAGACCAAAAGTGTTTGTTTATTATTCACAGTGTTTATAGTTGTGCCTAGGCATGCCATCTAATCTGTTTTGAGTGGCTCTGTATGTGAAAAATCTAAAAATAAAGTATCATTTAATCCTGGTCATTGAAAATAGTAGACTACATCAGGGGAAATGCTTCAGAATATTAGAATAAGTAAAACACATGCCCAGAGAGAGAGAGAGAGAGAGAGAGAGAGAGAGAGAGAGAGAGAGAGAGAGAGAGAGAGAGAGAGAGCTGGGGAACTAGGTAGGCAGATTTTCTGAAATGAAAAATCTCCTCTATGGATCGGATATATAATTGATTTAAATTCATGACTTAAGCTTGCCCAC
This sequence comes from Cricetulus griseus, assembly GCF_003668045.3. Lineage (NCBI taxonomy): Eukaryota > Metazoa > Chordata > Mammalia > Rodentia > Cricetidae > Cricetulus > Cricetulus griseus. The sequence goes on along the minus strand of NC_048596.1, from coordinate 255,452,173 downwards.
CAAGAAGCATCTTTAGGCCTAGCACCTACCTTGAGATTTTTCTTTTTCTTTTTCTGGTGCTGGGAATCAGACCTAGGGTCTTGCACTTGCTGGGCCAGCACTCCACCTCTGAGCTACATCATCAGCCCTTTTAGTTTTGAGTCTCCCTAAATTATCCAGGCTAACCTTGAACTCACTTTATAATCCAGTAGGGCTTGAACTTGCCATTTTCCTGTCTGTTTCCTGAGTAGCTGGGATCATCGTATCACTGTGCTGTCAAGTGTGATTGGCTTAAGCATTTTGGGTAAAGGTTGAACTGAAACATGGTATCAGGAACTCAACTCAACTGAAATTCAGGAAGTATTGCCATTGACACACACACACACATGTATATTTTCTTTTTGTTTTTCTTTTTTGGAGACAGTTTCTCAGTGTAGCCTTGGCTGTCCTGGAACTCACTCTGTAGACCAAGCTGGCCTCGAACTCACAGAGAGCCACCTGCCTCTGCCTCCCAAGTGCTGGGGCTAAAGGTGTGCTCAACCACTGCCCCCGCTGCCCCGAATTTCTTTAAACAGAGTTTCATTGTGTAGCCTAGGCTGGTCTTGAATTTGTGATTCTTTATTTTAATCTCCAAAACTCTGGGATTGCTACTTATTTGCCATTATGTGGTTAATACTATCAGCTTGATAGGATCTAGTATCACCTAGGAGACAAGCCACTGGATTTTCTAGATCACATTAACTGAGGTGGGGAGACCCACTTTAACGTCCTTTTTATTGGCAGCAGTAAAAAGGAGAACACTAAACACCAGCATCCCTCCCTTTCTGCTTCCTGGCTGTGGATGCAATGTGACCAGCTGCCTCACATTCCTGCTGCCATGCTACTTATTCCACTGACTGTGCCCTCAACTGTGAGCTAAATACACCTCCCTTTTTATTTTGTGTTTTCGAGACAGGGTTTTTCTGTGTAACCCTGACTGTCCTGGAACTCCCTTTATAGACCAGACTGCCCTTGAGCTCAGAGAAAATCCTTCTTTCTCTAAGTTGCTTTTGTCACCACAAGGAGAAAAGTGATTAATACATAAACTAAAGCAAAGGATTAGATTCTTACAGACTCATGGAATCCAGATAAAATTGCTTTTATGTTTCCTAGTGGCCACAGCAAACAAGAAAGTACTCTCAATGTCTCCAAAGGCAGCCCTGCTACAGACTTGCTGCTCCCCAGTTTACTGTTACTGCAAGGTGGTGGAAACTTTAAGGGGTGGGACCTGGAGTCTACAGTTGCTCATTCTCTTTCATTCCCCGGCTATGATGAGGGGAGCAGCTTTCCCGGCACACACTCTTTGCCATTATGTACTTCCTCATCCCATTCTCAAAAGCAAAAGAGCCAAATGTCCACAGACGGAGACAGGAGCCCAAATGAACCTAACCTCTTTAAAGTGACTGCCTTGTGTATTTTGTGGAGGTAATGGAGGGCTAATACCCCAGTTAGATTACTGCTGCTTGTAAGATAAAAAGTTATGGAGAGAAGCCAATGCTCTCCTGAAGCTGCAACCCCAAGGGCATATCTCCAGTGTGTACTCATGGGGAAGAGGCTGACATCCTAGCAGATTGGGCTAGCAATGAAAATCCCCGTGTTTAGAATGAGAAGGCATTCCTTTGAGTGGAGTATGATTAAAACCCCTTCTCGTAAGTACAATTCAACCAAATCAGTTCTACATGAAGCAAACACCTGCAATCTAAATACACGTGACTCTGCTGATCCAGTTTGATCCAAAGGCAAATTTTAGGATAACCAGCAGAATGGAGAATTTGCAAACCCTTCCATCAATATTATTTCTCAAAAAAAAAAATTAGTGTTTTGCTAAGGGATTAGAGAGCAAGGAGTTCACGACTGTATTGTCTGGTAAGAGCTGGAGTGCAGGTGTTGTGAATTAACAGTGTGTGCCTTGACCACTGATGACTTGAAGGAAAAGGACAAAGTGTTCTCAAAATTATTTTTGTGGTTTGAGTGAGCATCCCCAAAGACCCATGTGTTAAAGACTTAGTTGCTAGCCTGTGATGCTACTGGGAGTTGGCAGAGCCTGTAAGAGGTAGGGCCTAGCGAGAAGGGTTTTGATCTTCGAATACCCTTGAAGGTGATATAGGGACCATTGCCCTTTCCTTCCTTTATTTGCTTTCTGGCTCCTAGGAGGTGAGAAGCTACCTGCATTAAGTAATCCTACCATAATGTGCCATCCTCCCAAAGGCAATGAGGGCAATCAATCAAACATGGACTGAAAATACTCCAAAATACTGAGCTCAAACAAGGGTTTCCTCTTTGCAAGTTGGCGATGTGAGGCATTTGGTCAGAGTGAAGAAAGCTGGAAACGATTGTCCAGTTTCTCACGCAGGTAGGTGAACACCTCTCGGCAAACCCTTCTCATCGCTCCTGTTTGAACTGTTTCCTCTCAGATTAAGATGATAATAAAAACCATTAATAATATGTGCATTATTTTGGTTTAAAAATGTGAAAAAGGCATTTTGACTTGTGTTTGTGGAACCCAAGGCAGCAGGCATGCTGGATAAGTGCCAGTGATCTACACGCCCCCTCTCCAGTTCCAAACAGCGCCTTCTTCTTCCTTCTTCTTCTTCTTCTTCTTCTTCTTCTTCTTCTTCTTCTTCTTCTTCTTCTTCTTCTTCTTCTTCTTCTTCTTCTTTGGTTTTTCGAGACAGGGTTTCTTTGTGGCTTTGGAGGCTGTCCTGGAACTAGCTCTTGTAGACCAGGCTGCTCTTGAACTCACAGAGATCCACTTGCTTCTGCCTCCCGAGTACTGGGATTAAAGGCAGGAACCACCACCACCCGGCCCAAACAGTTCTTTAACAGGCTCCCATTTTATCTATTTGGCTGAGTAAAGTCCTCATTTAATACCCAGAGGCTAAGACAGGAAGAGTGGGCTCTAACCCATATCTGGGAATAGCATTCTACAACTTTTGCCCTGAAATAAATTCCTTGCTTCTGGCCTTTGAGGACCACAGCTAAGATTGTTTTAGTATGTACCTACCAGTCTTTTGTGGGATATGAACTCCTAGGAGACATGGAAATCGATTGTTACAGAGTCCCAGAGAGTGTGTTTAGATTTTGGCCTAGATTATGTGGTAAAATCTTCCCTGAAATGATAAAAATGTTAAGGTCAGAAATGTAAATTAAAAAGGCTGCCATGCCACTGGATGGCTTGCAGCTTTAAGTAGCCATAAACAACCTTTATTTGGAGGCTCTAACAGCCCCTTTGCCATCCACAATAGTCATCTTGTTGAGTATTGCTGGGAGCTGCACCGCCTCCTTTCTCTCCCCAGTTCCAGTGATGGTTAACAGTGGAACACTCAGGAGCACCCACCCAGGATACACTGTGCATATTAACACAGGGAAAAGCCTGCTGGGAAGCTCCACTGTCCCTGTGCTAATTGCCCAAAGTCATTATTGCTGCTGCTTTCTTCAGGGGATTGATTCATCCGTCACATGTGCAGTAACACATGTTGGAGACTGAAGAAGCTATTTAATGGCTGCAAAAATAAAGAGGCAACTCAGGCTGGCATGCAGCTGTGGCATTGCCTGGTGTTTACCAAGTTCATGGAAGGCACAGAGCCAGCTGAACGGGCACAGGAAAGCTGAGCGGGGCTCTCTAGAGCATGTCAATATCCCTTCTTCAACTCAATTCTTGCTCAGTAAAGCTGTTCCATATTTACAATGAGCAAAAATGAAGATTTCTTGCAATGTTTTGCATTTGTAAGTGGTTTTGTAACTACCTCCTACCCTCTGAAAGTTTTAAAAACAGAATGAGATCCGATAAAGTTAAAAGCTGGCCAGGTCCAGAATGGAACAGTTGTCACCTGAATTTGAGTTTATTTTTCATCTTTATTCCTGAATATAGAACCCATTTGCCAAATACAGGGTGTTCCTACAATCTTGACTGTTCTGTGTAGATAAGTCATTATCATCATTAGAGTTCTGGACACTTAAAATCAAAAGGGATTGTACTTTGAATCCATTTTATAAAGGAGATGAGGACAAAAGTCAGGAGAACATATTTTAAATGTTACAGTAAAATGTACTTTCGGGGAAGAATTAAAATGTATATAACATTGCTTCTGAAATGTCAATGTATCTACAATTCACTTTCATTAAAAGGATGTTAGGGTAAAGGGGCCTGAGAATTTGCATATTTGACAATTCAGGCAATGCTGGCACTGCTCAATCTTAAACTAGGTGCATAGAAACATACATTTCCTAGCGACATTTCTATTGTCAAAAAATTCTGAAATAATCTTGACTAATCATTAAAAAGAATATTCTTTTAAAAACATTTTTTATGTATACGAGTTCTTTGTCTGCATGTATGTGTGTGTAACATCTGAGTGCCTACAAAAGTGAGAAGACACTATCAGATCCCCTGGAAATGGGATTACAGATGGTTTTGAGATGCCGTGTGGGTGATGGGAACTGAACCTGGTTCCTTATTTAGAATAGTAAATGTTCTTAACCATGGTGCCATCTTTCCAGCACCCAGAAGGACACACACACACACACACACACACACACACACACACACACACACACACATATATGTTTTGGTTTTTTGAGACAGGATGTCTCTGTGTAACAGCTCTTGGCATCCTGGAACTAGCTCTATATACCAGGTTTGCGTCAAATTCACAGAGATCTGCTTGTCTCTGCCTCCCACATGCTGGGATTAAAGGAGTGCACCACCGCCTTACTCAAGGACATTTTCTTCAAACTAAATATCTGGAATTAAGAATTCTGGAAAGACATGTCTGGCTTTTTTTCATGAGATACTCATGTGTACAAACTACATATACAGAACCTCTCATTATTATTTTACTGTCCTTTACTATTCATGCATACTTTGATCCTAATTTCAACATATCTATTAATTAATTTTAAGAAGACTAAATAGTAATTAAGAATAAGTGTTCAGGCTATGGGAACAGTATGTGTGAAGACCCGGCGGCTACCAGAGCACACAGACATTTGCCCTTTCATTTGAGCTCTTATACCTTACTTGATTCTTGTGCTCTTGGTGTAATTATTTATTTATAAAGTCCCTTTTACTACCAAAGGGGACTCAGTCTAGAAAATAAACTATAATCACCCTAGTCATAGCTCATGCAGAGTTTAAACTGAATATCATTTAGCACATAGTTTTCCAGTATCATTAATCTTTTCTACTTATGTCTATGTCTTACCTTTCTGATGAGATTAGAACTTATTTGAGAACATCACCAGCCTCATTTATTCACTAGATCAATACTTACTGGATATTCTTTAAAAAAAAAACTGGGATCATTGCCCATATGCAGATGCAAGTTGGATGTAGATAACTCTTAATGTCAGAAAACATCATAAAACTGAGTAGTGCTTGCAGCTCCAGTAGAGCTCATCTGTCCATCCACCCATGCATCCATGCATCCATGCATCCATGCATCCATCCATCCATCCATCCATCCATCCATCCATCCATCCATCCATCCAATAAAACTCTCCTGAAGACCACTTTGTGCCAGGTCTCAGCTGGATCCTAGCACAACTGTCAAATCACAGCCCCTGCTCCTAGACCTAATCTTATTTCTCCACATAGAAAAGTTTATCTATCTACCTATATACCTACCTATTTACATACCTACTATCTATCTACCATCCATCACTGATCTTTTATTTCAGTGTTAATGGTAGTAATCTGTTGGAAACAGGAAAGGGGACTGATTTTGGCTCTGGGAAGTGACCCTGTCTTCTGGCCTTCAGTTTCTTCATGTGTGAAACACAAGCACTTGGGACAGCTACGGTTCTTTGTAGTACTATAGGTCTATTGTAGAAATTAAGGTGTTTTCTTCTGGTCTGTGGAGGTGGCTCAATGATGCGGCACTGGTAGTGACATGACACTTGTCTGACATGTGGAGACTGAGGGGTGTATCCCCAGGGCTAAAACTTAGAAGAGGAAGAGGAGGAGGAGCATTGCTTCCCTCTCTGTGGCTAAAAGCTTCCAGAAGAGAAGAATTTTAGAAAAGCTTTGACTTGCAAAGGAGTTGAGATTACAGAAGGACTTAGAGAGCTTGGTTATAAAGATCTTTTTTTACTTTTTGTACATTTGCTTCTATTTCTTTCTTTCGTGCTTTGTTTGTTTTTCTGGACAGGGTTTCTCTGTGTAGCCTTGGCTGTCTTGGAATTTACTCTGTAGACCAGGCTGGCCTGGAACTCAGAGAAGTCTGCCTGTCTCTGCCTCCCCAGTGTTAGGATTAAACGCATGTACCATCATGCCTGGCTTCTTCTTTTCTTCTTCCCTCTTCTTCTACTTCTCCTTCTCTTCCTTTTTTTTTTTTAATATAGGATCTTGCCATGTAACTCTGGTTGGCTTGGAACTCACTATGTAGAGCAGGCTGGCCATGAACTCATGACTATCTGCCTGCTTCTGCCCCTCAAGCACTGGGCTTAAAGGGGTGTGCCACCATGCCTGGCATATTTTTCTTTCTGATCTCATTTATTTTCAGTTTTTAGTCACTTTTTCTTTAAAATTAAAATAAAAAAAAGCATGTGTTTGTGTGTGTTCATGCATGGAGGCCAGAGGCATAGGCTCGTCCTGGGGCTAGAGTTACAGGTGGTTGTGAGCCATCCTCTGTGGGCTGGGAGCTAAATTTGAGCAAGAACAGTAACTACTTTTAACTACTGAGACATCTGTCTAGCTGCCCCCTTTACTTTTCATTGAAATTTACATCTTTCTCACTAAGCACACACGCCTTCCTTTCCGATCCCCATCCCCCATGCCTGTTCACCCTCACAGCTGCTGCTGACCTCCCCCACACCCCTCAATTTCACTGGACTCCTAGGTGCCCCAGGTCTCAGTATCAGTTTCCATTTTTATTTCTTCCACCTTATCGCCCCAGAAGCCTACTTCACAATTGCCACATACTACTCATGTCTTTCTCAGGTGGTCAGCAGGAATGTCGTATGTCTTTATAACCCTGTGTTGGAGCTGTAGAGATGTCTCCATGGTTAAGAGCATTGGCTGCTCTTCCAGAGGATCCAAGTGTGATTCCCAGCACCCACATGATGGCTAACAACCATCTGTAACTGCAGTTCCAGGGGATCCAACGCCATCCTCTGGCCTCCGTGGGAACTGAACAGAGGTGGGACACAAACGTGCACACAGGCAAAATACCCAAACACATTAAAAAACAAACAAAAATCCTTGTGTGATCCAATGTGTCAACATCTCTCTGACACACTCTGTGAATGGCATTATCTAGAGTCCTGCATTCATTCATTTGATCATTCACTCATGCAGCTGATACTTGTTAAACAGCTACTATGCACATGTGTTATGTGGATGACATCTATCCCTGCCGATCCATCTGCTCAACAGCTATTTTGTCATCTCCTGCTGTACACAGCGTTACGTTAAGCACACGGATAAAGTATAGAAGGATGGGTAAGAGATGGTATTTCTTTTCTTGGAACTTGGGGGTTTTGAATTAAAGACAAATCTATAAACCAGTTAGACAAACACCACACTGCCATGGAAACAAGGTGAAGGCGACGTTAGTGATTCCTATGGGAAAGCTTTGTTGGGGTCCTGGCATTTGACTTTCAAAGCACAGTTGTTGCTTCTCTGCCACCCACCGCCAGGCAGTTCTAATTCAGGGATCTTACCGTGGAGAGAAGCAGACACATGGTCCAGTTCTGGTTTGCCTATGGCTGGCACTAAAGTGGCCCCAATCTGGGCTTCCCATTTCTACAGAGGAGTAAAGACACTCAGTGATTCCCAGTTTCTCTAGAACAACAGGATCAGGACTCGGAAAGACCACTGTGTATCCGTGCTTTCAAGGCAAAGCCACAAATACTTGGTTTTAGGAGAAAGCAAATGGTTGAAGAGTTAGGGCTTGTAATGGCAAAGGAGGGGCTTCAGGGCAGTTTACAGAAATAGTAACTTATTAAAAAATAAACTGGTAAAAAAAAGTGAATGTTTGCCAGGTATGGTGACTCATGCCTGTAATCCAGCACTTGGGGGGCTGAAGCAGGTAGATTTCAATGGGTTAGGGGCCAGTCAGGACTACAGGGTGAGGTCCTATATAAAAATCAAATCAAAACAAAACAAAACAACCTAGCAAACCAACAAAACAAAGAAAAAAGGGAAACTTTTTAAAAAATGGATTAAAATCCTATTGATTATATTCTAATAAAATTCAGGCATGGGGCTGGGATGCATAAAAATTAGTTGTGGTATACAGCTGTAATCCTAGCACTCAGAAGGAAGAGTCAGGAGGGGTGGAGCTCAAGGGCAGCCTCAATTACATGGCAAGCATGTTTTTCTTTTTCTTTTTCTTTTTTTGTCTTCTAGACAGTATTTCATATATCCTACAATGACTTCAAGCTCCCTATGTACTTTGAGCTTTCCTGAACTTCTGATTGTCCTGCCTCCACTTTCCAAATACAGGGCTTGTCATCATGCCCAGTTTATATGGTGCTGAGCCTTAAACCCAGGGCCTATGTATGCTAAGAAACATTCTATCAACTGAGCCAATGTTCCCAATTGACATTGCCAGCCTGAGGCTAGCCTGTGCTGCCAGAGATCCCATCTCAAAGAAAAGTAATCAGACCTGATTTAGGTAATAGCCTACTCATAACTATAAACTTTTAGCATCAGAATGGCTAGGAGAGACGGCCAGAGAGAAAGAGATACACAAACAATTTTGGATGGAAATCAGTGCAACTATCTGAAGCATGAGGCCAAGCCCCAAAGAGAAGGCTGGGTGAGGGGGGCATCAGAGAAGGAAGCTCTTCCTGGTCCAAGCTCTTCCCATCCCCTGCTGTAGTTACTTTGGATGCAAGCCTCCATTTCATCTGCAAACCCTGGTCGGTTACACCATGATTTGATGTGAACCAGTTCCAAGATCTGCTTCTCTTTTCCCTGTTTCTGGTTCCACTCACCCATGTAAACTTAGAAGTGAGAAGCCTAAGTGTTGGACTTGACTCCTCTTTCTCCTTCAAAAAATATTCTATTTTAAGTTTCAAATTGTGTGTGTGTATGAGAGAGAGAGAGAGAAAGAGAGAGAGAGATACAGAGAGAGAGAGACAGAGACAGAGAGAGAGAGAGAGAGAGAGAGAGAGAGAGAGAGAGAGAGAGAAAGCGCCTGGGTACATACATGAATGCAGGTGCCCTCAAAAGCCAGGAGAGCACTAGATCCCCTGGAGCTAGACTTACAAGCAGGTGTGAGTCACCTATATGGGTGCTGAGAACAGAACTCAGGGACTCTGCAAGAGCAGTACATACTCTTAACCACTGAGCTTTGTCGCTAGTTCTCTCTCTCTCTCTCCCCCCGACTCGTACCATGCCTACCTGTGCATCAGTCTCTCTTCTGGCCACTGTAGCATCAGTCTTTTCTCTCTGTCCTACTTCTGTCCTTGACAGATTTCTCAGTGTTGCCCTTCCTTAAATCACCTTTCAATAAAACATTCCACCCTGCTGCTGGGACAATCACCAAGTGTCCCCTTGTATTTAGCATTCCAGTTTCCTTTGGATCAAGCCTATTTTGATTCATGTAGCATATGAAAACCTTCATGATTTGACCTTCACGCTGACTCTTGTCAAAGGCTTACCAAGGTGTGCAGGTCTAGTTACGCCTCACGGTCCTTGAACACAGGCTTTCTCTCACTTCAGATGTTTACAGACATCACCCCCCATGCTGGGTCTGCCATCCTGCCGTCCCGGCAACCTCCATAGCACGTGGCTAGCTTCTATTTATCCTTTGAGGTTTGGGCTTGGGCATTGCCTGTGGAAACCTTTTCTACCCCCATTTCCTCCCAGACTGGAGTACAGCATGGTGCAAGGTACTCGAGCTCACTGGTGCCAGTACCTGCCACCCTGTTCTGTGAATGCAGAGCTGGGCAGAGTGGGGCTTCATGGGATTTACAGTTGTACATGCTAAGCATGAGGGGGCACTCTGTATTTGGCTAAAGAAGAAAGGAAGATGGCAAGAAAGGGGTTTTTCAAGAGAAGGACGGAAGGGCTATACATCAAACGATCTTTTTTCTCCATTTCCCTAAACAATAGCTTCTCCTTTCTCTTGCTTTTTCTGCATAGAGATCATAACACATGCTTGAAAACACCAATTATGACTGTGCAGCTAAAGTGACTGTCCTCCTGAAGAAATGAGACTGATTATGCAGGTGATTAGTGATTGTGTAGCACCGAATAGCACAAGAGACATTTCTTGGAGGAAAAAACAAAACCTCCAAGTGACTGAGATTAGCTTGAGTTCCAGTCTCGATGTTACCTACCGCTTGCTTTGACCTGGGGTAAACGGTTTAATCTCCTTAAACCTTAGGTTCCTGTAAAAAAAAAAATAGTATCTCTCTCTCTCCCTCCCTCTCTCCTCCTCCTCTTTCTCTCTTTCTCTTCCTTCTGTGCCTTAGTTTGCACGCACATCTGTGTGTGCATGTGGAGGCCAGAGGACAGCCTCCGGTGGCATCCTCAGGAACACTGGCCACTCCTTGGAGACAGAGTCTTTCACTGGCCTGGAGAGCTCACTCAATGACTAGACTGGCTGACCAGTATGTCCCAGGAATCCTGTCTCCATTTCCCCAGCGCTGGAATTATAAACACTTGCCACAACATCCAGGATTTTTCATTTTAAACTATGCATTTTTCTTTCATGTGTATGAGTGTTTTGCCTGAAATTATGTCTGCATACCACATGTGTACAATGCCTGTGAAGGCCAGAGAGGGTGTAGGATTTCCTGGAACTGGAGTTACAGGTGGTTGGTAATACAAAGTCTAAAATTAACAAACTTGTGTACATTTACCACAGTTGATTTTCTCAGTTATTTGTTATAGTAATGGTAAGCTGGACAACAAATTGTATTTCTGATAATACTGCTACAATAACGTTACATGTTTGACAGCTCACATCTCTGTGTTAGCACCTTGTTCTATGTTTAAACCACTGTTACTTGGCCCTCTGTATTTGTAGATCCCATGTTCGTAGATTCAACCAATGTGGACAATTGATACTGGGGGACCTGCATCTGAACCAAACATGTACAGTCTTTGTCATTATCCTCCAAACAATATAGCATAAAAACTGTTATTATGGTATTTGCAATATATTAGGAATTATAAGCAATCTAGAGATTGCATGTATACAGGAAGATGTGTGTTGGTTTTATGCAAATACAATGATATTTTTGTATATGTGCAGTATGTTCTTATATATATATATGCATATATGTGCACATGTATGAAGGTCAGAGATCAACCTCTGTTGTAGTTGCTTGCGGCCATCTGCACCTTGCCTTTTTGGGTAGGATCTCTCACTGGAACCTGGGACTTGTCTAGTAGACTAGGCTAGACTGGTTGGATAGCAAGTCTAGGGATTAGCTGTCTCCATCTCCATGCCTGGCTTTCATGGCTACTGGGGATTAAACTCAGGTCCTTAAGCTTGGGTGGAAAGCACTTTACCAATTGAGCTATCTCCCTAGTCCCTGTGCTGTGTTATAATAAAGGCCCCTTGCTACCCAAACTTGTGTGGTTTCTGAAGGCCAACTACGAGAGAAAATGGGTGTGTGGTAAGAAGTTTTCTGGAAGACTTTTAATTTAATCATAAATTTTACATTCTGACTACAGTTTCCTTTCCCTCCTCTACTTGCATTCACTCCTCCCCACTGCCTACCCCAATCTACTCTTCCTCAGTTTTTGTTCAGGAAGAGGCAGGCCTCCATGGGTACCAACAAAGCATGGCATATCAAGTTTCAGTAAGACTAAGCATATCCCCTTGTATTAAGGCTGGGTAAGGCAACCCATATGAAGAGTAGGTTCCCAAAAGCAGGCCAAAGTGTTAGGGACAGCCCCTGCTCCCACTGTTAGGAGTCCCACAAATAGACTAAGCTACACAGCTCTCTCCTCTCTCCTCTCTCCTCTCTCTCTCTCTCTCTTCTCTCTCTCTCTCCTCTCTCTCTCTCCTCTCTCTCTCTCTCTCTCTCTCTCTCTCTCTCTCTCTCTCTCTCTCACACACACACACACACACACACACACACACACACACACACACACACACAGAGTCTAGGTCAATCCCATGTAGGTTCCCTGGTGGTTGGTTCAGACTCTGTGAGTTCCTATGAGCCAGGTTGTCTCTGTGGGTTGTCTTGTGATGTCCTTGACACTTATGACTCCCACAATCCTTCCCCCGTCTCTTCAGCAGGATTCCCGGAGCTTGTGAAATGTTTGACTGTGGGTCTCTGCATCTGTTTCCATCAGGTACTGGATGAAGGCTCACTGATGACAATTGGATAGTCATCAATCTGATCACAGGAGAAGGCCAGTTCAGGCTACATGTCTACTATGGCTAGGAGTCTTATCTGGAGTCATCCTTGCAGATTTGTAGGAGTTTCCTTTGTATCAGGTTTCAACTTGACCCTGAAATATCCTCCCCTTTCCAGTCCTTTCTCTGCACTCTCCCTCTTCATCCACCCATCAACCTGATCCCTCAAGTTCCCATCCCCACTTGTCCCTAGTCCACCCAGGACATCTCTTCTATTTCTCCTTCCAGAAGTCTCCCCCCTGTGCCCCCCCCCCCCCCCGGCTTGGGCCCTCTTTGTTACCTAGCATCTCTGGGTCTGTGGACTGTAGATGGTTATCCTTCACAACTAATATCCACTTATGAGTGAGTACATAGCATGTTTGTCTTTCTCAGTCTGGGTTACCTCACTCAGGATGATTTTTTTCTACTGCCGTCCATTTGCCTTCAAATTTCCCGTTGTCATTATTTTTAACATCTGAGTAATACTCAGTTGTGTAAATGCACTGCATTTTCTTTATGGATTCTTTGGTTAAGGGACATCCAGGTTGTTTCCAGGTTCTGGCTATTACAAATAAAGCTGCTATGAATGTAATTAGTTGAGCAAGTGTCCTTGTGGTATGATTGAGGACCCTTTGGGTATATCCCTAAGAGTGGTATAGCTGGATCTTGAGGTAGATTGATCTCCAGTTTTCTGAGAAACCACCATATTAATTTCCAAAGTGTTTATACAAGTTTGCACTCCCACCATCAATGGAGGAGTGTTACCTTTACTCCACATCCTCTCCAACAGCAGCTGTCATCAATGTTTTTGATCTTAGCCATTCTGACAGGTGTAAGATGGAATCTCTGAGTCACTTTGATTTTCATTTCTCTGATGCCTAAGGATGTTAAACATTTATTTAAGTGTTTCTTGGATATTTGAGATTCTTCTGTTGAGAATTCTGTTTATGTCTATACCCAATTTTTAAAATTGGATTATTTGATTTTTTTGATGTTTAGTTTCTTGAGTTCTTTATATATTTTTGGAGAACAGCCCTCTGTCAGATGCATGGTTGGTGAAGATCTTTTCCCATTCTATAGGCTACTGTTTGTCCTATTGACAGTGCCCTTTGTCTTACAGAAGTTTTTCAGTTTCATGAAGTCCTATTTATTAATTGTTGATCACAGATTAAGTGTCTGTGTTACTGGTGTTCTATTCAGGAAGTGGTCTCCTGTGCCAATTCATTCAAGGCTATTACCCACTTTCTTTTCTATCAAGTTCAGTGTAACTGGATTTATGTTGAGGTCTTTCATCAACTTGGACTTGAGTTTGGTGCAGGTTGATAGATATGGATTTGCATTCTTTTACGTGCCAACATCCAGTTATGCCAGCACCATTTGTTGAAGATGCTTTCTTTTTTCCATTGTAAAAAATTTTAATAAAAATCAGGTGTCCATAGGTGTGCAGATTTATGTATGGGCATTTGATTGAGTTCCATTGATCCACCTGTCTGTTTTTATGCTGATATCATGATGTTTGTATTACTATGGCTCTGTAGTAGAGCCTGAGATCAGGGATGGCGATACTTCTGGCAGTTCTTCTGTTGTACAGGGTTGTTTTAGCTAGCCTGCATTTTTTGTTTTTCCATATGAAGTTGAATATTGTTCTTGAAAAATTGTGTTGTAATTTTGATGTAGATTAAGTTGAATCTGTAGATTGCTTTTGGTAAGATGGCCATTTTTACTATGTTAATCCTACCAATCCATGAGCATGGGAGCTCTTTGCATTTTCTGATATCTTTTGGAAGACTTCTTAACAGAAGAAAGGCATGTCCTCTACTCTCCACTCTGACAATTTGACATGGGGATTCAGAAAGATCTTCAGGTACCATCTTGAACTGTGAGAGTGAGGGTCACACCAGAGAGGTGGTAAGGAGTCATGATGATGTCATGGATTTTCTAAACCAGTCCTGGATTGCCTATATATTTCATTTAATTGACAGTGTAAGAAACTTTAATTTCACTTATGTCAATGTATTTGGAAGTTTTTCTGATATCAGCTGAATCTAATTATTGACACACTCTTTATGCCTGTTATGGCCAAGTGGACTTTAAGAACATGGAACAGAGCTGTCAAGGCATTCAGCAAGTAAAGGTGCCTGTCTTCATGCCTGATGACCTAAATTTGATGCCTCACATGATAGGAGGGGAAAACAGACCTCTTTAAGTTGTCTCTACCCTCCACATGTGTGTCAAGTCACATGCATGCCCCCCAGCAAACACACAAAACAAAAATGGTGGGTCATGGTGGCACACAAAGAGGTATGTGGATTTCTGTGAGTTTGTCTGTGTGTTGATTTCTAGATTAGCCAGAGCTACAATGTAAGACCCTGTCTAAAAACTTTTTTTAATTTGATGAACTATTTTAAGAACAATACAGAGTGGACAGCATAGTGATGTGGATTTGAGACTTGATACATGGAGCAGCTGAATTATATTTCAGGAAGACAAAAAGAAATAGCCCATCTTTTTTCCTTTAGCTTTCAAATATCTGGGGTTAAACCAAATGAGGATGCAAGCCTGATACATTTTTAGAATTAGGAAATGCCCATAATATTTTTCCAAATTAATTTTACTTAATTTTCTCTCTCTCCTCTCTCTCTCTCTCTCTCTCTCTCTCTCTCTCTCTCTCTCTCTGTTGTTATATAGAGGTCAGAGGACAATTTGTAGGCGTCAAAGTTCTCTCCTTCTACTATATGAGCTCTGAGAATCCAACTAAAGGCACCAGGCTTGACAGCAAGCTCCCTTATCTGTTGAGATATGTTGCCAGTTCTATTTTCCCAAATAAAATGATTGAGTGAGTGTATGTCCCTGCAGCAAATACTGCCATAGACTTCGAAAGGGAACTGGAAGTCTTGGTGTCAACAGGAGCAGCTTCACAGGTCTAGCCAGGGTCTGGGGTAATAAAGGAGTGGCTTCACTCACTAATAGTTTAGGAAATAGTCTTATCAGAAAACAATCAAAGTTAGTATATCACATTCAATTTAAGGGTCATGTATTTAATTCTCCATTGACTTATAATTAGTATTCTCAACCTCAGCACTGTTGAGTACTTATGAGTTATTGGAGAAGGGAATGGATCCAGAGCATTGCATATGGTAGGTGTCTCAGGTTTCTATTGCTGTGATAAAACATTATGGCCAAAATCAACCTGTGGAGGAAAAGCTTTATTTGACTTACAGGAACTCAAGATAGGAACTCGAAGACAGGAACTGAAGCAGAAACCACGGTAATACTGCTTACTCACTGACTTGCTCTTCATGGCTTGCTCAGCCTGCTTTCTTACACACCCCAGGACCACCTGCCAAAGAGTGGCACTGCCCATAGTGGGCTGAGCTCTCCTATCTCAATCACCAATTAAGCAAATACCCCAAGTCATTCCTACAGTCTATGATGGGCCCATTTTGTTTTTAGATGACAAACAAACAAACAGCCAACACACTAGGCAAATGCTCTATGATGGAACCACACCCTCAGTCCTTACATTTTTGTACCACCTAATTTTCTGAGGTGGCAGCTATTACAGCTTGTTTGGTAGATCTCTGGGCTCTATCTTCTATATCCCAGCAGAAATACCCTCCCAGCACTAAAGAGGTAGAGGCAGGTGGATTTTTGAGTTTCAGGCCAGCCTGTTTTACAAGCAAGCTTCAGGACAGCAAAGGCCACACAGAGAAATCTTGTCTTGAAAAACCAAAACCAATAAACTAAAACAAATCCAATTCTCTCTCTCTCTCTCTCTCTCTCTCTCTCTCTCTCTCCCTCTCTCTCTCTCTCTCTCTCATACATGTATGACTTTGTCAACTTGCCACAGCCTAGAGTCATCTGGGAATAGAGCCTGTATGAGGGACTGTCTGTCTGGGGCTGGCCTAAGGGCAGGTCTGTGAGGGATTGCCTTAACTGACTTAATTGATGCAGGAAGACCCAACCTGGATGTGGGTGGCACCACTTCATAGGCTGGGCCCTGAACTGTATAAGAGTGGAGAAAACTAGCTGAGCAGATGTAAGCAAGCAAGCCAGCATGTATGTATTCCTTTCTCTTTGCTCTTGGCTGCAGATGGGAGGTGACCAGTTGTTTGAGTTACTCTTTGTCCGGCTTTTTTTCTTTTTTCTTTTTTTTTTTTTATCAGAACAAGAGCACTGAAATTAGGACAATATGTTACAAATAGCTCTGCTCTGTCTTACTTTTTCCTATATGTCTTTCCTTGTGTGGAAATGTTTAATTTTGTCACAGTCCAATTTATGTGTATATATATTTAATCCTTTGTCCTTTTGGGGAATTCTTTAAGAAACCATCTCCTACTCTAAGGACATAAACACAGTACCCTATATGTCTAAATGTTTTAGTTTTACTGAAATATTTGTTTTTAATACTACAGAAGTCCCTTTTCTTGTTTTTCTCGGTGGAGTCTTATTCTTCATGTCAGGCTGGACTGGAAATCACAGTTCTCTTCTCTAGTCCTACAAATGTAGGAGTGAGCCACCATGCTTGGATCCATGTGGAGGTTTTTCCTGCATGCAGTGTAAGGTAAGGACCACCTATGTCTCTCAACCTCACTCCAGCCCTATGGGGTAGATGTTATTCTTCACAGGCTGAATAGACAGAGCTTAGATAAAAGAGTTCCAGGCCAGCCTGGGTCACACAGCTTCTCTCTCCTCTCTCTCTCTCCCTGATCCTCTCTTGCATCCTTACTGTTAGGTCTCACATGACTCAAGGATCAGGAGGGAATGGAGAAATGTGTGGTTAATTCACTTTTATTCTCGTGTAGAAGTTCAGGTCCACTTTGCACAGGTGTGCAGAGTTGAACAAGAAAAGGTATTCCTTTTGGCTTCCCACAACCCATTTATCCTCCTGGGAGGGAATCACTTCGGACAGTTTCCTGGATATAAATTTTGGAATATTGTCATGGACATGAAGCACAAAGCAGATTCACAGTGACTGGTCATTTTGTAGATGTCTGTGGTCTTTTGAGTTACGTGTTCCAACGATGAGGACTATTGTCCTTGATTTCTTTCCACTCCCAAAGAAGTTGCTAGGTGATCCTGCCAACCTCACCAGCAGGCCACCAAACCAGCCCAGCAGCCACCTACCCCTCCACCCACACTGACCTATATATATATAAGCAGACACCAGAAAAGATGTGGGAGGGTCCTCTGAAGCAGGTAGCCTTCTAGGATAATGCTTCTTCTGTACCCAGGGGCTTATGGGTAGGTTGGGGTGGGGGTTCAATGGACAGGGATAGGAAGCAGTCCATTCTTGTGTTCAGTATCCTCTGGGTGGAATCTAGCATTCTCTTCAATTATGAATTCAATCAACCAGTTGTAGTAGCATTAGCAACAGCTGCTGCAACTTTGTCACCAATAGAAACCACAGGTGTTTTCCCATCACACACAGTTGTGGGGAATCTTAAAATATCACTTAAACTCATTCTTAGAATTACTGCTATAACTTGTTACATTGGGTGATAACAAAGCTTCTGATGAGTGACATAAGCCAGACAGAGAAGGACAAACAGGGGTGAACCTAAATAGACAACCACAGGAAGCAGAGATTGGGAGGATGGGAGCTGCTGGGATAGGGTAGGGGCTTGAGGAGAGAACTGGGGGGTGAAGTGATGGGAGAATCTGGCAGTACTGATCCACGAGTGCAAAGGTTCGGTAACATAAGTTGAGTATGCAGCAAAACATGTTAACAAACGTTGACAACACTCCCTTACTCACTTAGGACATTGCTAAGATGTTAGCCCTTGTGTTGTATCCTCATAATAAAGGAAGAAATGAAGGAAGGAATAAAGAGCTGAATAAGGTTGAAGGATACTTTTGAAGGTGATAAATGTATTAATGACATAGATTCTAAGGGTGTTTCATGAGTAAACACTCTAAAACATTTATATAACACATATGTATTATACACATTAAAGATACATAGATTTTTACAAGCCAACTTCACCTCACTAAAACAGTTCAATTGAACGCACTATTATTAAAGTACACATTTTAAAGTGATTTTGATAATTGTGTCTTAGGAATAATTGTGTCCTTGGTGGTCATGTACACTTTGTTTTGTAAACTTTAGAAAGTTTTTCTGAGAAGGGTCCATAAATGTCACCTGACTGCTAAAGGCTTCTAAATACAAAAGAGAGGGTCTGTGGGATGACTGCTTTCCTTATAGATGACCCTTGATCTATAATGGCTCAATATGCATGTGGTGTGTGTGTGTGTGTGTGTGTGTGTGTGTGTGTGTGTGTGTGTGTGTCCTTAATGATGCTGTGAGAGTCTTGGAAGTATGATTTTGGGTCTTCTCCCTGGCTAGTAATATGCAGATTGATGCTCTCTGGCAATGCTGGGCCATAGTTTCCTGTTAGCATTGCAGTCACAAGGAGAAAGTAACTGAAGTTCCACATTTGTCATGGGATAGGTTAGGTGAATTCGCTGCATTGACTATTCACAATACCTTTAGTTTATGATTATGTGTGGTTGGGGAGCCATAAACCATATCCAGTAGAGAAACACCTGTGGCTCAAATCAAGCCCATCACAGACAGGGATACTGTGGTCTTTATGTCTTGATGGCTGTTTGTTAAGACACAGGGACTTTTATGTGTGTCCTGTTACAGCCACTGTTAGAGCAGCCACATGTTCCTAGAGAGGCGAGCCTGTACCCTCCACATCCATAATTAAAGGGTTTGTGTGAGCCCATAAGATGCTCTCTACTATTCATCTGGAGAACACAGAAAGGCAAAGCTTTGCTAGGATAGCCCACCCCAGCAGGTCAAAAGGAGGCAGTTCTTGTTGTCATCATCTGCAGTGTCCAGATGACAAAGGCACTGCTGGTGTGAATCCTGCAAAGGTACCTGTGTTGGTGCGGACACCCTCAAGCTGGGACTCACATGGGTGAGCAGGAGCCTGGAAGCGAGATGCCACAGGGAAGATCCAGACAGCAGTTTTTCCCAAAGGACCTTCGTAGGAGGGCCCTCCTAGAAACAGACCTAGTTATTGGGGCTGGAGCCATACTCCTTAAGAATTTTTCTAATCCTTCCACCTTCCTTTCTCCCAACTCAGCACAAAAGGGACCAACAGGTGAGAGAGAGAGAGAGAGAGAGAGAGAGAGAGAGAGAGAGAGAGAGAGAGAGAGAGAGAGAGAGAGAGAGAGGAGAGGGGGGAGAGAGAAACAAGGGAAGAATCCTCCTTTTTTTAAAAAAAACATAGAAACAATCTCTTGGTCACATGTAAGACTTGAGATTGGGGACAGGGGAGACTCAGAAGAAATATAAAATAATCTTTGACTTAGCATATTGAATATTTAAACACATGAAATGGAATTTCAATGCCCTGAATGCAGGTGGTTTTAAAACTGAGTCCCTAGAGAGCTGTCTGTTCAGCACAAGGAGATAAGAAGTGGCCAGAAACGTGGAGATCTGGATGCAAGGGTTGAAAAAAATCCATAAAGCCATTTGAAATGTTCACACAACAGTTTGGACTGTTCATTTGTTCATTGCTCTGGTTGTCTGTTTTGCTTTATGATTTAGTTTTTAAATACAATTACTTTTTTCCACCCGAGTCACATATATTTTTATAGTTGCTTTTTAAAGAAACAATTTGCCATGCCCTATCAGGCAGACATCTTCTATCCTGAGGTCAGGCTTGCCCATGTGGCCAGGAAAGCACACTTACCTGGGAGGTGTCAACAGATGGATGTTCCTGTTTCTCTTCAAGTGGATGTTTCTCTTGATGTGTGCAGGGTTCCGCTGGCTTTGAACTAGGCTGGCTACTGCTCAGGCCCTGTGGGAGCAGAAGGGAAGAGAGTGCAACTGAGTCCCTGGGATATGTCATGTGCTGGGGCTCTGTGCACGTCACCAGCCTCCCAAGCTGAACAGAAGAGTGGAAGCTTAGTGTTCGCACTCCTTGGCTCTGGTCTATCGTCTGAACAACAGGGAGAGGCTGACATCCATTCTCAGGTTGCTGCTGCAGCCTGCAGCCCAGGGGTAGGGTGAATTTGGATAGTTCTTGGAGGATCTGAGGCAGCTTTCCATCGCTCTTACCTATCTGTCTCTCTGTCACTCTGCAGTGTGAGGAGAACTCCCTGTGGCAGTCTTAAACCGCTACCACCACTCTTCCTGCCTGACCAAGCCCTCCAACACTATTCTCTCTGCCTGCCTTCCGGGTCCACTTCTTTTTCTTTTTTTCTCCACCTCCATTTTAGACGCTTTTTTTTTTCTTATATTCTCCCAGTGCTCCCCCTGTCTTCAGTTTGTCTCCGTAACTTCTCACTTCATTCAAAATTAAAGAGATGCTGAGAAGTTTTTCCTACTTCAAATCACCACTAGATATTACTATAAAATTCTGACATTTAAAATTATTGCCATTTGGTAGCTCACACATCCAAGAGGCTATTAAAGGACCCTTTATAGTTGATTGGCATTCTCTAAAGTTAAAACAATTACTTCCTCACTGCTTATACAGGGTAGCACTACCTTGAATGCTTTCCTGTACTGAGTTTTGCTCGAGGTAGTATTTCAATGACTACTTTGTTGGTCCATGGTAGAAGGATAGAAGACAGATGGGACCCCTGGCCCAGATCCTAGAGTTCTCACCATGAAAATTTGATCCCGATGGTCCTTTTCAAAGGCATGCTAGTCACTTAGGCTGTTTAATACACTAGCATCCTTTAATACTGTGAGAAGGATTTATATCTTGACTACTCATAAAGATGAAAATAGGGCAGACACCCGGTGATTTATGTGAACACTTCATGTGCAAAAGACCTGGAGGCTTTAGTTAACTATAAGATTTATGTAAGCTGAAAGTGTTAAGTGGCTTTGAAAAGACATACATAGACATTGAATGAATTACCAGAAGTGGAGCATTCTAAACACAGGCAATGTCAGCAAGGCAGTAGTCCCACTACAGCCAAAGAGCATATTTAATGACGATTACCATGAAGCAGAGAAATCCGAGTTCCATGCCCACATGTGGACACACAGTGGAAGAAAATATCAACCTCATGTATAATCTCATGACTCTGCTTTCTGTGCTGTGGTAGTGCACACCTTTGATCCCAGAACTGGAGAGGCAGAGGCAGGTGGATCTCTGGTGACCATCCTGGTCTGCAGAGCAAGTTTCAGGACAGCTAGAGCTGTCACACAGAGAAAATCTGTGTAAAAAACAAAACCCAAAACACCAAAACAACAACAACAAAACAAAATAGCAACAAGCCCCCCAAAACAGAGTGCCATGATTAACATTTTTTTGGGGGGAAGGGAGATGACCTCCTAGTATTCCCAAAACCAAGGGAAAAATTAATAGGCACACTGACAGAATAGAGAGAGGGATCAGGTCAGGACGGGTTACGACAGGGATTTGGGAACCTCACTGTGGAAAAGGGAACCCATCTATTTATTCTGTGTATTCTAGAAACACCATTAGCTGAGCAGAGAAGGGAACTGCAGAAGGAATGCTGAGAGGGGGGTGTTCTTAAATTCATGTGATGCTTCTTGGAGCCATTTCCCTCCCTTGCAGCTCATTTCCATCCTAACCCTCAGACAGTGGATTTTTTTTTTCTAAACTATGTCATTGTCCTCAAGAGAGATGACAGCTCCACTGTCTCTAGGATGCCTACTAAAGTTAGTATGGCATATCATTTCATTCCTGCATGATCTGCTACTACATTCCTTTATTTGATTTCTTTTTCTGAGATCGGGTATGTCAGGCTGGCCTCGAGTTTGGTATGTAGCTGCAGATGACCTTGAATTTCTTTCTTGTTGTTGTTTTATTTAGAAACAATCATTTTAATATGGGAAATGCAAATCAAAATGATTCTGAGATACCATATTACACTTGTTAGAATGACTAAAATCAAAAACACCAATGACAGTTTATGCTGGAGAGGATGTGGAGAAAGGGGAACGCTTCTCCATTGCTGGTGGGAGTGCACACTTGTACAGCCACTTTAGAAATCAGTATGGTGGTTTCTCAGGAAAATGGGATCTAGTATACCTCAAGATCCCGCAATTCCACTCTTAGGCATATACCCAAAGGAAGCACATTCATACAATAAGTGCATCAGTTCAACTATGTTCATAGTAGCATTATTTGTAACAGACCTTGAACTTCTGATTCTCTCATTTCCGTCTCCAGAGTGCTGGGATAACAGGCATGCACAAGCATAGCCTGTTTAATGTGGTGCTGGAGATGGAACCCTTAGCTTTGTGCATGCTAAGCAAACACTCTACTAACCTGAGCCAGATCCCTAGCAACTAACTAATCTTTCATTTCTAGTCCATCTCCAGCCATATTGCCCACAAGCTGTCATGTTTACAGAGTGCCTCATCAGAGAGCGCATTCTTCTCCCTCTCTGCATAGTGTGCACTTCAGAGCTCCTTCCTCTTGCAGTGCCCAAGACCAGACAAACTGTCTTTGCCTTCAGTAACTATTGATTTTATCTTTAATTCTTCATTCCTTCCCAGAGTGGCTCAGCAAGGTCATTCTTTGCACTGTCATAGCAGTCTGCATTGGGTTGTAGCTCTGCCTGGACTTTAAACTCTTAAATCAACAGCTTTGTCATTTTTCTCATTTGTTTTGGTTTTGGAGACACTGTCTTCCATCCCAGCACAGACAAACTATTACAAATTGTGCTAGCAATCTGACTACTTATTATAGGGAATTGCAAGTAGGAAATGCACAACCCATGTGTTTCCTTGACTCTTTGCTTTGGACCAGCAGTAGAAGGCAGCTTAGCTTATAAGCAATGCTTCAAGAGAGACTGAGCAAGACAACATTTGGTGCCATTTTTTCCTTCCCTGCTTTGGAGGCCTATAAATCATATTGTCTAGCTACAGAATCTTAGGGAAACATGGGATCCACCTCTTTGGTCAGTTCTCTAGTTTACCTTCAAGCAATGCTTTTAATCTCAAGCTAGCTTCCCTGTGGCACTCCAATTCTCTTATAAATTGTATGCCTTGCTCGAGTAACATTGCTCAATAGTTAAGGGTGCTGGCTGTTGTTCTAGAGGACCTGCTTTTGATTTCCAGCACCTACATGGTAGTTTACAACTGTCTGTGGCTCCAGTTCCAGGGATCTGACACCCCCTTCCAGCCTCCTAGGACACTTGGCATGCACAAAGTACACAGAAAAACATGCAGGCAAAACACTTACACACATAAAATAAAACAAAAGAAAAATTTAGATTGTGCTTGCTATGATAAAATAACTGGATGCTTTCAACATAGAGAACTCTTGAGACTTTTGCTATTTCAGGTTGTCTGGATTACTGTATTCATTCTTTAACCCAACAGTCCAAGGGTTATTAGGGCTAGGAATGTAGCTTTGTGGTAGAGCATTTCCTTATCATGTGCCAGAGGCCTGACTGGGCCCTTTAATACCAAACAAAAACCAAAGGTGATTGAATTACTCTGATTTCTTGAGGGATAGACCTTCAGTATTTGGATATATGAGAAGACTTGTTAGATTCCATGTCTAAGAAGACAAATACTCATTTCCTCCTATGAAAGTGAAGAATCTAGGCGGCCATATAACCTAATCTGCCCGAGCTTTAGATGTGGCAGAGATCTGGGGAGGTGGCAGGATCTGGAAATGTAGATGCAAGTTTTGTAATCCTATTGGGGAAATAGTTTAGATATTAACAGGCTTGGAAGTCATAGAAGATAGACCCCCCACACACACACATCTCCCCAATCAGTGGCTTATAAAATTAGGAACTGCAAGTGTTGGATTCTCATCACTGGTCAAAGAAATGAGATCTGAACTGTGGCTTGTGGCTCTGGTTCTAGGTGGACATTCTGAACTGCCTGGAAGATCATGAGATTAGCTGTCTAGCTGGAGGCTGTCTGGTAAGGAACAAAGAGTACCATTGTCCACTCCCTTAACAGTGAATCCAAATGGTTCTGCCAATCACCTGCACAGGAAAGCACCTCTCAGGGAAAGCTCTATTTGAGAAACTTAATGGTGTAGAGCCTGCCTAAAAATATAAGTCAATGCCATGGTCTCTCTTTGGCCATTGGCCACTCTTACCCTATGAGTGTGTTCTTTTCACTCTTCATAAAACTCCACCTTGGACACTCTATTGTGTGATTGTGGGTCTTGTCTCAATTCTTTCAAGAGACCCTGATGGCCCAGGAGCAAAGCCAGCTTGATTGAGATCCAGGCGATGCTCCCAGTGCCACACATTGGCTTTACCGTCTGTATATGACTGTGAGCCTTGGAGGGACACTGAGAGAGAACAGGCTGTAAGGTTTTTCTTTAGGACCTTTAACCCAGGCTGTGCCTCAGCACCAAGGAGAGCCTGATCCAGGAAATTCCAGGTTCAGCAACCAAGATGCTACAGAAGTGACATCTGTGTTCTGGGGATTTTAAGTCACTCCTGCTATCCTGCTTATTCTATGGTGTCATTTAAGGGTCTGCATGTCTGACTAGTATATGGGAGTGAGGAGGCATACCAGAGTCATTGAAAGAATGTATCTTGAATTGCCCCTAAGAGGAAGTGGAGAGGAGGGAGAAAAGTAGTAGCTTGGGAGGGGACACTAGGACATAAACTGACCAGGCTGGGTATGTGTATGTTTGTGCTAAACTAAAAGGATTTCAGAAGCGCACTTCAAGATTGATATGTAGGAAACTCGTCTTCATATTGCAAATGGCTGCTTCAGCCTGAGCCCTGACATGCACAGAAGGGATCCTGATCCATATCTCTCTGAAGAAAGAACGCTCCCAGGCCTCTTCACAAGGGAGGCAGAGAGCTTCTCTGGTGGCCACAGGCTTTCTGGTATTCTTTGACAAGCCTTCAGGGACAGTTACTTTCTCTTTGATGAGACTTCTGGTCAGGAGTGAACAGGAAACTCCTGTTTCGGGACCTTGAGATTGTTTTGTCACATGTTTCCCAGTGTCTGGCTCTCACCATCTCTATCCATGTTTCAGTTCAGTCAAAAGTCTGAACAGAGAATCTTGAAGCACAAAATGTTGTATAGCTGTTTGCTACCTATTCAATTGTTCCCTTCTGGAGGGAGGAGAGAAGTTTGGGTAGTGTGTAAGATTCAGAAAGCTCAGAGTCCCATGGTCAGATACCATACAGGCAGTAAGAGTTGCTGAGGGGAGAGGACAGTGTCCAGTGGCCTGAGCTGCCTGCAAGTTGTGCAGGAAGCCCAAGGTATGCAGTGATTCATCATCTGAGCTGGACTGGACTTTCCAGTGAAGCAGCTACCTTTGCATCATCCATGCCCTTGTATGTAACCTTAACAAACTCACTGGTTCACCCTGTGGTAGACTTGGAGCGATCGTTTCTTTGGTCTGTTGTTAGTGTCCTCTCTAGGCTGAACAGATGTTGTTATGTCTCTCCAGGAAAAGACACAAAAGCAACTGGGAATGTTTTAGAACTGGGAGGGATGGAAGAGAAAGGCTAGGCACGAGGAAGGAGGCAACAGACTTCACGAGTCATGTTCAAGAGGGGGCTTCTGAGAGGGCCCAGAGCCAAGGGCAAGGTGGTAGACCAAAGGGCTGAGCCTGAGGCAAAGTCCAACTGAGCAGAGAAGCTAGGGACATGTTTGGCTGGGCAGTGGATCAGACTATGTCTAATCATATACAAACAAACAGCATTTTACTGGGTGTGTCCCGAGATGAGGGAGGTAACACCACTCTTGGTGACTTTGTGTGTGTGTGTGTGCGTGTGTGTGTGTGTGTGTGTGTGTGTGTGTGTGAGGTGATAACACTCTGAGAAGAAGCTGTTTAATTCAAGAAGAAAGAATTCTGTCTCTCTGTCTCTCTCTCTCTCTCTCTCTCTCTCTATATATATATATATATATATATATATGTACAGAGTAACTATAAAATCCATATTTATTAGCTGTCTTAAGTATGACCCATCTAAGCAAAAAATGGCTTCTGTCACACAAAGCTGGCTGCCAGAAGCCTGGAAGAGAGGGAGGAGCAGGCTGTAAATGTGGAAAAGGCTGGTAACACAGAAGAGAGAAGCAGCAGGACTGAAAGCAACCCATCCTAAAACCACAGACACAGAAAAAAGTCAACATACCATTTGTCACTGGTTCACCACTGGCTTGCTAAATAGCATTCATTGAGTACATTGAACCCCCAGGTGGCAGCTGAAATCCTCAGCAAACACTGTATTTTATTGTGGTGGTGACCTGCCCTGGAGGGCAGCTGGAAGCAGTTTGTCAGTGAAAATTCAAAAAAGAATCCATGTCTACTTGGAGCTTATGTTAAAACACAATTTCAAATGGAGTTACTTGAAATTTTTCTTTTGAGCTGAAGGGAGGGGGATGGGATAGAAATGGGTGATGGTGGGGGGAACCCTTGGCTTGGGAAAAAGCATGTCACATTTGCTTAGAGTGGTGTCAAGTGGGATGATTTGGTTGCTGTCCTCAGGGTGTGGGCTCATTCGCACTCCCTACAACAGGTGGCTCAAGCATGGAAAGGGATTTTTATTGCAAAGCTGTTCAGCACAGACAAGGAGTTTGACTCATGGAGTCCACAAGGAACTGGTGGCCGTGATCTCCCAGTGAGATCCCTCAGTTGTCCTCACCTCAGAGCATGCCACTTATTGATTTGGATTCCATGACAAATGATTGGAAACAAAAACAAATCAGACTTCATAGCACCTCCACTATAGAACACTCTAGTTGTGTCAACTCATCCCACAGATTTGCAAATAGTGCCTGTGTGTCAGGCAGGCAGAGATGAATGGATATATGTGCAAGTTCTGTGGTATTAGATGAAAAACCCATTTTTCTCCAGACAGAGTCTTACTAGATAGCTCACTTACTTAGTAACCTGGTTGGCCTTGAACTCAGAGATCCCACCTTCTTCTTCCTCTTGAGTGCTGCGATTAAAAGTGTGTCAATCACACCCTTTAGAAACACACTTCTTTTCCTTCCTTCCTTCCTTCCTTCCTTCCTTCCTTCCTTCCTTCCTTCCTTCCTTCCTTCCTTCTTTCCTCAGACTCAGGCCTATCTTCTGCAGCATAAACTCTCTTTTAAACTTTTCATTGGATTTTAGGACCATTATCTATTTTTAAATGGATTTCTACATTTGTATTTAAGCTCAAGTCATCTTATTATACAATAACACAATCTTCTGATCTATAATGAAATCTGTGTCTGAATGTTTTAAAGTAAGTTCCCATGAAGCCAGCAGAGCACGTATTGTTGTGCTGTGCTCAGTCTGTGTCTGTTGTCTCTCTGGGGAAGTCACCCAGGGAACACACACTGCAGCAAAATAAGATGGATAAATGCTTATTAGGACATTTTGAATGGAGAGTAGCAGCAAGAGATTCACCATGACAAACAGCTGTTGAAATATGGTCTCTAGTGTAAAAAACAAACAACCCCTCCCTACCACCAAATAGCCTTTAGACATAGTGTTATCCCAAGAATGGAAGACGATATTTACACTCTATGAAGAGCAAACTATGTTGTCTTGTGTTACTAACTCCATTTGTTGATATATTTTAATCCCTAGGAGGTAGATCACTTAAAAAGAGAAGGGAACAGTTCTCAGTAAAACTAATATTTTGAGAAGCAATCCTCTTTTGTTCTGTGGTAACAGTTGGAATACAGCATATTTTTTCTTATTATAAATATGTTTATTAATGACAATATTAATGCTTATCATAGTGCATTGGTCAATAGGCTGCCTGGGAGGAGGAAACCTAATTAGGGTGGAAATCCACCAGAATCTGAATCCTTTCCAAAGCAGTAAAGTGTTTCCAGTAGGAGACCTTTTGGATGCACACTATTGGAAGACAGGATTTAAAATGTCTCCCTTCATTCTGCCATTTAATATCAGTTTTCCTGATCAACTTCTGCTCTTCAAATCTGTGCAACTTCCTAAAATTTGGACAAATTATTGAAAACAGAGTCATAGTATTTATGATGGCAGAAGACAGTGTAGTCCTGGCTGTCCTGGAACTCAGAGAGAATCACCTGCCTCTTTGCCTCAGGAGTGCTGATATCAATGCTTATCACCATACATCAGTGTTGTAGCTTGAGGGTAACTGGTCCCCAAAAGCTCATAGGGAGTGGTCTTATTAGGAGGTGTGGCCTTGTTAAAGTAGGTATAGCCTTGTTGGAGGAAGTGTCACTGTGAGGGTGGGTTTTGAGGTCTCATATGCTCAAGCCATGCCCAGGGCCTCAGTTCACTTTCTGTTGCCTTCAATCAAGATGTAAGAACTTCCAATTCCTTTTCTAGCACCATGTCTGCCTGCATACTGCCTTGCTTCCCACCATGATGATAATGGACTAAACCTCTGAAACTGTAAGGGAGCCCCAATTAAATATTTTTCTATAAGAGTTGCTGTGGTCCTGGTGTCTCTTCACAGCAATAGGAAACCTAACTAAGACAAACAATATATATATATATATAATATATATATATATATATATATATTTGAAGATTTGATGACTTCAAGCTTCTCAGGGAAGTTCTTCTTGGCATTATGTTTCCTTTATTTAGGTATTTCCACTATGGAAATGATTATTGCTAGTATTGCTTTCCAACTGTAAAATACTGTAAAGATGTGTGATTTAGGTGCAGTGGCATAAGACTGTAATCTAGCACCCTGGCAGGTAGAGGCAGCAGGACCAGAAATTCAAGGCCAGTCTAGGTGTGATGGTTAGAATAATCTGGGAGACTAACCCTCTGGGAAATGCTGGAGATTATCCAGATTATGTTAATGGAGACAGGAAGACCCAGTCACTGTAGGTGGTACCATTCCCTGGCTGAGATTCTGGACTCTATAAATGGGGAAAGAGAATCGAGTAGCAGCATGCATTCACTGCTGTCTTTTGACTGCAAACCTGATGTGTCTAGCTACTTCAAACTTCTGCTGCCTTGATTTCCCACCAGGATAGACTATGTATCTTGAATTGGATGCTAAAACAAGCCTTTTCTCCTATAAATTGTTCATTCAGAGTATTTTATAGCAGCAACAGGAGACTAAAGATACCCAGCTACATTAGACCTGGTCTCCAAAACCAACAAGTAAATGAAGGACATGGTGGAAAACTGATTCAGTTCATTTTGACAAGCATTATTGAATGACTACTATGTGTAATGGGGAATTCACAATGAGAAGGCATTTGTTTGCACATCAAACTATTGAAAAAAAAAAGACACAGCATCCACCGAGATAGAAGGATTGCTATGGATTTGAGGTCAGTCTGGGCTATGTAGTGAGTACTAGACCAGCTGAGTCTAGTAATAAGGCCCATTGTAAAACACAGCCTGCTGGGTGCTGGTGGTGCATTCCCTTAACCCCAGCACTCTGGAGACAGAGGCAGGTGGATCTCTGTGAGTTTGAGTTGGAGGTTTTCTTGACTGATAATTGATGTGGGTAGCAGCATTCCCTGGGCAGATGGTCTTGGGCTGTGTAAGAAAGCTAAGTTTGAGTCTATAAGTAAGCCAGCAAACAGTGTTCCTCCATGTTTCCCCCCCCCCCCAAGACAGGGTTTCTCTGAGGCTTTGGAGCCTGTCCTGGAAATAGCTGTTGTAGACCAGGCTGGTCCCGAACTCACAGAGATCCACCTGCCTCTGCCTCCCGAGTGCTGGGACTAAAGGCGTGCGCCACCAACGCCCGGCTCCTCCATGTTTTTTTGCTTCCAGCTTCTGCTTGAGTTATTCTTTTGTTTTTATAAATTTTATTTAAATTAGAAACAATCTTATTTTACATATCAATCCCAGTTTCCTCTCCCACCCATCCTCCCATCTCCACAGCAACCCCCAATCCCGTCCCCCATCCATTCCCCAGGGGCAGTGAGGCCTTCCATGAGGGATCATCAAAAATGTCAAGTCATTTGGGGCACTGCCAAACAACAACACAACAACAAAAACCCCAACGAAGCTGGGCACTGTGGTACTTTAGCCTTTAGTCTCAGCACTAGGAAGGCAGAGGTAGATGGATCTCTGTGAGTTCAAGGCTAGCTTGGTTTACATAAAGAGATCCAGGGCAGCTAGGACAACATAGTGAGACCTAGTCTCAACAAACAAGTAAAAGTGCAAACAAAACCAATAAAACTTCTCAAATACCAATAGAAAAGTTTAAGAATTTTAGGATGAAAGAAGCTGCAAGTATTGCCTTTAAAATGAGAGCAATAACAACACTAAAAGCTTTTTCATTTTAAACACTTAGGCTTTGCCTAAGCAGAAATCCCTGCTTTAATGTGTCTGGAGGAACAAGTGTCTTTGCTGAGGGATTAAAAGGCTCTGGAAGCAGCAACAGTTGAAATATGCGTGATGAGGGAGGTGAGGACAGCCCCTCTCAAATGTGGTGTCAGTTCTCTTCTACTCACTCTTCCTGGTTTCTGTCTGAGGCTCCTAAAGCCTGCCTCTGCCTGTACTTGAGAACCTGCTTACTTTACATGCATCATGCTTGACTCTGGCCTGAGGGAATCTAATCGCCCCTCACTAGATCTCAGCATGTTTTGTTCCCCTCAAGGAGAAGTGATTTTGTATCATCCATATAGCATTGTTTGGATCATGTAATTCTGACTGCAGAAGAACAACTCAGCCTGGAGTTTGTATCTTCTCCATTGTCTATCCACCAGAACGCCAAGTTCCAAGTTTCTGACAGGCAATAAATGTGAAGAATTGAGAAGCATTTCTAGGCTGCTGGCTCCGGTGCCACCCTGACTTGTTAGCTATCTCTCAGCCATGAAGAAAACCCCCTTTTCATTCTATCTTGCTCTGCCAGGAATCCAGATGTCCCCTTAGTGAAGCTTAGCTAAAAGAGTTAGTGTAGCCTTTTCTGGCACTTATAAACACAGGGTGTAGGATGCTCTATCTTTCACCTGGAGGAAGTGGAAAATGGAACCCAGCCAAGTATTTCTCAGGTCATCAAAAGTTATTTTAAAAAGCAATAGAAAAGGCAAAAGGAACCACTGTGCTGAAACGGAAGTTCTGGCAAAAATTATTAATTCAGAGAAGCCAGGTGGGAGGAGACAGAAAATGGAAGGAGAGCAGGCTAGCAGGCGAGCAGGCCAGCAGGCTCTGTGAATAGAATGTACTGCTGTGGTGTGGCTGTGGGGTGCTTCCATGCTTGTGTTGCCCAGGGTCTGAATACACACAGATACAATCACTATATGTGGGAGAGCTGATAATTCTTCCCTACTCTCCAAGAGCCAGTTAAACTGCTTGTTGGTCTTACCATTGTTTCTCTTCAGAGATAAGTTTCTGGCAGGGCTGTGTATTTCCAGGTTGTATTCTTGCTTTCCTCCAGGCTGGCTTGTGATTTGCCTGAAATGCCATAAAATCCTTTTGGGGTCTTTGTTCTCTGGGGTCTCTGATCACCACCTGCAAAGACAATTCCAACAGGAGGAATTTACTACAGTAGATGGGAAACCAAGGCTCACAAAAGCTCACCAAATACCTGCAGGCACTTTCCCAGGCCCTTATTGAATCTGAGAGCCAGCCAGCATTCTGTACTTTGCTTAGAAGCAGTAAATATCATTTGGTACCAACAGCACATTAAAAATGATAAGAGTAAAAAACAATGGTTAAAGTTGTCAAACTTGCTCCTTTTCAGTACAACAGAAGCTGATTTCTTGGCTTCTTGAATCAACATCTATTATAATATATGAAAGAGTGAGTCACCATGGTTGGGAGGCTATCATTTGTAGCCACTTGTGTCAATCAAGAATGAAATCAGCTCCTTCTGCTCCCTCCCAGAAAGCATGGCTACAATTGAGCTACCTTTGGTCCTCTGTTCCTCTCTTTACCTTCTATGATAGATGGGAGGATACAGATGGACAAGAACATGTTCTATATGACCAACACCTTATTTAAAAGGAATAGGAAGTGCAGAAGGAATGAGGTACTCAGAGACAGGAAGTGATGCATTGCTCCGTAGCTAGGAGGAAGCAGCAGGAGCTGTTTGCCAAGCAGTGGGTAGTTTAGCATCAGAGTTGGTGTTGCAGTGTATGTCCTTTGGGATTTATTTGGGGAAAATAAGACTAAGGCCATTCCCCTTGCTTTAACACACAGAAATAAAAAGTGAGCCCAGCATAGGAAGGGCCTTCTACATCAGTTTGATTTAATATCAATTTCATTTTTCCTGGAATCTGAGAGAATGCTCAAGGGATCTAAAAGCTGAGGAAGCTGGCAGCTGGCAGAGAACTCTGCTGAGGCCTCCAAGGTATCAGTGGGGTCTTTGATGTTCTAGATGATAATTCCTTTTCACATTGATTGATTGATTGATTGTGTGTGTGTGTGTGCACATATGCAGTCAGTTCCTTTCAGGAATAACTTTAGGGGTCATGGACAAACAAGAGGATGTCACGTCTTCAGAGTCACACCACACCCCTCCAGCAAACCTCAGGTGAGATCTGCAGAAGAGTTCCACTCACTGGCTGTGATGGCTGCTCCTGGTTGTCAATTCAACTACATCTGGAATAACTACAATCCAGAAATGGAGGGAACACTTGTGAGAGATTTTTTTTTTTGCTTGAAGTGGGTGAATCCATTTCTGGACTGAACCTTTGCTCTGAATCTTGAGGTGGGAAGACACACACCTTTAATACAGATTTTGAGGCAAGAGGGCATATGCCTTTAATTCTGGATCCTAAGGCAGGAGACATACTTTTTTTTTTTTTTTTTTTAAATCTGGGCCATACCTTCTGCTGCAAGTCTATATAAGGACATAGAAGGAAGCTTTTGCTCTTTGCCTGCTTGCCTTAGCCTACTCCTTCACTGGCATTGAAGCATACTTCTTTGGGATTCCAGCATATACATAAGACCAGCTGAGACATACAGCTGGACTGAGAGACTACTGGGTTCTTGAACTTTCCGTTCACAGCTAGCCATTGTTAGACCAGCTAGACAGCAGCAGCCTTTAAGTTATTCCGATAAATCCCCTTTATGTATATATAAAAGGGGGGGGGAGAAGTGGGGAAGAGGGAGACAGGAGAGAAAATGAGAGGGAGAGAAAGGAAGAGAGTCACTCTATAAGTTCTGTTACACTAGAGAACCTTGAGTTATACCCTGACTAATTTAGAAAGATCTCAGTCTCCCCATCGCTGTGTTGATGCGAGCAATCTTGATTTATCATCTCAGTTGAGCCTCTGCCTCACTGTGTGTAACACAAGTTAAAAACCACTTCAGAGATGAGAGAAGTTTTCACCTTTGTGTTTTTAAAAGCAAAGGAAATGGCCTGTTTTATTTTTCCAAAATAAATCCCCAAAGGCATAGACAGCAACATAGTCTCTGATGCCAAACCACCCACTGCTCTGCAAACAGCTCCTGCTGGTTCCTGATTCCCTGAAAATGCTCTGTTTTGCAGGTCGGATTCTTGCTTTCCCCCCCAGGCCAACCCATGCTCTGCCTAGAATGTCCTAACATCCTTCTGGGGTTTCTATGCTCTGCCCACCACCTTCACTGACAGTCCTGAAGGGAAGAATTTACTGCAGCAGAGCAGATGGAAATTCGTTGTAGTATCAGTCCTTCAGGATTTGATTCTCTGCTTCTATAATGAGTACTCCCGGGATCAAAGTCAGGTTGTCAGGCTTAGCAGCAAGCACCCTTACCCAACGAGCCATTGTGCTAGCCCTGAACCACAGTTTTAATATCTTAGATCTATGAGATTGTAGTTCGTAACAGTGCTATATGCACTGAGCACTGCATATAGATTCTAGAATTTCACAACAACCTTGTGAACATTTTTTCAGATTTTTAAAATTTAAATTAGAAACAAGATTGCTTTACATGCCAATCCCAGTTTCCTCTCCCTCCCCTCCTTCTCCCACTCCCCCCACCAACCCCCTATCCCATCCCCTGTCTGCTCCCCAGGGAGGGTGAGGTCTTCCATGGGGGAATCTTCGAAGTCTGTCATAACATTTGGAACAGGGCCTAGGCCCTCCCCTATGTGTCTAGGCTGAGAGAGCATCCCTCTATGTGGAATGGGCTTCCAAAGTCCATTCGTATACTAGGGATAAATACTGATCCACTGTCAGAGGCCCCATAGATTGCCCAGGCCTCTTAACTGACACCCACGATCAGGGGGTCTGGGTTGGCCCTATTCTGTTTTCCCAGCTATCTGTCTGGAGTCCATGACTCCCCCTTGTTCAGGTCAGCTATTTCTATGGGTTTCTCCAGCATGGTGTTGACCCCTTTGCTCATCACACCTCCCTCTCTGCAACTGGATTATAGTTCAGTTCAGTGTTTAGCTGTGGGTGTTTGCTTCTGCTTCCATCAGCTACTGGATGAAAGCTCTAGGATGGCATATAAGGTAGTCATCAAACTCATTATCTGGGAAGGGCATTTAAAGTAGCCCACTATTGCTTAGATTGTTAGTTGGTGTCATCCTTGTAGATCTCTGGACATTTCCCTCATGCCAGATTTCTCTTTAAACCTATAATGACTCCCACTGTTATGGTATCTCTTTTCTTGCTCTTCTCTATCCCTCCGCCCCGACTCAATTGTCCTGCTGTCTCATGTCCTCCTCTGTCCTCCTCTTCTCCCCTTCTCTTTATCCTAACTCCTTCTCCCCTCCCTCCATGTTGCCAATTAGCTCAGGAGATTTTGTCCCTTTCCCCTTCTCTGGGGGACCACGTATGTCTCTCATAGGGTTTTAACTTTTCTGGCGGTGTGGATTGTAGGCTGACAATCCTTTGCTCTTTGTCTAAAATACATATATGAGTGAGTGCATACTATGTCTTTTTGTGACGGGGTTACCTCACTCAGGATGGTTTCTTCTAGTGCCATCCATTTGCCTGTGAATTTCAAGATTCTGTTTTCTTTTTCCCACTGAGTAGTACTCTATTGTGTAAATGGACCACATTTTCTCTATCCATTCTTCAGTTGAGGAGCATCTAGGTTACTTCCAGGTTCTGGCTATTACAAATAGTACTGCTATGAACACGGTTGGGCAGATGACCTTGTTGTATGAAAGTGCTTCTTTTGGTTATATGCCTAAGAGTGGAATTTCTGGATCTTGTGGTAGACTGATTCCCATTTTTCTGAGGAACTGCCATACTGATTTCCAAAGTGGCTGTACAAGTTGGCACTCCTACTAGCAGTGGAGGAGTGTTCCTCTTTCTCCACATCCTCTCCAGCATAAACTGTCATTGGTGTTTTTGATTTTAGCCATTCTGACAGGAGTAAGATGGTATCTCAGAGTTGTTTTGATTTGCATTTCCCTGATGACTAAGGATGTTGAGCACTTTCTTATGTGTCTATCAGCCATTTTAGATTCCTCTATTGAGAATTCTCTATTTAGTTCTGTACACCACCTTTTACTTAGATTATTTGGTGTTTTGGTGCTACCTTCTTGAGTTCTTTGTATATTTTGGAAGTCAGCCTTCTGTCAGATGTGGTGTTGGTGAAGATCTTTTCCCATTCTGTGGGCTGCTGTTTTGTCTTGTTGATTGTGTCCTTTGCCTTACAGATTCAGGAGATGCCATGTATTGTTGATCTCAGTGTCTGTGCTACTGATGTAATGTTCAGGAAGAGGTCTCCTGTACCAATTCATCAAGGGTACTTCCCTCTCTCTCTCCTAAGAGGTTCAGTGTGGCTGGATTTATATGGAGGTCTTTGATCCATTTGGACTTAAGTTTTGTGCATGGTGATAGACCTGGATCTATCTGCAGTCTTCTACATGCCAGAATCCAGTTATCCCAGCAACGTTTGTTGAAGATTTTCTTTTTTCCATTGTATAGTTGTGTGTGTGCATGGATTAATATCAGGGTTTTCAATTCAATTCCATTGGTCTACCTGTCTATTTTTGTGCCAATATCAAGCTGTTTTCAGGACTAGAGCTCTGTAATAGAGCTTGAAGTCAGGGATGGTGATTCTTCTGGTAGTTCCTTTATTGTACAGGGTTGTTTTGGCTATCCTGGGTCTTTTGTTTTTTCCATATAAAGTTGATTATTCTTGCAAGGTCTGTGAAGAATTGTGCCAGTATTTTGATGGGGATTGCATTGAATCTGTAGATTGCTTTGGCAAGATTGCCATTTTTGCTATGTTGATCCTCCTTATCCAAGAACATGGGAGATCGATCCATTTTCTGGTGTCTTCTTTCTTTAAAGACTCAAAGTTCTTGCTATACAGGTCTTTCCACTTGTTTGGTTAATATTACCCCAAGATATTTTATGTTGTTTGTGGCTATTGTAAACAGTGATGTTTCTCTGATTTCTTTCTCAGCCCATTCATCATCTGTATATAATAGGGCTACTGATTTTCTTGAGTTAATCTTGTATCCTGCCACTTTGCTGAAGGTGTTTATCAGCTGTAGGAGTGCCCTGGTAGAGTTTTTTGGGTCACTTATGTAAACTATCATATCACCTGCAAATAGTGAAAATTTGATTTCTTCCTTTCCATTTTG
This sequence comes from Cricetulus griseus, assembly GCF_003668045.3. Taxonomy (NCBI): domain Eukaryota; kingdom Metazoa; phylum Chordata; class Mammalia; order Rodentia; family Cricetidae; genus Cricetulus; species Cricetulus griseus. The sequence continues at coordinate 255,415,478 of NC_048596.1, read as the reverse complement.
TATCCCCTGATCTTTTGTTGTCTTATTGCTCTAGCTATAAAAGAGTGGGCAACCTTGTCTTGTTCCTGATCTTAGAGGAATCGTGTTGAGTCTCTCTCCATTTAGTTTGATGTTGGCTGTTGGTTTACCATATATTCCTTTTATTATGTTCAGGTATGTTCTTGTTATTCCTGATCTCTCCAACACCTTTATAATAAAGGGGTGTTGGATTTTGTTAAAAGGCTTTTTCAGCATCTAGTGAGATGATTATGTGTTTTTTCCTCAGTCTGCTTATATGGTGGATTACACTGATGGATTTTCGAATGTTGAACCATCCTTGCATCCCTGGGATGAAACCTACTTGATCATGGTGGATGATTTCTCTGATGTGTTCTTGGATTCAACTTGCCAATATTTTATTGAGAGTTTTTGCATCAATGTTCATGAGGGATATTGGTCTGTAGTTCTCTTTCTTAGTTGTGTCTTTGTGTGACGTGGGTACCAAGGCAATTGTAGCCTCGTTAAAGAGAGTTTGGCAATGAACCTTCTGCTTGTATTGTGTGGAACAATTTGAGGAGTATTGGTATTAGCTCTTCTTTGAATTTCTGGTAGAATTCTGCACTGAAACTGTCTGGCCCTGGTCTTTATTTGGTTGGAAGGCTTTTGATGACTGCTTCTGTTTCATTAGGGATTATAAGTCTGTTTAAATTGCTTATCTGTTCTTGGTTTAATTTTGGTAAATGATATCTATCCAGAAAATTGTTCATTTCCTTTAATATTTTGAATTTTGTGGAGTACAGGTTTTCAAAGTATGACCTGAAGATTCTCTGGATTTCCTCAGTGTCCGTTGTTATGTACCTCCTTTTCATTTCTGATTTTGTTTATTTGCATGTTCTCTCTCTGCCTTTTGGTTAATTTGGATAAAGGTTTGTCTATCTTGTTGATTTTCAAGAACCAACTCTTTGTTACATTGATTCTTTGTATTGTTTTCTGTGTTTCTACCTTATTGATTTCAACCCTCAGTTTGATTATTTCCTGGCATCTATTCCTGTGGGGCGAGTTTGCTTCTTTTTGTTCTAGAGCTTTCAGTTGTCCTGTTTATTCTCTAGTGTGATAATTCTCCAGTTTCTTCATGTGGGCACTTAGTGCTATAAACTTTCCTCTTAGTACTGCTTTCAAAGTTTTCCTAAGTTTGGTTATGTTGTGTCTTTATTATCATTGAATTCTAGGAAGTCTTTAATTTCTTTATTTCTTCCTTGATCCAGGAATGGTGCAATTGTGCATTGTTCAATTTCCATGAGTTTGTAGGGTTTCTGCAGTTTGTATTGCTGTTGAATTCTAACTTTAAAGCATGGTGGTCTGATAAGACACAGGGGGTTATTCCATTTTTTTTGTATCTGTTGAGGTTTGCTATGTTGCTGAGTATGTGTTTGATTTTAGAGAAGGTTCCATGTGGCACTGAGAAAAAGATATATTCTTTTGTGTTTGGATGGAATGTTTTATAGATGTCTGTTAAACCCAATTGGGTCATAACTTCTGTTAGTTCTTTTGTTTCTTTAAGTTTCTGTCTGGTGATCCTGTCTAGTGGTGAGAGTAGGGTGTTGAAGTCTCCCACTATAACTGTGTGAGGTCTTATGTGTGATTTGAATTTTATTATGTTTCTTTTACAAACGTGGATACCTTTGTATTTGAGGCATAGATGTTCAGAATTGAGACTTCTTCCTGATGGAATTTTCTTGTGATGAATATGAAATGACCTTCTTCATTTCTTTTGATTGATTTTAATTTGAAGTCTAATTTGTTAGATATTAGGATTGCTTCAACAGCTTGTTTCTTGGGTCCATTTGATTGAAAAATCTTTTCCCAACCCTTTACTCTGAGGTAATGTCTGTCTTTGAAGTTGAGGTGTGTTTCTTGTATGCAGTAGAAGCATGTATTCTGTCTTCGTATCCATCCTGTTAGCCTGTGTCTTTTTATAGGTGAGTTAAGACCATTGATATTGAGGGATATTAATGACCATTGATTGTTATTTCTTGTTTGTTTTGGGTTTGTTGTTGTTGTTGGTATTGTATGTGGATTTCCCTCCCTTATTTCTTTTGGCTGTTGGTAAAGTGGGTTTATCTATTGCTTATGTTTTTGTGAGTGTAGTTAACTTCCTTGGGTTGGAGTTTTACTTCCAGAACTTTATGTAGCGCTGGGTTTGTGGATATGTATTGTTTAAATCTGGTTTTATCGTGTAATATCTTGTTTTCTCCATCTATAGTTATTGAAAGCTTTGTTGTGTATAGTAATCTGGACTGGCATCTGTGGTCTCTTAGTTTTTGTAGAAAAATCTATCCAGGACCTTCTGGTTTTCAGTTTCCATGGAGAAGTCAGGTGTAATTCTGGTAGGTTTGCCTTTATATCTTACTTGGTCTTTTTCCTTTTCTGCTGTTAATATTCTTTCTTTATTCTGTATGTTTGGTGCTTTGATTATTATGCGGCAAGGAGGCTTTTTTGTGGTGAACTCTTATTTGATATTCTGTAAGCTTCTTGTACTTTTTTTGGCTTTCTTTGGGTTGGGCAAGTTTTCTTCTGTGATTTTGTTGAATATGTTTTCTGTACATTTGAGCTAAGTTTATTCACCTTCTTCTACACCTATTATTCTTAGGTTTGGCCTTTTCCAGGTGTTCCATAAATCTGGGTACTTTGTGTTAGGAATTTGTTGGACTTAAGATTTTTTTTAGTTGATGAATCTATTTCTCCTTATGTATCTTCAATGCCTGAGATTTTATTTTCCATGTCTTGTATTCTGTTGGTTATGCTTGCATCCTTAGTTCCTGATCATTTACCCATTTTTTCTAATTCCAGCATTCCCCTCAGACTGTGATTTTTTGTTTCTATTTCTGCTTTCAAACCTTGCACTGTTTGAATTTCTCATGCAATTTTTGTTTTGTCTTTTTCTCCATTTCTTGAATTTTTTGTTTGTTTTTTCTTCCATTTCTTTAAAGGATTTTCTCATTTCCGCTTTTAGGGTCTCTATCATCTTCATGAAGTTGTTTTTAAGGTCATTCTCTTCTGCTTTATCTGTGTTGGGATGTTCATGTCTTGCTGGTGTATTGTCCCTAGACTCTGGTGGCGTCATATTGGTTTTTCTGTTGTTGAATGTGTTCTTATATTGTTGTCTTCCCATCTCTTCTTCCAGTGGGTGCAGGTGGGGTTATTACCTCTCCTGGTGGGTAGGGGTCCAAAGTTCTCTTCCAGTGGGTACAAGCAGGTCCAATACTCTGATGGTTCTCAGAGTGGGTGCAGGCAGGTCTGAGATTCTCCCTCTCCAGGTGGGTGGGGTGGGACTAGCACAGTGATATCAGCAGACCCTTGGTTGCTTGGTCCACAGGGGGCAGGTTGACCTGCCTGCAGTCCCCAGGCCAGGAGATCCTAAAGTAGCAAAGAGGAAGTCGGGCCTGAGACAGGGACCCAAGCTCACCTCTCCCCTGAGTCCATGTATTTTTGTTTTTGCTAAAACCAAATTTTATTAGAAATCTCAGCGTTTTCATATTATTTCTCTATGTTAAGGTCAGGTTTTCCCTTCATTAATTTATATATATTCACTAGCATTCAATCCCTGGGTTGAATTCATCTAATGTGAAACTAATAAATATAATTATATACGTTTCTTTGGGTTTTCAATGAATGTTGCCCCTTCTTTACTCACATTTTAAAAATTTATTCTGTGCCTTTTGCATCATGCATCTTGATCCCATTCATTACCCTGTCCCTTTGCATCTGCCCTCTGTCCCTGCCACTTCCCTGTCCCCCACACAAATGAAACAAAATTTAAAAGAAAAAGGGGAAAAATTAAAAGTCTCATCATGGAAGCTGCAGTGTGACACAGTGAGCCACGCAGTAAACCCCTTTGTTTATGAGGTGGATGTTGGGGCAGGCCAAGTCATAACCCTCAGTCTGGGCCTGGGCACTTGCAGGATTGGTCTGCCCATCAGGTGAACACTATTCTTTAATGATTCTTTATAGATGAGATGCTTAGCTCAGAGATTTTCCCCATGTAGTAGTGGTAGAGCTAGGACTTGAACCCAGACATGCTGCTATTGTTATTCTCTGTACACCATTGAAAGCTGATTTAAGAAATGGCATTGGAGATGTATTAATGCCTGGTTTAAATATTCTGAAGCAGGTAGGTATAGAGTATCAAGGGGTGGACCAACATGAGTCTGAGTATTAGCTTCACACCTTCCCTGTGTCCAGAAAACTGACCTTACTCTCCAACCCGAGATGGTAGATCAAGATTGCTGTTGTCAACACAGGCATCTGGGGAAATTGAGGTCTTTTTAAATCAGGATGGTGTGTGGAATTCTCTTGCTGGTCTTGCCTGAGCTTTGCTGGCGGAGTATGGCATGACCTTGAAGACATAACATCATCCCATTGTTTGTCCATAAGCCCACTGTGAGCCACACATGAATGGCAGCTGGTCTTCTACATCAGTTAATTTAGCATCAATGCTGCATCTGTAATGTCTAGTCATAACCGTACATGTCATAAACTTGCATGAAAGGGCACAGAACACATTTACAGCTAGGAAATGCAAGCTACTATTACTAGCCAGAAAGTTACACAGGAGCATTTCACTGGTGAGATATTGATGTTTTGTCAAGTATAATCTAAGCAAAACAAAATGAAACAACCAAACAAGTTGTGGAATTTTTCATCTGCACTCAATTTTTCCCCCACTTTGTTTTAAAATTAAGTAATAGTGGGATACCTACTCAATTGCTTGAAGTTCAATTGACCCATCAAAAGCAAATGGCTTTAATCACTCCATGATAGTAGCTGACTCCCTGTCAGATGCTGAGTAGAGATGACAAAGGAACAAATTGTCCCTTGGTCCCTATGCATCTTTTCATCTTGGAGTGGCAATCTTTCCTTTGGTCTTGAGGGTCAAGAACCCTCCCCTGGGTGCTCCTTGTCAAAGCATGGTTGGGAATCATGAGTGCAAGCACTTAGATGCTTGCAGAGAGAAACACCAGATTTCTGGGGGGGGTAGTTTTCAGTTCTCTTCTTCCTGTGGGCTCAGTGACCTTATTCCCACTTCCTGATTATAAATGAGACTTGTCATGTTCAAGGGGTCATTTTGCTTGGACCTCCCCTGACCTCACTTGATAGATGTGAAATGAATCATAGTCACAGAGCTCAGGGTCACACATTCAGTATGTGGCAGAACTAGGAAGAGAGATGCTCTCCCTGCTTAGTTCTCACGGCTTGACTTGCTGTAGCAAAGGAGCTACAATGACTTTTCTTTGCTTTCTCTCATTTCTTATGAACTCAAGCCATTTTTAATTCTAAATCCTTTGGCTATAACTCTAACACTTGTTCTCTTGGGGACATAAAGAGTGAGTGGTTCCAGGTGGCAGGATGTATAAACAAGGAGGATCCCAGTGTGACAGGATGGAGGGCATGAGACTCTGCAGTCAGCAACTGTCCTGGTCACAAATGCCCTTCAGCTATGCCTGGGGAAAATGCTGGACCTGCTTCACATGGCTGCCCTAGGTTACTTCCTGCCTCAAATGGGGACATCAGTCACTTGTGTGACTCATCTCTTTCTGTCTTCCTCACGTCCCCCTACCTTTTCTGAGGACTCTGCAAGCAGTCTGGTCCAGAAAGAAATTGAGGGGAATTCCTGGTGCCTCTGCATTATGTGGGTACAGAGAGAACTCTAATGCCACCAAGGGAGATGAGACATCTAAGCCACAATTGCAGGAGTTTGGGATTCTAATCCTCACATTCCATACCAGGATTCCCAGGGTTGGAGCTGATCCACCAGGAGCAGAGACCAAGCCTCTCCCAGAGCATCTTCCTGCCTTCAGGCTGTCTCTGGAGTTTGTTCTGCACAAATAGGTAGCCTCAAGGTCTGCTTCTACTGATCTACAGTTTTTGGTTTTCTTTTATACTTCCCTGCCTTCCTGGGCCTCCACTGCCCTCCCTGGCCAGTTTAAGATGGGTGTGTCCAAACTAGAGGCAGAGGCAGTCTTAGATGTATAAGTCAGTTTCAAGTCCAAATAGCCCCCCCCCCCCACACACAAAGGATGTTCTTTGTGGAAAGATTCTTAGAAAACAGTCCCTGGATCTGAATTTTCCTGTGTGCTGTGGTTCTACACCCTTCATCAGACTGTCACCACACACTTCCCGTGAGTGATCCAATACTGGGAAGGACACAGGTTATAGAGAAGAAAGTGAGAAACAAGATCTTCTGTCTCTCTTGAAGTAGAGTCTGAGGAGAGAACAGGGAAGACAGCTGGTCACAGTTAAACCTTTCTGGAGACAGTTCTCTCCTTCCATCATATGGGTCCCAGGAACCAAACTTAGGTCATCATGCTTGGAGTCAAGTACCTTCATTCACTGAGCCAACTTGCTGGCCCCAGGAGCTGAGTCTCTTCTACCTTTCTGTCAGTCACTAGGTGTGTGACCTCTAGTAAGTCACAGGCTTCCTCTTTATGTCATTTCCTCATCTGCCATGAGATGGTGGTGTCAAAAAGGACCTTTTCTAGGGAACTATTCAGTTAGCACCTGCTTCCTTCATAGAGAGGCTAAGGGACCAGTGGGGGAAGAAGGGAAGAGAACTTTCAATCAGTAGGGATTCTGTGATCTTGGAAAGAGAAGCATGTGGACTGATGTTGATTAAGATCATTGGGATTCTTGTGTCAATGGAAATGGATGGCTTCATTTTTCTCTCATTTTGTAATTATTATTATTTGCTTTCTTTTTCTTTTGTAGCATATATTTATTTTGTAACTAGAAAGTTTTAAAGCATATTTTCATTTGTATGTGGTGCGTGCATGTGTGTGGTGTGTGTGTGTGTGTGTGTGTGTGTGTGTGTGTGTGTGTGTGTGTGTGTGTCGGTTCCATGGCAGGCAAGAGGAGGACATCATATCCTCTGGAGATGAAGTTATAGGCCATTTGTGAACCACTCAACATTCTTGTTGGAAAGGCAATTTGGGTCCTCTGGAAGAGCAGCAATTGCTTTGAACTGCTGAGTCATCTCTCCAACCCCTAGTAACTTTATTTTATTTTTTAAAAGTCTCCTGTATTCCATTTTGGCCTCCAAATTATAATGTACCCCAGGCTGGCTTTGAACTGATCCTCTTGCTTTCACCATTCAAGTACTGAGATTGTAGGCACACATCACTACACACTACTGTCGATTGAACCCAGGGCTTTGTGCATGCTAGGCAAGCACGCTACCAACTAATACCTACACTATACCCACAGTCACATTGCAAGTTTGGATGCATAGGATGTAATGGCTAAGTTTGGCGGCCAATTTGACTGGGTTGAGAGACACTAAGGAGATTAACAAAACACACCTGTTTCAAGAGATGCTCACCCCAAGAAGACTCTGGTCTACGTACTCCATGGATGGAGGAGAAACCTAATACAGTATTAGGAGGTAGTGGAAGTGTGGAAGGTGGGTGTATTTGAAAGAAGTAAATCCTGGGAGTAGGTTTCAGGAGGAGGTCTAAGCATAGTCCTTTCTACTCCCTCTATGCCTCTCTTCTTTCTCTTCACCCTATGTCTCCTTTTGTAGGTATTTGTACTTGACAAGCAAATGAAATAAAATACTATATTTCATAACTTAACATGTTCAAACACTGGTGTGGTGGCCAGTGTTTTACTACAAACTCTCTGGAGACAGAGGCAGGCAGAGATCTGTGAATTCGAGGGTAGAGAATTCTAGGACAGCCAGGACTACATAGAGCGACTGCCTTAAAAACCCAAACAGGAAATGTATAAAGAACAGTAGAAAACAATATAATCTTGAACTACATCAAATAAACAAGAAAATATGTAAATTAACTATTATAGTTGGAAGTAGCTTAATAAACATCTCTGAGAATTATAGGTTAACTAGAAATAAAAATAGCATGGATATTTGTGGTGATACATTGTTTATGATTTTTTAAAGCCACTGGAGATCAAAATAGCAAAGCAGCCATACTAGTTAGCCATAGAAGCCTAGCACATACCCTTAATCCCAGGACTCAGGATTAAGAGGTAGACGGATCTCTGAGTTCAAGACCACTCTGGGCTACTGGAGAGTGAATCTGAGCTCAGGCCTTTAATCCCAGGATTTGAGAGGTATAAAAGGTAGAGACATTCAGTCTCAGGATTATTCTCTAACCACACTGAAGATAGCATAGCAGTCAGAGTGAATCTGAGCAGCAGTGAAGTCAGGAGCAGTTTGAGGATTGCTCCTTCAGTCTGAGCTGAGGTAAAGGTAAGAGCTAGTGGCTGGCTGCTTTGCTTTTCTGCTCTTCAGCTTGAAGCTTGAACCCCAATATCTGTCTCTGAGTCTTTTGTTTTTTTGTGCTACAAATATTGGCTGAACATATAACAAAATATATTTACATCTAAAATAAAAATGGACTTCTTGCCCAACATTTACAGCAGCCACTTAATAAGCCATAAAAGAAATTCCAATAAAGTCCAAAGATGCAATCCCATTTCACAGCATTTTTCAGTTACAATGTTATGGAATTAACATTTTTGAAAAGATGCTTAAAAGAAAATCCTACTTATTTAGAAGTTATTAAATAACATCCAGTCTAAAAGATACACAGAATTAAAATACTGCATATTAGGAATCTGTGTGACACACCTGAAGCAGTACTTAAAGACAAACCATAATTTTAATTCACTAATGAACGATAACAGTTAAGAATTGGGGCTGAAAAGATGTCTCAATGGTTAAGAGCACTGGCTGCTCTTATAGAAGATTTGGGTTAGGTTCCCGAATCCACATGGTGGCTCACAACCATCTGTAGCTCCAGTTCCAGGCCACTTGACACCCTCTTCAGGTATCCAAGGGTACTGCATACACATGGTGCACATACATACATGCAGGCAAGAACACCCATATGCATAATATTAAAACAATCTTTATGAAAAGTTAAAAATGAATGAGCTCGCATAGTCAGATCTTACTTCATATTCATTAGGGTCACTACTATTAGAAAACCTAAATATAAATATTTCAAGGCTCAGCTTAGCTTTTAAATTCAAGTATTATTTTCATGTAACAAAGTACACCCATTTTAGAAGTCTGATATCTATCTATCTATCTATCTATCTATCTATCTATCTATCTATCTATCTAATCTGCTTATTTGAGACCAGATTTTACTTTGTCGTCCTGACTGGCCTGAAACTTGCTATGTAGGTTGGTTTCAAACTCATAGAGATCTACTTGTCTCTGTATCCTAAGTTCTGGAACTAGGGGTGTGTGCTACCTCTCCTGTCTTTTTATTTTTATCCTTACCCCCTTTTTCTTTCTGTTGGGGTACAATGTGAACACATTCATGTGTATGTGTTCACATGGGTGAGTGGAGGTGCTGTGAGGTCAAAGGACAACTTTGGGGGTCAGTTCTTTGCATCTGAGGACCTTGTGTGAGACAGGGTTTCTTGTTTTGCTGGCGGCTGACCCACAAGCTTCTCCAGCTCTATCACACATCTGGCCATGGGAGCACTGGGATAATAGAAGTTACTGTGCCTGGCTTTGTGTGAGTTCTGAGGATCCAAACTTAAATACTTCTACTTATGTGGCAAGCTCTTTACTCTCTGTACCATCTCTTCAGACCAAGTTTGATTTAAATTTTATTCCATTTATTTAGTGTATGTGTATTTATAGTATGGTGTGTGTGTGTGTGTGTGTGTGTGTAGGTGAGGATAACTTTCAGAACTCAGTTTTCTTCTTCAATCCTGAGTCTCAGGATCAACCTTAGGTCATCATGCTAGTGGCAAGCACTTTTAGCGGCTGAGCTATGCAGCTTGCCCAAGTCCCATTTGTTGAAGGTCTTTAATGCCCAGGTAATGGATTTGGATGGTCAGAGGTTATATGATACAATAAAACATTTAACAGTCTTGGTACTGAATTAATGGTTCTATCACCTCCTTACTATACCATCTTAAGCAAATTATTCAAGTCTCAGAATCTCATTTCCTCATCTCTAATGGATGTGGGAGAATTATGGAAAGAATAAAATAAAGCATTGTACAAAAAATAGATACAATTAGTGACAACCATGATGAAGAGTCTTAAGCTCGGGAAGGAAGTGAGCCTCACAGAAGAGATTATTGATGTCAGAGTGAGAGGGAAACGAGAAGCTAAGTAGGGGTGGCAGCCTCAGAGGTTGCAGGTATCAGGGTGCATGGAGATTATTCTGGCAGATGAACAAAGGCCAGAGTTTGGAACACTTCAAGCATAACACTGCAAGGGAGAATCAGAGCTACACTAGGATATGACTAAGGGCGTGTAACCACAGTGACTCCATCTTCATCTTAGTATCAACATAATAGTTTTAAACCTTTTTGTATCAGGGAAGTAGATAAGGTTTTCCTTGTGAAATGATCATGTGTCTGCTTTGTAAGACAAGATTAGAGAGTAGTTAGAGCATTTTGGGGACAATTTAGGTGGCATGATGCTAGCCTGATGATTGTGATGGACCAAAGATGAAAATGAACCAAAGGCAGTGCGATTTGGAAAGCAGACTAGTCTTTGGTGATAGGTAGTCATGAATGCTGAGAGAGGGAGAATCAGTTCTCTCAAGGATGAGCCCCCTAATTGGTTACACAGTACCAAGTGGTTAATCTAAAAAGATCAGCATAGTAGCATCATTAAATGGACCCAGCAGGTTTTATTTATATATTTACATGTAATAATGAAGAAGCTGAGAAAAAAGAGGGGATGAGGAGACGCTGGTGAATCTGGGAGGAGCTAGTGGGAACAAGGTAGGAGGTGTATATGATCAGACTACACTGAAATTCTGAAAGAATAGAAATATTACTTCAGAAAAGTGAATGACAGTAAGACTCAATGGAAGGTATTCAAGCTGGCTCACAGGGATTTAAATGAGGGTGCTATCTCCTACATTAGGGAAGCCAGAGGGGACCAGCTTAGTAGAGAAGGTGATGATCTAAATTTTGGATGTATGGCATTTGAGGTGCCTTAGAGATGTCTTCGTGGAGATACAAAGTAACTGATTGGATAAATTTGCCAAGATTGATTGAATGACTGATCAGGCTGAACATGCAGTTTCATGTCACAATCTGCCTATAAGTGGTGACATTGTATCCTGCTGCTATTTCAACTACGTTGTCCCTAAGTGGGTTGCCTCATCTGTCCTCCACACACTATCTGGCTCATAATTTTTAATGGTTCAGGCACTCTGCTTGTCGTTCATTCTAAAATCTGGGTATCATGTTTGGGAGTTTTCCCTTTGTTCTTTTCACTAAATTTAATTAGCCACAAAATTCATTTCCCCTCTTTTTTAAAATATCTTTTGCATCCTTTAAAACTTTTTTCCTTTAGAAACTGTGTGTGAGTGTTTTGCCCATGTGTATACATACCATGTGTGTGTGTGGTACCCATGCAGGTCACAAGAGGGTGTCACATCCCCTGGAACTAGAGTTATTGAAGGTTGTGAACCACCATGTGGGTACTAGGAAAAAAACCTGGGTCCATTGTGAGAGTAACAATGAACCATCTCTCCAGCCCTCCCACCCCCTTTTTGAGACAGAATCTCACTATGTTTCCCTGACTGGCCTGAACTCGCTATAGACATCAGTATGGACTTGAACTCATGGAGATATGCCCATCTCTACCTTTCAGTCTCTGTAACTAAAGGCATATACCAGTAGACCTGACTTTTTTAATTATTAAAAAATGTTTAAGTTAGCATGCAATATGGTAGGGCTCATTACAGCATTTTCATCTTTTCATCATTATATTTTGCTCTTAGATACTCTCCTTTTACACTGCCCTAACCCATTCCAAGAATCAGCCTCACCCTTTTAATCTAATTCAAGCCTTTATTATATAAAATACCAGGCTCTAAGTGTCTTAGTTTTGTCTTCTCCTTCTGGCCTCTACCCAGAACATGATATTCAAAGTTAGTCTCTTAATGAATGTTTCTCTAGTCTATTCCTCCCATACACCTTTTGGTGGCTCCCCATTGACTTGAGATGAAAATCTACTGGTTTTGGTTTAGAGTTCAAGGACTTCTACAGTCTGTTTCCAACTAACTTTACCACCGTGTTCTTCCCTCCAGTGCTGGCTGTCAAACCATGTGTCTCCTGCCTGCAAAACAAGTGCTCTGTCATTGAGTTATTCTCAGCTCTCATATTTTAAAACCTCTTGGGGGTGGGAAGATGACTCCTTGGGTAAAGTGCTTGTTGTTGAACCATGAGTATCCAACTTTGCATCCCCAGTACCCATGGAAAAACCTGATGCAGCCTGTAATCCCCTACACCTAGGACCAGGGACACACTGGCTGGCCAGTCCATTTGAACCTCAAACTTCAGGCTCAATGATAGAGAAGACCTCAAAAAGGGAAGGCAAATGAAGGAAGAAGAAGAAGCAATATAGGTAGATATCCCCACGTCAACCTTCCACATATATCCACGTGGGTGAGTGGACATTCCTTGTCTAGATCCACCCCCTCTCATAATTACAAAAGCCTTTCTTTATGGGGAATATCTGCTCCAATCATGGCCACTCCTTAAACAGATAATGTGAGAGTGGGCTTTTGGGTTGGAGCTCGGATGGGGTTCTGGATGGGTCTTCTCTGCCTTTATTTCCTTTTGCTACTCCTACCTGCTTTGTCACCTGAGAAGAGTCCCTCTCAGCCTTTGAGCATCTCCTTCATGCGAGTGAAAAGATGTCCTCAAGGAACAAGAGGGTCACTAAACCAACCCAAAAGAAAGTCCCTCCACTGTGCCTGGAGGCTGCCTCAGCACTGGTTTTCTCCCCACAGGCAGAGACTGCCTCATAAAAGGTCCCTTTTGTGATGTAAGACTAACATACCTACCCTTCAGTAGCAAGAGAATGGCAGTTCCGAGCCATACAGCTTCTTGTAGGATCCTTCAAGAAGCCAACGGCATCACAACAAATCATAACAAGGTTTATGAGGGACAAGCATGGCCTTGGGCTGATTTCATCTGGAAAACGTCATATAAAAAGCAGCGATCCAGTTACTGAGGTGGCGCAAGGGTGAAGTGTTTTTATACAATCCTGATGATCCAAGTTGGATCTCTGGAAGATGGAAGAAGAGGACAGAGTTGGCCTTGAACATCCACACATACAATACATACTCACACATGAAACACACACACACACACACACACACACACACACACACACACACACACACACACACCTAGACAAAACATCAGTGATTCCAAACCTGACATGGGGACTATATCCTGTGTTTACAGACGGTATCTCAGAGTTCCAGATCAGTAAAATGAAGGATGCTGAGAGGCTGGTGACACTCATGGTAAGTTGTACAGTGTTCTCTGAGGATGCCACATAGGAAGAGATAGGAGCTGGAGGAATAGAAGTTCTTCGGGAGTTGTCTTGCTTTCTATTCTGAGCAGATGCGATTTAAAACACCTGTGGGCCAATAAGGTGTGTGTTTGCAGCAGGTAGTTGACATTTAGGTGTGGGATTCAAGAGTGACGATAAAGTGAGGCTGATGTAAGCTGGAGTCACAGTAGAAATGAGAGCTGGAACTGTGGAAGGGGTTGAACTACTTTATCAAGAGAGGAGAGTGAGGTTTATGAAATTCCCATGTCTAGTGTGCAGAAAAAGAAGCAGGAGATGAGGAAGCCCAGGGGCCCAGGGAGGGAGGAGCTTCAGGAAGCATGGAGTGGTTAGTGGGTGAATGTTCTGAACTGTAGTTCCTGGACAGAAAGGATAAGTCAGTGACTCTGGATTCAGGATTACCTTTCATGGTGTGTGTGTGTGTGTGTGTGTGTGTGTGTGTGTGTGTGTGTGTGTGTGTGTGTGTGTGTCTGTGTGTACAAACTTGGGATGGGCAGAGAGCTGGTTCCCAGAATCCTGTGTGCTGAGGATGATCTGACCTCTTCCTTTCTAGGTCTCCACAAAACCTTTGACCAGTTTTCTTATTCTTGCTTTAGAAAGAAAAAAAAAGTAATTTTTGAGGAATCCAACTATCCACCAAAGATTGACTGGATCCAGAAACATTGGCTATCTTAATTCTGAAAGTTGTGCCTCAGAGATGAGCTTTAATTATTGTTACTTTTTCGGGGGTGGCTATTTGCCTCGAAGAAGTCATTCTCCAGCCTTTTGAGCCTTTATATGTTTGGAACGGCCATTGTGAAACTCCTGGGGTAGATTTACTTCTGAATCTGTAAACAGGGGTCTTCGAAGCTGCCTGTGCTTGCTGATGAGGGAAGGCCCATTTTCAGGGAGACTTGACTCCAGTCACCTGTTGCAAACAACCTAGTATAGCCATAGACAGTGGAATTCCAGGGGAGATGGTTTCTGAAACAGGATAGTGAAATGGGTCTGGTTAGTAGTCAATGACATTCTTTAATATTGGGAAGCTGCTCTTAACTCTCTCTTTACTCAGAGCATATACTCTGTCATAGTAACTCTTTTTCTAGGATAGATTGTTTTAATTTTCTTTCTTTTCTTTGCACCTGTGCTAGTGCTTATGTGAATATGGGTGTGGAAGTCATAGGATAGCCTCACCCTCCATCTTCATGCAGGGTCTCTTGTTGTCTGCCACTAAGTACACCAGGCTAGCCTACTCAAGAACTTCCAGGGATTCTCCTGTCTTTGTTCCCCATCTCACTGTATAAGTGCTGGGATTACAGATGTGTGTTACCACATCTGGCTTTATGTGGGTTCCAGGGATCTGAACTTGTGTCCTCAAGCTTGTGGAGCAAGCAGTTTATCCACTGAACATCTTTCCTGGTGCATTATACATTGTCTGTGTTTATATGTGAACAAACATTTGTGGAATTAGACAACTTGGTTGCATTGTTTAATATGTTCACTTTTGTATTTTTTTTAGTGTGTGTGTGTATATGTATGTACGTATGGTGTATTTGTGCATGCATATTTATGTGTGTGTGTACTTGAGAAGCCCAGCAGAAGACATCAGGCGTTCAGTTTTATCATTCTCTGCCTTAGTCCTTTGAGACAGAGTCTCTCACTGAACTTGGAGCTAGTCTGGCAGCAATAAATTCCCAGTGATCCTCCTGTCTCTACCCTCCACAGTACTGGGGTCACAGTCAAACTTGGTCATGCCCAACTGTTTGCATAGGTGCTAAGGATTCAAACTGCTTACACAGCAAATGCTCTTACCTACAGAGCTGTCTTTCCAGCCCCACCTTTCCTTTTGTATTCTATACTTCATTTTAAAGTTGCCTTTGTATTATGAAATACTTAATACAGAGAAGCAAAAAGGAGAATACAAAGAGCCCATGTAAACTTTACACTCTTAATATTTTGCCATATTTACTTCTCATGTAAATATATGTATTTAATTGCCTTTTGGAATGTGGCAGTTTGGCTGCTGGGTCCTCTTAGGTGACAAAAATCTATTGCTGCTCAAATTCCTTGTGTAATATGGTATAGTGCTCACACACAATCTTGACACAGCCTCTTGTGTACTTTAAATATTCTCTGGACTACTGATGATATCAAACCCACTAGAAATGCTGTGCAAATCACTGTTAGACTGCATTGTTCAGAGAATAATAGCAAGAGATGGAATGTGAATGTTTGGTATAGGGTCATTAAAAGCTGTTTTTTGATTCATGGACACGACTCTACAGAAGTAAATCTGAGGATACTGAAGGTCAAAAATATATATACATAGAGATGTGGAAAGTATTTAAAAACTAAACTTCATCTTCTCCAAGCTCTAGAGCCGGCATGGTGATACATACCTGTAATCCCAACATTGGGATGTTTAGGCAGCAGAATTGTGAATTTGGAGCCAGCCTGGGCTATACAGTGAGACCCTGTCTTTAAAACAAAACACAATCACAAGCCAAAACAGACAATTTAATTTCTAAGAGCTTTACCATACCCTCAAGTGGCACGGTCATAGTGTCATGCCTGTTTCAACTATAACTGTCTAGTCTAGGTCTCACTCATCCTGCAAACATCTTGTTTCTCTTGTCTAAAATCAGATCTGGTCAAGACCATCCTCTTCATGTAGACAACCATTCCCCACATCCCTTCTTCCTGAGCAAACTGTTGCCCCGATTCGTAAGAAAGCTCCTCATTCTGAGTCTATCTGGTTATCTTGGTTGGCTTGCTCTTCTGTGTTTCTTGCAATCTGTGGCTCATAAAGAACTAAGATTTGCCTCGACAGAAAGTCACCCTGTCTGAAGAGGGCATCTCTGGGTGACAGTGTCATTTCCTATCCTGCCACAAGGGAGGCATGTGCTGGCTGGTACCTGCTGTGCTAAAGTCATGTGTAGTCATCTGCTTAAGGCCTCTACATGTAGAGGTTACATTTCCCTTTGTGACTGGAGAGTCATCTGTGGATTGATCATGAGCCAGCCGTGAATCATTGACAATCATTCTATTGTACTCAGGGGTACAGTGTGGTCCTTCCTTAATTGTGCCCATCATGGACCGACAAAAGCAAACACATCTGTGTCTTCCAACTTCTCTTTTTATGGTAAGATCATAGGAATCCTCTCTTGATTAATTAGAAGTATATATCACATTATTAGTGACCACAGCCACTGCTTTGTGACAGAGTACCAGACAGAACTCTTCATCTCTGACTTTGTGCTTGAGATCAAGTACCCTTCCCTCTCCCACTTTGTGCCCTATCATTTGTCTTATTTGATGCTTTCAGCATCCATTGATTATTCTTGCTTGGATCAATACTTCATGGGAAAACAAAAAGTGGCAATTTTGCAATTTTATCATTTTTCTGTGTTACTAGCCAGTATTTTCTTGTAAATACAAGGCAAATGTTTACTTCTTCCTCCCGCCCCTCTCTCTTTTGGTTCTTGAGATTTAACTCATTGTCTTATGCGTGTTAGGTAAGTGCTTGCATTAGTTTGCTTCCTGTTGCCTGATAAAATGATGACCAGAACTAACTTTGGGAGTGAAGGGTTTATTTCATCTTACAACTCTTGGGTCATCATCCATCACTAAAGGAAGTTAGGGCAGGAATGCCAAGCAGGGGCTTGAAGTAGAAACCGCAGAGGGACTGCTTATTGGCTTGTTCTCGAGGTGGCTTCTGTCCAACTAGCTTTCTTAAACAGCCCAAGACTACTAGGTGTAGGATCCTAACCGCAGTTGCTCTGGCCAGACCAGTCCACATGAGCATGCACAGCATGCACTTCCTTCCTGAGCCAACCCAAGGCCTGCCCCTACACCCAGAGACTGCTCAGGCAGGGACACTGACTGGAGACACCAATGAGGGAAGGACAACACAGCAGAGTAAGCCTCTGAGCCAATGGGACCTTGGGAAGGGGTATATAGGCAAGCCTGATTTCCTCAATAAAAGAGTTGGCTTTTGATGGTTCCGGAGGGGTGTCTGTTCAGGGTTGCCTGCACCAACCAGGGACACAGTGGGGCTGTGCCCTTCTACATGAATTAGCAATCAAAAACTGTCCCAGGGATATGCCTAACCAAGATTAACCTTCACAGCACTCTGTCACCAAGCAATACCCCTGGCTCTATCTTTCCTATCAATTCCAATTTTCAGATTCAGAAGTTGAGGAAGTCAGGTTTCGTTTAGTGGGTCATTATGTTCTCCTGGGTAAAAAAAAAAAGAAGCATAATTATAGACATTATAGCGAGCATGTTTAATTAACTACCTTTGTGTGTATGTTTTGTGTGTTCAAGTGTGCACATGCCATGATGCAGAAAGACAGCTTGTGGGATTCTACTATGGGACCTGGGCATTGAATTTAGATCTCCAGTTCATGGTGTTTTTCACCCACTGAGCCACCTCACTAGCTCTTTTTATACTTCTCAACGTGTAATTGTCTTGAATGTATTTAGTGGATATATTTCAAGTTAGCCACTGGGCCTTCTGATATGTCCTTACTCCCTCCTCACCCCTTTTAAACATCTAGTTTCTGCCACAAGGTATTTCAGATTCTTTGCCTGTGTTCCTTGACTGTGGACTAGCCATTTCTTCAAAGAGCTCAGTAGTTAGCTACCAAAACCTGGGTTTTGTGGGTGCTCATGGTTGCTGAGGCTAAACGTAAGTTCTTTCAGTGGCAGAGGGAGGAAATTTATTTTTCATTCATTCATTCATTCATTCATTTGTGTATGTGGTGTGTGTGTGTGTGTGTGTGTTTGCTTGAGAAGGCCAGGGGACAGCTTTGTGTGTTATTTCTTAAGTTTTGTCCACACCTTTTATTTTATTTTATTTTATTTTATTTTATTTTTTTATTTTGAGGCAGGTTCTCTTGTTGGACTGAACCTCGGAGCTCATCTAATGGGCTAGGCTGGCTTGCTAGAGAGTACAAGGGATCCACCTGTCTCTGCCTCCCCAGCACTGGGATACAAATGTACACCATCACCCATCACACCAGTTTTTTTTTTTTTTTTTTTTTTTAAAACACGGTGTCTTAGGGTTTCTATTGCTGTGAAGAGACTCCACAGCAACTCTTATAAAGGAAAACATTTCATCAGGTATCTCCCAGATCAGCAGTGCAGTCCATTTTCATCATGGTGGTAGCATGCAGGGAAACATGGTGCTGGAGCAGTAGCTGAGAGTACTGTATCTTGATCTAGAGGCAGCAGGAAGTGAACTGACTCACTGAGCATGGCTTGAGCATATGGGAGACTTCAAAGCCCACCTCCACAGTGACTCACTTCCTCCTACAAACCACACCTATTCTGACAAGGCCTCACCTCATAATAGTGCCACTTCCTTTGGGGGGCATTTTCTTTCAAACCACCATACATGGGTTCTAGGGATCCAACGCAGGTCGGTGGCATGATACTTTAACACCAGCTGCTTGGGAGGCTGAAGCTGGAGGAGTTTCGGATGAGTTCCCATCCAAGAACAGTGTCTTTTCTCTCCACCCACAAAAGATTGTACATTTATCTTAATATTTCCAAATTTACCAATAGAACATTCCTTTGGTTTTCCCAATTTTCAAATTTAATACTGAATTTTAAAATTCAACCTCTTTTATTATATTCCTACATATCTTTTCTTTCTATATGGTTATTTTAGTTTATAATAGTTGTTCTTTACTGAATTATGTTATCCTATGATAGTCATAGTTTCAAAACAGCATCCCAGTATTTCCTCTAGCAAGATAACAGTTGAATGAAATCTAAGACTTCTCTGTGGGAAGTGCCCTCAAATATGGGTTGCCAAAGTGTTGGCCACAATATCTGGCAAAGGCCTCTTTCTTCTGTGGGGCTGTTTCCAAAATTACTAGTTTCTTTTAGCTTGTTTTCAACTCTAGGGCTTACTTTATTCTTTTATTTTAGGATTAGCTATGATTTGAATATGTAAAAATAATTGCACAATTCAAAAGTTAAAACTATATAATTAGAAAAGCTTGTGTTCAGTCTCTGTCTTTCAGTTTGGTCCCTTTTCCATAAATAACTATTTTCACTTCTTTTTTTATTAAAGATTTATTCTTGTGTGTGTGTGTGTGTGTGTGTGTGTGTGTGTGTGTGTGTGTGTGTGTGTGTGAGCATATGCCACATCTATGTGGGTATCTGAAGAAGGCCTCAGATCATGTGGAATTAGAGTTACATGCTACCTGACATAGATGCTGGGAACTGAACTTGGGTGCTCTGGAAGAATAGCAAGTGCTCTTACCTGTGAGCCAGCTCTCTAAGTCATTTTATTAGTTTATTCTCTTTTTGTCTATGGTGTGTGTATATACATGTTCATGTATGAATGGGTATATGTGTGTGTGCCTGTGTATGGAAGGCCTGAGGCTGTGTTAGGCGTCTTTTTTCATCATTTTCTACTTTATTCATTGAGGCAGTGTTTCGAGACTAAACCAAGAGCTTGACAATATCTTGTTCTAGGAATCCTCTTTCTCTGCTTCTGGAGCGCTGACATTGCAGGCAAGACTGCCTTGCCCACCTGGTATTTATGTGGGTGCTGGGATTCTGAACTTCACATTTGTATAGCAAGCTCTTGACTTGTCGAGCCATCTCCTAGTCCTTATTTATTCCTTTAATGCTTCCATTTTGCAAATAAATGCCATTCATAGATGCATATAAGTTCTATATTATATTATGTCAATGACATCCTATATTTTCTCTTTTAATACCAAAGGCTTTTCTCATTGTTGTTAACCACATGAATTTGTATGCCTAAACCCGGGTTTTTATGCATGTTAAACACATATTCTATCATTGAAGTATACCCCCAGGGCATTCATGTGTGTGTGTGTGTGTGTGTGTACATATGTATGTATGTATTTTATAGAACATATACTGGAGTCTTCATATCCTTACGTAGAATTCTTTCATACACTTCACAGGTGAATACTGCTTCAATATGCCAAATGCATTGTTGTTTGCCACTTACAGCTGTTGGTTTTATTTCTAAGATTTTGTCGTTTTTAAATAGTGCCCCACGATAACATTCCACTTCCGTTACTTCACTTTTGTGCTGGTATGCCTTTACAACAGGATTTAAATGGCTGGATGTGCTAACACCTGCCTCTTTTTCTTGCCTTCTTAATCCCCTTTCTCTAACATTTAAATAATGAATTAATTATGTACAGTAGTTGGATGGGCCTGTAACAGTATCCCAAGTCCCCACATACTGCCAGCACCCTGGGGACCCTCCCTTCCTCCCTCTCCCTGCTCTCACTCTGTGTGCGTGTACTCACATAGATGCACATGTGCATGCATGTATGTGTTTTATTTGCTTGCTTTTGAGACAAAGCTTAAGGCAGTCCAGGCTAGCCTCTACTTTTATGTGTAGTCCAGAAGCGTCTTCACCTTCTGGGCCTCTCAAGTGCCAGGATTATGGGCCTGCACCACCACACCCAGGTTCACATCCCTTAACAACACCCTCATTTATGTCTCTCCTCCCTAGTTCCTTCCATAACTTTCCCAATTTTCTCAAATTCATGACAACTTCTTCTAAAATTTTATACACATACACACAGACCTACTGAGTCTGTTTAGTGTTCCTCCTGTGCACACATATTTAGGGCTGACTGTTTGGGATTGAATAACCTTTCAGGAGTTTTATTCCTAGAGAAAACTGATTATCCTTTTCTCAGTAGCCATTGATTGTCTACTGTGTCTTCATCCAGAGTCAAGGCCTTATGAAGTTTTCCCATCCACACTGGCATGTTTACTGGTATTGTCATCATGAAGGTCTTGTTTAGGCGACCATATGGTTGTCTTTTCATGGGTGCACTGTTCCTGTCATTCTAGAAGACCCTCTCCTATGATGCCAGAGATCAAATGAGGGTCTTGCATATGCTAGGCAAATATTATATGTATTCTGTTGTGAGTTTTCCACTGTACATTAATTTTGTAATCTAGTCATGCTGAGAGACAAAGATACAGTCATTCATTTTCATCTTTGTGTCGTGTTCTCTTGATTATAGAGTCTATTCTCAATAGACATTGGACTGTTGCTAGTTTAAAACATTTCTTAAAATTAGATGTATTTATTTGGTGTGAGTGTGTCTGTGCATCTGCACAAGTGACACTGAGTATGTGTGGTTCGAGCACATGTAGGAGTGGGGATATCACCAGATGAGTCCTTGAAAATGAACTCTGGTTGTCAGGATTGGCAGTTGCTGCCCTTAACTGCTGAACCATCTCACTAGCCCAAGGGTTTTCAGAATTTTATTTATATTTATTTATTTTTATTTTTTGAAATTAAGAACTATGCTTCAATAAATATCCTTGTATGTAGTGTTGGCTTATATATGAAGAGTTTCTTTAGACTCTATATCTGGGATTGTGATTGCTGGGCTGTAGAGAATGTGTGAGTTCAACTTTGCTAGGTGTATTGATTAAGATTCGGTTACAAAGGACAGTGATCATTCATTAATGCAGAAAGGGATTTTTTTTTATAGGCTATTGATCATTTACAGAATTGTTGGTAAGGCTGATGAAATAGATTCCAGACAGAACTTGTAGAAATGATTCCCAATGCCACACCAAAGGACAGGGCCACCAGGGAAGCCACCACCACTTTCTCTTTCAAGAGGAAGATGTTCTTTGAATCAGAATGCGGCCAATTCAGTCTGTCTCCAAAGCCACAGGGCTTTAGGCACAATTAAGGAACCACTCTAGCTAAATCAAGAAGCCATGGTTAGACCTGCTGGCTCCAGAACCAAGCCTGTGCTCTGAAACCACCTTCTCAAATTGGGAAGTCACCATTATAATCCTTGCCCACTAAATGAATACCCTCAGTCCTGCCTGGCTTCCCACTTAACTCAGTTCAGTCTCAGTGGGAATTCTGGAAGAGTGAAACCTTAATTACAACAGAGTGCTACTGGTGTCTTGGAAATACTTTTTGAGTTTTCTCTCTTTGAAATCTAGGAAGCCCTACTAGAAGGAGGTTGGAATGAAAGTTGAGCGAACCAGTTTCCAGTATCTGCCACATGAAGCAATGCCAGTTTCTTTCTCTGCTACTTGGGCCAATTTGCACTCCTGGCAGCAATGTATGAGAATGTCTGTGGCTCAGTGTCCTTGCCAGAGCATAGTTTTGTTGGATTTTTGCTTTTGAAAGGTTATTTTAGTATGATATTAATCTGTGTCCCACGATTAGTAATGAGTTGGTATGTGTCCAACAGTAGACCCACAGCATTTTTCCTGTTCTTTTTCTTTTTCTCTGGAACTCTCTAGCCTTCCAGGTAAGGAATCTTTGTTGGGCATGCCACACATATCTCCACAAGTTCAGGCTTATCTTCTGACTTTCTCCTAGCCATTCAAAAGCCTGCATATTACTCAACTTTGATAATATTTTCTTTATAGTTTGTATTTTTCTTTCTTGGTTTTAAAATAAACATTGTCCTATCTACCGATCATTAGGATTTTTTTTTGTTTGTTTTTGAGATAGGGTTTTTCTGTGTAGCCCTGGCTGTCCTGGACCTCACTCTGTAAACTAGGTTGGCCTCAAACTCACAAAGATCTGCCTGCCTCTGCCTCCTGAGTGCTGGGATTGAAGGTGTGAGCCACCACCACCTATCTCATTAGGATGTTTTAGAAGTCCCAATTTTATTATTAGTTCCCGACTTACCAGAGTTGAATTTATTAGTATATTAGATGGAATTTTGTTGCATTGTTAGTACTGGTCTTGAAGCCCTGGGCTTAGTGATCCTTCTGCCTCTACAATAGCTGGAACTAACTACACTAGCTAGAATTGGTTTTTATGTATGTGTGGGACAGAAATCCATGTTCGTGCTTTTGCACAGATATCTCCCTGTTCTATAGTGCCAGGTCCATTTGAGCGCGTCTTATTTTCACAATCCCTTTTTGTTCTGCAGGTCTGCTTTTCATCCATTGTGTATTTTTAAACACACAATCCTAATTGCTTCTAATGCATCTGGCAGAATACTTTCATTTGCCTAAGCCCTTTTGCATTGACTTTATATACACTCTAAAATTACTTGAAGTCTTGAAAAATGCCTTATTAAGATTTTTATTAGAATTATATTGAAGCTGGAGAACAAATTGTGTAGAAGTTGATATCTTAATGCAGTCTACCTTCTATTTACAGTAAAATGATGCCATTCTGTGTGTTTAGGTCCTTTATTGTGGTAATGATTGAACCCAGGGCTTTATGCACCATACCACTGAGATGCCCTCAGCTTTATTTAGATTTTATTTAATATTTCTCATGAAAGTTTCATGTTGTTTAATTTTCTCCCCAAAGGCCTTGCATATCTTCTGTCCAACTTATTCTGTTGCTATTGTAAATGACTGAGAGAGATACTCACTGTGTTGCCTATGCTGACCTCAAATTCCTGGGCTCCAGCAATCCTCTTGCCTTAGCCTTCCAAGTACTAGGATTGCAGGTGTGTACAACTGCGCTAGGCTATTGTACTTGGTTGTAAAGATCTGTGTTTGTATTTCACAATTGGATTCATTTTTATTTTGCTCCTGTGAATTGGGAGGTGCTCTTTGATGTGTTGCATACATTCCTTTCTCTCACCAGTTTGCATTTTTCTTTTGCTTCATGAATGCTGGTTTGGATTTTATTAACTGCTCTACCATATCAGTTCATATAACAATATGATTCTCTCCCACTAATGAGATAGAATATGTTACTATGTATTCTACTATTGACCAGAGCTTTCGTTCATTGAAGAGACCCAGCTTGGTCACAGTGTTGTTCTACTTTGCTAAGTTGCCAGATTGAGTTTGCAAGACTTTGTTTGGGATTTCTACATCTATGTTCATGCCTGAGAGTGACCTTCAATTTTCCTTTCAAAAGCTGCACTTGCTTAAATTTTTTTTCTACAAGCTTAGAAGTTGCATATAAAATGAGTTTGGACACTATTAAATTTTAAATTAAAATTTTCAGAGGACACTTAAGATATTTAGCACATTGCAAGAACACAAAGCAGTGCTGTTTCCATGCTGCACATAGGATCATGAGAGTGCAAGCATCCTGCTGCATGTAAACTCTGTACCCTTCCCCGGCAAGCAGCAGCTGACTTTTTGTTTCCATGAGTTTACCTAGGTTAGTTTCCTCAAGTGAGGAAGCTAATGCAGCAGCTGTCTGTCTGTGGCTGTCTTATTCTACTTAGCATAATGTTCTCTGGTTTCATCCATGTTGTCACAAATGGGAAGGCTTCCTTCTCTTTAAAAGCCAGGTGATATTTCATTGTATATATGCACCACATTTTCTTTATCCATTTGTTCTGTTGATGGACACTTGGGCTGATTTTGTCCCTTGGCTACTGTGATATGCATAGCACTACAATGCAGATAGGAATGCAAATATTTCTTCGAGATCTTGCTTTCATTTCCTTTGGAAATGTATTCAGAAGTCAGATTGCTGGATCATATGGTAATTCTATTTTTAATATTTTAGGGCTCTTTCCAAACTTTTCCGTAATGACTGCACCAATTTACATTCCTGCTAGCAGTGTGCAAAGGTTTCCCTTTTCCCCACTTTCCTGCCCACCAATGCTTGTTATCTTTTGTTGTTTTTGTTCTTCTTTCTTTTGTTCTTTTTGACAATAGCTAACAAGTCTGAGGTGATGTTATTATGGCTTTGATTTTAATTTTCCTGATAATTAATTTTTAAGATACCTGTTTTTGGATTTTGAAGGCTGCTGGAAGCCATCTGTTTAGCTGGAGTCTGGTCCCTCCGATCTTTATCATTTAGTTGCCAGGAGATCTTGGGAGGATAACTTACAGATCTGACAGCCGATGTCCTCCCAAGTCAGATGGGTGTAGTGGAGCACACTGTCCTTGCCTGGAGATTGGTTGCAATAGTCTGCACATCTCACAGTCTGCTTTATTTAGGCTTTTATCATAAATCTTTCAGGAAAACTAATCTCAAAAGCTGGCTTGAGGGAAGATACTGTCCAGGGGGTTGTTTTCAAGCAGACATTCCTCTTGGTGTGAATTAGGTCAAGAGGACAGACATGCGCATGGAGACTATCTCTGTTTTTAAGGATGAGATCAGAAGTATTGACAATGTACTTCTAAAGTCCAGTCCCAAGACACTGAATCATAGACTTTTAGCTCTGGAAGGAGCTCACAGGATTATCCTGTCAGTGACAATGTTAGCCAAGAAGGTCTTAGTTGTTTAGACTTTAATCATCTCCATTTTAAATTGCATGTGGATTTTTGTTTGTAAATTTTAATTTTTGAATGTGAATGCTTTCTCACAGTAACCCATAGAAAACACATCTTGAGTGACATGACAGACAGAAATGAAAAGTCAGTGTTTCTTCTCCAGCCACCTTGGCTCCATTTTCTTCATGGAGGTGTATAAAACAAACTTTTGTCCACAGAGGTGTAACTTTCAAAACTTCTGTTTTGAGTCCTCTGGTATCAAGTTCCTGCCAGAATTCTAAATAATATGACTTTACTTTTATTCCTTGACTTGTAAGTTTCTAAACAGTAGCTATTGTTTCCTTGTCATGACAACGGTGAGTCGGTCTTTGCTTTGTGTTTGCCATGTTTTATTTTAAGTTTCTTTCTTGCCTACTATTACAAGTTTAAACAATTTTTTTTGAGACAGTCTCACTATATAGACTGGGCTGGCCTAGAACTCACAGAGATCTACCTCTTCCTGCCGGCCCCCAGTGCTGGGATGGATGTCGTGCACCACCATACCCAGCAAAGCATATTCTTGAACTTTGATATTTGGACCTAGAACTTGAGATTTCCCTGGCTTCTCACTGTGTATTACAAGAACATCAGTTACTCCAGATTTGCCTGCCTTGTTCTTGCTCCAGCCATCCATATTAGTCTCTGGCATCTGTATCGAAACATGTCAATGTCTGTTAAACCAGGGCTTCCTGAATAGGAGTGAATGAAGCTATGAACCAAGGCCGCAACTCCTGGTTTCCACAGCTCTCTTCCATAACATTCTCTTACACTTTGTCTTTGAGTGGATCCTGAATATTGAAAGCCAATATAGAATAGAATATTAGGACTACATGAATGTGTGGTCAATGGATAGCTGTGTGATGTGACTACATCAGCAAAGAAAGAATGGGATCCTACGTTAATAGACCTGGGAACTTGATGGAGAAAATATTTTTCAAAACTCAGCAGGAAGAAGTATTTCTATGAAAGGGGAATAAGGTTGGCATATTGTAACTAAATAATCCTTGGGTATCTATAGAGATGGGTTCCAGAAACTCAAAGTCAAAAGTCCATGGGTGCTTAAGTCTGTTGTAACATCATGTACAACCTAAGTCCATTCTCCCATACTCTTTAAGTTATATAGGTTTAATATCTAAGACAAGATGAATGTTATAGTTGTACACTGCATTGTGTCAGGCAGTGGTTCTCAACCTTCCTAATGCTGTGACCCTTTAATATAGTGTTATAGTGACCTCATCCATAAAATTATTTCATTGCTATTTCATAACTGTAATGAATTGTGATTTGTAATGTAAATATATGATATATAGCCCCTGTAAAAGGTTTGTTTAACCCCCAAAGTGGTAGTGACCCACAGGTTGAGAACCAATGGTTTAGGAAATAATGAGAATAAAAAATTGTCCACATATGTCCTATACAGATGCAGTTTTTTTCCCTGTTTTATTCGTGATGGTTGAATCCAGGGATGGCAGACCCTTGGGTAAGGAGGACAGTTATAACTGCTTTTGTCTTTGTGATATATGCCCATCTTATACTAAATTATCCAACTATTAAACTATATATTTCTTGTGGAGATCTGTTTTCTTTATGAATATACTTATTTTAGAACTGGTTGAATTTTTGTAAGCTTTCAAGGTTCCAATTTGAACTGTTTGCTGGGTCTGCTGCATTGCTATCACGTGGGGTGGGGTGGAGTCTTTTCATGTTCTCATGGATTAAGACTACCGAATCTGTAACTTTGTAGGCATGATCAATGACGGTGGATGTGGTGCACTTGCACACATGTGGTACATGTGGAGGCAATGAGGAGACCGGATGTCCTGCTTTTCCACTCTCTGCTTTATTCCTGGAGACAGGGTGTCTCACTGAACCTGGAGCTTGTCGTTTCCCACCGTCACACTAGTTTTGTTGACAAACAAGCCCCAGAAATCCTCCTATCTCCATACTTTCTCCACTCCAGTGCTGGGCTTACAGGTGCTGTAGATATGGTTGGCTTTTTCTGTGGGTGCTGGGGATCTGAACTTAGGTTTTCATGCTTGACTGAGCCATTTCTCCAGCCCCCCTCTGTAACTTTTTTGTATTAGTTACTTTTCTCATTGATGAGACAAAAGCAATTTAAAGAAGAAAGTTAACTTTGCTTCCTAATTTAAGGGGATGTGGCCCCTTATGGTGGAGAAGTCACTGTGGCAGGACTGTGAGATGCTGGTCCCATGGTATCTGTAGTCAGGAAGCAGAGAGATTATGGGTGGAGCTCAGTGGCTTCTGCCTTTCCCTTCTATTCTAAAACTTCAGCCCATCTCTTGCCTACACCCAGGGTGGGTCTTCCATCCTCTTTGTAAACATACTCACAGACATGCCCACGGGGTGTTTCCTAGAGACTTCCAAATACAGTCAAGTTGACAATGAAGTTCCAATACCACTCACTCCTTTCTTGTTTGGCTGAGATATGACTTGAACAATGCTTGCAGAGAAGATCAGTCCCAGTTTAGACATTTTATTCTTGTTCTTGATAACTTTAGAAAGCATCAAATTTTATGCTTAAAATATAAAATTTCCTTGAAACTTCAAGCCAAAATCCCATTGTCTTATGACCTTGACTTGTTGCTAAGAGCCTCATTGCTAAGCTGGGATAAAACTCAGTGGTAGAGAACTTGATTAGCATTTGCCACGTCCTGAGTTCAAGTCTCAGTACAAAGTAGGAAAATTCAGTGTTGGGGCTGCATATGTAGCTCAGTGGTAGAAATGTCCTGAGTTCATTCCTAAGTACTTAACAAAATTCCCTTACCATTATGATTCTGGTTTCTTTGTAGGTGTGGTGGTTTGGATGAGAATGGCCCTCATAGGCTTGTATGTTTGAATACTTGTTTTCCATTTGATAGAACAATTTGGGAAGGATCAGGAGGTGTGGCCTTGTTGGAGTAGGTATGTTACTGGTTGGGGAAGATTTGAAGTTTCAAAAGACTCATGCTGTCTCGGTGTGCTCTTTCTCTCTGCCTTCTACTTGTGGATCAAGATGTGAGCTCTCAGCTGTTCCTGCTGCCATGGCTTTTGTTCCACATTGTGGATTCTAACCCTCTGAAACTGTAAGCCCAATTAAACTGTCTTTCATAAGTTTCTAGGTCGTGGTGGTTTGTCACAGCCATAGAAAAGTGACTAAGACAGACAGACGTTGGTACCAGGGAGTGAGCTATTGCCATGACAGGCCTGAGTACGCTGTTTCATGGAGGAATGTGGAAGAATTTGGGGCTTTGATTTAAAAAAAGTAGCTAAACACTGTAAGAGGGGCTTAACGGGCCATCCTAGTAGGAGCTTGGAAGATAGTAATGCTAAGAGCCATGTAGCCAATGGAGGCCCAGCTCAAGAGGTATCAGAGAACAGTATTAGTAACTGAGTTAGAGACCATTCTTGTGATGTTTTGATAAAGAATGTGGCTGCTTTTGCCCTTGTCCTAAGAATTTTCCTGAGGCTAAATTCGAAAGTAATGAATGTGTGTGTGTGTGTGTGTGTGTGTGTGTGTGTGTGTGTGTGTGTAGGAGGTTTTTAGACAGCCCAATATTGAGTCTGTCCTGTTGTTGTTAGTAGTCAGGCTTGTGCAGGTCTGTAATGAAAATGAGGAAGCAGGGCAAAGAGATACACAAGAAGTGCAGTTTGAAGAGAAACAGAGCATCAAGAAATTTAATATTGGAGCCAAGACTTGTGCAGAAAGAGATAAATGAGACCAAGATGCGGCTTGATCTGCATTGGGATAAAAGGACTCATGACCTCAGGACAAGACCTCACCCAGGTAAGGCTTCCAACATGTAGAAACAAACCTAAAAATCAACAACAAAGGAAATATGCTAAAAAATATGATTCTAGGGTGCCAGGCTCTCCCCCAAGGTGGTAGTCAGACTCATCAGTGTAGTCCATGAGATTCTCTGTCTGTAGAGTCATGAAGGATACATGAGTTAAGGGATTGTAGATCTTCCTCTACAGTTGAAGATGGCTGCTGAAGCCAGGTGTGTGCAGGGGAGTCCTGCATGGAGGTCTGAGAGGTCATTTTGTAAAGTTGTGAAGGTTTGTGAAGTTGTATTGAATTGGAGACTACAAGATATTAGAGGTGCCAGAGCTGTGGGACACACATACACACACACACACACACACACACACACACACTGCAGGCAGCAAAGTTGGAAAGCCAGAGCCATCTAAGCCCTTGTCTTCAGATGGGGCTGTAGGATTTGGAGTTTGTCCTGCTAGGTTTTGACCTTTTCTTGATCCAGTTTTCCCCCACTGTGCCCTATTTCCTCCCTTTTAGAATGACAATGTGTATTCTGTGCCATTCTATATTGGAAGTATGTTATTTGATTTTTGACTTTATAGGTGTTATAATGAAGAGACCTTTTTGACTCTTAGACGATACTTTGAACATTCAAGCAGTGTTGAGGTTGAAAGACTTTGGGAACTTTTGAAGTTGGATTAAATGCATTT
Organism: Cricetulus griseus; assembly: GCF_003668045.3. Classification (NCBI taxonomy): domain Eukaryota; kingdom Metazoa; phylum Chordata; class Mammalia; order Rodentia; family Cricetidae; genus Cricetulus; species Cricetulus griseus. The sequence goes on along the minus strand of NC_048596.1, from coordinate 255,385,447 downwards.
TGCATTATGATATGACCACAAGTCTACGGGGGGCAGGGAGCGGAATGTAGTGGTTTTAATGAGAATGGTTCCTATAGGCTTGTATAGTTGAGTACTTGGCAATAGTTGATGGAACTGTTTGGGGAGGATTAAGACGCATATTTTTGTTGGAGGAGGTGTGTCATGGAGTGGGTGGTGGTGATGATAGGAAGAAAAAGCTTTGAGGTTCCAAAGAATCGCACCATTCCCAGTGTGTTCTCTGTTTCCTATGTGTAGATCAACATGCGAGCTCTCAGCTGTTCCCACCCCCATGCCTTTGCTCTACCCTCATGTACTCCAATTCTCTGAAACCATAACCCAATTAAACACTTTCTTTTATAAATTTCCTTGATCATAATGTTTGGTCATAGCAATAGAAAAGTAACAAAGATGGTAGGCAATTTACTTCTTTTGTAAGTTTGACGTTGTAATCTTTCATAATGAGATGTACATAGGCTTTTTTCCTTTTTTAATTTAAATTAGAAACAAACTTCATTTACATGTCAATTGCAGTTCCCTCACCCTCCCCTCCTCCCCTGCCCCCACCAATTCCTATCCCATCCCCTTTCTGCTCCCTGGGGAGGGTGAGGCCTTCTAGGGGGGATCTTTAAAGTCTGTCATATCATTTGGAGCAGGGCCTAGATCCTCCCCAGTGTGTCTAGGCTGAGAGAGTATCCCTCCATGTGGAATGGGTTCCCAAAGTCCATTCCTGTACTATGTATAAATACTGATCCAATACCAGAGGCCCCATAGATTAACCAGACCTCCAAACTGACATCCTTGTTCAGGAGGTCTGGAACAGTCCTATGCTGGTTTCCCAGCAATCAGTCAGGGGTCTGTGAGCAACCCCTTATTCAGATCAGCTGTTTGTACATAGGCTTTTTAATCCTTTTCTAGCTTGATAATGTTTTGAGTTATGACTTTCTTTTTTTCTGTAAACTTTTTTGAAAATAGTTTTTTTTTTAATTTTAATTTTGTGTGTACATTTGTCTGTGTGAGGGTGGTGGATCCCCTGGAACTGGAGTGACAGACAGTTGTGAGCTGCCATGTGGGTGGTGGGAATTGAACCTGGATCCTCTGGAAGAGCAGCCAGTGCTCTTAACCACTGAGCCATCTCTCCAGCCCATTCTGGAAACCTTTTAATTATTGTGTGTCTTGTGTTTTCTGTTTTTCAGTCAGGCACTGAAAGGTTCAGGCTTTGCTGATGGGCTCTATCTCTTTAAGAGACAGACCCGGCCCCCTGACAACAGTCAGGGCACGCACAGGAAAACATGCTACGTCATCACCACGTCACCCACCATGCATTACGGCCTGCTGAGGACTCTGGGCATGCGTAGAACCTCAGTGCTCATGCACAGTCTTCCCTTTAAAAGTCCCAACTTCCCTGCTGCTTTCTCTCTTTACTCTCCTTTACTCTCTACTCTCTTCTTTGCTCTCTCTCACCTACACGCTCTCTCTGCCTCTCTATGGCGACTGGCCATGGCTGTCAGCCATTACCCCTGTTCCTCTTCTCTCAGTCTCCCTACTCTTCCGGGCCTTATAATAAACTGCTTAATATGCCTCATCCGCCTCTTTTCCTCTTTTTCTTTATATCTAATTTAAACAAAAACATAACAGGCACTACTTGGGAAATATGCTTTATGAATCATCTTACTAATTCTCCTATCTCATTTAATGTCTGCTTTTAAGTTTGTAAATGGGAAATGAATGTCTTTCTTTTAGCTCTTTTATCAATCAGATTTTCAAAAACATTTTCAAGACATTTTTCTTGTGGTAGAATTCTTGTGGCTTTTCTTTTTTAGTGGATACAAATATTATAAGAAAAAAGAACCTTACTTAGCTCACAGTTTTGGAGACTAGACAGCTCCACTGATATGTCCTCTGGTAAGGGCTAAGGGGCAGGTGTTGTTATGATTGGAGCATGAATAAGAGGGATAGATGACATGGACATGACAGAAGGCTGGAGAGGAACCAGTCTCTTGATTATGCTTTGTGAGACAGAGTCTCATTGCATAGCTATGGCTGGCTTGGGACTTGTAACCCTCTGGCCTCAGCTTCCAAGTGCTGGGATCTGGGATTACAGGTGCATGACATCATACCCAGCTAACTTCTGTCTGTCTCTGTCTCCATCTCTCTGTCCCCTCTCCCACAGATCTCTCTCTCTCTCTCTCTCTCTCTCTCTCTCTCTCTCTCACACACACACACACACACACACTACCTCAAGGAAAACCCATTCAGTGAGACCAGCATTAATCCCTTTCAAAAGTTATGCCTTCAGTAACCTAATTACCACCCATTAGACATTACCTCTCCCTCCTACCACTCAGTGGAATAAACATTCAACACACAGGCTTCTGGGGAGAAGCTACATCCAAACCACAGAAATGAGCTCTAACATTTCATCTGAGAAACTAATCAGAAAACATTGACATTTTCTGTTATTGCCTGTATTATGTTTTCTCTAGAGTCCTTTGTTCATTCCTTTCTCTCCTGGGTTATTATAGGTCTTCCCAATTAAGTATTACCTAATTGATTAAAATGAATACTCCTTAGGTTTTACTCTGAGCTAACATTGAGCACGACAGATAAGGTTTCTAACCTCCTGGAGCTGTGTAGGGAAGAAGTAAATAGACAAGTAGGCAAAATCTCCAGTGTGTCGTGTCATGACGGAAATGAGCAGGGTGATGTGATGGTGACTGACAGGGAGGTGTTCATTAGAGCCAGGGGCCAGGAAGGCAGCTGTTAGAATGGTACATGGGACCTGACACCTGGAAGACAGAGTGGCCAGTAAGATAACAACAGCTGGACAGCTATTACAGAAATGTTAGATCATAGGCCTCTAGGTAGACCTTGGGTGAGGAGTTTGGCTTTTGCATAATTGCAGTCACAGGAGCATTTTAAGAGGGCCATCGTGATGGTTTCAATTCTTAAACATTAGCTAGATGCTGAGTGGAGAAGGCTCAGAGCAAGAGCAACAATGGTATGCTGTGAGGAGACACTGCATTTGTCTTAAGCGAAGAGAAAGCTGAAGGTGACTGGTTATAGAGGGTGGATGTCAAGAAATGGTCATCAGGGCAGCATGTTGTTATCAAAGTAGTAGAGAACATGCTCTTGGAGAGAATCGCCATTTAGTGAGCTGTTGCTGAAAGGTAAGGTAGTTAGGGTAGAGAAGCAGGCATCATATCGACAGGTAAAGGTCACTGGTGGCTTCACCATCTCAGGAGAGGGGTGACAGAGGAACTTGGGAGTAGAGCATGCAACAGGCTCAGATGTTACAACTGCACAGAAAGTTCCTATGAATGGATTAAACACAATCTATTGGCAGTGTAGAATTGGAAGTCCCTTGAATATTTGCTGCCATCTCTACTCTGTATTGATGTCCATATTCTCTCTGTACATTCCTGCCCCCCCATTATGATTGTACCAGAAATCATTGCAATGAGAAACAAATGGTTTTCAGAATCACTGTTTATTTCTAGATTGTGCCTGATTATCTACAACCAGAAGGGGTTTTGAATTCTCTTTTATTAGTGGCATTGTGTGGAGCTGAGGTTTTGTTCAGCTTGCTGCTGGGTTATCTGGACTGATTAGAACAGGAGTTGGGGAAATGGTACAGAAGTGAATATAAATTTTGAAGCTTTGTTTTTTTTTTCTTTTTTTCTTTGAGTTAGAAACAAGATTGTTTTACATGTCAATCCCACTTCCCTCTCCCTCCCCTCCTCCCCTACAATCCCCCCAACTAAAATCCTACCTATCACATAGCCTTTCTGCTCCCCCTGGAGGGTGAGGCCTTCCATAGGGTGTCATCAGAGTCTATCGTGTCCTTTGGGATAGGGCCTAGGCCCACCCCCGTGTGTCTTGGCTCAGGGAGTATTCCTCTATGTGGAATGGGCTCCCAAAGTCCACACCTATGCTAGGGATAAGTACTGAACAACTACAGGAGGTCCCATAGGAGGTCCCTAGGTTTCCTCACTGAAACCCATGTTCCTGGGGTCTGGTATCCCAGCTATCAGTCTGGGGACCAAGAGCTCACCGATGTTCAGGTCAGCTGTTTCTGTGGGTTTCACCAGCCTGGTCTGGACCCCTTTGAAGCTTTGTTTTTTAGTATAATCATTTTTGAAAGCAAGAAATTAAACCATAAACCTACAAAATTTCTTTGGTAGTCTAAACACAATAAACTAGTTTATTTCAAGGTCACACAACAATGACATCAAATCCAAACGCTGTGGAGTTGGGACCAGATCCAGCCGAAGGGGTGTGAAGAGACAAGAAGGTGTCTAAGAGGTTCCAGTCACTCCAAAAATGGTCCCCCTTAAGGACTCATCATAATCTTGTGTGGTGGGAATGGCAGCCTGAGAGTGACTAGCCACAGCTGGTGGGGTAACACACCTGTCAGTCAACCCACATCTGCTCCCCAGGCTCTCACTCACTCTCTCCCCCTTTCCTATCGACTGGAAGTTTTATTAAAGTTACATGTGTGTAAAGTGGACTATTAACATCATTCCACATGGCTGATTTTGAGATATTCAGGCAACTGCCATCTCATAACAGTTGCCGACTGTGGGCTCTTGTGCCCTGTCAGCAGCCATCCTGGAGTCCCCGTGCTCGAGAGAGAGAGAGAGAGAGAGAGAGAGAGAGAGAGAGAGAGAGAGAGAGAGAGAGAGAGACTGTGTGTATACGTGTGTACATGTCCTGATTTCATCAAATTCAGTAGAAAGTCACTGCTGTATTTTAAGCATGCACACATGGATACAATGTGATATGTTTGACAGACATTTGATTGAACAAAGAAACTGAACAGCATTTCCTGCAATTAAGGATTTGTTCTCTTTTATACACCTGACCTTCGGAATACAGTCATCTTCTTCATTCCCTCAATATAAATTCTAATTTTCCTTGCCTTGTCATTCAGTGTTTATTATAACTCTGTATTCTGAGACGTGTGGTCTACATGATTAATTTGCCTTTCTTATGCCTTTTTCTCCCCATAGAATTAATCATGGCCTCCTTATTTCAGTTGCTTGGTTTGCTGTGTAATTCTCACTAATTCAGTACCAACTCTTCCAGTTTTGCATTTCAGCCAGTATGTTCTTCCAGTCCTTGCAAATGCTCAGCAAACACTCTATCACTGAGCTTCTGTAACCCAAATGTGTCTGATTTTGCTTTATTTTTAAAGCAATCTCTTTTGGCTCTGCTGTAAACATCAGTGGTTACCCTTTTTGTATTAATGAATACCAGCCTTGGTTTCTTTCTTCGCCCACCAGCCTTCCTCTCCCTTTATGGGTCTGAAAAGGTCTTCATTCTGTCCTCTTACTTAATTGATAGTTTGGCTGAGTATAAAATTCTAAGTTAAAAAACATACTTCAGAAGTTTAGAGGTTTTATTCCATCACACTTTGGCCTGTTGAATGAGACCCATGTTTATTCCCTCTTTCTTTTGAGGTTTGTAGGTTCTTATCCAAGTCAGTCGTAGTCTAAGACAGCAGAAACGTCATGATCCCAGTAGGTCTGTCTGTCTTGGTTTCTCCTCTGAGACTTGGTGAGATTTTAAAAAATTTTGGGGTACATTTGTGCATGTGTGGGTGTGTGTTCATGTATGTATGTATGTGTGTGTGCATATGTGTACATGGATGAGAATGTGAGGCATATAGACACCACAGGTCAACCTTGCATGTTGTTACTTGGGAGCCATCTATCTTGTTGTTTGAAAGTCTCTCATTGGTTGGAGCTTACAGAGGGGGCTAGGATGGCTGGCCAGCAAGCCATTTTTTTTTATCATCATTGAATCTGAAGAGGTCTTCCATCTGTCTGATTACTTATGGTAGTATGTAAATTTTTAGTTAAAAAGTGCCTGGCAGATACTTCACTCTGAACTCTCTCTCTAGCACTGAGATGCTTTTAATCCAAAGTCCTGGCTCACAGTTTAGGGCATCTCTCCTGTTTTGTTGACCAAGATTATTTGCTGTAAGAACTTTCTTGCTCTTACAAGGCATCAGTGTAATCATTCTACACATTTGTGCCATGGCTTTCTCCTTGCTGATGGTGATTTTGCAATGCTCACAATTTGTAAGGGGCAATCTGGATTTCAGAGGTGTATACTATTTGCATCTTAGAATCAATGAAATTTTCTGCAGTGACCTGGGGATTCTTGCCACTCAAGTCATAATTTAAATTAAACTGCACTGTGCAACTGTCTGAAGTCATCACTGTGTGTTGGATACAAACCTGACTGTGGCAAGAACCAAAAGATGGTTTGGCACGGCTGAAGTGCTAAGAAACTCTGATGATTATTTTTTTCTTACACTTCCTGGACTTTCCCCTCCTTTTTGTTTCTTTTATTGAAAATAGATGTTTTTATCAAGTAATATGTGGTGATTATGGTTCTCACCCTTCTACTCCTCCCAGTTTCTTTCCCATTTTCCCTCATTAGAAAATAAAAAGGCTTCTATGGGAAAATAACAAAGCATCATATAATAAAATAAAATGAAAACTAATAAACCAGAATACAGAATAGGGCAAAACAAACAAAAGAACAGAAGGAAAAGAGCCTAATCAAGGCACTAGAATCTGAGACCCACTTGTCCACATACTCAGGAATCCCATAAAAACACTGAACTAGGAGCTATAATATATGTGCAGAGGACCTGCATGGTAAAAAGAGAAGAAGGGGCTGGAGAGATGGCTCAGCGGTTAAGAGTACTAGCTGCTTTTGCAGAGGTCCTGAGTTCAATTCCCAGCACTTAAATGGAGTTCAGTTTCCACCACCCATATGGCAGCTTGCAACCATCTTTAGCTAGTCCCTCTTCTGATGTGCAAACATACATGCAGACAAAAGATCCACATACATAAAACAAATAAGCCTTAAAAATAGAGGGAAGAAAATATAAATAAAGTAAGGTCAAATTTAAAAGAAAAAGAAAAGCCCTGATAATGCTATGAGACAAGGAACCTCCAAGGATGCTGCTGCTTTCTTGTCCATCTACTGCAGGACATGCTACCTACCCTCACGAGTAGTTTATTTCCCCAGTGAGGCTCCCTTGGAGGAAACTACATTTTTATTTGCAAATGGCTATCAACTGGAGATTCCTTATGGCTTAGGGATGGGAGTGTGTCCACTTCTTTCAGCTCCAAGGCCCCATCTGGTGCAGACCTGGGCAGGCCCCGTGCGTGCCGCCTCAGTCTCTCTGTGTTTATATGTAAGTTGGTGATGCTGCTTTAGAGCTCCTTATTTCCATGGTATTTCCATGCAAATTTCATTATTTAATTTTTTAACAGCAGATTAATACTTCATTCTGTAAATGTACACATTTGTTTTATCCATTCTTCTGTTGAGAGTAATTTGCCTCTCAAAGTAAAAATAAAGTTGTTTGAAAATCCTGGCTATAGTGAATAGGGCAGCAATGGACATGGTTGAGCAAATGTTTCTTTGGTAGGAAGAAGAGTCCTTTGGGTATATGCCCAAAAATGGTATAGCCAGATGTTGAGATAGATGAATTCCCATCTTCCTGAGGAGCTGTCACACTGCTTTCTGTAGTGGCTGTACAAGTTTGTACTTTCACCAGCAATGGAGGAGTGATCCTCCTCTTACTCCACATCCTTGCCAGCCAGCATGAGTTGTAACCTGTTTTATTGATCTTAACCTTTCTTGTGGGTGTAATATGAAATCTCAGATTAGTTTTAGTTTGCATTTCCCTGATGACTAAGTATGTTTTTTAAGTATTTTCAGCCATTTGACTTTGGTCTTTTGAGAACTGTTTAGTTCTGGGCCCCATTGTTAAATGGGTCAATTTGTTTTCTTGATATCTAGTTTTTGAGTTCTTTGTATGTTTTAGATACTGGCCCTCTATCAGATGCATAGTTGCTAAAAATCTTTACCCATTCTGCAGGTTTCCTCTTTGTCAAGTTATGGTGCAGTGTTCTCTTCTATGCAGAAGCTTTTCAGTTCCATGAGGTCCCCTTCGTGCTGATCTCAGTGCCTGTGGTGTCACTGTTTTGTTCGGAAAGTCTTTTCATGGGCCAATATGTTCAAGGCTATTCCCTACTTTCCCTTCTATCAGGTTCTGTGTATCTGGCCTTATATTGTGGTCTTTGATCTATTTGGAGTTGAGTTTTCTTCAGGGTGATAAGTATGGATCTATTTGGATTCTTCTACATGCAGACATTCAGTTTGACCAACACCTTTTGTTGAAGATGTTTGTTTGTTTTTTCCAGCACATGTTTCTGGCTTCTTTATAAAAAAATGAGGTGTCTATAGTGTTGGATTTATGTCTAGATCTTGAATCTATTCCACTGATCAATTTCTCTGTTCTCGTGCTAATGCCATGCTGCTTTTTTTTTTTTTTTGTTATTACTATTGCTCTGTACTACAAAAGACCCAGGAGAGCTAGCAGTTTTCATTATTCAGGATTTTTTTTTTTTTTTAGCACTTCTGGGTCTTTTGTTTGTCTGTTTGTTTCCATATGAAATTGAAAATTGTCCTTTAAAGATCTGTGAAGAATTGTTGTGGAATTTTGATAGGAAATCTGTAGAGTAATTTTGAAAGTCTGGTAGAATTCTGCGCTAAAACTGTCTTTCCCTGGGCTCTTTTTGGTTGGGAGTCTTTTTTTGGTTCGGAATCTTCTATGAATGTTTCTATTCTAGTCACCAGGGGTTACAGGTATGTTTAAATTGATTACTTGATCTTGATTTGACTTTGGTAAGTGGTATATATCAAGGAAATACTCATTTCTTTTAGATTTTTTTCCAATTTGGTAGAGTACACATTTTAAGAGTATATCCTTAAGATCCTTTGGATTTCCTTGGTGTCTGTTGTTATGTCCCCCTTTTCATCTCTAATTTTGTTAATTTTTCCACCTTGTAGTTAATTTGCATAAGGCTTATCAATCTTATTGATTTTTCTCAAACAACCAACTCATTTCATCGATTCTCTGCATTGTTTTTGTTTGTTTCTATTTTACTGATTTCATCCCTGAGTTTGATTATTTCTTGTCATCTCCTCCTTGGGTATGATTTATTATTTTTGTTCTAGAGCTTTTGGGTGTGCTGTTACTTTACTAGTATGAGATTTTTCCATTTTTTAATGCAGGTACTTATTACTATGAACTTGCCTCTTAGAACAGCCTTCATTGTGTTGCATAAGTTCAGGTATATTGTGTTTTCATTTTCATTCAATTCTAGAAAGTCTTCAATTTCTCTTTCTTTCTCTCTCCCTTCCTTCCTTCCTTCCTTCCTTCCTTCCTTCCTTTCTTTCTTTCTTTCTTTCTTTTTTCTTTTCTTCCTTTATTTCTGTCTTAACCCATGTTTCATTCACTAGTGAGTTGCTCCATTTTCAAGAGTTTGTAAACTTTCTGTTTTTTTCTGTTGTTGTTGACATCCAGTTTTGTGTTTGGTGGTAAGATAGGATGCTGGGTGTTATTTCAATTTTCTTGTACATGTTGAGACTTGCTCTGTGTCTGAATATGTGGTCGATTTAGAAAAAAGTTCCATGAGATGCTGAGAAGAAGGTATATTCTTTTTTTTTTTTTTGAGTGAAACATCTGTAAATATCTACTGGGTCCATTTGGTTTATAGCATCAGTTAGCTCCAGCATTTCTGTTTAGTTTTTGTCTGGATGGCCTATCTATTGGTAAGAGTGGGGTACTACCCCACTATCAGGGAATGAGGGTCAATATGCAATTTAAGTTATGGTAGTGTTTCTTTTATGAACTTGGGTGCCCCTGTGTTTGAGGCATAGATGTTAATAATTGCAGTGTTCTATTGGTGGATTTTCACTTTGATGAGTATGTGGTGTCCTTCCCTGTCTCTTCTGGTGATTTTTGGTTTGAAACCCATTTGTCAGGTATTAAAATGGCTATACCAGCTTTTTTCTTAAGTCCATTTGCTTGGAATTCTTCTTCCATTCTTTTACCCTGAGGTGATGTCTGTCTTTGATACTAAGATGTATTCCTTGGATGCAGGAGAAAGATGGATACTGTTTTCACATCCATTCTATTAGTCTGTGTCTTTTTATTGGGCAATTAAGACCATAGACGTTGAGAGGTATCAATGAGCAGTGTTTGTTGTTGTTGTGTGTATGTGTGTTTGTGTGTGTGTGTTTCTCCTCTTTTGATTTGCTGGTCTGGAATTATTTATTTCTTGTGTTTAGGTTGGTGTTTTATTGCTAGCACCTTCTGTATGGTTGGATTTGTAGATAAATATTGTTTAAATTTGGTTTTTACCATGGAATGTCTTACTGTCTGTAGTAGTCTGTGTCGGCAACTGTGGTCTCTTAGAGTCTGTAGCACATCTGTTCGTGTCCTTCTGGTTTTGAGAGTCTTCATTGAGAAGTTAGGTGATTTTCTAGTAGGTCTGCCTTTATATACTAGTTGGTCTTTTTCTCTTGCAGCTTTTAAATTTTATTTGTACTTTTTAGGTATGAATGCTATGTCTGCATGTATGCCTGCATGTCAAAAATGAGCATCATCTACCATTACAGATGGTCATGAGCCACCATGTGGTTGCCAGGAATTGAACTCAGACCTCTGGAAGAGCAACCAGTGCTCTTAACCACTGAACCACTGAGCCATCTCTCTCCAACCCCCTAGAGCTGCTGCTGCTGTTTCTTCTTCTTCTTCTTCTTCTTCTTCTTCTTCTTCTTCTTCTTCTTCTTCTTCTTCTTCTTCTCCTCCTCCTCCTCCTCCTCCTCCTCCTCCTTCTCTTCCTCCTCCTCCTCCTCTTCTTTCTCCCTTCCTTTCTTCCTTCCTCCTCCTTTTTTTGTTTTTGTTTGTTTGGTTTTTTTTTTTGATACAGGGTTTTTCTGCATAACCCAAGCTGTCCTGGAACTTTCTCTGTAAACCAGACTGGCCTCAAATTCAGAGATCTGCCTGATTCTGCCTCCCAAGTACTGGGATTAGAGGTGTGCACCACCACTGCCCAACTCCTTGCAGCTTTTAATATGTTTTCTTTGTTCTGTACATTTAGTGTCTTGGTTATTATGTGCTGAAGGAACTTGCTTTTTTGGTCCAGTCTTTTTGGTGTTCTGTTTTTTTCTTCTATATTGATAGGCATCTTCATCTTTAGGTTATGGAAATTTTCTCTGATTTTGTTGAAAATACCTTCTGTGTCTTTGACCTAGGTTTCTTCTCCTTCCTCTATTCCTATTATTCTTAGACTTGGCCTTTTTATAGTGTCTCAAATTTCTTGGATGTTTTACGACAAGATTTTTCTTTAACATTTTCTTTGAGCAGTGTATCCATTCCTTCTATCTTGCCTTCAGTGTCTATAATTCTCTCTTTCATCTCTTATACTCTGTTGGTGAGGCCTGTAGTTCTTTCTTCCATCTCTTATACTCTGTTGGTGAGGCTTGCTTCTGAGGTTCCTGTTTGAGTTCCTAACTTTTCATTTCCAGGTTATTCTCAGTTTGGGTTTTCTTTGTTGATGATGTTTCCACTTCTAGGTCTTGAACTTTTTTTTTTTTTTTTATTAATTTGCTTCCACTGTTTGCTTGTTTTTCCATGGAATTCTTTAAGTGATTTATTCATTTCCTTTTTAAGGACCTCTGTCATATCCTTAAAGACTATTTTAAGGTATTTTTCTCAAACTTCAGCTATATTGTAATACTCCGGATCTACTGTGGTAGTGTTGCCAGGCTCTAGTAAAGACTTATTATCCTGGTTCTTACTGATTGTGTTTTTACATTTGCGTATAGGCATTGGGGATTGGGAAAATTGTAATTCTAGGTATTGATATCTGGTATTGCCTTTATTAGGTGGGTTTCTGTGGTCCTCTTTGGTTCTTAAGAGACTGTGGTAGCTGTGTGTTGCCTGATAGGAAATTCTTCTGGAATCCTGATAGGTGTGATAATGGGGGTTCAGGGTAAATTGTATTCCTAGGCATTGAGATCTGACACTTAGGGATAGGGATGAGCTGGAGTGGGGGACTGGGGTTCAACAAGAGGGAGGCAAGCAGTATGTTCCATCAGGATCTGCTCAGTCCCCTGAGAATACAGACAGAGTAAAGACAGCCCACAGTAGGAAGTCTGCTACAGAGCAGGGCATGAGACTTGGGAATTGGATATGGAGGAGAGGTGGGAGAGTGAAGATCTAAAGCTCCTTATATACTTTGCTGGCTTACTTGCTTCTCTGGCAGGCTTGGCTGGTGGGTCTCCAGAACACAGGATGAGTAGGGAGGAAGGCTGGAGGGGAAAATCTGTGTGATCCCCAGAGACGGGGGCAAGAAGGGAGGTGAGGCCACAGCAGGTAGTCTGTTACAGAGCCAGGCATGAGACCGGAGGTGGGGTAGATTAGGAGGAGAGGAGGGAAGAGGTAAAGATCTGCAGATCGTCTACTTGCCCACTTGGCCAGAGTGGCCTGTGGGTTCCCAGATAATGCCTGCTGCAGTTGTGGGCTGGGATAAAGTGATGACAGGAGTGGTGGTTGGAGTGGTGGTGGGGGTGGAGGAGAAGCTCTAGATGATCTGTTAGAGATAAGAGCAAAGAGGAAGGAGAGGCTGCAGAGCTGGAGATGAGCCTGGGGGATTGGCCTTGGAGGAATGGAAGCAGAGGTGAAAATCTGCAGTTAGCTTACCTGCTTTCCTGGCCCGTGAGGCTGGTGTGTTCCCAAGGAGTGCCTGCTGGCGTTGGAGGCTGGGTTGATGGGATAAGGGAGGGGAAGTTCTATGTGATTTGATCTGTTGCAGATGGGGTCAGAGAGGAAGAGGAGACCAGGGCAGGCATCTTCTACAGCGATAGGAAAAAGACTGTGGGGTTGGATCTGGAGGAGAGGAGAGACAGGTGAAGATTTTCAGTCATTGTAACTGCTTTCCTGGCCAGAGTGACTTGCTGGTCTTTTAAGAGGATGTTGACTTCTCTTCTTGGAAGAAAAAAGCTTGGTAGAGGCCTTCTGAGGGACAAGGGGGTGGAAGATGGTCATCTAGATATTCAATATAGACTTCCACAAGGTCCTGTCCCTTCAGACACGTTGGCTTGCTGTTTCTAATTCAGAAGCATTTGGTGGTAAAACGTCCCTGCTTCTAGTCTTGGGGGCCAGAGGGGAAGTTACTGGGGTTGAATTGCTTTTGTCTTTCAAGCACCTTTTCAACCAAACCCTGTTTTCAGCCCCACCATTGCACATTTGTAAAGGAATATGGCCCAGGCAGCTCCTGAGCCCAATGGGACCAGGTTGGCTTTCCCTGTTGTTGGCTCTCATTTGCAAAGTCAGTGACTCTTTGCTTTCAAGTCATCAAAATGTTCCTTTCCCATTCTCTTGAAATGGTCATCATAGGTCTTGAAAATCACCTTTTTGTTTGGTTTTGGGGAAATGGAAGTAAATGTTAATGTTCATCCTGCTAGCCATACCTGGAAGTCCTCATTTCCTTTTTCAATGCAAAGGTCCAAGTTCACAGCACATGGGGAAAATGATAAGTACAAAGGAAAAAAACAATAACTCATCCTGAGAAATGACTGAGGTTCACATCTTTGCTTAGCCTCATTGCTCCCCTGGGATCTGTTCCGTGGAAATGGAGAAGAAACTCTCATGCGTACTATAAGGGCTTTGACATCTATTGCCAAGTGGACTTATAAAAAAGCCATTTCCATAGACAATTCTACCATCATCGAGAACCAACTATCTTTTTTTTTTTTTTTTAAGCGTTGTCATCAGTGTGGTTAATATTCTCTCAATACTTTTTCCAGCCTTGAAGACAAGAAAAGGTAATGTTTTTATAATCTGTCTTTCTTAAATCCCAATCACTCTGAGTCCTGTAATACATACTATCCTGTAAAATCCAATATGTATTGTCAATTTGTATTTTTTTCTTCATGAATTACCTTTTTCATTTCCCCTGCCTCGTTTCAATTAGTGCCTTTATCTTATTGATCCCCAAGACCTCTATATATTAAAGCTATTGATTCAATGCTTCAAAAATATTTTTTCCATTTGCCTTTCATTTTATGGGAGCCTTTTTCATTTTGTGCTGCCAATCAATTGGGTCCTTCCTTTTATATCAGTATTTTTATTATTCTGGTCTTAACAGAAAAACTGGTTATTTCTATGGGGCTATAGTTGTGTGTGTTTCATTCTTTGTGGCATGGGATGCTAACTTTGGGATTTCCCTTGTCTGCCAGTTATCTAAGCTATCTTTCTTTAAATGATGTTTTCCACATTGATCTTGGGTGCCACTTATATTTGGATCTGCTATGTAGCAAAGATGATGACCCCTCTGAACTCTCTGTGCTTCCTGTAGGCCAGGTGAACTCAGGCCTTTCTGTCTCTTTATCCGCATGTGACATCAGGGACCTTCATTGTTTTTCCTGAGGCAGAGAGATGAAGTTGTGTCTGCTCTTCATCACTAACTTCCAGACACACATGGGTCCTCTTCAGGGCCTGTGTTAGTGGTGTGGATGGAGAATGAAAACAAAACCTGTCAAGGAAGGCATTAGTCACTTTTCTTGTCACCAGGTACTTGACAAAAACAACCCAAGAGAGGAGAGATTTATTTAACTCACCGATTCAGAGGGCTCAGCTCAGAGGGGACAGTGGGAAAGCAACTTCTCTCACAGCACACAGAGATCATAGAGAGAATACAGGAAGGAACCAAGGCAAGACACAGTCCCCAAGGACACACCCACCCCATGACCTACTTCCTCTGCCTAGCCCCACCCTTCCCATCCCAGTAATGTTATCATATTAATAATCTATCAAGGGATGAACCTGATGATTATGCCAGAGCCTTCTTGATTGAATCGTCTCTGGAAACAGCATCACAGATACCCCCAGAACTTTTATTTTTTATTTTATTTTATTTTTACCAATTTCCTGGCTATTTCTCAATCCATTCAAGATGACAATTAAGATTAATCATAATGAGAAGTTATTCCATTGTCCTAGGACAGGTCTCTTCTATATGGAATAACAGAGACTCTGGAAGACACGGCACTAAATATTAACAGTATTTTTTTTAAGATGGGATCTTAGTTGAATTTTGATATCTGATTTTAATTTCCTTCAGTATTTTCTTGAAACATGCATATTATTTTATGTTGATTTTTGAATAAGTCTCTGTATATGGCAAACATAAACATATATGCAAGTGTTTCTACCTGTGTGGGCACCAAGGCTAATGTAAATTTTATTCAACCAGAGCTCAATGATACTAGAGCTGAACGATGTGGCTAGTCTAGCTAGCTGTCTTGCTCTTGGGGTTCCCTGTCTTCATTTTGTGAGCAATGGGATTACAGAATGGACCACCACACTTATCTAGTACTGATGTGGTTTCTGGAGACCACATCTCGTCCCCATGAATATAAGGCAGACACTTTCCCTGCTGAGCCATCTCTTCAGCCCCTGTATAATGTGCTAAAATCTTTCCCCCTTCAAACCCATCTTAGCTTCATAGAGCCAGTTTAATTGTAACTTTGGATCATAACATTCTCAGGGATTCCACATTATCTTTATGAAAAGAAAACAAGAAATGTACAAAGGCTAGTTCAGACCCAGGGGAGAATTCCAAGAGGATGAAAGGGGAGGGTTTTCTGTCGACACAGTGGAACATCAAAGCAGAGAGGATTTGGTGTGAGGGTCCAAGATGCAGGGATCTGCAACAATGTGTCCTTGGGGAATCAGGAGCAATTCAGCTTGTGAGAAGCTAGGGTTATGAACGGGAGTGACCATTTGTTATCTGTTGTAAGCAGGGAACATTAAGATGAGTAATTTCCAGGCTGCAAGGATCTGCACGTTTAAGAATCTCATATACCCAATTAAGCCGACCCTTTGGGCATTTCCTCACAATTGGAAGATTAGTGATTCTTTTTATTAGAAAGTGTAACTTTATGTTAATACCATAGAAATAAAGACTCTGTAATTCAGAATCCCCAAGTGAAGAGAGTATAAATAAATGCTTGCAGATGGGAATTACAACAAAATGAGAACATTTACAATGACCACCTTCCTCCCAACATCAACAGTTTGCCTCCCTGCTACACTGTCCCTGGGGGCAATGGACTCTCCCTCCGTCACGCCTGTGTAGCTACTGCCTTGTTTCTCCACTTCCCTCCAGAAAGAGGACACCATATTCTTCACTCTGTTTTTCTATCTTTCTTTCTCACCTTCAGTCCTCTTCAGTCAGGCATTGGTGTCCACAAAACTGTCCACACCAAGGTCATCAAAAACTCCTCATACTGCATTCCATAGCCTGCCCATCCTCCTCTTCAACACAGCACAGCTCACCAATCCTTCCCTTTGGCAATGTTTCTTGGATTTCTACGTCATTCCATTCCATTCCATTCCATTCATTCCACCCCATTCCATCTGCTCCAGCCACTCCATTCCTTTGCATCCCAGGCTCTCACATCCCCTCTGGCTTTCCTTCTAGACACTTCTCTAGACTCTCTGTCTCAGTGTCCTCCACCCATGTCTCAACCTCCAAATGTTGCTGTGTTTTAGGGCTTAGCTCTGGATCCCCTTTCGGTTCCCTGGTTCTTCGCTGTATGATTCATTATAGTCTCTCTGCTTAGCACTTTCAAAAGCCCAATTTCTCCTGGGTCTCCAGACCCCTAAACCTACCCACCCCCTGAACACCTCCATCTAGATGTGTATCAGGCGTTGCCCTGCTCACTTGGCCGAAACCACACTCTTGTTTCTTCCCTTCCTCAAGGCTGCATCTTCAATTTCTTCCTTCAGTAGTTGCCCCACCACCTCCCCCCCTCTGGGGCATCGATCACAAAACCTTTTTCTTTTTAAAGGGAGAAAAGGTTTACTCTGTCTCACAATTTGAGAGTACAGTCTACCATGGTAGTCGAGTCCTGGGCAGGAGCTGAGTCAGCAGATCGCATTGTGTGCACAGTTTGGAAGCAGGATGATGAGTGTTGCTGCCCAACTTGCCTTCTCCTCTTTTATTCAGTCAGGACTCCAGTCCAGGAGATGGAGTCACCCCTGGATGATGTGGGTCTTCCTGGGTCAAATTAAAACCCAGCCACCACACCATGCTCTTGTTCTGTCATTATGTGCAAAGTGAGTAAATAATCTGTAATTTCATTTGTTTTAATAATTATGAATAGCCAGATATGATACAGGGTGTCATAAACTTTGAGTAATCCCATGGATAAATAAGAATTGTGGTCATCTCTTGCAAATAAAGAGCAAACATATTTTACATAGGGAGTGAATAGTAAAACATGGCTAGGAAGGCAGAGGGTGATAGATTGTGTACAAGTCTGGAATGTTTGTGTCCTTCCCTACAGGCACTACCCATCTCTCCCCTGTTGGCATCAGGCTTACTTATATGACTTTCTTTGGCTAACAAAATGAAGGCAAAGCAATATGTCCCTCTTCCCAGCAGAGCCTTTAAGGAACATTATCCTCTTGACATGGTGCTAGGGCTATGTGGCTCCCACAATCTGGACCTCAGAGTGGAGAGAACTTGATGCTCATCTTTATGAGGACCAATAACAGACATATGATGGGGACAAGGAATAAACTCTTGCTATACACAGTAGGACTTGGGGAGGGGGATTTTTTGTTACCACAGCATTACTTAGCTTAAGCTTGCTATTGGTCTTTATTTTTTTTTGTTTGCTTTTGTGTTTGAGGCCAGGTCTCATGTAGCCCAGGTTAGCCTCAAGCTCAATATGTAGTTGAGGAAGACCCTGCATAGAAGTTAGAAGACCTTGCTGCCTCTACCTCCTGAGTGCTAGGCTCCCAGGCATGAGGAATCACTGTTGATGCTTTCTCTTTTCTTTTCCTCCTTCCATTTATCCTCTAAGCCCCAGTAGATTTATTCTGATAGTGGATCCCACACCTCACTATTTCTCTTCATCTGTGATGTTCAAGTCCTGTTTTAAGCCACTGTCTTCTCTTATTGGGGCGACTCTGTCAGTCTCTAGACTGGGTGGGTCTGTTGTCTCTCTCCTTACCACTCTGTAATCATTTTCCTATAAACTGGTGACATTTTTAAATGTTCATCTAAACCTGATAGTTTCAGAGGATCATTAGAATGACCCCAAACTTCAAAAGTCCCAGGAGACTCATACTTAGACCCTACCTACCTCACTATCACAGCCTGCACCCTTCCCTCCTCCATCTTCTGCCTCGAAAGTGGCACACTTGGTCATCTGGTTGCTGTTCCCTCTGCCTGAATGACTCTCCTATGGCGTGGCCATCTCCTTGTTACTGGGGCGTCTGCTGAATCACCACCTCCTTGAAAAGCATACTCTGGAATCACTGAGATCCTGTTCTTCAGTGTTCTCAAAATTTCTCTGCATAGAATTTATTCCTGTCTGATTTTCTTATGTTTCTGATTCTCTTGCTAAATGTTTTCTCAGCCAGATCAGAAGTTCCAAGGGAGCAAGAGCCCTGTCTAACTTGTTTATGGTAGTCAGTCTGATGCCTAAGCAGGGTTTAGAACATGCAAACTGGACTTGTCTCTCCCCTTCATTGTGGCCCTTCATGGAGATTCTTACTCTCCATTTATAAGAAGAAAAACAATATCCAAAGATGCCAACTAGTTTATCTATGGTCAAATAGTAATTCAGAGATATGGGTTGGTATCTGGTTCTGGAATCTTTGATTTTTTTTTTGTTTGTTTCCAACAAAACAACCTTCTGAATCTATCCCCCTGGAATCGAGAAAGCATTATGTAAAAATGAGTAGGGATTCCTAAATTATCTATAAACAAATCAGTTGACTTCTGTTTTAAACTTGGGAATAAACATATGCTGGAAACAATTGTATAAAAGGTACTAAAATACTTTCATCAGCAGGGTTTGAGGGGTTTTAAGCAAAGCATGTCATCATCACCACCACCACCACCACCACCACCATCATCATCATCATCACCATTGTTGTTGTTTTAACAAGACAGGTCTCATTGTGTTGCCCAGGCTGCTATCCAACTTCTGGCCTCTGTTCATGGCCCTCTGAATAGCTGGGCTACACTTGTGTGCCACCATACCTTACTCAGTGCCACTTTGATTAGAACCAATAACTTGGATTCTAGGGGCATGATATGCCACTGAGAAGGCCTAGCCTTTTGGTTCTGTCCCCTAACATGTGTAAGCATAATGTGTATGAATGGTTTTGTATGTACAAAGCTGACCGAATTTGCTAGAGTAAAGGAGTTACTCATTTATAAATGTAAATAATTAGGCATACCTCTTCCCCTGAACTTTCCAAATGCAAGCTCTTTAGGGGGTCCATCCTAAGTGAGTTGTGAGACCCTTAAACCTTGCATCCCACAATCATTGTCGCCTAGAAGCTCTTGCTTGTCCAGTTGCTGGGTTGTGCTTCCCAGACTCTCAGTGCCATTTGGGAGGTGGCAGCTTTTCTGATGAGGAAGCAGTTTCTCAGACAGTGGAAGCTGGTGTCAGTATCATAGCCCTCCTGAGGTCACGGCCTCAGACACCCGCCTTATTTCTGAACTTGTCCCCACAATCCCTGGTTCTGTTTGCAGAATTGCATGCCCCTGTAAGCTAGGAAAGGCTTGCCAATTGAGAAGGCTAAACGGAAAGCCCTTTTATTTCTGTGCTGTGATTTTCCAGAAGACCAGCCTTCCTTTGGGTACCAGTAACCAACTGGGCAAAGCTATTTTTGAAGACAGTTGGGGGAAAACCAGCAGACTCTATATTAGGTGATGTTAGTTTTGTTGGGTAGGACATCGTGTCATGGTTGTGACTACAAGAGCCTGGTGGTGAGAGATGCATACTGAAATACTTGCAGATGAAACACTCTAATGACTTAGATGTAGCTGAAACACCTAAGGAAATCTGTACATCAAATTATGAATATAAGGATATAACGATATGAAACAAATAAGGTATGGCGATTCAAGCCTGTAATAGAAGGCTGAGGCAGGAGGATGATGAATTTGAGGTTGGCTTGGGCTGTAAAAGGAGACCCAGTATGAAACAAAACAAAGAAGGCAACATGAACCAAAAGCCATTGAAAACAAGGTGACATAGACACATTCCTCACACGAGTCTTTCTATTTATGCATAAGCTAAAAATTTTCTCAATGAAAAGCTTTAAAGTTATTCGTGAATCATGGCCATATTTTTTAAACTCCATTTTGGTTGCCTCAGAGAAGTCCATGCTTCACAGAGAAGGGGTGCAGTGTGGGGGGGCATGGAAGGAATGAAAATAGGGGCAGGGGAATTAACCAAGATGAAGTATGCATATACAAATGCCATATTATTTTGTAATATAAATGAAAATTAAAAAAATATTAATTAAGAAAAGCCAGTGCTTCAGTGAGTTAGTAAGTGGCTGACATGGGGGGAATGTCAAAGACTCTAAAATAATTTACTTTCCTGCACAGGACTCATAATTAAGTGCTTAAAGACTTGATGGTCATAGGTCTTTCATAGTTGTAGATGGTATAGGACATGCTGGCTGAGCTGCCTAATCAAGTAAAGTTTTAACTCTACGGTACAAGCCTTCTTAAATAGAGCATCCCCCCCCCTTTTTTTGGGCCATAAAAGAATAGGTCCCACAGATCCTAACTGAACCTTGGTTGGATGATCTGTGGATCTGTCAGGGCTGCTGGATAGGTGGCCTAGAGACCCAGGCAGGCAGAGGTCTAAGAGGCACCAGTACCAAGTACTTAGCCAGTAGCTGGCCCTGGCGAGCATGTCCTGGCAGCTTTACTCTAAGGTGCCTGACAGGATCGATTACTTTTCTCTCTGCTGTGACAAAATACCTTACAAAGGCACATGAAGGGAAGAAGAGTTTTTTTTTTTGGGTTCGTAGTTTTGAGGTGGTGAGGCTCATCAAGTTGGGAAGGAATGGCATTGGGAACATGAGTGAGCTGGTCACATTACACTGTGGTCAGGAAGCAGCATTAGACGTTCATACTCAGCTTGTTGCTCCAGTTCATGGAATGGTGCCACCAACATCCAGAGTGGGCTTCCATCTTCATTTAAACCTCTTTGGAAACACTCTCATAGACATGTCTAGAGGTATGGTATGTCTCCTAGGTGATTCCAAATCCAGCCAAGCTGACGATGAAGACCAGCCATCACACCCATCAAGGATGACTTTGGGAGTGCTTTTTCTTCTACCGTGGAGAAGTCAGTGGCTGCTTCAGGATAGAAGCAGAAGAGCACAGACTTTCCCTGTATGTACATGTGGATTTCACAGAGGAATCTATGACAGCTTTCAAAACAGCTTTGTCTTTGGAGTCAGGTCTGTAGGTATGAAACGGGAAATGGAGTTCCAGGCCTCTCGAGTGCAAGGCCTGCTGCACACCTGGGAGGAGCAGCTAATCTGTTAAGCACTTCCATACCTTTGGCATTGCTGACTTTCTTGGCCAGCCATTCTGTGCTGTGAGGGTGGCTTGTGTACCAGATGTGTCTAGCCCCACCCCTGCCTCTACCACTAGATGCCGGGAGCAGCCTTTGCCTAACCCAACAGTCAAAAAATGTTCAGAGCCAAAATGGTCTCCAGGTTATTGTTAATTATTAAATATTAAAATTTAATATTAAAAATATTAAATATTGTTAAATATTTTTCAGGGAGAAAAATCACTCCTTGGTGAGACCATCATGTTATCAGAAAAGTCTCCCCACAGGCCTTCTAGAAGGAAAGACCCTCTCCTACAAAGAATCTAAGGACTCTTTGTAAGAGTTCAGGCTCAGGCCCAAGCTAGGGAAACAGAGACCCCCGCCTCATAGGAGACTTCCCCAATGCAATTTCTGCCTGGGTAGGTTGTGTGTTATTCCAGTCACCTTCAAGCTGCTGGGGAGCCCCTATGGAGCCCCATATATTCCCTGCTGTTATGCAACTACAGAGTTACTTTCCTCACTCCACAGTGATACAGCTTTGAGCCATTTGTCAAGAGGAGGAGCAAATGGTATATTGGGACAGATGAGTCAGGTTGGATTCTCCTGGTCAATTTCACAATGGGCCTCAGCACTTGGGAGCTCCTGACACTGGAACCAAGAGTTCTTGGAGGGAAGTCTGACTTTGATTTTTTTTTTCATGATATTAGCTGTATGTATGAGAGGCTTGGAGTCAGGAACTATGGGGGTGAACAGGGAGCCATCATTGGAATCTGAAGCAAGACAGCAAGATGCTTCAATGACAAAGCCCTATTTAGCTAATCAAACAATTTGTTGTTAGTTTATATGTATACTAGGAGACTAGAGTTATCTTAAAAAATACAGAAAGAATAAGATATTAATGTTGGCTTCCCTGAGCTGGGTGGTGATGGTGCATGACTTTAATCCTGGCACTCAGGAGGCAGATGTGGGTGGATCTCTGTGAATTTGAGGCCAGCCTGGTCTACAGAGTGAGTTCCAGGACAGGCTCCAAAGCTACAGAGAAACTCTCTTGAAAACAAAACAAAACAAAACAAACAAACAAAAAACAAAAAAAAAAAACAAGAAAAAGTTGGTTTCTCTGGCTGTGATTTGGTCTTTCTGAGATGAATGTCAATGCTGGGAAATGTCTGTGCATTGACGGTTCTGGCTGCCTGGGCTCAATGGCTAGCAGGTTGACTTTGATTTTTTTTCTCATGATGAAGTTGAAGCTTATAAACGAGCTATTTCTTCAGGTTCTAGCTTGGAGTCCCTGGATCCTGGTGACAAGGTCTCTTTGCCCCAGCTCCTGGAATGATCTGCATTTCAGATCACAGCAGGCTGTCATCATCACTTCCTTAGACTGTGCAGTCCAGTGTGCCGTGGAGATGGTATGCAGGTCACTTAGCCCATTCTCCCTGTCCATACGCTTGTTTGGCTGATGTAATTTCACAGGCAAATAGCATCCCTGTGTGCATTCTTCTAATGATGGGGCTTGTGATTGCACAAAGTTTCCCTGGCCTCAGGGTTGCAGGCTCAGGCTGTGAAAGCTTAATTAAATATTGGTGAGGAGGTAGAGTGGTGTTAGGAGTTTGGAAACAAAGTCCCAGGAACCAGCCCCCAGTTGGGTGTTGGGAGGCAGTGGTTTGAAAGTACTTCCTCAGGTTCTTAGGCATGTCTTCATTTAAAGGTGGCCTCTACTCCTACTGCTTGAATTCGGGCCAGCTCTAGTGACTCACTTTGAACCAGAGACATGGCGGGAGTGACACTTTATAGCCTTTGAAAGGAAGCTGGGCCTTCCAAAGCAATACAGCTTCTGCTTGACTTACTTTCTCTCTTCTCTACCTTTTTGTCTGTCTCTATTTTCCTGCTGTCGATGGCTGTCTCTTCTGACTTGTTCTGCCATCAACAGGCCCATGTGGTGTTCAGTCATAGCTCTGGCTGAAGCGCTAGGCAACAGTCGGCCTCAGTCAGCCTCAGCCATGTGGCAGAAGGGTTCAGTTTGTAGGTGTTGTCAACGGTTGATCTTCCAGCCATTCCAGCTGGTGTTGAAGGGAATTGAGAGTACTATCAGTACCACTGTTGTAAGTCATTTTGCTTTTGGCTGGTTTGTCATGCATCGGTAGACCCCTGGAAAAGAGAGTGATAATATCAGTAAGATTACCAGCTGCTACTTATTGAGCAAGCACTTATTTTATGCCCTGACCTTCTATAATTTCATAGATTATCTAATATTATCCTCACATCATGTAAGGTAAGCTTAATGCTACTTGTTATTAATGGCATCAAAACATTAGGTTTAGGGGCTAGGAAGATGATTCTATGGGTAAAAGGCCTTAAAGTACAAGGGTGAGGACCAGCACTTAGAACCCCAGAACTCATGTAAAAGCTGGGTGCACCTATAACCCCTGTCATCTACAGAGAGAAGGGAGGAGGATACAGGAGAATTTCCAGAGAGTGCAAGACAGCCAGCTGGGAGTCTTAGTGATGAACAAGAGACTGCCTCCAACAAAGTCAAAGGAAAGGACTAACACCTGAGCTTTCCCTCTGGTCTTCATGCAGCTATCCTCAAACACACATACATGAACAGGCACACATGGACACACACACACAAACACAACTACTACTATTACACACACATATACACATACACGACTACTACTACTATTTCACACATTTGCACACATACTATTACTATTGCACACACAATACACACACATGCACCTGCTGCTACTACTACTACTACTACTACACATACACACACACACACACACACACACACACACACACACACCAGGGTCTGGTGGTTCTTGAGAAACAGCATGAGGATTAAAGACTTTGTTGTCCATTATACAGAACCACTAGTCCATTGTGTTGGTGGGGGCAGAACTCTGTGGGGCTCCAGGGATTGACTTACCTGGGGTGGTGAGAGAATGAAGAAATGACAGACACATGGAAACCAAGCAGCTGGGCTTGAACCGTTGGACTTTCAGATAGAGAAGCCTCAGTGTCTCTGAAGCTCAGCTTATTTGCTATACACAGTTGGGAGGGAAGCAAGGCTATTGCATATAGATGAACAAAGATGTGGGGTGTATAGGATACAGTAGAGCAAGGAGGCAGATTTACTTAATCTAGGATGGAGCAGCATCTGGAGAGGAGCAGTCTTCAGGGATGTAAACATCTGGGGAGAGAAAGCTGCCATGGACATTTTCTGCATACACTTAGCATTCACGTGTCGAGTAGAGGAAGGCTTTGCTAGCCCTCTGAGACTCACCCAGGGAAGTTTTTGCCACTGTCATGGGACTCAAGGATTGGGGTCCTTGATATGGCCATGTGATGTCAGCCACACACATCCACTGAGGATTTCACTTGTTCCCTACAATGGTCAGTGCCGGTGGCCTGGGGGGTGGGGGTGGTGTCTACTGACTGAAGGATAGCAAGGAATGTCCTGTGATGAGAGTTTTAGGCTGTCTAGTGTCATGTGCTGTCTTTTAAGCTAAGCTGCCCCACCTCCTATTACTGCCTTCCTGGAACACTCTGGGTGGTTTATCTAAGTGTCTCCCTCCTCCTTATCTCCATCACAGTGCTTTTGGCCTAAGGTTCTGCTCTTGAGTAAACATGCAGATTGCAAGATCTCTCCTCAGGCTCATTGAAGGGACATCTTTGGATGGACCCAGTAGCCTGCATTTGTTGCTAATTTCCTATAAAATTCTTGGGCAGGGGTCTTGAGACATAGGATTTAGGTACAAATGGCAAACCCTGAGGTAATCCAGAGGGAATCTGTTGTCCTCTGGATCCTTTTCCATTCCCCTGTGGGATGCAGAGAGGTACCTACAGAAGCCCAAGACTGTGGTCAACTCCTTAAATGCTAATGGATGGCAGATTTAGGTCCTGTTCTTGGAACAGAAACACTAGAATTCACTGGAGTATTGGCTTCTGATGTGAAGTCACCCTCATGTGTTTCACTGGGTAAGTGTTCAGAGCACAGGAATTTGTTTTCTTGATGCCAGCATCATTGTCACCACGTACCTGACTTTACAGGGCCTTCAAGACACAGGCAAATGAACCCTAACACTACTTTATCCCTGGGAATTTAGACAGATCAGTAGCTGCATCTGTGAATCCAGATGACAAGTAATTGAAAGGTTTTGATGGCCACAGACTGTTGTTTCAATCCCCAAGGGGCACAGACAAGGACAACTGTGCCAGCTGTGATTTCTTTGGTCCAGATAGCATAGAGGACACTGTATGCTTCACCTCTCCTCTGACTCCTCCTTTAATCACAATGTGTCAGGAGGATAGCCCTCCTGTAATTCAAGACATTAGTACAGTGGGGATTCACCATCAGTACCCATGGGAACTGTGGTAGTGACTTGCCAGAGATGCAAAGAAAGAAACAACCACACCAAGCCCTTTCCATCAGTGCACAGCTAGCGTGGCAGACATGAAAGGGCTGCAGCACTGGGAGAGAGCTCTTATGTGAGGTGTTGGCAGCAGTCTGGGAGAGATAAGGCATTCCTAAACGGACAACGAAAGGGCAGTACCGGAGCATGTCGTGCAGCTGCTGCAAGCAAAAGTCCACCGGGTCTTGAAGGATTGAGTGTGGGGCTGCTGGGTCCTCAGCAAAGGTCCCATGCAGGAGGTGGGGCTGGTCTGGACTTTGAAGGACAGATGGATATTTGTCCCATGGGATGACTGTGGGGAATTCTGCACCTGCAAAAGGACACTGGCTTAAACTCACACCACACTGTGAATGATGCTTCCCAGTTCATTGTGACCAAGGATCTCTTGCCTCACTCTATTCCAAGCCCTGCTGGAGTCACTGATTTATGTGGAGAACTGGACAAATAGTGGTTTGGTAGCAACCCCGTTTATTGGTGGAGGATGCATGCCAAGATTCTCAGTGCATGCCTGAAACCATATTCAATCTTAGATGTGCTATATTCATACCTGTGACACTGCTTAACTTGTATATTAGATAAGAGATTAACAGTAACATAATACCACAGAGCAATTACAGTAATATACTACAATAAAGTCAATAGCATCACTATTCTTGAACTTAGTGGGTAATTAGTAAGTAAAATAAAGGTTAAGTGAATATAAGCATCATGATGCTAGAGGTCACTCTGATAATCAAGATGGCAACCACATGATGACTATGAAGGTGGTATCCACAGTGTGGATATGCTGGGTAGAGGGATGATTTACATTTCATGTGGACAGAGTAGGACAGCATGAGATTTTATTGTACTGCTCAGAATGATATATAACTTAAGACTTCTGTGTGGTGATATGTGATATTTTATGATCTAACAAATAAAGCTTGCCTGAAGACCAGAGTACAAAGCTAGCCACACTAGCTAGCCATAGAGGCCAAGCAGTAGTGGCACACACCTTTAATTCCAGCACTCAGGAGACAGAGGCAGATGGATCTCTATTAGTTCAAGGCCACACTGAGCTATACAAAATTGATCCAACCTAAAAGAGAAGCAGAACTCACACAAAGGTGATATCAGCACTTGAGATCCCATGCCTTTAATCCCAACACTAGAGAGGAATATAAGGCAGGAGGAGACAGGAGCTCAGTGCAGTCTGAGGCAATCTGAGGAGCAATGCAGACAGGAACAGTCTGAGGACAGGATCGCCCCTTAGGTCTGAGCATTGGTAGAGGTAAGAACTCTCTAGTGGCTGGCTGATTTGATTTTCTGATCTTCAACTTTAACCCCAATATCTGTTTCTGGCTTTTTATGAATCATGCTATACTTCTGAATTGCTTATTTATGGAATATGGAATTTTCAGTTATTATTTTGGATGGTAGGTGACTTTAGGTAACAGACCATGGAAATCAAAACTTGGATAAAGGGTACTGGAGATGGCTGTTTTGCATCTCCCTTTCTTGAAGAGTAGAGAATGCATGTGGTTGTGGGTAATGAAGGCTGAAGCTGGCTTTTGACATGCCCCCTGGCACCTTCCATGGGGTCCTCAACAATTGTTATATAGGTTAAAGGCCACACCCCAGATTTTTCTGTCAATGTTCATCAAATTCTACAGTTGGTGACTCTTTTGGTTTCTTTTAAATTGCTGTGAAGAAACAACATGACCAAAACAATTTATAAAAGAAAGCATTTAATTTAGGGGCTCATGGTTCTAGAGGGTTAGAGTCAGTGACCATCATGGCATGGAGGATGGCAGCAGGCAGGCATGGTGCTGTAACTGAAAGCTTATATGTGATCTACAAGTATGAGACAGACAGACAGATAGATAGATAGATAGATAGATAGATAGATAGATGTGTGTGTGTGTGTGTGAGAGAGAGAGAGAGAGAGAGAGAGAGAGAGAGAGAGAGGAGAGAGAGACAGAGAGAGAGAGAGAGAGAGAGAGAGAGAGAGAGAGAGAGAGAGAGAGAGAGAGAGAAAACCGGGAATCACAAAGGCTTTTGAAACCTTAAGGCTTATACCCAATGATACACCTCCCCCAACATGGCCTCACTTCCTAATCCTTCCCAAACAGGTCCACCAACTGCTGACCAAGTATTCAAATATATGCATGTATGGGGGCCATTCTCATTCAAACTACCACAGTGGCCAAAAGGAAACCAAGTTTCAATTTTTGCCCTTTGGGTAAGAGGGACCTTGCTGGTTGTCTCTTCCTGGGGAAATTTATGCCCTTGCTGTTTCTACTTGCCAATATGGCATTGCTAAAAACCTGCATTCTCTTGCAGCCAAGGCACATTTTGTGGGGCTGGATCCCTGGCTTCAGAAAGTCAGTGAACATTTAGTTAGCCCCACAGAGTCCTACCCTGATGGCGGCATTTTCCCTGCATCCTTTGGTGGAGCTTCCCACTTTTCCTTCACAGAAGGCCATCCATCAACTGTCTTTAGAGCTGATAGACAGGTGCTAAGAAAACTATGCCAGGAGCATGGCCACTCATGGTGGTTAGGCATTTGTGTGAGTCTCAGAACCTCCTGCTCTGTGAATATAACTGACCAGGTTCCCAGCTGTAGCACTCAGTCCTTTGCCAACACTGAGCCTCCTAAAGCAGCTCACTGTCAATGAACATTTAAAGTGGCCTAGGCAGATACTTCTTCAGACTGTATGATAAACTTGGAGGCATCTACACAAACTCTCTTTCACATTGTCCTTCCCTCATAGTTGAACTTGTGTTGATGGCCCACAGCCTTCACTGTTCCCTTTTTTTTTTTCTTTTGTTTTCTTTGAGACCAGATTTCTCTGTGTAGCCTTGACTGTCTGGGAACTTCCTCTGTAGACCAGGCTGGCCTTGAACTCACAGAGATCCACCTGCCTCTGCCTCCCAAGTGCTAGGATTAAAGGCTTGAGCCACCACCGCCCAGCTTCCCTTCTCATTTTCTTTATTCATGCATTTTAAAAATTCATATGGCTTTCATTCCATCCTGCTACTGCCTTTTGGAAGATCTGACTGACAGACTTGGAAATCAAATCTGGCAAAACTAGTAATGACTTGTAAAGGTCTAGTCAGCTGGAGCTGGTGACAGGGGACCCCAGACAAGGACTTTCAGGTGACTGGAAGGGCTATGTGGGCAGTCACAGATTTCCCAGCAGCTTTAGATGGAACAGAACCTTATGTCAGATTCAGGAGTGTTTCTGGTTTCTAAGATGCTTAGACAAAGCTGAGCAGAGCTGGGGGCTGTGACAAATCAAGGACACTTGTCCAGTTCAGAGCTGTTTTGAAGAGCCAAGCTCCTTTCATCTCTGTCCTTGTCTCCAATGTAATGGGGCTGGTCACTGAATCAGAGGTCAGACCTGTGAACACCAGGCCAGATGGGTGAGGGGTCAGTCTACTTTGTCGGGTCACCAATGAAGGGGGTCCCTATCTATTTGCCCTTTTGACCTTCTATGGCTTCTATGGCTGTTGTGTGGAAGTATTTGAACTGCTCTGGGGAGGTCGAAATGCTATGTTTGACTGAGTCTACACCCTTCCTTTTCTCCTTTCACCTTTCTTTCTGTTCCTCCTTCCCTGCCTCTGCTTTCTTCCCTCTTTCTTGCTTGCATGTTTTCTGTTGTGTAAACCTCAAGGGAACACATGGAAGAAAACACACTCTTACGGCTCCCTTCTCCAGAAGGCATGAAAGGATGATCCACTGAGATCCAGGGGACATTTCTGTCCTGTAGATGGTGAGCACTGGGTTCCTGCTGTCAGAGACAAAACAATGAAGAGATGTGAAGGCAAGATACAAAGAGTTGTGATGGCTTTGTGACATTGTCAGGCTTGAGAGAATTGTGTCAATAATTGGCCACAGATGGAGTGAAGGGCAGGGAGTTGAGGGTCAGGTTAAGAAAGATGAGTTTTTCTTTGTTAGTTTGAGACTATTACAATACCATCTGGGTGCTGAGTTCCAAACTCACTGCTGGCACAATGCAGGTTTTGCATGCCTGTAAACTGCTGCCTCATCTTGTGACTGTAATTGCTAGTGTGGTGGTTTGAATGAGAATGACCCCCCCCCATAAGCTCATATGTTTGAATGCTTGGTCTCTAGTCGGTGGAACTGTTTGGGAAGAATTAGGAAGAGTGGCCTTGTGGAGGGGGTGTGTTACTGGGGTGGGCTTTGAAGTTCCAAAAGCTGGCACCAGGCTCAGTCTCCCCTTCTTTCTTCCTACAATTTGTAGATCATATGAACTCTCAGCTACTGCTTTAGAGTCTACCTGCATGCTGCCACACTCCTGGCCATGATGATCATGGGCTAACACTCTAAAACTGTAAGCAAGCCCCCAGTTAAATGCTTTCCGTTGTAAGTTGCCTTTGCCATGGTGTCTCTACACAGCACTAGAAGAGTAACTAAGACACCAAGCTTGAGTGTCTAGACCCCAGAGCTCCTGGGGTGAGAAAGGACCTTTCACAGGGGTGTATTTTGACATAGCAGCTGCAAAGCTAGAAAGAAGCATGGACAGAAACAAGAAGGGTGGGCGAGGGAGTGTTTTATAACTCATGGCACAAGCCGAAATTACAAAATCTCTTTGCAAGAGGAGATAGGGGTGGGAGGGAAATGCTTTGAAAAAAGAACACCACCTTTTAGAGCAGAAGAGAAGGTAAAAGCAAAATAGACAAAACCCAGGGAATTTGGGGTGGTTCTGCTGGGATGGCATCCCTCTTATTTTCCTTCGTTGGAGGATATTCCACCCATCGGAGGATCTCTTTATTCCTCTCCTCTCCTCCTTCTTTTCTGCCCTCAGAAGTCTTTGCCTCCTCCACAGTGATTTATTTTAGTAACTAGACTACTGCTAACACAGTCCCTGGTCCCTATGCCTTCCCATTAGTTGCTGATAAGTTTTGGGGGAAGACACAGAGGCAGTCAGGTTGCCCAGCTGGTGGGACATCTGTGTTACACTGCCCCCCACCCCAGACAAAGAGTGTCCCATTGATTCAGAGCACAGTGAGGTCAGAGCCAGTGAGTGTTTGTATTGCATTCCAAGAGAAACATTGGCTGACAAGTGCAGGGCACAAGGTGGCCTTGGCCTGGTTATCTGCACAGGCCCCTTGGGAAGGTGGAGTTCAGGATGCATAGCGGAGTGCTCTTGGGGCTGAGTGTAGAATCATTTCTTCAAGGAAAACTCACCACACCCTGGGCAGAGAGCCCAGGAGCTCCTTAGGGATGCTGGTTGGCACCTCTTTGAAAATGTAGAATTTGGGACTAAATGCTTGGATTCTGATGCAGGCTTGCCACATCTTTGTATGACTGTCTTAGTTAGGCTTCTGTGGCTTGGGATAAACACTACACCAATGGCAACCTGGAGAAGAAAGGGTTTGTTTTAGCTTATAGCTGTAGTCCACTGTGAAGGGGAGTCGGGACAGGAACTCAAGACAGGAGGCAGAAACTAAAGCAGAGACCACCTAGGAATGTTGCTGTCTTGTTCCCCGTGGCTTGCTTAGCTTGCTTTCCTATACTACTCAAGACCAACTGCCTAGGAGTATGCTACCCATGCTTGGCTGGACCCTCCCACATCAGTCATCAATAAAGAAAATGCCCCACAAACCAGCCCAGGCACCAATCTTATGAAACGGTTTTCTCAATTAAGAGTTCCTTTTCCTAGATAATACCAGCTTATGTCGAGTTGACAAAAAACTAACCAGCACACTGACATTAAACAAGCTAGCTTGTCTGGGCCTCAGTTTCCATATCTGGACAATGATAATAATCAGTAGACTGTAATTACTCAGCCTATATTGATCTCAGTTTCTAAATTTGTAGAGTGGGAATGATAATGAAATTGATGTCTATATGACAATCTGTCATGTAATTCCAGTCAGCCATTATTGTCATTTAAAACATTTAATTTTATTACACATACACACTATCTCTCCCTGTGTGTGTGTGTGTGTGTGTGTGTGTGTGTGTGTGTGTGTGTGTACATGTGGATGTTTGCATGTGTGGAACCCAGATGTAGTGGCATCTTGCCTTGCCAGTGAATTTGTAGTGGTGACCACACCCTTTGGGCATGGTTTCAGGTGCAGACGTGACCCTGAGGTCAACTTTCAGGAGGTGGTTCTCTCCTATGTGGGTCTGGGATAGAAATCAAGCCGTTAGGTTTTTGTGGCAAATACCCTCCGAGCATCCCTTTGGCCCTATGATTGTCATCTCTAAGGGAATACTTCTTGCAGTGGAGAGGGAGTCAGTTGGAGTCAGAATCACCTGCAAACACACTTCAACAGGAGATAATTCATAAACCCAACCTTTAACTCATTCACTTTTGGACTGTCTTTGTGTTGATCTCACTGAAGACACTTCATAAACATTCTTGCCAACCTTTATAACAGCCATGCATGTGGACCTGATTATCCCCATCCATAAACAGAGACACTGGGCCCCAGGCAGCCAAGAGCCTTGCCTGAGGTCACCCACCAGGCAGGGGAGGAGAAAAGAACTGGAATAAATACTCCTTCCCCATGTCCTATAGTCTTTTGTCCCAATTCTCAAGTCAGGCATGGCCATCCACAGCCACCTTTTCAAGTCCTAGGGGCCTCCACTCTGGGCACATTTACTTTTGCATAGGCAAAAACAGCTAGGGATACAAATGGGCTCTGCTTGGAGACAACCTTAAATTTGTTATGTACAGTACCTGTAAAGAATGAATTTCCCAACAAATGAGGTGTGCACTCCAAAGCAAGGCAGCCTGGCTTAATAACCCATAACCACACCACACACGAGCCTGCAGCAATGGGATAGTGGTGAACAGTTTAGGGTAGAGAGTATGCTATTTTTCCAGAAATTGAAATTAACATCCCAGGGGCACTAGAAACAAATGGGCTCTCTGAGAAGTCTGTAGGACCTCCCTGGGAAATGAGCATCTTGTCTTTCTTCTGTTGAGCAGCTCTCATCTCTCTATAGCCAGTATTGCAGCACCTTGACTATCTCCCCATCTTCTTCCTGTTTTCCCTGGTGCCGCCCATCTCAAGGTCATTGGGGTTCTTAATGTGGGAGCGCACTGTGGGCGGGCATGTGCCTGCCAGTGTCTCTCTCTCTCTCTCCCTTCCTCCTTCTCTCCCTCCTTCCCTCCCTTCCTCCCTCCCTCCCTCCCTCTCTCTCTCTCCCTCTCTCTCCCTCTCTCTGTCTCTGTCTCTGTCTCTGTCTCTCTCTCTCTCTCTCTCTCTCTCTCTCTCTCTCTCTGTCTCTGTCTCTCTCTCTCTCTGTGTGTGTGTGCTGTTGTTTGTATGCAGGAAAGTGCTCAGATAGCCTTCTTGACTGGGTTAGATGCAGAAAGCAATTGCTAATTAAACTCGTGTGAAGGCTAAATGCATGTGCTCTCTCTGTCTTTGACCAATGTTCCACATGCCACCCCTGTTTGCTTGGGTGCATGTTTTTGCACTGAAATGGGGATATTTGAATGCAAATGTAGCCAGGAGCCAAACTGAGGTTTCTGTGACTGTCTCTGAGAAGTGGCTGAGCAGAGACCTGTATTGAACAGGCCACTATGGTCTCTCAATAATCCTTACCACCTTCTCATCCTAGATTAATTTTTTTTACAAGTAAAATGTTGAATTAAATTAAAATTGTTAATAACTATCGAATATGTTCTTTAATAGTTTCATACATGTTCCAAGTACATTTGATTGCTATATCTTCTCTTCCTGATTTTCCTCCACTTCCCTTAACCTGCTCTCCTCCTTACAGTTCCCTTTCAAAATCCCTCCTTGGCTATGGATAGATTCTGGAGGAGGTACCGCTACTGTCTGAAGTTGCATACTCACTGAGGTGCCTGCACGACTCTAAAGGGCTATTTCCAAAACCGTGGTCACACAGACCATCCTAGCTCTTTATTCTCAGCTGGAGGCTATTGTTACTTCTTGACTTGATAATGGTACAACCCTCAAATGTCCTTTAAGAAAAATCTAGACATTAGTGCTAGGTTTCTCTCATCTCTCACAAGTATCCATAGGAGACCTGGACAATGCAAAATGGGACACTGGAGAGCAAATACTAAGTCAAAATTAAACAAGTGTCCTCTGCATTAGCACCAAACATTTCTGATTTTTATGCCAGGAACTGTTTTAGTCCATTGCACAACACAACTATAGCGTAGGTTCCAGGAAAACTGAGCCCCAAGAGGTTAAGGGACTGAGGGAAGTCGTAAGCCGAGAAGAGACAAAGTGGGTACTACAGACTGGCTCCCCCCAGCCTGGCTATCAGTCACTCAGCTATTATAATAGTAAGGATGGTTAGTGTGTCCTTAGTGCACGTTGGAGACTTCATGATGTAAGCAGGTCTTCACAAGACCAGGCAACTGGAGAGAGAGTTGCAGTCTGAGCAGACTCAGGTCCTTAGCTTCAGAACTCTTGCTCCTTTATCACATACCACTGTCTCCCCTTTGAGCAGCAAAGTCAAAGCTGCCATTATTGCTGTGGTAGTCAGTGATGGAGGTGTCCATCATGTAGGCAGGAGCTTGGGTCTGAACCTTAGGCAAATGCTGACATGTTAGAGAGAAAGCTAGAAAAACAACCATCGAGGAAGAGAGCCAGTGGCACTCTGGGCTTGTTGGTGGTAGTTGAGAAGCTGGTGGCCGGAGCAAGAGTAGTATGGCTTAGTGCAAGAGGAATGTGGACTAGTGTAGTGGGTACCAAATGAAGCATTGCTTAGGATGGGGCTCACAGGACTGTGGACTTTCACAGAGTTGACAAGCGTGCCATTCCCCTGTCGAGTTCCTGGATTTCAAGTTGGTAATAGCCACTGCACCCACAGCATAGAATAGACTCACTGCTCAGGTCCACTCTCTCTACAAGCCCCCCCTCCCCGCCCCAGGAGGAGGCAGTGACCCACCATACTGAACACAGAAAGGCCAGCACATGTCTCAAGGGACATGCAATCGTGGAGTGGCTAGCACGGCAGATGTCCATGCTTTTCCGTATGCTCATCACTGTGTCCCATTTTCCATGCCTAGCTCTCTTGGCACAAGAAGTGAATAAGCAACCCTGGCTAAAGTGACTCATCCAAGAGTATACCTGGTCCGAGCCAAGCTGAGCTAAGCAGAATCTCTCCCGGGCTTCTCAAAATTTGAGCCAAGAGGAGAGCTCTTCCTACAAAGCTGTTGAAGATGTGGGTCAGAGCTGCCATGTCCTAAGTTCTTGTGTGACTTTTCTCGGGGTGATGTCAACAAATGTGTTTTCACTCCAGACAGGGCATGAACAAGAGATCAAAGGAACAATTTTACCCAAGCCCAGCTTGGTGAACAAGTGAGTTTACTGGGGTGACTTACAGGAGCATGGGTGACTCAGAAGTGGCCTGCATCATCAGATAGCCCACCCCAGCATTGCTGGGTTCAGACCCAACTCGTGAAAGTTGCATCTCTGGAGCCCTTGTGCAGACGAAAGCTCCTAAGAGTCTCCTCTCCCCCAGCATATTTTTTTTTTTAAATTGCTTATATAACCCCAGGGAGAGGCCTCATGAGCCTTGGAAGTTTTGTGAGCTTCATGAATTTTATGAGCTTCTTTCTTCCCTCCAAGCTGGGGGGTGGTGCTTCAAGGGAGCAAATTGTGAGACAATATGGATTCAACCCTATGAAGACGCTGGGTTGGCTCAGTGATGTGGGCACACAAAGAACTGACAACAGAGCAGAGAGGGTGGACTCTGCAAGCTCCTCCCCACCCCTGTCTATCTTGCCTGTGGTCTCGACTTAGCAGGCATTTCTGCCGCTTGTGACCATAAGAATCTCAATGACCTCAGAGAGAAGCTGGGTTGAATTAAAGTGTGTGGAAAATGGAAACAGAATGAAAAAGACCCGGAAGTTCTGCTCTGAGCAGGAAGAGAAGGGGGTCAGCCTATTGCCATCAGATGCTGGGAGGAAGAAACAGCCCAAATCATTGGTGGCTTTTCTGAGCAAGAATCTTGTTCTGATTGAAAAGGTGGAAGTAGACTTGGTCAAGAGGACATTGAAACCCAGGGCAAGTGAAGGGACAGTAAGAAAGGGCCACCACCATTTCAAGATGCTCATTGCTATGCCCTGCTGGTGGCATGAATGGAGTGGCCACCTTACTGTGGGATTTGGGAATGTGAATTTGTAAGAACTGTGGTGTTGGGAGGCTTAGTGTAAAATGAGGGTGAGGACTAGAACAGTTATCGCAGTGCCCTGGAGATTCAGAGGTAGTATTGAGGCCTCCTAGAGGGAACGCTACACCTTAGTTTCAGCTACACACTACAGGGCCCTTCTGGCGTGCTTGCAGTGTGCATCCTCTGGTCTCATACAAACAGATTAGAGGAGCGTTGGCCAGAGGATAGTGGATAACGAGAGGCAAGAAAAGCCTTTGTGTTGGACAGGATGTGGCTGAGGTGCCTGCAGGACGTCTGTGTGGGGCTGTTCAGAGAGCAAACTGCAAAATGGAATCTGGAGATCAGAAGGGGAGTCAGGGCTGGGCAAAGGAGCTCTGGGAAGATCATGAACAGAATGGGGATAGCCAGAGGGTGAACGAGACCCCTAAATATAAAAGAGAAAGGGGCAGGCTCAAAGCTAGGCTCTGCTAGGTGATGAATTTACAGTGAAAAGGAGAAAATAGAGAGAGAACATTCAAGTGGGAAGACTCCCAAATATTGACAGCAGTGGCTAGCAGAGCCCCATGCCACAGGATGAGACAGCTAAGAAAGGACGGCCACTGTTGGTTGTGGGTGAGGATGTTTAGAAGATCTTTTTCAAGCAATAGGAAAGTAAAAGTTGAGTAGAGAGAGGCAGTAAGAACTATCTTTTCCTCTTTCTTAGAATCTACTCTTTCTTCCCATCTCACTTCATCAGCTCTCTCTGTGTGAGTGCACATACGTGTGTGTGTGTGTGTGTGTGTGTGTGTGTGTGTGTGTGTGTGTGTGTGTACGCATGTGCTGGTGGAAGCCGGAGGTCTGTCCCGAGAGTCAGACACTCTTTATGTATTCTTTCTGGAGTCTCTCATTGGCATGATTTCTCCACATAGGCTAGGTTGGATGGCCAGCAAGCTCCAGGGCCTCCCCTGTTTCCACCTTCCCTGCTCTTTTTTTTACCATGGGTTTGAACTCTTCATTCTTGCAACCAAGCTAGCTGCCTAACACTTATCTCTTCTCAGTTCCTCAACAGCCTATTGACATGGATCCTACCATTGCCTTTTCCTGTTCCCACTCAGGCTTCCCACTAGGCTTAATTTCTTAAAGGACTTAGGAAGGACGTACAGTCCCTGCCTGGTATCTCAGCTGGAGAAACACTGACTTAAGATTCATGCTTATGGACTCTGAAACCACAGTGGCTTCAAATCAAGCACATCTGTGTCTTTGGAGGTGCCTCCGAGGTCGGTGGGGGGGAGGGGGCGGTGCTAGCCTCTGACTCACATTGTCAATAACAATGAGGTCAGCAGAGGTTCTGCCACAGCATGGCTACAAGCGTGTCATTGGTGTTGATAACCAAATCAGGGGAGAGAGAGAGAGAGAGAGAGAGAGAGAGAGAGAGAGAGAGAGAGAGAGAGAGAGAGAGAGAGAGAGAGAGAGAGGAGATAGAGGCACACCCAGGCAGAAGTCCCTGGATGGATGCCCAGATGTGGCCTGAGGAGGTGGGACTCCAGCCAGGCCTGGAAGTGGTGTGTGTTATGTCACTTTTACTACAGACTATTGGCTAGAAGGTAATCATGTGGTCTGACAACAGGCAAAGCTGGGGAATGCAGTGTAGCTGAGTTGGAGGAGGGAGGCAAAACGTATGCAGTAGTCACAGCAGTTAAGGTCTTGCAATAGCACTGGGCCCTGCTCACTTTCCCCAAACTCTTCCTTCTGTAGTTTGACCCTCTTCCAAGGAGTGGGAAAGCATTGTTGGTTATTTTCCTAGGTGCTAAACATGTTCCTATTTTTTTCTTCAGTCAAAGTTATCCTGTCTCCTCAGGCCTGCCACTTCCTCAAACACCATTCATGCTATACGCTCACCAGAAACATGGCATTTCTTCCACAGAGTCATTCTCTGGGAGGCAGAGATTTCCTTTCTTTTGTAATTTGAGTGCCCTGGGCCCTGTCACATCTTCCTCCTTCTTGGATGATCACTGTAGCAGTTACATGGCTTCCTACACCCTTCTGGAGACATAGACTGCAGTCTCATTCAAGGCAGCTTAAGTAATGGTTATCTTTGCTCACTCTGTAATTATGCTAACTATACGGTCTACCGTCCTAAATCAGGATGTGTGGTCTAAGAAGTCTGAAGAGTATGGACACTAGAGTCAAGTGGATAAAGTGTTGCATATCAGCCATCCTCAAGAATGTGATATTAGAGAAATATAGAAACTAGACTATTATTGTTGATCTGGGGTGGAATTGTATGACTGGTATATGTACAAGGTAAGAGAGAATAATTTATGGGAACTTAAAAGTGTGTGTGTGTGTGTGTGTGTGTGTGTGTGTGTGTGTGTGTGTATTTCCACATGTGAGTGCAGGTGTCTGTGGAGGCCAAAAGAGGGCATCGGATCCCCTGGAGTTGGAGTTATGAGCCACTTAACATGACTACTGGGAACTGAACTTGGGTCCAGTACATGTTTTTAACTGCTGAGCCATCTCTTCCTCTCCAGAGGGATTTTTCAAATCATGACAGAGATGGCTTTCCCAGCTCAGTTCCTAACATCTTGAGATTTGATAGCCAAACTGAAATGTCTAGACACATCATTGAAAAAGGACAAACATCCATTCCAGCAGAAGCCCAGCACTTCACACTTGGCACTGAGGGCCAGTTAGTGACCATTTCAGTTGCGATGCTTCAGAAGGTATGCTTGTGTTCGGAGACAATGCTCAGATGAACAGTTTAATTTGGTGTCTGTTTTGGTTCATTCAGCAACTGGAAGCCTGTTTACAGCTCTGTGGCTGAAGGCCTGGGAACTGTCTGTGAATTATTTTGTCAACAAGTCAACCAGGGGCAACAGGCTTCAGGCCTTTTTATTGCTTAAATTTGTTCCTCAGTTTTGAGGCATCAATACAAGATCTGAACTATTTTAATAATAAAAATGTTTGTGCTTGTCTGTTTCCTTCTTAGCTGAGATTTTCTGGCCTTTGAGGGTTGAAGCAAGAAAGAACAAAAGATTAAAAAAAAAAAAAGATGGAGTGGGGCTGAGTGCAAATAGCTATGACAGTGGGTGGGCTGCCTTGAGCTGGGTCGCCAGGGGACTGGGCTGGTATGTTACGTTTGGGCTTGGCCTGCCTGTCCGATGGGGCAGGAGAATTCTTCTCTAGGCTGCAAGGCTAAGGGCTCCTCTATGGAAGAAGTATGATCAGAGTGTAGATGAGCCAGTGTGGAGACAGCTCTGTGGCCTGCTGGCAGGTCTTCCTTGTCCAGGTCCTCAGAGAGCTTGGTATAGGATCCAGCCCAGTGATGGTACAATGGGAACCTATTAACAGCCTCTGTTGAGTTCCATCACCTGGTCTATCCTCTCCCCATGTTTCTGCCCCACTGGTAAATGTTCTCAAGACATGTTTTTGTTTCCTCTTTCTGGAATATTTTCCTCCCCATAATCTGCCTGATTTGGTTGGAAACTAAAGCATCCTTTAATACTTTTGAAAGAAATGAACATTCTTTTTTTTTTCCTTCTTTGGATGGTTTTGACAAATTGTGAGCTTTAAGATTTGGTTTGGTTCAGGGAACTCTTGCTCCCCAGACTGATAGCTGGGATACTAGCACGGGACTGATCCAGACTCCAGGAACAGGGGTTTCAGTGAGGAAACCTCAGAAATCTACGGGACCTCTTGTAGTAGTTCAGCACTTATCCCTAGAATAGGTGTGGACTTTGGGAGCCCAATCCACATAGAGGAATACTCCCTGAGCCAAGACTTGCATGGGTGGGCCTAGGCCCTATCCCAAAAGATATGATAGACTATGATGACCCCCTATGGAAGGCCTCACCATCGAGGGGGAGCAGAAAGGATATGTGATAGGTAGGGTTTCAGTTGGGGGTGGTGGTAGGGGCAGACGGGAGGGAGAAGGGGACTGGGATTGTCATGTAAAACAATCTTGTTTCTAATTCAAGTAAAAAAAATCTGCAAAAAAGAAAGAATAACCTCTTAAATATTAATAGTCTATAATCAAGAGGACAAATAAAGTTATTTACAGATGATTTAAAAAAAGATTTGGTTTGGTGTTTTTAGTCTGCAGCAGTCTCTTTGGGTGTTCTTTCCATCCTGGTCCTCTGCAGCTTTCTCTGTCCTCAGCATCTTCCAGCCACTGGGCTCTGAGTTTGTCCATTGTCCCTTGGGCTTGCTTACCCAGTGTGAAGCTCTCCAGTCACACATGGCTTGTGGGAGCTCCCTGAGTTCAGTTGTTGCATAGGAAGATAGAAGCCCTAATTTACGGCCTTGCTGGGGAACCAGGCAGGAGAGTTTGGAAGAATGAATCTCAGGACCTGGTGTCTACAGATGTTTAATAGCTTGGAGCTCAGAACCCAGATGAACCTTGGAATGG
Source organism: Cricetulus griseus (assembly GCF_003668045.3). Lineage (NCBI taxonomy): Eukaryota > Metazoa > Chordata > Mammalia > Rodentia > Cricetidae > Cricetulus > Cricetulus griseus. The sequence continues at coordinate 255,345,258 of NC_048596.1, read as the reverse complement.
TTGATGGAAATTATATGGCTTGGCCTGGGGACCCAGGGATTCTGTTGGTCCTTTTCTGGAATCTGGGAGTCACCTTTGTGAGTATGGGAGAGTTTCTGAGTCCCAGTAAATGGCTCTGAAAATAATCCCTTGTGGGTACACAGCTAACACCTGAAGGGGCAGGCTCAACTTCATAGAAAGAACTCCTTGGTGGGGAGAGTGGTCCACAGACAAACTGGGCTGCCTGAGAAGCAGGAGAGCTGGCTCTCATGGGGAATTCAGTAGGAGCCAGGTAAAGTTGGAAGATTTAATATTTTCAAGGTTTGATATAGATGGCATCCAAGAGTTCCTGTGAACACAGTCATGGCCACTTGGCTTCTCCTGCAGGGTGGCTAGAGGGCTCAGTGGTTACATGTGCAGGTATGTAAAACTGCAAACTAGGTGTCTTAGTGAGGGTTTCTATTTGCTGTGAAGAGACACCAGGACCACGGCAACTCTTACAAGGCAAACATTTGATTGGGGTGGCTCACTTACAGTTGCAGAGGTTTCCTCCATTATCATCATGACAGGGAGCATGGCGGCATGCCAGCAGATGCGGGGCTAGAGCAACTCAGAGTCCCACATCTTGCAGGGACGAGGAAGTCAACTGACAATCACACTGAGGAAAGCTTGAGCAAAAGAGTCCTCAAAGTCCACCCCCACAGTGACACACTTCCTCCAACAAGGCCACACCTGTCAATAGTGCCACTCCCCATGGGGGCCGTTTTCTTTCAAACTACCACACTAGGCAAACAAGTATTGCTTTTTCTGATGGAAATGATGGCCCTCCACCTTGTTTAGGAACGTGGGTTTGGGTGCAGGGTGGGGACAGTGAGAAGATCCTGCCTCATGGAGATGAGGCTACTGCAAACACAACTGCTTAGAGAAGTATGGGGCCAATGAGGGGGCGGGGGCTGCATGGGAACTGTCTAGACTGGGAATCCTTTCGTTGGCCTCCGGAGTGGTCTGGCTGAGTTCTTTGCGAACAGTTTTGACCTGGAGTTTTACTTTTAGTGGGATTTGCTCAACAGTTGGGGAAGCTTGCCCAAGATATTGATATTGGCCTCATGTCAGCAGTGTTTAACTTGATAGACTACCACACCTGTGCACTGGGCAATTACAGCAACCTACAGTTAGAGAAACAGAGGCTCCAAGGTTAAGTGTGATAGCTTTAGTGTGGGGTGGTGTTGGTACAGGGTGGGCACTGCACGTGCAAAAAATTGTTGCTAGAAGGGAGCTGGCAGGAATATCACATGAGGCTATGCCTTGAAGGGCTGTTAGGAGGTCCTTGTTCAGCTTTGTAAGGATCCCTTCCTCCCACAACATGATGTGACCCAGAGCCCCAGAGAGGGATGACAGCCTGATGTAGAGCCTGAGGTCTTGGCAGTGAGAGTCACATGTCTCGTAAAAGGACACCAAGGCACCGTGATTAATATGTGGCTGGGCTTATGTTAGACTGTAGGGGTGGTGGTGGTGGGAGTGGGGATTCCTTTCCCATAGTTTATCAAGGACAGCATTTTGAGCAGAGAGATATGTTGAGAGAGTTGAGAGAGAAGTACAGAGTAAAACTTTTTTTTACATACATTTTTATTTAAATTAGAAACAATCTTGTTTCACATGTCAATCCCAGTTCCCTCTTCCTCCCCTTCCCCCCCCCCCCGCCCCCACCAACCTCCCCCTTCCTCATCTCCTTTCTGCTCCCCAGGGAGGGTAAGATCTTCCATGAGGGATCCAGAGTAAAGCATTTTTATTGTCAATGAAGTCATAGCTGTTGAAGTTACCTCAGGCTGCTCACAAAAGCTACGCTAAAATCGGTGGCTTATGGAAACCTACAGAACAAATGAGCCAGAGAGGCAGGAAGGGGGTGTAGAATAGGAGAATTTTGCAGTAAAAAACACTCAGAGTAACCAGGAATCATAGCAGACTGTGGGGCCTTGGGCTGCTCTGGGCTTAGCTCAACATTTGTCACTTTCTAGTGGTGGGTAGGACCTTGAGCTGTCACTTAACCTTGGAGCCTCTGTTTCTCTAACTGTAGGTTCATGTAAGTGCCCTGTGCACATGTGTGGTAGTCTATCAAGATAAACACTGCTAACATGGGGACAACATTGAAATCAAAACCTTTTACTTTTTTTTTTTTTTTTTTTTTTTTTCCTGGCCCGTTCGAGGCTCTGCTCTACTCTCTGTGAATTGGCCTCTCGTGTCTTCTGCATGGTGACCATCTGCCTCTGTAAATTGCGATTGTGGGCTTGCCTTGGACTGATTTTGGTGTTCTGTCGAGAGAGCTGCTTCCTAAGAAGGGCCAGCCAGTTTCTTGGGTTTATCTCTCATGCCTTCTCTCTCTTCTCCTACATATTTGTAGCCTCATGCTCAGCTGTAGTTCCAAGTTTCCAGTCTCTCAAGCCCCAAACCCCAGACTTAGGTACAAGACATTCTCATCTAGATCCAATCCACCAGCAAAACCTACAGACTCGTCTTCCATCCATGACCATCCCCTCCATCTCCATGGCACTACCTCACTCTGAGTTGCCGCGTTCCTATAGAGACAGCTGGGAAAGCTGCTGACCAGATCATTTCCACCCCAGCCCCACCCAGCAGCTGCTTGTTTTTACCACAGTGGAGTGTCACCGCTGCACTGCCCTCTGACTCAGTCTGGGTCCTCAATTTTTACCTTCCTCATCCTAGCCTGTCCTACCCCAGCCACACTGTCTTCCATCTTTCTCCTTGAGCACAGCAATCTTGTTTTACCTCAGGGTCCCTGTGTTTCTCAGTCCTATGATTGCAGTCTTCCTTTCCAGGTCATCCTTGAACATCCATCTCTCTGGCTTTAGATGGTCCTAAAATCTGCAGCCTGTGCTGACTATCCAGTGTTAAATGGTGACACCTGCCCCCCCCATACATCTGTTAGACTATTCAGCTTTATTTTCTTTCATGGTCCTCACTGTTGTCTGATGTTCTTTATTCTCTGCACTTTGTCATTCATGCCTATCACATCTACCTTAGCAGGTAAATCTTTGAAGGCAAGGTTTTTTTCTTCATTTGGTTCACTGTGTAACCTCACTGTCTCCCTTTCATAGAGAACGGGATAGTGATGCCTTTTCTTTTGTTTGGAAGAATTTATATCAACTTGGCTGATCTGATAAAGCCACCCAGATAAATTCACTTGGACTACCTACTTTTTCTTTGTCTATGCAGAATTGATGTTAAGCATGCTGATAGTTTCTTTGACCATGTATTTAGTCTTATTATGTATATTTGCTTGCTTGAATCAGTTTTTGGAAGTTACATTTTGTGGCTAGTGATCTAAGTTCTCAAAGTTGCTGGCCTATCATTTTATCATATTCTCTTCGTATTAATTAAGTAGCTTCGCATGTTGTTTTCCCACCCCTGTTTTTGAAATACTGCATATTGTGATGTCTAGCCTCTTGCTACGTCTTGACAGGTTTATACTGTTTCTTTTAGCGAAGAAACAACTTAAGGCTCCTTGATCCTTCTCTGGATCTTTATTCTGTTTTCTGACTTCTGCTTGTATTGTTATTTTCTGAATTAGAAAAAAAAAAACCTCTTAGGTATGTTATACTTTTCCTCACGCTTAAAGCTAGCATGAAACTTAGTAATTTAGAGATATATTTTTTCTAGTGTAACCACTCTAAATCTCCCTCCAAGTGCACACAGGTTGAAGCAAGTTTTCACACACAATATTTTTATTCTATTTAAGACATTTAAATTTCCTATTTTACTATTTTTCTTTAACATATGTATTATTTTGAAGTACTGCTAAACATGTGATAATTAAAAAATTTAAATTACATTATTTATTTCACATGTGTGTTTGTGTGTGTGCACATGTGCCATGACATGCATATAGAAGTTAGGGGGCAAACTGCACATGAGTCCCAGGAATTAACTCTGGCCTTTAGGCTTGGCAGCAAGCACCTTTACCCACTGAGTCATCTATCCAGTCATGTGCTAATTTTAGGTTCCTTTTAAACTTCCAATTAAATTTCATTGTCCTAGGTAGCTATAGCTCTCAACTTCATACAACCTAAAGTCGTCTGAGGGAGTTGCGACTGAGGGATTGCCCAGAACAGGTTGGTTTGTGGCCATGTCTGTGAGTAATTGGAATGTTTGATGTGGGAAGGCCTAGCCCATTGTGGTGGCACCATTCCCTGGGCAGGGTCCTGGCGTATGTAAGAGAACTAGCTGAACACCGGCATGAGAATGAGCCAGTAAGCAGCTTTCCTCCATGGTCTTGGCTTCAGTTCCTGCCCTGACTTCTGTCAATGATGGACTGTAACCTGGATGTGTAAGCCAAATAAACCCTTTCCTCCCCTAAGTTGTTTTTGGTCACAGTGCTTTATCACAGCAAAAGAAATTTTTCATCAAATTTTCCAATCTGCTTCATGCCTACATTTGGTATTGGTTGAGAATTTACAATTAGTGCATGATAAAATGTTTGCACATTTCATAATGCTTGGGAAAGATATGGATTCTATCATGTAGAAAAATGTGTATGTATGCATTAGGTGGTAATTGTGTGGGTTATAACTTGTAACTGAAATTGAGTGGTTCGTATATTTAGTATTCTTGGTGACTTTTCATCTCTTGATCTCTTCAATAGCTGAGAAAGCCATGTAATCTTCACTATAGGCTGGAGAAATAGTTCAGCAGTTGAGGGCTTGTCTAGCACACATAAGGTCCTGAACTCCATACCAGCACCAAAGAAAACTCCCACTATTGCTAAGGGGGAAAAAAACCCTGAAAACCTGAAGCAAACAACAACAACAAAAAACATTTACCTTAGTTCTATAAAAAATTTTTAAATGTCTTTATTTTTAATTGACATGTGTCAGAACATAGTCAAAAGAATGATACATGGTGAACAATACTTTGGGGAATTGTGAGAGAGGCTCCAGGATAAAAGACAGAGGGCCTTTTACCTTAAGTGCATCTTGTTCCCTGGATTGCTCTTGGATGTGATTTTGTACATCGTGTGTTAAACATTTACATTCAGTTTGTAAGACATGTTTACTCTGCTTGGATGGCAGAACATAACTATGAAACCCCAATACGGCAAAAGGCTATGCTGAATGCCAGCCTCAATGTACCCTGGATATGGTCTTCTGCTTTGGTTTTATGCTTTCCCAGATAAAATCTACAGTACCTGCCAGGCAATTGTGTTTAAATTGATCTATCCTGACAAAGTTCTGGGAAAGGGATGCTCTGTTAATATTTAGCACTGAAGTTTGTTTACATGTTTTTTTCTGATCATGTTTTTCTGAACTCAAACCGCCTTCCTTGGATCATTGCATTCTTTGCTATGTTTACATATAAAAGTACACTGAAACTGAAGTAATGTTTTCTTTAGGATTAGGCTGTAGTCCACCACATTCTTTAAGGTGTTCAAATCCCAGGTCTCACAGACACAGATCTGCATACGTCAATGAAAGTCAACAGACATGAACTAATTCTATGTATTTATGGGCTATCCATGACATTTTAGTATTCTAGACACATAAAGATAGCATGAAGTGGTCAGATTGGAGTGCTTTTAACCACTGAGCCACCTCTCCATTCCCATTCCAATTTTTTATTATTGGTATGTTGATGGTGTATATCCTTCTGTATGCTGTGACTATGTTTCTTTTATTGATGGATAAAGATGTTTTAGCCAATGGTCAGGCAAAATTTAGGTAGGTGGGAAATCCCCCCCAAAAGAGGGACAGAGAGGAGACACCATGTAGTTGTTGGGGAGGCAAGATGCAGGGCATCACAGGTAAGCCAAGATTGTGTGGTGATACATAGATTAATAGAAATTGGGTTAATAATTAAGAGAGTGTTAGCCGATAAGAAGCCTGAGTCACTGGCCAAACAATTATAACTGATATTAAGTCTCAGGGTGGTTATTTCCTTAAGCGGCTGAAGGGACCCAGTAGGTAGAGAGAAAACCCGTCCAGATGACCCAGAATAGATGGGGAAAAGCCTCATTCTACTGTGTGTGTGTGTGTGTGTGTGTGTGTGTGTGTGTGTGTGTGTAAAAGAGAGTTGGCTCTCTTTTTGCACCGTGTAGGTTTTAGGCATTGAATTCAGGTTGTCAGCTTTATGGCAAGCTGAGTCCACTTTATCCATTGAGTGGTCTCACTGGCCCAATGATTTCATTCTTCTCTGTGGCTGAATAAAACTCTATTT